>NC_090937.1:1656637675-1657837675 GCF_040938575.1 Ambystoma mexicanum
TCCCCCTATATGTGGCTGAATGCTGATAAAGTATACAGCACGTTCAACTGGGCACAAACAGAATGCACGAGAAAGACGAGCTGTTCTGTAATTAGTGATCTCGTCCTTGAGGCGGGGGGCTGGGTGGGGAGGGGGGTAGCTTGGCAGGACTGAATCGGATTTGGGCGTGCCTGCTTTCAATTTTACTCAACTTTTACCTTTTTAAAATAATTGTAAGAATCACTTTATTTGCCCCTTTCAAAGAATTAATTTAGATCTAATTTAATTATTTGTATTATTTTAAAGTATTTTACTCGTGCAGGATGTAAGCTGGGGGTCTAGCTTAGCTCAGGGGGGGGTATTCATTGGAGGAGGGTGGCTTCCCCTTAATGTGTGCGCCCCAATCTTTCTCTACTTTGCTCGGGTTTGTCCTTTCCTTTTCTGACTCCCTCTCTCACAACATTAGCACTTCTGAAAAAGACTATTAGCTCTCATTAATTTCTCTTCACCCCCGCCCTCACTGTCCTGGGGCCCCTGGCCCCTCTGCTCCTGCCCATATATTTGTATGTGCTCTATGAAGAACATTATGGGATCAAAACATACCATGTTTTTCTTCTATATAAGCAACTCAAAGATTAATGTTAAATTCATATCTGCTGTATTTTGATTCAAACATTTTCAGAATCTAAACAAAAAGATCCTGATACCCTCACAGTATCCCTCCACATCACCCTCCCCAGTTTCCTCTCACTCGAGGAGGAGTAAAGGCTCTGGTACCCACGCGGTATCCCTGCTCATAACCTCCCAGTTTCCTCTCACCCTAGGGAGAGTATTCACTCGGTAACCCTCACAGTATCCCCATCACCTCACCCAGTTTCCTCCGACCCAAAGGGACGTAAGGAGTATTCGTAAGGAGTATCGTACTCTCACAGGATCCCTCCCAATGGCCTTCCCCCTCCAGTTGCCTGTCATCGTAGGGGAAGTATGAACTCTGGTACCCTTACAGTATCCCTCCACATCACCCTCCCTAGTTTCCTCTCACCCTAGGGGGAGTAAGGACTCTGGTACTCTCACAGGATCCCTCCTCATAGCCCCCAGTTTCCTCTCACCCTAGGGGGGTAAGGACTCTGGTACTCTCACAGGATTCCTCTCCCATAACCCCCAGTTTCCTCTCACACGAGGAGGAGTTAGGGCTCTGGTACCCACGCAGTAACCCTCCTCATCGCCTCCCAGCGTCCTCTCACCCTAGGGGGAGTAAGGACTCTGGTACTCTCACAAGATCCCTCCCCCATAACCCCTTGTTTCCTCTCACCTTAGGGGGAGTGAGGACTCTGGTACTCTCACAGTATCCCTCCTCAATACCTCCCAGCGTCCTCTCACCCTAGGGGGAGTAAGGACTCTGGTACTCTCACAAGATCCCTCCCCCATAAACCCCAGTTTCCTCTCACCTTAGGGGGAGTGAGGACTCTGTACTCTTGCCGGATCCTCCCCCATAACCCCTTGTTTCCTCTCACCTTAGGGGGAGTGAGGACTCTGGTACTCTCACAGTATCCCTCCTCATCACCTCCCAGCGTCCTCTCACCCTAGGGGGAGTAAGGACTCTGGTACTCTCACAAGATCCCTCCCCCATAAACCCCTGTTTCCTCTCACCTTAGGGGGAATGAGGACTCTGTACTCTTGCCGGATCCTCCCCCATAACCCCCATTTTCCTCTCACCTTAGGGGGAGTAAGGACTCTGGTTTCTCACAGGATCCCTCCCGCATAACCCCCAGTTTCCTCTCACCCTAGGGGTATAAGGACTCTGGTTTCTCACATCATCCCTCCCCCATAACCCCGAGTTTCCCCTCACCCTAGCGGGAGTAAGGACTCTGGTATTCTGACAGGATCCGTCCCCAGCACCCCCCACCCCCGGTTTCCTATCGCCCTAGGAGGAGGAAGGACTCAGATTTCTCACAGTATCCCTCCCCATAACCTCCAACTTTCCTCTCACCCTAGGGGGAGTAAGGACTCAGGTACCCTCAGCCGACGGGGAGGAGGGTCTCTGGTAACCCTCACAGTACTCCTCCCATAAACTCTCCCAGTTTCCCCTCACCTCATCTCCTCAATGTCAGATTCACTGCCATCAACTCACGCCACGGCTTGCATTCCTCCCCATGCCACTCCATCAGGAGGTGGCGCGTATGAACTCACCCCTCTCCTGGCATTCCTCCCCATGCCACTCCATCAGGATGTTGCGCGTATGAACTCACCCCTCTCCTGGCATTCCTCCCCATGCCCCTCCATCAGGAGGTGGCGCGTATGAACTCACCCCACGGCTGGCATTCCTCCCCATGCCACTCCATCAGGAGGCGGCGCGTATGAACTCACCCCTCTCCTGGCATTCCTCCCCATGCCCCTCCATCAGGAGGTGGCGCGTATGAACTCACCCCACGGCTGGCATTCCTCCCCATGCCACTCCATCAGGAGGTGGCGCGTATGAACTCACCCCTCTCCTGGCATTCCTCCCCATGCCACTCCATCAGGAGGTGGCGTGTATGAACTCACCCCATCAGGAGGTGGCGCGTATGAACTCACCCCTCTCCTGGCATTCCTCCCCACCCCTCTCCTGGCATTCCTCCCCATGCCACTCCATCAGGAGGTGGCGCGTATGAACTCACCCCTCGCCTGGCATTCCTCCCCATGCCACTCCATCAGGAGGTGGCGCGTATGAACTCACCCCTCGCCTGGCATTCCTCCCCATGCCACTCCATCAGGAGGTGGCGCGTATGAACTCACCCCTCGCCTGGCATTCCTCCCCATGCCACTCCATCAGGAGGTGGTGCGTATGAACTCACCCCTCGCCTGGCATTCCTCCCCATGCCACTCCATCAGGAGGTGGCGTGTATGAACTCACCCCATCAGTAGGTGGCGCGTATGAACTCACCCCTCTCCTGGCATTCCTCCCCATGCCACTCCATCAGGAGGTGGCGCGTATGAACTCACCCCTCGCCTGGCATTCCTCCCCATGCCACTCCATCAGGAGGTGGCGCGTATGAACTCACCCCTCGCCTGGCATTCCTCCCCATGCCACTCCATCAGGAGGTGGCGCGTATGAACTCACCCCTCGCCTGGCATTCCTCCCCATGCCACTCCATCAGGAGGTGGCGTGTATGAACTCACCCCATCAGGAGGTGGCGCGTATGAACTCACCCCTCGCCTGGCATTCCTCCCCATGCCACTCCATCAGGAGGTGGCGCGTATGAACTCACCCCTCGCCTGGCATTCCTCCCCATGCCACTCCATCAGGAGGTGGCGCGTATGAACTCACCCCTCGCCTGGCATTCCTCCCCATGCCACTCCATCAGGAGGTGGCGCTGCATTGCAAAGGGACGATAAAAACGGTGGAAGGGGGGTGTCAAAATCCAGGCCTCGAGGGCTGCAAACATGTTGAGGCTTTAGAGTATCCCTCATTAATCTTCGTGAGGTGTATGTGCGTTTAGAACCCTCAGATTCCATGTACACATTTGCAAATATTTCCGATGCTTTCCTGCTATGCCCTGCCTGTCCCGGTGTCCCGCCTCCCCAGCGTGTTCCTTTACTCCTCTGACTTCGCCCCACCTCTTCCCACTGGGGCCCTTAATAACCCCCTGGGTTTTCCTTTGTGCTCCATTTTCTTTCCTTCGTATTGACCAGTTCCTTCACTTTCATTTCGGCCCAGAATCCCTCAAGGGGGCGTTCCCCACAGTGAAGGTCACCCCTAAGCCTTGCATGGGGATGAGGGGGCAACCCTGGTGCTCTGGCCTCCCACCCTGCCAGCACGTGCCTTGAGCAGGATGTGGGGTGGGGGTTTAGGGGCGGGTCTTTGATTGCTGGCACCCCCTTCTTTGCAAGTCTCTATCTGGGCCTCACAGTCCTTTCCTCCGTGCTGTTGATCCTCGTGGTCCTCTTGTGAGCCCACCCTTAAAGCTGGGACGCTGTTCCATGCATTCCCTGTCTTAATCTCTACATGAAGCTTCTTTTCCTGTTTCATTCCACTTCCCCCGTCCCCTTCGTCCGCCCGCCCCCCGCCCCGCACCTCCGGCCACCCTCACACTGTGACCTCGGCTACTAGCTTTCCTGGCCGGTAAATGAAACCTCCTGCACTGCATCCTGCCCACTGAGCTATCTGAATGGGCTTCTATCCCTCCAGGATTCTGTCCCGGGTGCCTGTACACGAGGGCGCGCATGTGCAGATGGCGCGCGTGCAGATGGCAGGCTGCATTTACTCTCGGACACCCTAGGGCACATCTTATGACACATAAAGGCGACTTTTCTGAGATGGGCAGCCCGTGGTCTGTTTCTGCAGCAGCCTCATAGATTCCACCCAGTCTCCAGCTCTCTCTTGGCTCTTACCTTTTGATTAGTGCCCTCTACCTTAAATCACTTAAGGGCTCCAGAGGACGCCACACTTATCTGGTTGTGTTGTGCTCGAGGGCTCTTTCCAGCCCCCTTCTGTGCCAGCCACCATATGCTGGGGAGGGGCTCCCTGAAAGACGTGTAGCACCACTGCTTGAACTTCTAAAGTAAATGAAATCAACACCCTCACAAATGATTAAATGTTTCCTGCTGCGGATCGAGAGTCCGTCTGAAAGTTCTCGGCGGACGCCTTGTGTGGTGAGTGGGGTGCCTGTGGTTACAAGTGGCAAGCCTTATCACTTCCTACAGGATGCAGGAGTCCTTATCCGACTCGCCAGCCTAGAACCTTCCCAGAATTCTCTGGGTGAAAGCAAGTAAGGACACACACGAGGCCTGAAAACCCTAGCACTGTATGACGCGTGTGTGTGTGTGTGTATGTGTGTGTATATATATATATATATATATATATATATATATATATACATATATATATATATATATATATATATATATATATATATATATATAGCTATATTTTTTACGGGGTGGGTGGGCGGAGGGCGGGTTATTAAGTGACGTGGAACAGGTTGTAAAATAAAAGGGGGGTTTTGTTCCCCAGGGTACTCTTCTCCTTGTAGACGTGTACTGTTATTTTTAATAAGCTGATAACTCAGTGGCTGAGTGCCTGTTGGCGAATCACAATTTAGAATCCAAGTAAGACAGCTCAGTGGGTTCAGCAGCTGCAGCTCTATTGTTTATGTAACTTGCAGGTGAACCCCTGAAAACAATGTACAATAGTCCTTCTGATTGTTCCGACTGCAGAGATGTGCGAGCAGCTTGCAACCCACACATTCTTTTTCCAGCAAGACAACTTAGTGGGTTCAGTGCTTGCTGCAGAGATCTCTCCGTAGCCAGCACGGGGCATTATCATAGCTCAGTGGGCTGCACACTTCACGTAGAGAGAGACACGTTTCATCCCCGATAAGGTCATCCCAGCTTTTCAACCTTGAACATAGAAAGAGCACGGGTTATTTAAGCGCCACGAGGAGATGAAAGTTGTGTTGCGTGCTATATTCTCGTTATTTAGTGAGATAAATCCGTGCAGTGCTTATTGAGGTGGCTTTTAGGGGGTGAGGCAGTTACCCCGAGCGCAAATAAATTGTTTTAAAAAGTCCCACTGCTCCTTATTGCAGGGGCTAAAAGTGAATACAAAATGACTTTAAATAAGTGTCTCTTTTAAAAAAATGAGTATTCTGTATTGTGAGCAGAAGGGTATATTTCTTGTGTATTCGTGTGTGCGTTTGTATATGGAGCTGTTTGTGCAGAAAGATACATATTTATGAATATATATAAACATGCGCACATTGCCATAATAATAATATACACATGTTTATGGCTATTTTCCCTTCTTTTTTAATGAATGTATTAGATTTGAAATTAAAAGCTGTTCCCTAGATGGAACTGCGCACAGACCATACAGTTTTATTTACCAAAGTATAATCCATGTGTATTTTGTTTTTAAAAACGAATGAAATCATACAAGATTTTAAATTTGTAATAGATGCTGTAATGTATATACATGGTTTATTTGTAAAATAGTATTTTAACATTTTGAAAAGAGGAAACGATGGTTTGCTAGCTCTCGCCTGAGTAATGTTACACTTGCTGTTACATTTGAAGTAATTAAAAATGTTTTTTTAAAGAAAATAATTGCTGTTTGTAAGGGGTTTTAATAGTATTTAATAGTTTAAATAGTATTTTTCAAATCTTTGTATAACATATTGGTATTATTTTTTTGGGGCATTAAATGTTTTGTTCCGGTCCATCCCGGGCCGAGCGAGCAGTGATTTCGTGAACCGCCAGTGCATTTTCTGTACATGAATATTAATTATTATTAAGAAAAATAATAATCATTCAATTTAAAAGAAAATGTGTCTAGAGTTATTTCATGGTGCACCAGGGAGATGAGGGGAGGCGGGTGCCTGCTGGGAAGGGCGCCCATCAGCAAAAAGGAATTAAGGGGGGGGGCGCTGAGGCAAGCAGTCAGGTGGAATTAAGAAATGGGGGGGGGCAGAGGAAGGGTCAACCTGCAGGTGAGAAATGGCGTCTGAAAAGTAACACACTGCATTGTTGCTGAATGCTGTATTATGGATAATTTATATAGCGCCCACATTGCACTAAGTCCGCCTGTAAGAGCTTGTTATGTTATGTTATCTATACTTGTAAAGCGCGAGGTCTCCCAAGGGCATCATGGCGCTGGAGAGGAGAGCTGCTCAGAACGAGAATAAACCAGGAAGTGGGAAACTAAAACAGAGTGGTTTTAAGCGCTCTTCTAAAACCAAGGTGGTTAGGAAAAGTCCTTAAAGCCAAAGGGAGGCTGTTCCAGAGTTTGGCAGCTGCTATGGAGAAGGCCCTGCCGCCAATACTCACACGGTTAAATCTATGAACAACGAGAAGATTAGCTTAACATCAGTTTTAGCAGCCTGGGTACAGGAGCCAATCATATAGTCGCCACTATATGTCACAGATAGGTCCTTAGGCCCGATAGGCCCACAAATATATATAATATATACACAGGGAAGAGATTTTAAGTCATTTTTAAACCCACCATAGATGGTTTTGCTACACATGCTGCAATTCACCAATCACAGGACTTTCAGACCGCGCTGCCCTGATGCGCCCTAATAAGGGCAAACCCAGCGGGATGCAGTGGTCTGCACCCGAGAGAGCTCTCTTTCTTGGGTTGAAGAAGGTGTGTTCAAAATAGCACTAAAGATAATTCCCTGGAGCTATAGGCTCGCCTTTGGGCTAATTTGCATGCCCACAATGCTTTGCTCATGTGGCTTGGAACTGGTGGTGACTTGTCAGTGATGGCTACTGGGTGCTGCTGTGGAGTGTGTCACATTTCAGGTGTACCTTTATTTTTTGTATCAAGACTTTTTAAAGCTACCCTAACTTGGCTGGTGTTTGCTAGACACCCTAGTGTTCCAACCACAAGGCGGTCAGACTTTAGTGAAGCGATGATTCCTGATCAGGGTGGAGCTGGCAGGTCAGTGTCTAGCCTTGAGAACTGTCAGGCGGGGGTTGAACAAGCTTTCTAAGCCAAAGTCATTTCATGGAGCCAAAGGATTGCAGTGGGGCTGGACAGAAAAGACACAACATACACCATGTAGCTAGCATTACAAATAACAACTTGTGAACTCTGTCACCAACCACAGTTTTATAAATGAGAGTGGACAGAACATGAGAATTAACCAATCCCTCTGCTGACTAGAACACAAAAGCGATAACTCAGTCACTATTCATTTTTCATTCATTCCATACACTCCTGCATTCCCAAACAGACATGCATTCCCACACACTATTGCATTCCCAAACAGTCATGCATTCCCACACACTCGTGCATTCCCAAACAGTCATACATTCCCACACACTCTTGCATTCCCAAACAGTCATGCATTCCCACACACCCCTGCATTCCCAAACAGTCATGCATTCCCACACACTCCTGCATTCCCAAACAGTCATGTATTCCCACACACTCCTGCATTCCCAAACAGTCATAGATTCCCACACACTCCTGCATTCCCAAACAGTCATGCATTCCCACACACTCCTGCATTCCCAAACAGTCATGCATTCCCACACACTCCTGCATTCCGAAACAGTCATGCATTCCCACACACTCCTGCATTCTCAGTCATGCATTCCCACACACACCTGCATTCCCAAACAGTCATGCATTCCCACACACTGCTGCATTCCCAGTCATGCATTCCCATACACTCCTGCATTCCCACACACTCCTGCATTCCCAAACAGTCATGCATTCCCACACACTCCTGCATTCCCAAACAGTCATGGACTCCCACACACTTCTGCATTCCCAAACAGTCATGCATTCCCACACACTCCTGCATTCACAAACAGTCATGCATTCCCACACACTCCTGCATTCCCAAACAGTCATACATTCCCACACACTCCTGCATTCCGAAACAGTCATGCATTCCCACATACTCCTGCATTCCCAGTCATGCATTCCCACACACGCCTGCATTCCCAAACAGTCATGCATTCCCACACACTCCTGCATTCCCAAACAGTCATGCATTGCCATACACTCCTGCATTCCCACACCCTCCTGCATTCCCAAACAGTCATGCATTCCCACACACTCCTGCATTCCCAAACAGTCATTCATTCCCACACACTCCTGCATTCCCAAACAGTCATGCATTCCCACACACTCCTGCATTCCCAAACAGTCATGCGTTCCCATACACTCCTGCATTCCCACACACTCCTGCATTCCCACACACTCCTGCATTCCCTAACAAATTATGCAAATAGACCTCAGGTAAAAACATTACTATTGTGTAGTCGGAAAATACAAATATGTTAATTTACTGAGCACAATTATTTCTTCTTTCTTGTGGCACCTCAATAGGTCTGTATGGTTTTATAATGTTAATACATCACTTATTTGCATCTTCTTAGACCATCTGAAGTTCCCAAAAGGTGATGACCAGCATGTTCCAGCATTCCGCACTATTTCTTCACTGTCCTGAGTTCCTCAAGTTCAAACAATTAAGTGTGCCCACCTTAAAGTGGTGTACACCTGTGACCTCACCTCTTTGGCTTACAAACTGCAGAGAGCATTGCCATGTCTGACATGAAATGGGGGAAAGTGGCCAGTGGGCCTGCAGCCAGGCCCAGTGGCCAGTTTACCCCATTGTAGTCACATGGGCCATTGACCATAGCTCACAGCCATGCCCATTGAGTGTTCTAAGGTGCCAGGTGAGCAGTCATACCCATGACGAGCGGATGCCACTGAAGGCATGATGTAGGTACATCAGTCTAGGAACGCCGCGTGGATCATGGCTGTCACCCATGGATTCTGCGGAGATTTTAATAAAGGGCATCACAAGGTACACATCTCTGAACTGTGCTGCCACACAGAAGATAGAATGAAGACACATGTGCAAGCCCCTCCCACATGCCCCCACTAAAGCGTGAGTTATTTAGGTATCCTTGACGGCTATGCCTGCATGATGGCAAGAGGTGGCATACACTAGTCAGTTATTGCAGGAGTATCCTAGCAATTCAGAAGAACAGAGTCTATTACTTTCGGCACCAACTTTCAAGAGTTTGTAATTGTTTGGGGCAGCTTTCTAAAGTCCAACTAAGGGCTTCATAAAACTGTATTTGAGACCGTACAAGACTCCACACTTAGTATAAGGCTGTACCAGCTGAGAACATTTGGTAGCACAGACAGAGCAGCCAGGCTTATTTTAGTAGGGAGAGAGGTCTGTAGTTTGATACAAAGAAATCATAGCATACATATGGTGCGAAAGAAACCCTTAACATTGTAAAATAAAGCTTTCTTTTAAATACAAGTGGGTCAAGAAAATTCTTGCAGCAAGTAAGTACTTTGTCATAAATCATATAACCAATATCAAAACCCAACACAATGTTTATGGTATGCAAACCAAAGCATACACCTTTATTTAGAAGAGTCATCAGTAATTCAAGGTCAGTCAAACCGAGTGTGACACATTTAGAATGGTAACCACCTATTCATGGGGAGTAAGAGCACATGAGTTACTTTTGGATTACTATAAGTAATTCAAGGACAGTAGACCCTAATGGTTATAACCTTCAGTGTTATTTAATGACAAGAATACAACAGTTATACCAATTGTAACTTATTCTACTTGAAGAATTGATAGAGTTACAATTTGATTACTTTTTAGACCACAGTTCAAAGCTAGCAATGGAACCTATATGCTTTTCAGAATAGTGAAACCCAATTCCAGGATCAGTATGAACTCAGAACTACATTTAGGATCACCTCAAGTTATACAAGGTGAGTGAAGCCTAGCTGGTAACACATTGCTATTTATACCAGTGTTGCTTTTCAGATTAGATCAACACAGACGAAGGTAAGCAATAACTCCACACACTACTTTAGAAATGCCCTAAGCAGTTCAAGGAAAGCAGAACTCAATGGTACACTTTTAGAATGGCACACAGCTATTCAAGGTGAGTAAGCCCCGGTTGGTGAACTTTTACCATGACACTATTGCAGATATAATAATGTGAACCCAACTATGTTACTTTTTTACATTACGATTACGTAATGTATTACGATTCACAGGCAAGTAAAAGTACCTCCTATACTCTTTAGAATGGTAGAACACATTCACGATTTGGGGCTGTTTGTTCGTCTGATAATTGTTTGCAGCAAACTGTTCAAAATAAAACTGCTTGCATGCGAACAATCATCAGACGAACAAGCTTAAACAAAAATGCGCCCACCCCCGTCCACCCTCCCCTACGTACTTGGTTGCTCGCCACCACTCCGCCTTCACCCCTGCAGCATCTGATCCGTCCCTATAGCACGGGTTGGATCTGACGCCGCAGGGTCCCTTTTTCTTCTTTTTTTTCAGTCCCCCAACTCCCATGTCGAGGAAGCGAGGGACACCCCAACAACCCCTCCAAGGCCAATGCATACAAAACATGTGGTGCAGGGGGACACCCCTGCTACCCCCGCTCCACTTCTTTGGTATGTATGGCCTAATTTTTCATTTATAATCGATCGAATGGCACTGGCTGAATTTGGTCACATGTACCATTCGATCAATTAAAAATGAACAATTAGGCTAAGACCCATATTCACAGGCAAGAACTTTAGTACCTTATCCTATTACAGAGATACCGTTACCAAACCAACTCATTCTCAAGCAAGCACTTGTTCTATTTCAAGGCAAAGGCCCAAACCTTGTAAGTCCTTCCCTATTCTTGGAGTATGAGTGTTCTCAGAGGCAGAAGGGGGATACCAGTGGTCTAGTGGGCAACCTTAGGCAGGTCAGTATAGGCACAGAATGCAGACAAGTCTAAAGGATATCTCTTCCTGCAAGTAAGTACAGACTTCAGGGTCGGGAGAAAGGGTCCAGGGACTTCATAGAAGACAACCTAGATGCGTTCCAGTGTTAGGCCTGGGCGAGCGGAAGTGGGCGAACTGCCAAACACACAGATCACCCCCAAAGCTTCATAGGATTCACCCAAGACATAAGGTAAGTACTACCCAAGCCAACACAGTACCTCAGCTGGGAAGGATGAAGCAGCACAAGACTGTGTCTTCAGATTCGTAGTCATGGTAATAAAAGAAGAAAGTACGCTGGAAGGGAATTTGAAGCAGCTGGCGGCAGAAAAGGCTTCAGACAAAGGATTCTTCAATGTTTATTACGGCGGTGCAGTTTTGGCACCCTTGTACAGGTGCCCACAGAAGAATGTTCACCGCCGATCAGATTCTCCTCTCTAATCTGATCCAGCACTCGGTTGAGGGGACTTCAAGGACTCAAATCTTGCTTCTGGAGGACCATGAGCAGACCAACAAAGTTTCAGTGAGAATCAGACTTGGGAAGATGTTGCACTGCACACAGGCTCCAAATCCCCTGGTATTGGCGGTTTGCAGCCCAGCAAGTTCGCAGCACATCGAGGGATGGCTCATTTTATAGGTCTTCTCAAGACTAGAGAGTCTCACCAGCTTCTTAGTAGGAATCATCATTTTCGAGACCCCCATGTCACTTGGAAGGAAGGGTCCCAGCAGGCTTTGTTTACACAGCTGGCGTTTCCTCATCTTTCTCTTCAGATTCTGCTCCAGTAGCCGACTACCTCTTCAGCTTCTAGGGTCGGAATTGTATACTGGAACCCAGCCAATCAACAGGCAAGCAATGTTTAAACCTGGAGGGGTTGCTGTTCTTTCAGGACAGCCAGCTTCCCAGTGGAACTGGTACAAGGCAGGCAGGCTGAAAGACAAAGGACTGTAGAGTATCAGCCTTCTCCCCCCATTTCCTTTCTTCACAGACACTCTGGAGCCTTGGCGGGAAACACAAAGGGTTCCTGCCGAAGACACAAATCCAAACAGGACCTCTCCCACCTAGGACAGCAGAAGAAAGACCAAAAAAGGACAACCTCACAAGCAATGGCAAAACAAGATAGGATCCACTTTTCTAGCAGAATAGTGACCCTTCCGTGCATTACCGCGGCTGATTTGACAGCCTGCGATTACACATTACACAAAAGTCATAAAAGTAGATACACTGCCACCAGCCATAATAGTAAGCTTGTTACAGTAACAGAAATGTTATTGGAGCAGTGAGACACTCAACACTCAACACCCCACATAAGGTGGGGTGTGCTGGTCTCACAAAATCAAATGTAGAGGGGATGGAAATCCCTCTCTACCCTTGGGGATGGTAGTTCACAGAAGGAAAGCCAGATAAAATAAAAAGGGAAGCCCAAAGTGCGACCCAGCAACACTGCACACAAAGTGCTGCGTGTTGCAACAATAACCAGTAGATGTCCAAAAAGTTATTAAAAAGTATAGTTTCAAAAATAAACAATGTAGAGTCTAAAAAATGAAAGCCATAAAAAGAGTAAAAGAAAGTGAGAGTGGGGAAAAATGTTCCCACTCACTCAGAAACAAGGGAAAATAATCCACAAGTACAGCAAAAAGTGCCGGGAGTCTCACAGGTGAGGGAAATTCTTACCTAACAGTAATCAAAAAACAATGGGCCAGGGGTCCACTGGACATACAAATGGCTGATTTTAGTGTGCAATTTGTAGGTGCTCCCGGACCCAGTTTGCAGATGTGTAGGGGGTCTCAAACCTGGCCCATGGAGCCAGAGGAGGGTTTTGGGCTGGAAAATGACCATCATCTGGGCAAAGTGGGCAAAGTGGTCACTGGGCCTGGACTTTAAGTATTGCATTGCCAACAGATACAACATCATGTAAAGTGGCTCCTAGCCTACGTCACATGTCATCACTAAGCCTGCGGCCTGGCCAAAGATCATGGAATAGTGCAAGTGGTGAATGGATATGGCTGTGAGCTACGGTCAGTGGCCAACAAAACTGCAATGGGGTAACTTGGCCTCTGGGCCTGGCTGCAGGACCACCAACAACTTTTCCCCACTTCAGGTCAGATATGAGTGCCCATTTTACCAATGGCATCGCCTTGGAGCTGTAGGCCACTGGCTGTGGCCTTTGGCCATGTCCAGGTGTCAGGCCGCACAGATACACAAGGAGTACCCAGTGGGCCTTGCCTGCAGACAGACCCAGTACACACGTAATCTCCACTGTGGGCCCATGAGCCACTGGTAGTGGCCAGTGGCTACTTTATCTGGTGGCCATGCCTCAGGACAGGCCAAGCTACTTGAAGTTCCTATCTGAGCCCAGTTTCTACTTTACCTTATTTTGGATGCATGGCCCGCTGGCCATGGTCGAAGTCCCAGGTTAGTGGCCAATATGTTCTGGAAGGCCATGCTCCGTGCAAGGGGCCACTGGCCTGGCCTCCAGGAAATCTCTGGATGGGGTTGACACCACTGCTACATGTCCAATTCCGAGTCTGTGAATCACACAGTACTCTAGGCTGCTGTTGCGGTCCATGCGAGCCAATGGCTATGGCCTGTTGCCATTTCTAGTGACCGCTTTGCCATTGACGTTGCCTTTAACATGCACTACTGTGCTCTGCCAAGCAACTCAAAGGAGCCACTGCGCCAGGCCCATGGCCCGCTGAGTAACCATGATTGTGTGTAGTTCCGTGGGCCACTGGTTGGGGTCTGCAGATTTTGCCTAGGCCTGGCCTGTTGCGAAACATAGCAGCCACTTTATACAATTTGGGATCTGTGGGCCGCTGGCCTGTGGCAACGTCATCAGCGAAGCCCATGCCCAAGGCAAAGTGGATTTATGACATGCCGTCGCCCAGGACATTTCACTGTATTTATTTTACATATCCCCATTCCAATGCCTTGCCCTTCCCCCCTCAAGCCCTATGCTCCCTCTTCTGTTACCCCCTGTAAAGATACAGTGGTAACATGTGGTGAAAAACCTAAAATAAGGCAGGATAATAGAACACGAATTGCAAGACCAGCCAATCGCATTGGACCAAGAAAAAGAATATTGCAGTCAAACACCATCCAAGCGTACGGTACATATACCTTACACCTAGCTGTGCACACAGGCCGCAGGCACGGCCACCCATCCATGCACCCTAGAATGCAGCTATTGCTATGCTATTCCGCTCTAGCAGCGCATATAACTGTCCGAACTGAAACCGCTGACGAACATGAACGCCGCTGCCACTAATATACAGCGACGACCAACGAAAAACAATTCGGTCTAGCTGGGCACACATTGAGTCGCCAGCACTAGAACTCTATCCTAAACCACCAACAGTGCCCACCCTGGTGCCTGACCTCTGGGCTGCTTACTGGAGCCTAGCTAGCCACCTAAGCCCTAACCTGGCAAAATGCACACATACATCTTTAATTTAAAACCTTTTGAACCTCCTACACATGGACTGGGGCCACTGAGGGCGTTCCAACCACAAAGCGCATTGACACCATACAAATGGGAAAGGGTGCTATATAAATGCTGAATACAATACAATAGAATACATGTGCCTATCGGACACTTTATCGGGCCGCACTAAGGGTCCGTGGACTGCGTGTGCCGGCCAGCTCCTGCCCCCCATCCTCAGGGTAATGAAGGACCAGCTGCACAAGTTTGGTCTGAAATCCCCTACGGGTCTGTGGGTGGCATCTTAGAGCCCCGTACAGCCCTACAAACTGCATCGGAGACCCACCTTCAGGTCTGCGAATCCTGGGTGAAAATTGACATTTTGGGGCATGGGTTGGTAGTGCTTTACAAATGCATAAATAAATATTGCACCTTCTGTGACCCCGTCACATTGCTAGTGTTGGGGTGGGGGGACCCTCAGAGTACTGAAATAGGTCCCCATAGGTCCACAATTCAAGGCTGAGACGCACTGTCAGATCACTAAATTTCAAGGGAAAATTAGTTATTTTTTTGCCAACCCGAGGCAAGGCAGGGGGTCTCCCAGGTGCAATGTGCTAAAAAAATGGCAAAACACGTCTGCTTTTACTGTGAAAGTCCTTGACCTAGGAAAGGTCCACGACCAACAATGGTGGCCTCAACCAATCGGATTGCACGCTTCCTAGTTAACCAATCTGGTCTCTAGAAACATCTTTAAACTTGGACGCTCAGAATGAATACCTGGCGAGGGCTTCTAACTATGACCCCAGGGCGTTAACCAACCGGTAATGGCCCCCCTCCTCGGGTCATATTGCCTGAGTAAGTCTGCCAAGAGAACCCCAATAGCACTGTTTTGCTTTTTGAACCTTCTTTTGGCAATTTTGAAACAACCCGCTGGACAGATTAACTCCATATTTGTTTGGCGATCAGACCGCCACTTCTTAGGCTCAACAGAAATGTTCCTAAAATCGAAATCAATGGGACTTTTAAAAATGGTGGGATGCCCTATATCTTTGTCCTCACCTTGACGAAACTGCACCCAACTTTCCAAAGAAAATCAGAGTCTGGTTTATTCTATATTTGGCAGGTTGTGCGCTGATTGGTGGAACGGCATCTCTGTTATAAGCACACTCAATTGCCCTTTTCTCTGCGAGAGCAACTGAACCATAACTACAGTTTTGCTCTTGTGACTCTGCAACACACACACACACACACACAGCCACACATGATAATTATGTGCCTCACATGTCTATGTACTTGTATGTTGGCCTACATATAAGAGGACGAGTCCCCCATACTCTGGGTCACCTTCTTCTGCCCTTGTCCCACCATACATGACCAGAGTATTCAACCTGGTGTGCCAACGTGCTTTTTTGAAATAGCATCACGTGCTGCGGGTGGGGGAGGGGCCGTGCATATGCACAGTAGAGTCTGTGGTACCCCCGTGCCCCTTCTCTGCTCTTTGATTTTGAGGAGATTTCAAAACACCATCAACCCAGGTCAGCACTCTCCAACCCGCTTGACTCGGTAAACATTGGGGAACTCATGAAATAAGATCAACCTCCTTTTCCTTCCTACATCGAACACCAAACACGAATGCCCCTGCGCCGGACAGACCACACCTCTGAAACTACCCACTTCCCATCGACTGTAATGGACTGTAATGGAAAGGGCCAACACTGGCATAGCTAGCTCTCTGTAAAACCAACACGCACTGCATCAGTCTCTTATGTGGAGCAGTACTACCTCTATCGAGAGAGCAGCAATGGGATAGCGTCAATGAGTTCTTCATCAAGATTAAACAACACATAGACTGCTCCTAACACATCTCAGACATGCACCCCTTCACACACACTCCCCAAATCAGCCAAAGTCATCCATTATTCTACGATAAACCTCTCATGACTGAGAGCATCCTCGCTCCGCTCGCTCTTAAAATCCAACACGGGGCCTCCATCTTACACATCTTCCCTGTTTTGCTTAGTCAATGCATCCTCCTCAAAGCGCGGACGACACGCCAAATCCTACCCTCCTTGAGAAAAACCAGAGGTCATACTGATGACCAACTACCCTCCCACCACACACCTATCTTTCACCAGCACGCTCATCGAGAAACCCTTCAGCCTCAATTACAAGAGAACATCTCTGAACACAACCTCCGATGGGAGATGTAGACTGGGTTCCAAGCAGGATGCTCTGCAGAGATAGCCACCCTCTGTTTTATTGGATAACGGTGACCCTTCCTGCTTTTCCTGCTCACCCTCTCCACCGCATGGCACTACTGACCTCAAACCCCTCTTGAACATCTCCGCCATGCAGATCGGCATCAATGAATCCACCCGTCCCGGATTCACTTCACACCTCACTACATTATGCCAGCCCATTCAGAGGCCGATGTCACCTGTGACATAGATGGAAACTTCAAAGTGTTGCCAGTCCCCTTCGATCTCGATATGAAACCCTGTAAGCCTCCTCACCAATCTTGACATTAAAGTCCACCACAAAGTAGATGACACACAGCTGCACCAAACAATCGGCCTTGAATGACATCCACCGGCTGAAATGCTGGCCATCCCTAACTGAGCCTGCTCATGGCACACTTTACCCTGCTCTGAAACCCCTTGAAGAAGTCACAAGTGCGTTCTAATTTCATCGTTAAGCTTTGCTCCTCTTCTTATCCAAAAAGCTTGGTTGTCAGCCATCTTGCGGGTCGATGCACGTATGCACAGGATTTATAAAGTGCCAACTTAGTTGGGAAGCAATGAAGCACTGTGCATCGATACACGCAGGGGTTACAAGTTGGGTTCAGAGGTAGCAGAGAAGTTGGGATGGGTAGGGGAGCAGGTGAGTGGGGTTACTGCTGAGTGGGAGATGTGGGCAAAGCACTTGTTGTTGAGGAATCTGTTAACAAGCAAGGTCTTTAGGTTCTTCCTGAAGGGTAAGATTGGTTGGGGGGGGGAGTCTTATCAGCTTTGGTTGATTGTTCTAGACAAAGGGTGAAGAAGACAGGTATTTTGAATGGCCAAAGTATTGTGGACACGTGTGGTTTCATCATAGTTATCACTATAATACACTGCTGACAGTACAAGGGGCTTTTTTTGAAATCTCAGGGCAGGGGGGCGACAGTTGGAACGCCGGAATCAATGGCATCAGATAAAGGTTGAAAGGCTGAGCCTTGTATTGCAGAAAGCATCATGACCTGCCCCAACCCCTTGTCGGGGCAGGCCCCTTAGTCACCTAAACCCAAGAGGGCCCACCACCTGAGGAACGGGTGCACGTTTTGTTCGTAAAGCAAGTTAATTGTACAATTGTCCGGGAAGAAGTTAGATGGTGCTGTAGAACTAAATTAACCCAAGTCTCAACAATCCCAATTAGTTTACATCCTGCACACATTTTTGCAACAGTTAAAACACTCCCAGATAGTTTGTTACAATCAAGCCTCCACATGTGATTGGACAAAAACCTCTTCAAAGATATCCCAACTTTCTCCAATTCCTACATTCTCGTCGGCTGACGTTATCTTCCCTACCATCTTCAGCTCATGTGTAGAACACTGCTGCTTTTACGATTTGTTTGTGGTGGGTGATGACATCATCATTCAGTTAAACACTTGTATGCAAACATAATCATTACTAGTCATAACTGTCCTAAGCCCTTTTAACCATAACTTTTAATTGCACCAGGTTCGCATAAATATTTAAAGCAATATGAAGACGGCTGGGAAAACAGTTCTCTTTGAATGAGCGATAACTATCTCATTCCCGAAGTCACTGGTTCCATTAGAGCATTATAATCTAAATAGCTGCTATTTCATCACACACAGCACATCTGAAAACACACTTGAAACTCCTGTGTTCCAATAACTTTAGCCCCGATTATTGACTTACCCCATGTTTTACTGCTGGTCAAAAACAAAGAGCAAAACCCCTCTTGTCAAGCTCCCATGAATTCAGGAGATTACATCTGCCGTCTGCGATACTTATCAGACCATAAGCCCCATGGCTGTGTCCTTCCGCTAAGCTGACCGTAAAGGTTGAAGTTACTTATTTACCCATCCTCTGGCCTCTGAAATCCCACAGAATCAGTTTCTGAAAAGCCAAAGTTCACTTTGCAAAACAGCCCTGACTGCATGTTTAAAAAAAAATCCTTTTATAAAAGCCCAGTACCTTTAGATTCATGAATTCCTTATGTAGTTGTATCAGTGTGCATGCATGTTTAATAACTGTCATTTTTTCTTCACAGTGGGTTCTCTATGACCAGCCCTCTTCATTGCATGCACATTAAAAACCTTCCCTGTCTCCCAGTTTCCATGTACTTCAAAGCACCCCGTGTGTGAATTGTGTTTGTTTCATTTAGTGGTTTAACATTTTATTTTTCTGCGAGTGGGTAAGCTAATATGTATGAGTTTTAAACAAAAAGTAACATACCCCATCCATAATTAACTGCATTGGATACATATGAAGTTGCAACATCGCACATATGGCACACGCAACATAAACCCCCTTGCTCGTGGGGGCCCTTCCTGACCACCCCAACACCCTCAACCCACCAGAATAAGCCTAGAGCTCTAGCTTCATCTATATGTTGCACAGGCCTTTACTGGGCAGGTCCACGTACACTTAATCCCTGCAGGAAACATGGAATGAGTGGATGGGCAGGGCTAGTGCAGGCCTGGCATCACCTACCGTAGCAGCGACACCCACAGAAGTCTTGTTTCAGACATTAGCAATCATATTCTATTGAATAGTGGAGGGCTCTGCAACCTTTGGCTCTGCAGATGTTTGGGACTACACCTCTCATCATCCCTAGCTAACATAGTCAATAGTGAAGGATCATGGGAGTTCTAGTGTAAATCCCCTTGAGAGCCACGGGTTGCAGATCCCTGGAATACAGCAAAGGGTATTCCCACATTTTATTATTTACAGGTGTTGAGGTTAAAGCCATGAATCGGTACTAGCAGAAGGGGAAGATTGTCAGAGCCAGAACATGGGAGACGGGACATGCACAGTGACAGGGAATAGTGGCACAGATGCCTGCGGCGAGGCAATTGGTTAACAACTGAGGTGGACACGATTTCTTCCATAGTTCTTTAGCCCTGCTCTGCCCTGCCGCATAACATTGTGGGTTCTGGATAAGGACTAAGAGAGCTATACCCACAGACTATGGTGACCAAATGATTCTTCTCCAATGCCAAAGACCATTGTCAAAGGGCGTGTCATAAGCGGGTAGTTCGTCGTTCAGGGAAACCCCTCAAGATGAGTAGGATATATGTTTTCCTGAATCCACTTGTAGCCAGCTTTCTCTCTTCCACAGCTTCCATTCTCAGGCACATCGGGCTGAGGTCGACCCCCCCCCCTGTCTAACCTCACAAGGATCTCTGTAGCATCCCCACAAGAGTGCAAGGGAAGGCCACGTGTGCGAATAAGTGCTGCCAGTGGTCGAGAACCTAAGTTCCAACCCCCACACCAATGCCAACGTTAGAAAGACCACACAGGGGCAATGGTTGGCCAGCTTGAGGGCTGCAGATGGATCAGGAAATACGCCGCTGAGATCATCTCCCGCTGCCACTGGGGCCAGTCCAGTTGCTTTGGAAGACGAGAAGCGCTTGTTGGCCGTCGAACCAAGTAGTGAAATCCATAATCCCCAAGGACTGGAAGGAAATGGTAGGTAGGTCCACCTGGGAGAAATAGTATAAGCATTTAGCTTCACATAAGAGCATTACTGGATTCAGTGGCGTGTGCCAGGCGGTGAGGGGGCAGAGTATACACATGACCCAGGGACAGGGACTGCAGGACAGCACCACATGCTTCAATATTGAGTGCTTTAGTGAAGTACGTACACATTTGCAAATGGCATGGTGTGTCCCTGGGGGCAGTATGGAGGTGAGGTGAGTGGGGCAGTCGCTTGACGGGGGTGCTGGGTTGCAAGTGATATTTGATCCCTGTTGTGCAGAGCTGCACTGAGGAGATGGCTTTGATGGCTGGGGAGAGGGCATTCAATTGGAGTGGGGCGAGCAGGGTAAAGCAGGCTGGAGGCTAATAGGGTGTGCAGAGAGAAGGGGCGGAGAGTACGAGAAGGAGGGTGCAGTGAGATTCCGTCAGCAAGGTAGCGGTGGGCAAGAGCATGTGTGGATTTGCAAACGCATAGCAGGAACTTAAAGAGAGCGGCTTTGCACGGAGAGCCGTCCAGCGGGGTGACGGCAGGTGGAGATGGGTTGAAAAGAGTGTGTGTGCCAAAGCTGAGAACTTTACAGAGTGGATCATGAGAGGGGGGGGGGGGGGTGAAAAGAGTGTGAGTGCCAAAGCTGAGAACTTTACAGAGCGGAACATGAGATGGGGGGGGGGGGTGAAAAGAGTGTGTGTGCCAAAGCTGAGAACTTTACAGAGCGGAACATGAGAGGGGGAGGGGGTGAATAGAGTGTGTGTGCCAAAGCTGAGAACATTACAGAGCAGAACATGAGAGGGGGGCGTTGAAAAGAGTGTGTGTGCCAAAGCTGAGAACTTTACAGAGCGGAACATGAGAGGGGGGGGCGTTGAAAAGAGTGTGTGTGCCAAAGCTGAACACTTTACAGAGCGGAACATGAGAGGGGGGGGGGGTGAAAAGGGTGTGTGTGCCAAAGCTGAGAACTTTACAGAGCGGAACATGAGATGGGGGGGCGTTGAAAAGAGTTTGTGTGCAAAGCTGAGAACTTTACAGAGCAGAACATGAGAGGGGGGGGCGTTGAAAAGAGTGTGTGTGCCAAAGCTGAACACTTTACAGAGCGGAACATGAGAGGGGGGGGGTTGAAAAGAGTGTGTGTGCCAAAGCTGAGAACTTTACAGAGCGGAACATGAGAGGGGGGGGGTTGAAAAGAGTGTGTGTGCCAAAGCTGAGAACTTTACAGAGCGGAACATGAGAGGAGGATGAGGGACAGCCTAGTGCCATCCAGTGGTGTGTGGCGGTTGTCATGGCACGACTCTCTTCTTACAGATGTTCAGGCCCCCCTCTGGATCCCCTTCCAGACACATACACGAAGATATTCCCGACTCTTTCTAACTATTCCACCAAAATCAATATTTATTTATGGCGCGCCTATACACAATGGCCCTCATTACGACCCTGGCGGAAAGTAACTGACCTGACCGCCATAGCGTAAATAGCGTTTCCGCCATTGCACGACGGAGTAAAGTGCGGCTAATTCTGACCCATCGGGCACGAGCACTATGCCATGGCGGAAGTGCAAAGTCCGCGATGGCGGAAATGTCCCCAAAACGCCCCTCACCGCCGTCGTACGGCGCCCTAGGTGCAATTCCGCCACCCATCATAGCGGTCACCGTAATGAGCGGCAATCGCAAAATACGGTGGCCCTCATTACGACCCTGGCGGAATCCGAAAAACGATGGCGGAAATGCAATACCGCCATCGAATACCGCTCGGTGCGACTATGACCCGTCACCGCAAAGTACGAAGCCATTAGCGACACCGTAGTGAACGCCAACGCTAACTGCACCAAGTACGCGCGCGCGCCATGCCAAACCGTAAATACCACCATGGCGCAAGGGTACGCGAATTCCGACCCTAGCGGACATGTACCTAACGCCATCAAGCATGGCGGAAAGCACCAATCCGCCATGGTGAGAAGTACGGCATCGCGAATCAACCGTAAACGGCCCCACTGAGTGCCTGTACACCGCTCCCTGCCCACAAAGTACAACTCCCCGTAGGTTCAATGAAGTCACAATGCAACCAGTGAAATGTACAAGTCACCCATGCATGCCAACGAACAAAAGAAACACAAGAGGGGCCAATGGGAGCTGCAGGGCACAGATGGCACGAATACAGAAGCCATTCCAATGGACATGACCACAGTCCCCCCCCCCGAAACGCACGCAAACACAGGCACCTGTGATCAGCAATATTCCGAAAATCACAACATTCCACCAGTCCACCTGGCTGACCGGCATCTGTTACACAAAACCCATTCCCCCGCCCCTGAGCATGACAACATTCAAACAGTCACATTGGCAGCCCCCATCCCTGACCTCACTGGGCTCCGTAGGCAAACGCGCCCAGCACAGTACCACGCGACTAAACTCCGAAGCTGGAACCCAATGCAGATCTCCTCACAATACATCGCTCCCCAAATAGGAATATGCCACATCACTCGCAAAGAAGAACGCTACACGGCCCATATCAGAATAGAAATTTAATGCACAACTAAATCACCAAGCCCATACAGCCATTAGTCCATGAACTCCAAAACACATATCACCATTGTGGGCTGCATCCGCAAGGAATGACCAGCTACTACTTGTGTGACGCCCTGTTCCATCATGGTACACAGAGCCACATTCACGTACGAAAAGGCAACATGGAAGCGCACAGACCCGCAGGGCCGTCCCAATGGGGAGGCACTAGTCCAGCTGAAAGGCCGAAATGTTGCTCCGAGCCACTAGTACTGCGTAAGGGCATGTGGCCCATTGGCGATCGTCCCATAAGATCGTAATGCTGCTCCACTGATTAACACGAAGCAGCAGGTGTCGGGAGTAAACGCCATCTGCAGGAGTGGCATACAGATGGCAGTGGCAAAAGGGGAGGAGATACCTGTCAACCAAAATAAAAGAAAAAGAACAGAATGGCCATCAGAACTACATTCGAACAACTCACTTCAATGATCACACTAAATCCACAGTCATATGCATGCTAGCCCACTCGAAAGGATCATCACCACCCCGAAACCACTTGCGACTCATAACTATCTATATCGAGGTGTAAACACCATCACAAACGAGTGTACCTGTGCATGCGTCTGTCAGAACAGATTCCATCAGATGGGAATGTTAACGTGCATGGACACAAGTGTCTGAAGGCGCGTCGAGATAGGGAGGGCTCAACAAGGCCAGATAGACGATGGTCCCACTATGGCAGCCCTGCATCACATAGCGCAGGGGAGGCGGATAGATTCCAACAAGCCCTGTACATGGCAAACCCTGTATCAAATCACCTGCCCATGCATCCATTCATCATTCCCTCATCCTGTTATAAAAACGCCTGAATATTTACTCACAAAACATTCGAACTTTCCATTGAGTCTGTGCGTTATGCAGCCTGCAAAATCCACAGTGCCCCAGCCCGTAATTCCACTGTTGTGAAGTTACATGTATTTGGGAACGTCCGGCCTCATCGCCCACGTCACTATTGCGCATCCAAAACTATTCATATCAATCATTGCTTCCTCGCCATGGCCCCTGTCTCAAGGACATCGAACAAAAGAACGTTATATTTGCAGTCAGACCTGTGGGCATCTCCCCGGCGCTAGCTGAAAACCGAAAGCGCCGGCCTTCGAATTCCTCATTTGCAACATCACGTCGAAAAGGCATCTGTGGCCGTTTGAAATCACAAATTAATCCATCGAGTGCGGCTGTGTGTGAAAATGGCAACTGCCTTCACCCACGAATGGGACGCCCCGCCCGTCGTTGCAACTCGGTACAGTGATGCATGAGGGCCCACCGTTACTCGAGTACTACGTCCCACTGACCCATCACAAGTCTGTTCGCGACTGCAAAGATTGTATGTGAAACAATGGGACCATAGCCGAATGTACATATCAACAAATGTTACACGGCCATCGGGTACAAATACATGAATGCAAGAGCAAGATGCCATTCCTCGAATTGCAGCGTTGTGTGCGGGACGTGCTCGGCCAAAGGGGAGAGCAGCTTGCACAGGTGGAATGAATCACCACAGGTGGAGGCCATACAGCCTGAAAACACATAAATTGCACACCCAGTCTCCTCCCACAACCACACCCACTCCGAAATGCTACCGGCAGGACTCGCGATGTTGGCCCTGGGGGACCTGATAGCACTGCAAGTACTCCAACTCCAAGAAGAAGACGAACACCAACTACAACCGGCCGCACGGAGGAGACGCAGGAGGAGGAGGAGGGCAAGGCAGGGCCAGCAAGGGCCGCCAGCACAGCCACTACCACCACGCAGGCAGCCCGCAATCCCACGCCTCCGAGCACATCCGTTCAACCTCACTGATGAGCAGATCCACACCCTCTACCGTTTGGACCGGGACACCATAGCCGCCATCGTGGACATGACACAGGCTGACCTTGTCAGCATGATAGATAGCCCAACCGCCATCCCACCCCTACTGAAGGTGGTGTCTGTACTCCACTTCCTGGCCACAGGCACCTACCAGCACACAGTCGGACAGTTGCATGGCATTTCACAGCCACTGTTGTCACGGACACTATTGCAAGTGCTCGATGCCCTCCTGCAGCACGCAGACGACTACATCTCTCTACCACGCTCGGAGCAGGAAATTACCAACACAAAAGTGGGATTCCATGCACTTGCCGGCATACCGGGTTGCATTGGTGCCATCGACTGCACCCATGTGGAATTGGTCGTTCCACATGCCATGGAGGCCCAGTACCGCAACCGAAAACAATTTCATTCCCTGAATGTACAAAAGGTGTGTGACTCCAACAGGATCATTACACATTGTTGTGCCAGATTCCCTGGATCAACCCATGATTCTATGGTCTTGAGGAACTCTACTATACCACGCTACATGGAGCGACACGCAGGGAACAGATCCTGGCTACTCGGTGAGTCTCATTTCATGCATGATAATGTGGGGTATGTGATGCGGCAATGACCTGGCAGGAAGGGGGGGGGGATGCGCACGTAGCAATGTCATTCCACAAACATCCTTTATTGTCTACATACAGGTGATGCCGGGTATCCACTGAAGAGATGGCTCCTTACACCACTCCGGAACCCACAGAACCAGCATGAGGAGGACTACAACCATGCCCACTCACGTACCCGTGTAGTCATAGAACAGGCATTCGGCCTACTGAAGGATCGTTTCCGCTGCCTCAGCAGGTCTGGCGGGGCACTCCTGTACCGCCATGAGAAGGTTGCAAAGATGGTCATGGCATGTGTCATGCTACACAACATGTGCGTACGTAGAAATGTGCCCATGCCCCCTGACGCAGAACTGCAAGCACCTGAAGATGGTCATGATGAGGGTGGGGATGTGGCAGCACCTCAAGGAGTCTGCGAGGCACCGGAGGGCCGTGACATTCGTCAGCATCTCATTGATGCATGCTTCTAGCACTCACGCCTGGTGGCTGATACATGGACACGGGACTCGTGGCACTGTGTGTGTCTGGAACATGCACAATATGGACTGTACGCCTATAAAGGCCTCGTACACAAAGATCAATGTCCACACATCTCATTGGATGATTGTGAAATGTTTATAGCATATGTGAAATTATGTTACACACCCCATCGACCCGCCACCCAAGAAAGCCCAACACACCCCCTCCACCCTCCTACCTCCCCCCCGAACACCAGTGTCCAAAGAAGCTCATTGTCAGTGGGCAGACGCTATTGCAAGCCCCCTCTCCGGGTATCAGGGGCACCCCTGCCTGTGGAGCGCAGGTTCCTCCCAGATCTACGTTGGGGGCTGCCCTGGACGGAACTTGCAACGGATGATGTCTCTGCCTGCTCACGTCCATGCATGTCCCTAAGGGTTTGTGAGAGCTCAGTGAGCACACGGCGCACAGCGGCAAGTTCAGCACATACGTCTTTGGACGTCGCATGCAGTTCCCCCCTCAGGCTCTCGGTGCTTCTCTCCATTTGTACCCTCAGGCTCTCGGTGCTTCCCTCCATTTGTACCCTCAGGCTCTCGGTGCTTCTCTCCATTTGTGCCCTTAGTGTCTCTGTACTTCTCTCCATTTCTGCCCTAAGTGTCTCAGTAGATGTTTCTATGGCTGCCTTAGTACCCCCACATTCATCAGCATGCTCCTTGAGGAGCGTGGCCAGTTGCTGCTGTTGCACGATCACCTGGTCGAGGGACTGTTGCCTCTGCTGGGCCATGCCCATTTGCGGTGGTGTCACAGAGGAGCTGATCACCTCATGTTGCCTTGCCACAGGGCTTGTGGGGGATGGCCAGTCGTCGTCTTGTGGGTGCCCCTGCGTGGTATCCTCATGGTGTACGGGATGAAACAAACAGGGGGATTGAGACAGGTCATGGATGGATCCTACATCGACAGCACCGTTTTCTGTGTCGGAGCATGCTGCCATTAATGCAGTGTCACCTATGGTGCTGCTGCCACCAGAAGCAGTGCCTTCTGTGGCATCCATTGGGGGGACCTGTGGTGCTGCTGTTGTGGGCATGCTGGCTGCTGGGGTGCCTGTTGAAGTCCCCTCCTGTGTGCTGCCACTTGATTTGTGCTGCTGCCGTGTCTTGATCCGTGCAGCTGAGGTGGAGGGTCTTTGGCCGTTGGTCTTGGCCCTCTTTGCAGGTGTGCTGGTAGGGGTGTCCTGAAGCTCGTCGTTTGAATCGGACCCTGTGTTGGAGTAAAGGAGGGCGAGAGTTCCTCAAGACCATAGAATCATGGGTTGATCCAGGAAATCGGGCACAACAATGGTGTCCAGTCATAATGTCAAATACAATAATATCGAAAGTCAAAATGTCGAAAAAAAAATGTCGAAAATAAAAATGTCGAATTACAAAAATGTCGAATTTTTTTCGATTTTTTTTTCGAATTAGTGTTTAAATAAATAATTAATTAATTATATTTTATAAAACATATATTTTTTAAATGGTTAAAGGTATATCCATGGTGAGTGGGGGGGATGGGGAGGAGGGGGGGTTGGGGTAGGGGTTTGGGATGGGTTTTTTTAATAATTAATTATTTAATTAATGTTTTATTAAATACTTTTTTAAAAAAAATTAAAGGTATATCCATGGGGGGTGTTGGGGGGGATGGGGAGGAGTGGAGGGTTGGGGTAGGGGTTTGGGATGGGGGGTTGGGGGGGGACCCCCCCAATAAAAAACGTTAGTATATGTGATATTTTACAGTTATTTTAACATTGGTTTTTCGATTTTTTTTCGACATTTTATTTTCGAATTAATGACTTTTTCTATTATATGTATGTGTTTTCGACATTTTTGAATTCGACATTTTTTTTTCGACAGTTTTGTAATTCGACATTATTTTTTCGACATTATGACTATAAACCCACAACAATGTGTAATGATCCTGTTGGAGTCACACACCATTTGTACATTAAGAGAATAATATTGTTTTCGGTTGCGGTACTGGACCTCCATGGCATGTGGGACAACCAATTCCACATGGGTGCAGTCGATGGCACCAATGCAACCCGGTATGCCGGCAAGTGCATGGAATCCCACTTTTGTGTTTGTAATTTCCTGCTCCGAGCGTGGTAGAGAGATGTAGTCGTCTGCGTGCTTCAGGAGGGCATCGAGCACTTGCAATAGTGTCCGTGACAACAGTGGCTGTGAAATGCCATGCAACTGTCCGACTGTGTGCTGGTAGGTGCCTGTGGCCAGGAAGTGTAGTACAGACACCACCTTCAGTAGGGGTGGGATGGCGGTTGGGCTATCTATCATGCTGACAAGGTCAGCGTGTGTCATGTCCACAATGGCGGTTATGGTGTCCCGGTCCAAACGGTAGAGGGTGTGGATCTGCTCATCAGTGAGGTTGAACGGATGAGCTCGGAGGCGTGGGATTGCGGGCTGCCTGCGTGGTGGTAGTGGCTGTGCTGGTGGGCCTTGCTGGCCCTGCCTTGCCCTCCTCCTCCTCCTGCGTCTCCTCTGTGCCGCCGGTTGTTGTAGTAGTTGGTGTTCGTCTTCTTCTTGAAGTTGAAGTACTTGCAGTGCTATCAGGTCCCCCAGGGCCAACATCGCTAGTCCTGCCGGTAGCATTTTGGAGTGGGTGTGGTTGTGGGAGGGGGTTGGGTGTGCAATTTATGTGTTTTCAGGCAGTATAGCATCCACCTGTGGTGATTCATTCCACCTGTGCAAGCTGCAATCCCCTTTGGGCGAGCACGTCCCGCACGCAACGCTGCAATTTGACGCATGGCATCTTGCTATTACAATCATGTATTTAATCCCGATGGCAGTGAAATATTGGTTCATATGTTCATTCTGCTATGGTCCCATTATTTCACATACTATCTTTACAGTCGCGAACAAACTTGTGAAGGGTCAGTGGAATGTAGTACTCGATTAACGGTGGACCCTCATGCAGCACTGTACCGAGGTTCACCGACGGGCGGGGCGTCCCATTTGTGAGTGAAGCCAGTTGCCATTTTCACACACTGCCGCACTACATGGATGAATTTGTGATTTCAAGCGGTCACAGATGCCTTTTCGACGTGATGTTGCAAATGAGGAATTCGAAGGACAGCGCTTTCGGTTTTCAGCTAGCGGCGAGGAGACGCCCACAGGTCTGACTGCAGATATAAAGTTCTATTGTTTAATGTCCTTCGGACAGGGGCCATGGCGAGAATGCAATGATTGATATGAATAGTATGGGATGCGCAATAGCGTAGTGGACGATAAGGCCGGACGTTCCCAAATGCATGTTACTTCACAACACTGGAATTCCGGGCTGGAGCACAGTGGATTTTGCAGACTGCATTACGCACAGACTCAATGGAAATTTCAAATGTTATGTGAGTAAATAATCAGGCGTTTTTATACCGGGATGAGGGAATGATGTATGGATGCATGGACAGATGATTTAATAGAGAGTTTGCCATGTACATGGCTTTTTGGAATCTATCCACTTCCCCTGCGCTATGTGATGCAGAGCTGCCATAGTGGGACCATCGTCTATCTGCCCTTGTTGAACCCTCCCTGTCTCGACGCGCCTTCAAACACTTGTGTCTATGCACGTTACTAATCCCATCTAATGGATTCTGTTTTAACAGACGCATGCACACAAAGACTCGTTTGTAATAGTGTTTTCACCGCGATTTATATAGTTATGATTCGCAAGTGATTTTTGGGTGGGAATAATCCTTTTGAGTGGGCTAGCATGCATATGGCTGTAGATTTAGTGTGATCATTGAAGTGAGTAATTCAAATGAAGTTCTGATGCCCATACTATTCTTTTTCATTTCATTTGGGTGACAGGTATCTCCTCCCCTTTTGCCGCTGCCATCTGTATGCCACTCCTGCAGATGGCTTTTACTCCCGACACCTGCTGATTCGTGTTAATCAGTGGAGCACCATTACGATCTTATGGGACGATCGCCAATGGGCCACATGCCCTTACCCAGTACTAGTGGCTAGGAGCAACATATCGACCTTTCAGCTGGACTAGTGCCTACCTAATGGGACGGCCCTGCGGTTCTAGGCGCTTCCATGTTGCCTTTTTGAACGTGAATGTAGCCCCTGTGTACCATGAAGGAACAGGGCGTCACACAAGAAGAAGCTGGTCATTTATTGCGGATGCAGCCCACAATAATGAAATATATTTTGGAGTTCATGACCTAATAGCTGTATGGGCTTGGTGATTTTGTTGTGCATTAAATTTCTATTATGATATTAACCGTGTAGCGTTATTCTTTGCAAGTAATGTAGCATATTCATATTTGTGGAGCGATGTATTGTGAGAAGATCTGCATTGGGTTCCGGCTTCTGAGTATAGTTGCGTGGTACTGTACTGGGTGCGTTTGCCTACGAAGCCCAGTGAGGTCAGGGATAGGGGCTGCCATTATGACTGTTTTAATGATGTCATGCTCAGGGGCGGGGGATTAGCTTTTGTGTAACAGATGCCGGTCAGCCAGGTGGATTGGTGGAATGATGTGATTATCAGAATATGGCTGGTCACAGGTTCCTGTGTTTGCGTGCGTTTCTTGGAGGGAGACTGAGGTCATGTCCATTGGAATAGCTTCTGTATTCGTGCCATCTGTGCCCTGCAGCTCCAATTGGCCCCTCTTGAGATGAGCCTGGCTGCTCAGTCACTCTGCCAACTTGTGTGGTACATGCTTATGCTGATGGTTGGTTTGTTTACTGGCAAGAGTACAGGGCTGGTGCAGTCTCCCTCAGGATACTGCTTTGAATGTTGCCTTGCACTGGTGTCAAGCGATGGGGGCCTGTTGTTGTTTTGTCTCATATTCAGTTCATATTGCTGTACTTGAACCTTCATATGCCTGTGCTGCATCAGTACGGCAATGGTGACATGGCAAATATGGATGGCCACTCACAAGGCACTTGGAGCCCCTACATTCATTTGTTCGTTGGCATGCATGGGTGACTTGTACATTTCACTGGTTGCATTGTGTGACTTCATTGCACCTACGAGGAGTTGTGCAATGTGGCCAGGGAGTGGTGTACAGGCACTCAGTAGGGCCATTTACGGTTGGTTCGCGATGCCGTACTTCTCACCATGGCGGAATGGTACTTTCCGCCATGCTTGATGGCGTTAGGTAAATGTCCGCTATGGTCAGAATTCGCGTACCGTTGCGCCATGGTGGTAATTACGATGTTGCATGGCGCGCGTGCGCGTACTTGGTGCAGTTAGCGTTGGCGTTCACTACGGTGTCGCTAATGGCATCGTACTTTACGGTGACGGGTCATAATCGCACCGAGCGCTATTCGATGGCGGTATTGCATTTCCGCCATCGTTTTTCGATTTCCGCCAGGGTCGTAATGAGGGCCAATGACTTGTATTTCTTTTAAGCCAGGCACAGTCTCACTGTCTGAAAGGCCATTGTGGTGACTGCATTCCTAAAGTGCCTGGGCTGGACAGCAGGTGCACCCCGAACCTTGTGTCCCCACTCTTACTTTCAATTCCCAGGAAAGTTATTTGAAAGAGTGGTCACCAACGCGAAGCAACGGATATCTCCATTTTCCTCTGAAATGTGGGGTCCCCCGTGAGCCTGCTGATTTCACTGATTGTGTTCAGTACAATTGTGAATCCTGCCTCCTGGACCACTGGCAGGAGTCTTCTTGTCACACCTGGTATTCAATAGGAACCAGTGGCTTTATAGCCAACCTGCCATGCAAGTGAGTGCACCAACCTCAGGAACCTAAACATGTAGCGTTTTACATAGTTGCCAACATGACCCATTCCAAGCTCTAGGGTCTTATCCATCCTGTTTTATCTTTGCATTCTGGGACTTGTAGTCCACATTTTATAATGGGAAAAGTGGAACTTCAAATCCCAGAATGTAAAGAAAAAACCCAGGCCTGAATAGCCACCTATAGATTGGAATGGGCCATGTTGGCAAGCATGGGTTTAAGGCTCTGCATTAGAACACTTGTCTGGTAGAGATCAGTTCAAGCATCATTACAGATGTGCTACAATATCCGTTGTCCTTCTATTTCAGCCATGATAGAAATACACTAGTTGGTGAAATGACCTTTCCTTAACTAGTTATTTGGCCAGATGGAAACACATATAACTCCCTCCACATCCCTGGCGCTGTCTGCACCCTCATTTGGAGGTTATCAGGGGCACGAGCTAGTCCTGGAGCCTCCTGTGGCGCTCCTGGCGTTGCCTCTGCGAATCCTGCCTCCGGGATGACTGGGGACTTATCAAGGTGGGCTCTGATGGGAGCCCTGTTCCCCTCTGGAAGTTTACACCATTTTGCAGCCTCCTATTGGCCAGCGCGTCAGCAGGATATTACGGCTGCACCGAATGCGGGAAGAGGATTGGACCAGCCGAATGAGATGACACGTGGGCCATCTGAAGAAGATGGAGTGCAGCAATGGGTTCTTGAAGAAGATTGAGGGTGCGGAAACATGCTTTGGGGCATGAAGCAGAGAACTGTGATGCAAGGCAAGTTCACAAGGGGGAGCACGCGGGCAGATGCTGGCAGCTATTGGGCCCGTGAGGTCGTTCATTACACATGGTCATGACCTACCAGCCATAAAAGGCATTAACTAGCATTAGATGTCTATACTGCAGCCGTGAGGCTGCGCATGAACTATATGGGCGACACTGACCATCCTTCTGAGCCATGTCTCGGAGGATAGCTCAGGGGCAATGCTCTCGCCTTGGAAGCCAGACAACGCACAAACACTTTTGTAGAGGCGCGTTATATAAGCCATATCATATCATACACAGGTTCGATCCCTGCGCCCCCGCTTAGAAACCTCTGGGTATTAAGCGCGTTATAAATAACCAATTACAATTCATTGACATTTCTTGGTGAGTTTTGTCTGCACTTGGCATTGCATGGCAGCACTTACAGAGGTTGCGGAGTGCATCTGGTGACTGTGCCAGGCGTGTGAACCATTCAATGGTTTTGGAAGACATTAGCCGGGCATTTGAGCCTCCACCTGGTTTTCGATGACAGCCACTGAGAGTGTGGAGTTGCACAGGGCGTAGGGTGACACTGTTGCGCATGTGAAGCAGGACATGGAAGGGTGTTGCAAGACATTGCTGGCACTTTTCAGGCGGGGCGTGGCGGATGACGGCAGCCACCGAGGATGAGAAGCTGGTCAGCACATATCCTGCTAACAAGCGTTTGCATTTTGCAAATAGTAGCTTAAACGCATTTATCATTGTCCATAAAGGGCTATTTTTATTTTATTTCATTGTAATATGGTTAAATAATTCAATATAACCTTTACCATTTGATGACTACAAAAGAAGGAAAAACTATTTCATGAAATCATTACATCTTCATTTTAAAACATAAAAAATACATAGTATCATAAAAAATAAAAAAATAGAAACAGCATATACCATGTGTACATCTACAAAAAAAAGTTCATATTCCAATGAACAAAGAACAGAAAGGCCAAAACAACAACTCGTTGCTTCACATCTCTGACTAGAAACAAGGCTTTAGCTAAGATGATTTGGGCAATTGTGGCTCGTGCTGCTGGGCAACATGTCCGCCGACCCAACTCTTCATCACCCAGTCTGAATAACCTCACTCACTTTTTCAGTGAGTTCCCCCTGAAACCATGGACTGCGGGGCAATATCCCAACGGGGCCAGATTACAGAAACTTTGCGCCATGGCAAGGGCAGAGTTGCACGGTATTAGCACTAAGGCAAAGTTTGCCCTATTTTTAAAAACAGTGGCACACACTAGAAAACGACTTCACCATGACAAGGGCAGTTTGGCATATTAAAAGCACCAGGGCCAACAATGCCCTAGTGCTAAAAAGATGCATTTCTACTGCATTTTTGCACTAGGGCAAAGTTTGCCCTAGTGCTAATACGGAATGGTAATAGCACTAGGGCAAACTTTGCCCTGATGCAAAAATGCTTCAAAAATGTATCTATTTTGCAATAGCACAACTTCTGCCCTGGTGCTTTTAATATGCCAAACTGCCCTTGTCATGGTGCAGTAGTTTTCTAGTGTGTGCCACTGTTTTTAAAAATAGGGCAAACTTTGCCCTAGTGCTAATACCGGGCAACTTTGCACTTGCACTTGTAATCTGGCCCCAGGTGTTTTCGGGTCTCACATTGATTTTTTCCATTGCAGAACCGAGTGTTAGGGAGAATTCTCATTCTATGGCGAATTTCCCTCACCTAGTGAGTCCCCCAGCAGCTTTGCTGGATCTCTAGAGTTATTTTCTTCTAATTGGTAAGAGTGTGAGCTTTTCCCCCACACGTACCCATGTTTTGCCATGTGTATTTCATCTGTTTCTGTAATTGTGGGCTCTGGAGTACACCACTTCAGTAGCCCCCTTCTTCTGTGTGTTACACAGCACCTTCAGTGCCGTGACACAGGCTTGTCTTTTAGACTTCCCACCGACTCCATTTCTGGGGCTGACTACTGTCACCCAGAAAAGGGTAAAGTTGCCATTAACTTTACATAGTCATCTAAGCACAGATCCAGTACACCCCATCTTACATGGAGTACTGGAAAGGGTTACTTCTTAGCCCTTTTTATCTGTACGTCCTAGAGCCTTGTTTTGTTCTTTTAACATTTAGACTTGGCTGGTGGCATTGGTATCTACCCTAACATTTCTACCGTGATTATACTAAATAAACGTGGTATTGTTGTAGGCTATTATATTATCCTGGAACTTAAACCTGCTTGACCAAATACTTTTTCTTTTGGCTCCGGTCGGGTTTTGGCTCCGGTCGGGTTTATTCGCCATTTCTTTTCGTTTAAGTCCTTCTTGTGTTTTACTTTGCGCGGCAAACCAGGTTTGCCTTCTTTGTTCACTGTCTTTTGGTGGGCTTCTGCCAAGAAGCCCTCCTCTAGGTGCCTGCGTGTTTAGGTGGGCTGAATGTGAGGGAGGGGTGTAGTCACCCCCTGCACAGGGTATCCTACGAAACCCATGTCGCACTTTGCCATGATTGGCTGAGGTGGTTGTCTGGGCTGGGCAACCCCCCTGCTGCGTGATTGACAGCCAGGCTGTGTGAATGGGGGATTTTCGCATAAAAGGCAGGACTCTTGGGCTAGAAGTCAGAGTCGCCACTGGAACTACAAGGGACCGAAGAGAAGCAGAGAAGAAGTCGGCTGCTGCAACTATCCCGTCCCGGTGAAGCCCTGCTGCAGTCCTGAACTATCTACCTTTCGGCGACCAGAGAAGATCCAGTCCGGAGTCTTCTTCCCTTGAGCCTGGTGGGGATAACCAGCTCATCTTCTACAGCCATAGGATCCTCTTCGTGGTCGAAATCGCTGCACACTGCTGTAGTGGTCCGGTTAGCCATCTGAAGAGCCTCTCCTATTTTTAAGGAGCGCACCTTTTATTCACCGTCACTGCTGTCGGCTTCAGCCCTGCATGGTGCAGACCCCTCCAGACATCCTCCTTCTTGCAGAAGCTCCAGGAACTGTGGGTCTGCAGGAAACTACCAGGAACAACAGCCGTGGCACCAGCTTCTTCATTGAATAAGGTACTGTGTTCTACTTAAGGAAATCGGGTGAATCCCTTTTTCTCCTCCGACAAGGCTTGCCCTAATCTTCCCTCCTTCTTATAACTTTTGCTTCCTCCATTGACAATATCTAAGTACTCCTGGCTACGTTGAATCGTGAACTGTACGACTATGTGATCCTCGACAGCAGGAACCCGGTTCCACTTGACACTGGCTTCCGCCTATTGAATCTTGAATTTCTGTCCATGAGTGTTCTCTGACTCTGTCTGCCTTGACAAAAGTATTCCCTATGATTTTTGCCCCCAACCCTCTCTGGGTATCTCAAGTGCTAAGTGTGTTTTTGCCCCGGTAACATTTCTTGTCGCGGATACGTGTTTCTTTAGTAAGACCGAACTGTCATTACTGTCAAAAAGTGATTGCATATGTATTCCCGGTAACGTCTTTTGTTCCACAACACCGGTCCGTTAAAACATAGGGTACTTACCTTGAAGTTATACTGTACAAAGCAAATTGGTTGGTTGTAGTATATTTTACATGTGGTTTTGAATTAATAGAAGTGTTGTGTTTATAACAAACGGTTTAAAAATAAATGTACTTATATTTTTGTACCTGAAACCTTGAGTCAGTGTTTGCTTGAGTCACAGTAATTGTGGTCCCTGTGTGTAATCTCTGCTACTGCTCATATACTCTTGAGATAAGCCTGGCTGCTCCGCTACTGCTACCACTATAACATAGTAGTACAGGCGTGTGCCAAAGGTAAAACTTGTATTGCCACCTGTAGTCTTAATTGTGTGTAGTGGTCCTTAAGGGCACTGCACGGGATTCTGCCTAACACCTACCCACTGCATGCTCGATTTGGAGCACGCCATCTCTCACCAAGATCTCCTTGGTCAATACAAGATTCAAAGGAAATCCAAGGAAAAGCTGTCCGGGGGAAGTGGGAGAGGGAGCTGGGAGAGCCCCCATCATAAAAGCAGGATGTCTGGCTCAGGGGAGATCCCCACGCCCGGGCAACGGAGGAATCCAGAAATGGGACAAAACTACTACTTTAATAGTGACATTTAAAAAAAAGCTGACGTTGAAAGTTTTCCAATGCTCTCCACTGGTTGCAGGCCTGCCATGAAGTATTATTAAGCTGTGACATCATAAGAAAATGATACATTTCACAAACATAAGGTGGGATGGAATTGGTTAGCATGGTAGCTTACATATAGAAGATCTATAGGGTTAGTCGTGTCATTGGCTAAAGTGTCTGGTGGCTCCTCATGTGACCACCTCCTACATGTTGCAAATACAGGCATGTCAGGCTGGCCTGCTGCTATTGGGTCTTGCAGCAAAGGGTGAACTAGTGTGGAACGTGGGCAGGGAATGGCCAGTGTGGGTTTTCACAGCTTTAGAAAGTTACCAGCACAGGAGCACAATCAGGGTGGTTAGGACGGCCTCAGAGTGCCACCTGTTCCAATAAGGTTACCACTCTCTGACACCCCCGGCCACAAGCAAGGACATTCTAGCTTTCAGCTACGTGCTGTGTCATATCTTTTGTCCCACGCAAATGGATTCTCTGAGAAGGCTTTCATGCCACTGCAAGTCCCCTGCATTTCGGATTATCCTGCTTAGTGATTTGTCAGGCTATTGGCTTGTGGGGGCTTGTTCAGGCTGCCTCCTGCTCTGTGTCCAGGTGTAAGCGAATAAGAAGCCGCAAGTTCTGCAACATTCGTTTCTTTGTTTATTCAGACAGAGTAATGTCTCTCCTCTGGGATTAGCTTACTGTCTGTACTTTTCCAATGCTGGCTCAAACCTGCCTTTTCATAATGACTTTGGCACTGTGCATTTGGCGTCTTCCATCTCCACTCAGTTTACTTCCGTTCAGTATCAAACAACCAGTTATTTGTATTCTTGTGTGATTGGCATTTCCGCATAAAAGGGATAGGGTGTATGTAATCTCTATCTTAGTGATTGTAGGCATGTTCTTCGTGTCTAAGAGCATTTTGGCCTATGTGTCTGTGTAGCTTGGCGCAGGGATGTATGTGCTTCCTGTCTAACACACCCACGTGTGTGTGTGTGTGTGTTTAGCCTTGTCGCCTCTTTATGGTTACTTTGATGATGTCACCCGATAGTGGTTTGTACGGCTGCTTCAGTGAGTGGCGTCTGTCACCTTGGAGGTATGCCAATGAGGTGGGCGGGGGGGAGGTAGACACCAGTAGCGCTATGCACAGTCCATGTCTGTCATGCCAGAACGGGGGGGTCGTACTCTTCACCTCTCTACAGGGTATTCTTCTCCAGAAATAGTGCGAGGTATGGCACTAGCGTACCCACATTCTGTGATAATGATGCAGATGGTAAAGCGTCGCAGAGTTGTGCATACCCTCTATAGTATTTATCCAGTCATACTCATGATATGATATGATAGGTTATTTATGACGGGATCGAACCTGTGGTGCTCCGGGTTGTTTTGCTTCCAAGGCAAGCACGTTGCCCCTGAGCTATCCTCTTGAGACCATATGGAGAACGCTTAACTTTAACTGGATTCTCAACTAATTCACGTTCTCGGGAGGATAGCTCAAGGGCAACGTGCTCGCCTTGGAAGCAAGACGACACGGAGCAACATAGGTTCGATCCACGTGTCCACGCTTAGAAACCTCTGGGTATTAAGCTCATTATAAATAACCCATCATATCAAAGAGGAACCAATTCTTATAAGGAGGTTGCAGCAAAATATGTTAAATTCTGGCACTAACCCATTACCTCTCTCCTGCAATGTCGCTTTTACATCGACAAATAAGGAACCTTCGATGGGACACATGATCTTCCTGAAAAGCAGGAGACATTTCCAGTGCTGTCTGGCTCTCATTCGAAACAAGGCCGAGCTCATACCTGATGGCGTGTAACGGAACCGAGCTAGGGATCCGAAGAGCTCTTCTTCAAGTCAGCGCTTCAAGAATTGGCAAGTATTCCAGGGTCACTGGAGAATACACTTCTATCGATAAATATATAAAAGTGAAAATGCGTGGTTTTGTGGGTTTGTGGCAAATCGTATGTTTCCTGTACGATTCCACACCATTTCATCAATCTGCACCAAATTCTGCACAGTCACATGTTAGGACCCTCCAGTAATTACTGGCTACATGTCATCTGGACACCCCACCCCTTTCCCCGGATTTCAGCAAAAGTGATAAATTGGCTGTGGGTTTGTGACTTCTCGTATGTTCCCTATACAATTCCACACTGTTTCGCCAATCTGCACCACATTTAGCACAGTCAACTGTTAGGACCCCCTGGACATAAATGGCTACATAACATTTGGACACCCCACCTTTTTCCCCGGATTTCAGGAAAAGTCTCTGGGTTGGTGACTTCACGTATGTTCCCTATACAATTCCACACCATTTCACCAATCTGCACCACATTTAGCACAGTGAGCTGTTAGGACCCTCCAAACACTACTGGCTACATGACATTTGGAGACCCCACCACTTTCTGCAGATTTAAGCAAAAGTCAATATTTGTTTGTGGGTTTGTGTCGTGGTGAAGCTTTGTTCCTTATACAATTCCACACCGTTTGACCAATCTTTACCACATTTTACGGAGTTACCTGTTCCTATGAGGGAATGGAAGACTGTGCAACACCAGGTATATCAGCTAGTCCCATAGAAAAGCGTAGGGATAATTACCGCTCATAATACATAGTGTAAAGTACCAGTGAAAACCTGCCATATCCCACATCTACCCTAGTGCCGGAAATGTCGACTTTCTCTGCCGGATCCGACCCATTCCGCCAATGGAAAGTGGTTCTTTTTTTCCGTCTAGTGCACTGCATTACTTTAGCTGAGTTGAGGGGAATGCATATCAACACAATTAATAAAGCCGCCAATTAAGCATTGTAGTCCTATCTGGGTGCAGTCAAATTTAAAAAAATTGTCAGCATTTGCCATACAAACTGATCTCATGTTGTACAATTTTAGGATAACCAAAGCTACTGGCTCCAAGAATCTCCTATGTCTGCCATATAAAGATTATAGCCAGGGCGCTAACACGCAGTGAGTTGGCATTTGGCGAGTCAATAGCGCACTATGATTTAATCGAACTTGGATGTGGAATTATCATAGAGCCGATTATCATCCTTAACAGATCATTCGGGATTCTATTCTTGGGAGGATGGCCCCGGGAGATTCTCAACCACGCTTTAGCTCACTGCACTTTTCACAGAGGAGAGATTTCCATACACATATCAGTCTTTGTCCCACCCAAAGGCAGTCCAGCACCGAAATGCTAGGCAAATCTGTTCTGAACAAGAGTACCAACAGCAACCTTAGAAACGTGTTTCGGCCTTCTGGGGCATCATCAGTGAGGTGGAGGTGTGCCTCTCTCAGCACAGTGAGCAAGGGGTCCACGTCCTGTAGTCCATCACGAAATGCTAGGCTAGAATTAATCTGTTGGGCCGTTAACTTCATTAATTGGCCTCCCAAAAATCTGTGCGTTCCTATTGCGCAAGGTCAACAGCATAGCTTCAGCGTCTACTTGGCCCCTCTTCGCTCGATGACCACACAGCAAATCCCAGTAGAACACTCTGAGCTGTTTTATCAACCCATTTTTCGAGACAGTGACAATGAGCTCCATCCTTTGTTAATCTCCTGGCCGCTCTCATCTCTTTTTCTCTTAAGAGCTTTGTCGCTATTGAAGGCATGAAGATGCTTCTTTGATCCTAACTCTGCATCCGATTTCCGCATACTCAAAGTAGAACTGCCATGCGCCCCTCACAATGATCTACTGGGAAGCTGTTATATTTCTATTCATTAGTTGTTGAGGCTAAATGCTTGACAAGGTATGGCTATCCCAGGAGACAGACCCTGGGCTCCACCATATCCTTTTACCAGCTTTGTGGTATCCTTGGGGCACATGGCATAGAAGCATTGACTGCTGTTGGCCAGCATCGGTTGGCATATGTGGCTGCCCGTGGTCTTTGGGGGCAGCATGTGATGTTCTTTCTTGTATACTGAGGCTGTACAGTGCATGCCACTTTTGGTATGTTGTACCAAATGCGTCCTCATCGGCCACCCCATCAAACAACAACTTGTGCAATAATGGCTGTACAACATGCGCCTGGAAGGATTCTCCGCTCAGCTGTCAGACTCAGCCAAAACCTTGGGCTTCATTGTTGAGAGTTGACTTTCCTTCCAAAAGAACATAGCCAAAAAGGCACAATCTGTGTGGCTACAGATCAGCACATTCCACAAAATCAAACCGTTTACCCCCCCCCCCATGAGTTCAGCATGGTAGTCCAAGCCCTGGTAATCTCACACACTGACCCTCCTTACTGGGCGTCCAGCCAGGGTCGGACTGAGGCATAAAATTGTCTCGGCCTCCAATTAAAAAGTGGCCCACAGTTGCAAATGGCCATTAATTCCTTTTGTGACAGACTGAATAGTACCCAAGGGGGAGTTTTCTGTTAAAATGCGATGTAAATTGTGCATTTTAAAGCTATGTATTCAGCAACAATGGTCAGCACTACTAGCCACATAGTGAAGTAACTCATCAAACTGGCCTACATTGGGCAAAAAAGTGTTTTTGCTTCGTTCATTGCTCTATTACCCTATAGGCCAGTCTGAGCCTGCTTCCAGCCATACACTTTGCACCACTCAAGGCAGCCCACCATGCTGCAACCTGCCTCATTGCAGGCACCGACATCTCTCCTACACTGCACAACTTTCCCTGGCTCCCCTCTACGGCCAGGCTCATGTTCAAAACTGCGTCGAGCATCCGCAGTGCAGCCTCCACTGGAACACCAACATAACTGCCGACTAAACTCCACACCTCTGGAGAGTCTTGGGTCTCACGTAGCAAAACGACTGAAAGGTTGGAGCCTTACCTAGCCAGCAAGGCGAAGACTCGCATGCAGCCCTCCTCCTGCGACGCTCGGCCATCTAGAGCGCAATCCCGGCAGAGGCTTAAAATGCCCCCACCATTCTCCCGTTCTGCAAAACACTGAACAAAATGGCTCCTTGAACAATACCCGCCAGAGGAATCAAAATCCCTCTCTCCCTCCGGAAACAGTACTGCGCTACTGTGAAAAACGCCAATCCCAGTGGCGTCCCCCTACCTGGTAAAGCGCTCCGCTGCCCCAGAGCTAGGTGAAAAGTGAATATACAGGCTCGTCAGCAGCCTCTACATATCGGTGGCCACACTGAGCGGATACTGGCTGGATCTGGAAGTGTGTGGATGGATTTAGCATGTATTGACTGTATCTATAACTGCCATAAGAGGGCCGTAAGTGGCCATATGGAGGCAATGCCCCTGGCCTAGGGTGCTTCTGCTGTGTGCAGCCCTACACCACCGTGTGGCACTCAGCATAACTTAGGGGTGCGCGTAAGCAGTGTAGCGGAGTGCAGGAATGGATTATGGGGGTTTGTGCACGAGTTTAGACCGAGTTATGATTTTTCATACGCAGGTTGTTGGGGTGACGGGTACAGTTATGGGGGACCCTGCGCAGGGTGCCCGAGATGCAGGTCTGCTTGTGGGGGACCCCAGGTACTGTTTGAAGGGTGCATGTATTCGCGCCCAGGGAGTATAAGGTTGCTGATCTGGCTGTTTATGCTTTGCATGTGGGCTTGTCAGGGGCGTTCTGGCCGCGACTTGTGAATGCGGTTACTTTGCGCAGAACAATTCCATGAATATGCAGGGTGCACATTTTTTATACTACACGCAGGCTTGCGAGTGTCCTTCTCGGCACGCGGCCCTTGTGGAATTTCTGCGCACTTTTCCCATACATTCTTTCTTTTTGTACACTCATTAATAAAAATGCATTTATAGCATGAAAATAGGGCTTTGGCAAACATGGCTCAATTGAGATGTGCTTTTTTTTATCCTGTGACTTGTAGTCCTGAATTAGTAATGCGACATCCAGCAATACAAGTCCCAGAATGCCAAAGAAAATGAACACGACTTGACAAGTATCCCTCTCATGTAATGGTGGATCCTGGCATTTTTGCAATCCATGTACTTCAGCCAGTTGGACCAAGCTGCTAACACCCTGCCTGGCTGGTCACCGTTTATTGATTTATTTAAACATTTATAAAGCGCTTTAGGCCCATAAGCAAAGGGGAGCTATAAACATGCAATCCATACTTATCATAATCATGTTCTTTTTTCAAGACCAATTAAATACACTCCTTGATAAAAACGGACACACCTTAGTGGTTGGGCTCTTAGGCTTGCCTCTAATTATAGTCAGAATAGAGAAGGTTTTTCTAATAATTGCTACTTTCTGCAAAATAGCGCAGCTCATGTTTTAAAGAGGAAAGCGCCAGGTCTATTCTACTAAATTCAGTTGGTCTAATCATGGAGCACCAATTTCGATTGGGTAATAATAATTTAAAAAAAAAAGAATCTATGCCAATATGTGCTATGTAAAGCGCTAAATCAGAAAACGTCAAAAAGCCCCTCTACTCCGCAAGAGGGCCATCACAGTTTCATGAAGGCATGCATGCACTTTATTTCGAAACCCGTGTATACATCAGAAAATTACTCTGCAAATCTGTAGATTGTGCGCATGCGCACACAGGGCACGTGTGTTTGCACCTCTCTAATAATCTGGACTCTTTCAAGGTTACAGGAATGCGGCAGTGAAAGGCCATGACATGAGGGTCTGTGTGCCTGCCACGTCTTAGGTGCGTAATAGCGTACAGGTCGTTAAGACACCAGAGTCCCAGTAATCCTGGATTCATTCACATCCCTCCATTGTTACGGAAAGAGAACTCTTGCCTGCAGCTGAGAACGCCCCAAAATAATTTAAAAAAAATGTTGGTTAATTTTTTCAGCAACAACGGTTCAGAAAAACCCCCGTCGAAAAAAACGGGTGTCCATGACATGACATAGAAGCCAGGATATAACATGGGATGATTCAGATCAGGGAATATTGATTCTTGTTTGTTTCATGGATTGAAAGCTGAGGTCATAATTAAATAATGAGGTTACCACGTTTATATTGCAAGAACTCCGAAACCTGCGTATTCCTTTGAAACAATGCAATTTCAAAAACTGTTTGATGCTTTTAGGAGCCAGGAAAGGCCACGTTTTGCAAATCATTATGAATGCATACGTGTGTACATTCCCCAAACAGGTCCCATTAAGAACATAGGACACGTTAAGGCAGGGCAGGATGCTTTAAGGAGACTGCCAGCCATAATCTACTCCCAGTCTGTTTCTCTGAAAAGGAGCAGTGGGCGCTGGGTGAACGGTGGCATCACGCATGAATAAGCCACTAGTACAGAGGAAGCCAGTGGTACTGATGTCACCTAGAAGCGGCCTTGCACTGGTAGATGGCACCCGACAATCAGGCAGTTTGTGAACTGTATGAATGAGGGCAAGATAATAATTGTTGGGCTGTTCTTATCCGAATACTCATTTGGAATGATGTAATATTTAGGACTGAATTCATAGAATCCAGCGCAGAAGCAGCGCAAGCGTCACGTGCCGAGTAGGAGCCTGCGCCACGCGTGCCCCAGCCGTGCCGCAAACCAACAATTGCACGGCACGCATATTCATGGATTTCCAGAGGCATCAGTAGCCGTGGCGCCAGTAATGCCCCCAACACGGACGCACAACGCACAGGAAAAAGCCAGTGAAATGACCAATACATCACAAGGCCCCGCACCATCTGGGGCCCAGCACATAGCCCCTCAATCGTGATTGCTTGACAAATCGGAGCATACCCCGCTCTCACCAGCCAAATCGCGTGGAAAGGCCCACGCGTACCCCGTGCGCACTCCAGCAAAATTGTGTGCCCTGCTCGCACCAGCCAAATCCCGTGGAAAGGCCAGCGCGTGCAGCCATCAGCCGTGAACAAACCACGCAGGCATCCCACACCACAAGGCCCCCCCAACACCTGTGACCATACCCTGCAGGCAACCCACACCACAAGGACCCCCCCACACCCGTGACCATACCCCGCAGGCAGCACACACCACAAGGACCCCCCCAACACCCGTGACCGTACCCCGCAGGCAGCCCACACCACAAGGGTCCCCTCAACACCTGTGACCATACCCGCAGGCAACCCACACCACAAGGGACCCCCAGCAGCCGTGACCATACCCCCGCAAGCAGCCCACACCACATGGGTCCCCCTAACACCCATGACCATACCCTGCAGGCAGCCCACACCACAAGGGTCCCCCAGCACCCATGACCATACCCCACAGGCAGCAAACACCACAAGGCCCCCACCAACACCCGTGACCATATCCCGCAGTCAGCCCACACCACAAGGGCCCCCAACACCCGTGACCATACCCCGCAGACAGCCCACACCACAAGGCCACCCCCATCACCCGTGACCATAGCCCGCAGGCAGCCCACAGCACAAGGGCCTCGCCAACATCCGTGACCATACGTGCAGGCAGCCCGCACCACAAGGCCCCCCAACACCTGTGACCATACCCTGCAGGCAGCCCACACCACAGGGGCCCCCCCAACACCCGTGACCATACCCCGCAGGCAGCCCACACCACAAGGCCCCCCCCAACACCCATCACCATACCCCGCAGGCAGCCCACACCACAAGGGTCCTCCCAACACCCGTGACCATACCCCGCAGGCAGCCAACACCACAAGGGCCCCCCCAACACCTGTGACCATACCCCGCAGGCAGCCCACACCACAAGGGCCCCTCCAACAACCGTGACCATACTCTGCAGGCAGCCCACACCACAAGGCACCCCCAACACCCATGACCATACCCTGTAGGCAGCCCACACCACAAGGGCCACCCAACACCCGTGACCATACCCCACATGCACTCCACACCACAAGGGCCCCACAACACCAGTGACCATACACCGCAGGCAGCCCACACTACAAGGGCCGCCCCAACACCAGTGACCATACCCTGCAGGCAGCCCACACCACAAAGAACCCCCCAACACCCGGGACCATACCCCACAGGCAACCCACACCACAAGGGACCCCCAACACCCGTGACCATACCCCGCAGGCAGACCACAACACATGGGACCCTCACTATCACCCGTGAACATACCCTGCATGCAGGGCCTAACTCATGACTCATGACGCCCACCAGTGACGGCAACCTGCAGGCAGGCCCCGACTTATGACTCCCACCCCCACCAGTGATGGCAACCTGCAGGCAGACTCATGTCCCCCACCCCCACCAGTGACAGCAACCTGCAGACAGGCCCCGACTCATGACCCCCACCAGTGACGACAACCTGCAGGCAGACCCCGACTCAAGTCCCCCACCAGTGACAGCAACCTGCAGGCAGGCCCCGACTCATGACCCCCACCAGTGAAGGAAACCTGCAGGCAGGCCCCGACTCATGAACCCCACCCCCACCAGTGACGGCAACCCGCAAGCAGGCCCCGACTCATGTCCCCCACCAGTGACGGCAACCTGCAGGCAGACAGGCCCCGACTCATGACCCCCCACCAGTGACGGCAACCTGCAGGCAGGCCCCGATTCATGACCCCCATCCCCACCAGTGACAGCAACCTGCAGGCAGGCCCCGACTCATGACCCCCACCAGTGACGGCAACCTGCAGGCAGGCAGGCCCCGACTCATGACCCCCCACCAGTGACGGCAACCTGCAGGCAGGCCCCGATTCATGTCCCCCACCAGTGACGGCAACCTGCAGGCAGGCCCTGACTCATGTCCCCCACCAGTGACGGCAACCTGCTGGCAGGCCCCGACTCATGACCCCCACCAGTGAAGGAAACCTGCAGGCAGGCCCCGACTCATGAACCCCACCCCCACCAGTGACGGCAACCCGCAAGCAGGCCCCGACTCATGACCCCCCACCAGTGACAGCAACCTGCAGGCAGGCCCCGACTCATGACCCCCATCCCCACCAGTGACAGCAACCTGCAGGCAGGCCCCGACTCATGACCCCCACCAGTGACGGCAACCTGCAGGCAGGCTCTGACTCATGTCCCCCACCAGTGACGGCAACCTGCAGGCAGACAGGCCCCGTCTCATGTCCCCCAAACCCCCAACACATTGGCCTAACATGCAATCATGTAGCATATGTCCACTAAAATGCCACCACACGCTGCACCCCCACGGTGCACCCAAACACCCATCCATTGGTCCTGCTCCCCAGTACATGCACCATGGCATGGGAGTCACCAAACACACATGCATGCATGTTTGCACACACATGAACAACATCGCTCAACAGCAGGGACAAGTAACAGAGTCAAGGAAGAGTAAAACATGCACCAAACCATTGAGAGCAGACACCTCTTGGATTTAAATGTATGAAAATATATTAATGAACATGTATAAAAGTCACACTCAAAAAAATACAACCAGTAAAATCATCATGAATCAAATCTAAAGAAAAATGAAAGTGAAAACCAAAAACAATGGGATGTAAAAAATGAAAAACTCAAATTCTAAACACAAATCATTAAACAATACATTCCTCCATGGTGAACAAAAAGGTAAAAAAAAAAGAAATATCCAACTATGTACAAATATCCAGGGTCCATGATCCCAAAAAATTCATGAACTCCATGAAGAAAGAACTATTTACAAGATGTGGAGCATAGTCCATGAACTCCAAATGAAAAAAAGAACAAATGAAACCTACTCCTAAAGAACTATATACAAAGGCAGCGGCTAGTCCTACGACTTATCATTTCCCCCAAGAGTTATGGCCAGGGCATCATCGAACTCTGCGTCAATTTCCCTGAGGCGGGCCTGTGCTCTCCCCTCGAGGGCCTGCTGGCACTCCATCGTTCTCCTCTCAAACTGCCTGGGAGACTCCTCAAGGAACTCGACCCGCCTCTACGCCCCACGCAGGGTGTTCTCTGCCCTGGCGATTTTGAGTCGTGCACCCTGTGCCCGCTGCCACTTTGCTCTGATCTGCTGGCCTATGTGCTGCAACCCGAAAGACATCCCTGTGGTAAGGTCCACGTTTCCCACCTGCCCGATGGCCAATACCTGTCCCTCTATGTTGAGAGACCCGAGTCCTGTCGCCTCCTATGTCGAGTCTGCTGCCGCCGAAAAGCCTGGTGCCTGCGCTTCCGGGACAGCCTCCGGGATGTTGAAAACCCCCGGGGCTGTTGTGCACATGCCCTGCTGCTTGGTGCCTGCACTTCCTCCATTGCCATTCATCCTGTTGCTGCGGTTACCACCTCTGCTGATCCTCCTTCACCTGCCGACTGTGGCGGGGATGTGGTCTCCACCAGACTGGCCGCCGGGGTTGGGACAGGTTCACAGGGAGCCCTGGTGGTATCAGCAGGGAGGACAACTGGCGCACAGTGGAGGAAGAGGAGGAGGGGATCGCTGCAGTGGTCAGCTTATGTAGGAAATTCGGGACCAGGAACAGAGCTAGCCAGTTAATGAGGCAACAGACCTCATTGTGATGATGTGCAAGGCCCTAATTGGAAGCCTGCACATCATCACGAATGCTGGCTGCACGCCTCGCAATACCAGCTAGCAACGGTTCCACCATGTCACAAATTGCCTCATCCGCAGGTAGTGGAAGATCCGTTTCCGTGGATACATCCGCCACCGGCGGACGGGTACAGCATGGGGCATGCCCGCAGGTGCATACTGCTGCAGTCGCAGTACCAGAGACAGGATTAGGCACAGGCCCCTCCACGGCAACCTGCACTATCTGCGACCCCTGACTGCAGCAGTCACACCTACGTCATCACCCCCGCTGTGCCCCATGGGCTGGTCTGATGTGGCCTCCTCCTCCTCCTCCACCAACACCAACCTGGATGACTCCCCACTGTCTTCTGCATCGGATTGCCCCTGTGTGGCCTCACCTGTCCCTTCCACTGCCGAGGAGCCTACAACCAACTTCACCCTCTTGCGCCTACCCTCAGCAGCTGCAGCCGTTGACTCAGATGCGGCACCAGTATCAACGCTCCCAGGAGATGACAGTGCCTGGGAGGATGACTGGGCCTTGCATCTACGTCTGGTGGAGGCATCCCTGCTGCCGGGCTCCACAGCGCCTTCTCCGCCCTCTTCTTCCATCGTCGCTGTGGATAGGGAAACATAGAACACATACATCAGGGTACTGGACATATGTGTGTTTGGCACAATACAAAAGTACATAATTGCCACTGTCAAAGGTCACAACCATCATCACCGTCCGCTACACACAGGGAAGTGTCATTCACACACATGCAAAATCATGTCCATCATTCACACCAGACATTCACATCCTTGGACAAGGCACTGCCAGCACATCCAAATTGTGCATGCTCCTCACACACATCATGCCACATACACATCTCACTCACACACATCACCTGACAGTCATGCAGCAAGCCGTGGATCCATCATGTCAGAGAGCACTTTGGGGTAAATTGGCAGCATGAGGCAATCACACATGCAAAAGGGAAGAGTCACAGACATCCTGGAGTGTTCACCACTCACTTCTCATACACATGCACATGTACACTATGCATGTCCATGATGTTGCCAAATGCACACATGTGTCACACCTCTGGCATGGCACAATCCACACACAGGGATGCATACATGTGCATGTTGTGACAAACATGCTCGCATCAGACATTTCCACACAGACACCATTGATGTGGCACATGCATTACTGAACTCACATGCAGCTGTGCCTGGGATATGCACATGGACATCTGTACAGTAGGCATGCCACACATAAGAGCAGGGTGCACACACCAACCACACGTCTACATGCACATGCATTATGGTGGACAAGAACACATGGACACTTACCAGTCGACTCCGGACGGAGCTCCAACGCTAAGGCCTGGGTGTGCAGCACTGGGTCGATGCGCTCCAGGACCCTCTTTTCATCTGTGGTCAACCGGCCCCGGTGCCCCACTCGGACAGCCCCAGACATGAGGAGGCGCCGGGACTTGTTGAGGGTCCTGCCTATGGACATGTCGGTAGTCTTGGGGTGCCACCCCCTCTGTGTTGATGGCACCCCCGATGTCCACCCCGATCTTACTCTGCCCTTCTTTGCCGACTTGCGATGGTCCAGGGAAGAGGGCATCATAATGCTCCAGGACTTGCTCCACCAGGATGCCAACTTCTGTGGAAGAGAAGCTGACAGCCCTCTGCCTCTCTGCTGGGGGGTTGCCACTTGCCTCAGATGGTGTGGTGTCAGACATGGCAACCCCCGAGGCAGGTGTGGGTGGGCAAGGTGGTCCTGGAGCTGGGCTGTGGAGTTGTGGTATGGCAGTCGGGAATCTTCAGGATCAGCAGAGGTGGTCACAACAACAGGATCCCTGGCAATGACTTCAGAGCAGGCACCAAAATGCAGGGCATGTGGGCAGCAGGCACACAGAGTAGGCTGGCAGCAGCAGATGGCTTGTAGGAGGCAGCTCAGGGCAGTTGGAGGCAGGTAAATGGCCTTGTAGGCAGGAGCGTGGGTTTTCCGTGTTCTATCGCATGGCCAGCCGGAAACAGAGTGACTCCACACATGCGGAAACAGCACGTTAGCGTGTAATCAGAGGAAAGGCCCAAAGTGCGTAAGTTACGTGATGCGTGCTGGACGTTGGGTGTTGCCGTTCAGTATTTGATAAAATCGTGTGTAGGACGACAGTGCAATGTACGTGTTTTTTGTGGGGACGGACGTGTGAATTTCATATTTTTGTGGGTTCACACGTGATTAGTTCACTACTGTGGCAGTGCGTACTTCTTGTTTTGGCGGGGGAGTTGCCTACGTGCACACACGCGTGTGATTTATTTCAATCTAGGAGGCAGACGGCGAGTCGTGCATGCATTTTACCCACTGTGGTTGCCTCTGTGTGTCACGTAGCCCATTTTCGAGATCATAGTAGCCTACGTGTTCCTCGCGTACACATTATTTGTGCCACAGTGTACTGCAGGATGTTTTTTACTCACACATGGGCTATCAAGGGGTCGCGTACACGTTGATTTTTGTTTTTGGTGTGCCTGTGCGTTGCGCGACCCGTTATTTTTTCACCTGGGGTCACATAGAGCCTTGCTGGAGCACAGTGGTACGTTTTCCATCACGTACCCTGCCCCCTCACTCCAATTGCCCAGGACAATTGTTGGCTGCACCTCCCATTGTGCTAGTCCATCAGTGCCATGACTGGGAGGGCAACAAGTGGGAAGGGAGGCAAACTTTGGTGACCTGCCAGAGGTGGCCAAGATGGGCGACATGGCCAAGGTGGGTGATGTGGCCAGGGTGGCCAAGTTGGCCAAGGTGGGTAACGTAGCCAGGGTGGTCAAGCAGGCCAAGGTGGTCCACGTTGGCCAGGCGTCCAGGCCCATGCAGGGATAGCTATGCCCCCCACCCAACCGGGGCAGGGAGATGCAGCTGCTGCTGACATCCCCAGCACCCGTGGTCCCGAACAAGCAGTGCCATCTGCTGTCCAGAGCAGCCAGGGTGTGGAAGCTGCAGGGGCTACCACCACCCAGGCTCAGGGTCAGCCAGCCCGGACTGTAGTGGTTCCAGCCCAGGCACAGGGTGACTCAATGGCCGATTTCCATGTCCCAAAGGAAAAGACACGTGCGGTGCAGGGTCCTGGCAACAGCACCCAGCTACTGATACCTGCAAGCCGACCTTCTGTAGTAACATCAGTGGCTGATTCCATTGGCCAGTCCACCTGTACTCCAGCCCCTACTGACCAGAGCGGTACAAGCCACTCAGGGGTTGTACCACCTCGCAAGAGGCAGAAGCGTGCTCCAGCGGTACATGCTGGGAACCCAGACATAGCACAGTAGTCCCACACGTCGAGAAAGGAGAGTTTCTTTGATGAGGAACTGGGCACGCTTGTGGACTACGTGTTGGATACCAGCATGGTGACATGCTGGTGCAGGCAGGGAGCACACATACGCCTGCTCACCGTATAGGCCCACAGGCAGTGCCTCGCGGAGCATATTAGCGCCTTGGCCATGAGTGGCGCACAGCCGGTGATGTCGTGCAGCACTGGAATGACCTCCGACGTCGAGCAAAAGACAAGCTGGCTGCCAAGTTTGCCTCTACTCTGGTGACTGGCGGTGGGTCAGCACCAGAGGACGATGAGCTCACTGGACATGAGGAGATTGCTAGTGATTTCATTGCAGCGGAGCAGGTCAAATGTCCGGTGAGTGGTGATGCGTGTGTGTCCAGGCCATGTGGATGTTGCTTGGGTGATGTGTTATGATTGTCTGCCCGTTCAGGCTACATTGACATGATTGCCATGTGTGACCCATGTGATGTCCGACTGATAAGTGCTTGTTGTCATGCAGACTGCATACAAACCATGTGCTGCACACAGAGGCAATCCTCATAACCACACCTGCTCCCTCCTTCCATGACGCTCTATGCAGCCTCTCTTGGATCTAGTCTTGCTCCAACCTGTGGTCGTGGATAGCCTGTGATGATCTTCCACTCAAGATTCGCTTTCTATCGTCACATGACTGACGTCTCTGTGAGGTCACCCTGCAAGCTGCTCCTCCTCAGAGGCATTCTTCCTTTCCTCTCCATCCCCAGCAGCTCACTGTCTCCAGGGGACTGGTGATTCCTATGGTGGACTACTGCAACAGGCTTTACCAGGATTTCTGTGATTCTGCACTATTACCTCTGCAACTATACTAGACCTGGACTGTGTGAAAAGTTCTTTAGGCTTGGTCCAAGGTATCTCCCTAGGACTGTGATGATGGCACAGGCTCACAGTGGATGTGAGTATTCATTCCTGAACCCCGTGCATTCTCAGCAAGTCCCCATGGGTCCTGGGCCAGCAATTCCTTCAACTCCATCTCCATGATTTACTTCCTTCTCATGGTCTTTGATCATCCCTTTCTTACTCCCTCAGGGTCAGTTGCTCCTCATGGAAATTAGCTTGTGGTTCACATCTGTGTTGAGCTGGGGCCTCCCTCTGGTACAGCCTCCCTGCCTCTATGTAACTAGAGGTGTGGCTTCTCTGGGTCTGGAGGCACTTCTGATGCTTCCTCATGTGTTGTGCTTTCTGTCCTCCTCTCCCCTGCTAAGTCTCAGATGACTGACACGTGCACTTGCCACATGCCCACACTGTCTGCTACAACACGGTCTGACATGCATTGTACATGGCTCATGGACAGTAGTATTCAACTTGCATCTGAGGCTGGTTGACCACTGTGGCATGGCTATGTTCACATGCCACAATGGGCTATGTGGCTACGTGGCACTGTTCACCTAACCACCCCCACCTGTTCAAGCTCCCATGACTACCATGTATGGTGTATTACGTTGTTTGATACGGCTTAACACAGGATCCGGGCTTACTGTAACCCAAGGCACAACCTGTACCAATTGCAACTAAGTCTCCTTACAATTAACAGAACCACAATGCCCCTGGGCTGCCTCCGCGCTATAAAAATGTAATAAATACATTTAAATAAAATATGCTACGTGCCATCTGTGTATTGGCATCAGTCATCTTTGTGGAAGGACTATGCGAGTGACATGCTTGTGTGTGATGCAGGTGCTATGCGCCATGCAGTACATGTGTTTGTTTTTTGCCCTTTGACACGCATCCACGTCTGCTTTCAGGCTCCCCTTCCACTTCATTGACACTGCGTGCGTGCCTGAGTTTGTGTCATGTGTGACATGGCAGGTTAATGTGTTGGCTGACAACATTGTAATACCCATGCATGTGGCCTATTCTGTTAACATGTGTATTCATGCCTCTTTATTGCATTTGTGCAGGTGATGAGGCACTGGATGCAGTGGAGGAGGAAGTGGAGGAAGAGGAGATGGTGGAGGAGGAAATGTATTCTCAGCCCCAACCACGCACCAGTGGAGGACGTGGTGTGGTGGCCCATGAGAATCCATTGGTGCTACAGACCATCCTGGCCAGGGTTGTCTCTGAGTACACCTCTGAGGATGCCTATGCTTCTGTTCCTGAATTGGACATGGAACCATCGTTGCTGTTGCAGGTGAGTGATTCTGCTGTGGATGCTGTTCTGTCCCAATCACCTGCACGGGGTTAGACCCCTCATAGGCCATTTAGTGTTGGTATGTCCATCTGTGGTGGTTACAGCTGCAGGGTCACGCTGCACAGTATTGGCTCCTGTTCCTGGGGCAGCTGATCAAGGGAGGAATGCTGTCCTGCAGCCACAAGAAGCTCCAGCGCAGCAAGGGCCAAGTATCCTTGGGTCCGGCAGGTGTGGTTCCGGCAACGCGGTGACTGTGTGCTACTCGGAAATATTGTGTGGGAGCAATCCATGTATCCTATTGCACAGCAACAGTGGGCATCATGTGAGATGTTGGCTCAGGGCATGGATAGGGTGACCAATTCCATTCTCCACCCTGAAAGACAGATGGAGCTCCAGCAGCAGGCTTTGCAGTCCACATGCTGCTCGCACAGGCTGGACATGTCAGCCAGCAACAGGGACCAACAGGCTGAACTGGGAGCTCTGCGCACAGCCATAGCTGCTGAGGCTGAGGCCCACAGGGTTGCCCTGAGGGAAGAGAATACCTCCCTCAGATCTACTCTGGTTGCACTCAAGTTGGCCCACAGTAGACGGGCAGAACAGCAGATGGAGCAGGTGACGCACAACATCTCTGTCGAACTCCGTGCAACCCGTGAGGTCTTGCAAGCGGAGATCCATGCATCCTGTGACATCTTGCAGGCCTGCATGCTCGCTGGCATTGAGGAGCAGACCAGGGCTATACGTGGTCAGCCTCCCTTACCACGCACACCCCCTAATGCTACTCCAGAGGGTGACGACAGCATCGACAGCTCTCCCACTCTATGTTAACCATGCAGGCCATGAACTCATGGGTACAACGTCCTTTCATCGTAGGATGTTTATTTCGCGGGTTTCTTTACTGCAAATCTTTTAATGAAAAAAACCCATCACTTTTTTTGGGGGGTTACAAAATTATATATATGGGATCTCGGTGTTTGGGAATAGTTAAAAAATGAAAGTGAATGGGGGCTTTGAGGGGAACCCCCCAAAATAATGTGAAATAAATGTGATGTTTTTTTTTTTTTTTTAAATGTGCGGTAAAAAACCCTGCGAAAAAACATCCCGCGATCAAATGACATGGAACCGAACCCATGGAGGTTTTTTGGGGGGTTTTCTTTCTTAACATCCCCACATGTTGGTGTTGAGGTGCGCCGTGCACCTCCTCCCTCCTGGGTGCCCCCCCGGACCACCATGGCCATTTTGGATTTTTTTTAAACTTAATTTTGTGTCTAGTGTGCATTCATCTGACAGTGTGTGGCTTTGTGTGGCATCCGAAGGCATCCACTGTGTGTTCTGGCTGGGCCCATATAGGCTTGTCTCATGTTGGTACACTCCTTGTTTGTGCCTTCGGGTCCAGACACATATGCCACTCCTGCTTCCCCTTTCCATGGGCTTGCAAGGAGGGCAGCGCGTGACAGTAATTTACACAGAGGCATTGGCCTTCCACCAGTTCTGTGGCCAGTCTGAAGTCCAACCTGTGTAAACACCCCTAGTGGGATTCATGATTGTTTGTCCAGTGCATGGTTAGCATACATTTATGTATGGACATTGATTAATGTGCTTTTTTTCATGTTACATCTTCATGATTACCTTGACTATCTCCCTTATTGATGTCCTTCCTGCTGTATGCGTTACCCTGCCCCCTTTAGCTAGCAGAGACACACTCAAGATAGAAGGGTCCATGTGGTAGCTTTGTCACTTTGAGGCACTTGTGTTATTGTGATGGGTCCCTGTCTGACATTGTTACTGTTGGGTCATGTGTTTATGATACGTCATACTGGAAGATGGATGTTTCTGTGTACGATTTCATAGTGAGTTATTTCTTACCTAGTTGCATTTGTCGAAGTGCACTTTGTGACAGTGGCGTTATGTGTTGCCCATTTATTTGTCACTTTTGGCATTGCATGCCATGGCATGGTGTGGCAACCGGGTAACATGAAGTGTGGGAGGGTTTAGGTGACATGCCAGCATTTAGATGTGTACCTTTGCATGGGGTTAGTGGCATACTGCATCTTCAATGTGTGCCTTTTGTTCACACGGGATTGGGTTCGTTTAAGTAGCTAGGGGTGCACATAATGTAGCACTTCCAAGGACACATTCTCAGGGTGGTAAGGTTGGGATAGTTGATTGTCCCTTTTGTCATCATCGATTGTCACCTGGAATGCGCCAGGCCTGTGTGAACTCCGCAGGGGTGGGATTTTAGTTGAAAAATTGCGCCATAAACTGGGTACGGGCTGCCTCGCCATGTGCCCTTTCCCCTCCCATGCACAGCGGCCATGCATGTGGTTGGGGATGTGGAGGCACCACCATGTCCACTGGTATGCCAGGCTGTGTTGCAAAGTTGTGCAGGACAAATGCTGCCACAATGATCCTGCACACTACTGGGGGTGCATATAGTAGGTTTCCATTGGTCAAGGGAACGGAAGCTTGACTTTAGCACTCCTAATGTGCGCTCCAGTATGGCCCTAGTTGCAATATGGGCTTCGTTGTATCTTACCTGGGGTGGTGTGGTCGGGTTCCGTATTGGCAACATCATGTAGGTGCTCAGAGGGTAGGCACTGTGCCCTGGGGAGGTGAGAATGGTTGTCATAAATTGGATTTGTCTATTTGTCTGTGTCTAACATGCAAACATGTGCACAGGCATTTATACTAACCAATGAGCCATGTGTTGCCATGCCTCCCAGCTTCCAGGGTCCGGTGTAGGGGTGACATTCTGAATATGAAACTATCATGGGTGGACCCTGGATAGTTGGTATATACAGAGGTAATGATTCCCTTGGCATCACATACAACCTGCATGTTGATGGAATGCCAGTGCTTGCGATTGCAATAGATGTACTCAGTGGCCCTAGGTGGACGTAGGGCCACATGGGTGCAATCAATGGCACCAAGCACTTTGGGGAAGTGTGCCACCCCATAAAAGTCCTGGACCCCGGCCTGCCTTTCTGTGGGTGTTCTGGGCAGGTATATGTGCCTGCGGACTGAGGGGCGTGCAGTCATGATTGCCAACACCTGGTGTAGGCAGCGTAACTGCGTGGCCTGTGAAATGCCCCAGACTATGGCAGTTGTCCGCTGAAATTACCCAGTGGCCAAAAAATTCAGTACATTGAACACCTTTTTCAAGAGGCTCAGTGCTTGGGAGCACCGGGTGGGTGATGTGAGGTCATCCTCCCACTCAGTGACCAGGTCTAGGATGATATGAGGTGGAAACCCATACCTGCCATCGACCTGGTCTTCAGGCATCCCAAAAAAGTCTGTTCCTGGGTAAAAAAAAATCAGGGCTTGGCTATCCTCCTCGACCTCCTGCGGTGTCCCTCGATCACTACTGCGAGGAATGGTATATTCATTGTAGCTGGATACGCGTGTTTGTGTTCATGCACACTTTTTATGCATTGTTTTAGGTGCGCGGTGACGCTTACGCCTGCTTTCGCTTGGCAGACGTGTTTCCGGATGAGCATGTCTTTTCCTGCGTGCAGGAGAGCCCTGTTCAATTCCATGAATAGTTGTTGTTAGTGCATGTGTGGGCGTTGCGAGTATTTTACTGTGGTGCTTTCCGCGTAACGCCCACATTTACGCATGTTGTTCCCCATTCCATGTGTTCCGCCCCCTTTTTAGGTTTGTGCGCTGGACGGTGAGTGCCTTCACTGGGCGTCTCGCGCAAGGCGTTCATGATGTCGAAGTGACGTGTTGGACCCTACGGATTCAACGCAGATCTCAAGTAAGCCACGCGCAATGTAGTCCATGAATCGGAAAACGGGCTCTTGCGTGCGTTTTGCACACATGCGCCCCGTTTTCAGCACAGATTTATTCCATGAATCGGGCCCTTACCGTCAAGAGAAGTGGGTGTTTCACTAGGTTTCTAGTGCGTTTCTCATCTCCCACTTAAAGAGTACCCTCGTGAACTAGACTTGGGTTAAAACTACGCTATCACTTATGATCAAGGAGACACTGCAACACTCATCGCGGCGCCTGAACTGCAACACACCTCGCAGCGCCTGAACTGCAACACACCTCGCGGCACCTGAACTGCAACACTCCTTGCGGCGCCTGAATCCAAGCACCCTGGAGTAGAGGCAGGCACATTCCTAAACATTTGGGACACGTCTTTGAAGTGGCAGCACTGGCTGGATATGCACTGGAAATCCAGACCCATGTCCTCATACTTAGCAAAGCCAGCCGGCCTTTGGGAGCCGCCCTGCTTTTGAGGGCCCCTGTCTACTGCCATGAATAAAAGGTGTCATTTGGGGCACCTCCCATACAGTGCCCCTTCTAGAGTGTTGGCCCAGCAAAGTCTCCTCTGTGCAGAGACCTAACCGGTTTGGGATCTCCCTCCCGTAGATGCTGTTTGGGACACTAGTACCTCAGGATATCACCTCTCACCCCGGCTGTTGCCCGCATCCTGATCCCTCTCTCACTTATGGCTCTCCGACTTTAATGTGTCTTGTTTTCTATTCCTGATTTGCCCCTCCTCTTCCCTAGTCTCTTTGCCCCCTCCCCAGCAGATCATGGTCTGATTAGCCAGGGCGGAGGTACAGTACACACTATCTTGGGACAAGCATTGGCCTGGGTAAGACCACGACACTGGTGATTGGAGCATTCTACATGTCTTTTAAGTACCATAACCCGTTCCATCATTAATTAATGTTTTATAAGGCACTTAACACCAGAGTCCAGCCTCTAAGGCAGGACCAGGATTCGAACCTGCGTTGCTCTGCGTTGTCTTGCTTCCAAGACGCACGTGTTCCTCCTGAGCTAGCGTACACTGGCTTTGTGACAACAAAACCCCTATTATCTGTATGCTCTCCAGTTCATCCAAAGGTGGCGTTGCGTTGGCCTCTGTGCCACATATTTTCATTATGAGTCTCCCTGTGACCTAGAACCTGTGACACTTGTCACCTGGATGGAGACATTTCTGGGTTCCGTGGAGCCCTCTGAGCCTTGTGCACCGCCCGAGTACTTTCTGACTTTGTGTGGACTCTGCTTTCGACCATCGACAGAAGTGACTGTCGCTTTGAGACCCAGAGAGTCTAAACTACGAATCCTCCATGCTGGCAGTACACCAAGCCATCTAACTTTAGAGCAATCATTATTGCTTGAGCAGATTGCAGGAATTAGATTATCTTCTGTATTTCTATTTTAAACCCAATTTTGCTATTTTTTAAGACCAGTTACATGTTTACTATTTTTCTATCATATTCTTTTTGAAGTTAGTTGTGTGTTTCTTTCTCTGTGCAAAAATGGGCATACGTATTTATATAGTAAACTGATCAGAACTTTTTATTCAGAGTGCGTCTATTTCATATGTTGTAATCTGAGCCAGGCCATTGGTTTTACAAAGATGAAAGCCTATATTCATTTGTCTTTTTATATGTGTAACTTTTTGTAAAGGTTTTAATTAAACCATAAACAAAAAAAACAAAAACAAAAAAATAATAAAGATAAAAGCCTGAGTATTCAGCCTTGCTACAAAGTGGTGAGCCAGGTGTTCTCAAACATCCTTTGCCCGTAATTAGATTGAGTGTTGTAGATTGTGAGGGAAAAGGCAGATTAAGGAGGGCAACCTGTAAGTATCCCTACACGTCCACGGGGCTTATAGACCATTTCCTTGTCCCACACCATGTAATGAAGAAGAGGTGAACATCCCTGGTCCTCTGTATTGCTGCAGCACTTCTGAGTTAAGTAGAGGTCATTAGCCTTGATTATCTGGCTCCAGGTCATCAACTGAATTATCTAATGGTATGTGATTGAAAGTAATGACTTTCTATATCCATGTTTGAAATAATTACAGTGTGATAAAGAGACCAAAAGGTGAATAGTCTCAGTCCCTCTAATAATTCATTTTCACTTAGTTCACATAAATGTTGTTATTAAATGCTGTGAATCATGGATTGACTGTTCTATCACAAGTCACACAGCATTGCAAATATATAGGGAGAGACAGAGCACAGTCTATGAAGCCCTGTAGTAATTCAGAGGCTCCTGTAGTTACAGACACATAGAGGTTAAAAGGCCAGGGAGACTGTGCTGTGCGTATACAGTATTTAGGGAGTCTGCTGCTGTTACAGAGATTTAAAGGTGAAAACGTGTCTTTGTATCCATGCACGATCTGAGAGGCCCCAGGTGTTACAGAGATTAGATGTGAAAATCCAAGAGCCCAGTATCTGTTAAGGAATTCAAAGCCACCTAATCCTAAATAGAGATAGAGTTGAAAAGCTCAGAGTCTCTGTATCTATTTAAGAACTCCTTCGCCCCTACCATTGAAGAGAGGTAGAGATGGAAGGCCCAGCATCTCTGTATCTCTAATGGTATTCAGAGGTTGCAAGGATTACAGAGAAGTAGAGGTGAAAGGCACAGAGTCAAATATCTATTAAGGAATTAAAAGTCACCTAATCTTACATAGAGGTAGAGGTGACAAGCTTGGAGTCTCTGTTTCTATTTAATAATTCATTGTCCCTATGGGGTGCATTTAAAGGCCCCAAAACAGAAGTCCCTTTCACCTGAACAGCAGCATTTAAACACTGCAACCAAACACGGCCTGGCTTTTGCTTTCCCTTTCACGTGAACAGCAGCATTTAAACACTGTAACCAAAAACGGCCCAGCTTTGCGTTTATTTCAAATGAGTGCCAAGAATTTAAACACTGCAACCAAAAATGGCCTGGCTTTTTTTTTTATTCATGTCAAATTAAAGAACTATGGGGAAAGGGGCCTACATGTCATTATCAATGGACCAGCAGCAATGTAATTCACCCAAGAAGGAGAAATAAAAGAATCCTGTGATCTGCAAGACAGGATTTGTAAACATTAAAAGCAAAAATGTCTGGCACGTGTGTTTCAAATAAAATCGGCTTTAAAAAACCACAATGGAAAAAGATATCACTGCTCACACAGAAAATGTCTGGGAAACATGATGTGGGGGGTGACCAACGCAAATGTATATTAGGTTTCACCCACAAAACTCCTGTAACCTGTGAAGAGACCCTACTTCAGGAAAAATCGGTTCTGGCTTTGGCAGGAACTTCACAATGTCAATCCTCACATCCAGCTGGACATCACACCTCTCCTCTAACAATCCTGTAATAAAATGTGATGCTGCGGGAGGCATCTTAATTCCCTGTTCTGCAGACATGATGGCAGGAATGCAGGGAGTTCAAAGAAGGCAGTCCAAGGCTAAAGCATGATGAAAAGGTGTGAGTCATTGTAGCACCCACTTCAAAGAGCAAACTGCCATTTTCAAAGGGACTCATGAAAATCCCTCGGGTCAAAGGCTGACCCAGGGGAACAGATGGCTGTAGGGGATGAAGCACTTCCCATATGTTAAACAAGACACTCCCAACTAATATTAAAAAAACTGTTTTCATTTTAGGCATTTTGCACAGCCATCTGACTAAGGATTGACTTCCAGTTTATGCCATTTTTCATGTAACTTCCAGGTCGTTTTAAGAATATAAATTGCATTTACCTGGGACTTTGGGAACTGTAATGGCCAGTTAGATTTGGTTTCTGGCTGAGCTGAACATGTGACAATTATGAGATTTGAAGAAAAGGTGGAAATTGAAATTAGCAATATGATTGATGATTTGAATATTCATAACTGTTGTACATTTTATGAAAATGACATAAATGTGCCACATGGCCATTCTACATCGTATGGATTTGGCGATCAGCTAATCTAATTCCCCATGATAAATGAAAACCGAATATATGTTTCATATGGCAATGGCTAGGTCCCAAATAAAGCCTGCACTCCAATCACCCATTTTGAAGTGCCAGGAACGTTCACACCGAGATATGTGATGTATGATGAGCAAATAAACCAGCAGAGAGCTGCAGTAGGGCTCTCTCCAGTACCTATCAGAAGAACAGCACCTAATGAAGTACCAATACCAAGCAAACCATGGACAGTAAGGTATCCATTGAGAAAACCATATCAACAAATGAAACGGAATGAAGATCGTCTGAGTACAGTCCCTGAGGAAACCAAAAAGGTGTTAATGGAAGACGAATGGTGACATCACAAAAACCTAAAACTGACTCACATGTAGAATAAATGAGGACCAGAGAAGACATAAGGAGATAAAACGCCATGAACAAGGATATCGTGAACTTAGAGTGTGAAGGCGATGTCAAATGAAATAAGCTTAAACTGTAAGCATGGGAAAGATATTTGACAAGTTTACACGTGTATATACGCTTGGAACTGCAAAAAAGCTAAGAGAATTGTGCAGCTTGCTATGCTTTGTAGAGGGATAGTGCGGCAAGCGTCATATACATATCTACCTCAAATAAAGCACTTTATATGAAATATACTTCCACTTTGCACAAAAACTATAATCAACAAAATTACAAAAGGCCATTCGAGAAAGGTTTCACAGTCAACAAAATCAGGAGCTGAGCAGCAGACACGAAACTCAGCAGAGCCAACTCGTGCCTAAGGTACCAAGTGATATCCATCGAAATGAATGAGCAGTAGCTACAATTAACTGAATCAAGGACCAGAATATACTGCTTTGAAGGGGCAAGATAAGAAGGAGAAAGCAGGTGTTGGGTGAACATAAAATCAAATACACAAATTGTTGAGGAAAAGGCAAATCCACAGTGTCTGAATCACGTGTCCAGCCAATCGAACAGAGCAAGGCCCCCAGACCTACGCATGGCTGTGAGCCAGGAGAAGATATCGAGGCAGAAGATGCAGTCTCGAGGCCAACCACTGCGAAATAATTGACATAGTCCTATAGTTAGTTGAACCAATGGGACGTCATACTTTTAGTAACATCTGCAGTTGTCATTTTTGAAGGAAGGGCTTAGATGCCCACCTGACAGTGTTTTCCCAATCCCCTCATTCTGTTACCATATACAGATATGCTTCCTATTGTAAAGTTACATTTTCCTAACCAATAAAATTGCATGTCATCTTTTGAGTGTTACACGTCAAGGATGACAAGTTTTTAGTATAAATGTTAGGATTTTTATGAAGTTCATTGGAGTTGAAGCGAGAAGGAAGATCGCAACATTGCTGATATTCATTTTATATTTGTTATTAAACGGACTCCCGTTGCCAAACCGTTTGAGTTGTCCTTATTGATTGGTGTTGGAGTAATAAATGTGCATCCTCATTCATCTCACGGGTGCCGCTATCTTGTCTTAAAGTGCTTCTGAGCAAACCCTGACTCTATGGGCCGGTTGGGGGTCTCGGAGCACCCTTGGTAGCAGAGATTAATGGTTATCGATTAGAATAAGACACCCATTGACCGTCGACATAAAGTAACTCTGGTTCCTCAGCAATTTCATGAGGCCTTTGCCATTCGGCTGAGTAGACATGAAGCTCCCCGTAAACAGTGGTAGAATAAAAATAAAAATCTACAGAACGAGGTCTGAAGGGACCTGTGTTAGCCACTTAACCCCTTCCCACTCCTACGGACAGCTGAGCAGGAGAAAAGCCGAAGAAGGCGGTGACGAAGGCGGTGATCCCGAGACTCCAGAGAGGAAACATGCGAATGGTGAGTGAAAAAGACTAATGCTTTGGCAAAAGTGCATGCCTTAGAACACGTGAGGGAAAAGGTCACGGAGGGAGGCAGGAGAAAACAAAATATAGTTAGAAATAGAGAAGAATGTATATATATATGGGGAAGGGAATGATGACTCGAGAATAATTAAGTAGACAAAGGAAAGATACCGGGGAGGACACCCGAGAAGAGAGAGGTTACCGGGGAGGTCACCCGAGAAGAGAGAGGATCCGCCTAATTCCTACGCTTTTAATACAAGCAGCTAGAAGAAACTTGTATCCAGAGTCCCAAATAAAATAGAACAAATAGGCCACCCCAGTGAATAAAGGCGTCATGAAAGGGATAAGTTTAAACTCCAAGTCGGGGTAAATTTAGAGGCAGAGATACATGTGACCAGCTGGAGTTCATCTAGTCTGTTAAACGGCTGTCTTATGTGTTGATTGTTGTGACGTCATAGGACGGAAAGTTTTCCTTCAAAGAACCAGCATAAAAACTGTGTGATTGGATATTTGGCAGGTTGTAGAAGGTAACCTGATGTTTATTGAGTAAAATAGAAGATATAACATTTTGTGAAAAAATCGGGATTGGAGCTTGCGGTGATTGGTGCTCGCTCATACTGTTGAAATTGTTTAAGTCACGTGAAGCTTTGACAAGTGTTATATAAAGGGAAAGAGAAGAGAATTACGCATGGAGGACATAACTCCATTAGCACACATGTGCAAACAGTTGCCGAAACATGCACCTAAACTGAAAAAAAAACAGTACAGAGTGGGTTAAAGGAACCACCCACAAAATGTTTATGCCATGGCCACAGGGCGGTTACTTATCTAATGCTGTTTTGCAACACTTCACTACATACTTGCATGCCACATACACGGGCTAAATGTTGGACAAACGCCTAGCTATTCTACAGCTTTGGAAAATGTATGAACAGTAGAAGGAAGAGGAGCCGCCAATAGATTGGATACTTAATGTATGCACAGAGGGCAGTGAGACGCCCACCGCGCCACCCGCCCCATCTAAAATGATGAAGAATGAATGCAATAAGGATGAAGGGTTATACCCACTGAGAGAACTTAATGCAGCCACAGGGTATAGCACCCCGGCATATGAGTCACCTACGCAAAGTAGTGATGAAAATCATGGTAAAGGATATCACCTCCACAGTCCCAAGGGACAAGGAGAGACGTGATGACGAAAGAAGGGACCAGACACAGACAAGTGCATCTCTCGATAAGGAGAGAGAAGGTAAAGATGGAAAGGAAGTGAGGATAGGACTGATGAGGTAGCACTTGCAAAGAACAAATGGATGGGAGGGCAGATTTTGTTGAAACTCAATGGCAATGGCATTGATGACGCGAAACAAAAGGAGATATTAGACGATGTACAGAGACGGGAGAAGGAGAAATCAAAAGGATTGAGAGACGACAGAATAAGGAAAAAAGATAGACAGAGACGAGAACAGTTATATCATGAAGAGCTAGAAAGGCAGCATGATAGTAAATAAATAGCAGCCAATGATCAATACAGACAGGAGCAGCGTAAGTTAGAGGAAGAGCAAAGAATACGAGAGAAAAGAATAAAGAAACCAAGGGATGAGGAAATCCAGAGGGCGAATGAACATGGAAACAAAAAGAAAGAGGAAGAAGATAGGGTCAGAGAAGAAGCGAGGAAGCACAGAGAATTGGATAATGATGGAGAGCATAAGCGAAGACAGAGAGCACGCAATCTTGAATATCTGGAAAGAGGGTTTAAAAAACCCGATCCAGTAGTAGATTGGGAAGACATTGAAGAATTCTTTCCTGAGTACGATTCAGTACCAGGCACGTCTAGGGTGAAAATTAGCGCTGGAACAGTTACACTACCCAGCACACATGACAAAAGAGAATCTAGCGGCAACGCTCGTGGAGGACTGTTTCATACCAAATTTAGCGGAGCATGTTGCACTTTTTCTGGTGAACTATATAATTTGCCAACAGTTCACAGCTGGGCACACATTAAAGGTAATTAGAGGAGTCATCCCAAGGCCTATCTGACCTTTTCAACACTTGCATGTCGATTATGTCGATATGATTCAAGTATAGAATGGGTACGGTTATTTAATTGTTGTGGTGTGTCCATTTTCTAGATGGACAGAAGCAGGTCCCTGTAAACACCCAGACTCTACCTGTGCAGCCACATTTTTTGTAAGATAGGTATTTCCCAGGTGGGGGATATGTGAAGTCATGAGATCAGATAACGGGACCCACTTTGTAAACAAGGTTTTCGAGCAGATTAGCTTGCTGCTTGGTATAAAGCACAAGTTCTCGTCGGCGTACCAACCACAAGGTAACGGAAAATGTGAGAAGCTCAACGGCCTATTAAAGGAGAGGAGAGCCAAGTTGAAGCTTACTCTATGGAAGGGATGGTTGCACTGCCTTCCTTTGGCACTGTATGCACTAAGGAACCAACCCGGTTCCGACCATCATCCTACGCCGCACAAAATAGCCACAGGGAGAAGAATGCGCACTCCACTGACACCCAGAGACCAAACTAGATGTGATCCCCAGTCAACAGGAGAAATCTTTGGGTCTGAAATGCAAAATTACTTGAACTGCATGACATCTTGCCTTACTATAATTTTAGGCTAGCTGCAGTGACGACGAAAAGGGTACAGGGCAGCACGGAACACAGAAGGAGATATTACGGAAGGCACAGCTCAAGGACTTTGTGTTCCATCCATTTTCCCTGGAGCAACTGTGTTAGTAAAACAAACTATACGTGGAAATGGTGGGACGAGCCCAGGTTTAATGGTCCCTTTACAGCGGAAGACTGTACTCCTTCCGCAGTGAAACTACACGGCAGAAGAGCTTGTATTTTTCTGGGTGATATCAAACCCTACATCAGAGAAGGTCACCTGCCTGCACCCCAGCGCGAAGAGACTACAGACGGCGGGGAATAACCACAGCACGTGCAGATGAGATCCATGACAAGGAAGAAGGACGCATGAACAGCAGCAAAGCAAAGACAAGGAACATTTGTGCAAAAGTTGTGGTTTTACTTTGGACATTTCTCTAAGCAAAAAGAGGGATAATGACATAAAAATGGACACTCTGTGCGTCCTAGTTGCAGGGTGAAGAAGAGAATTGCATTTATAAACCACAGCATAGCCTGCCGAATTTGAATTTTGGAATGAGACATCCTGAAGCCTTAATAAGGAAAAGAGAACATGCAAAACTTTGATCGAGGACAAATAAGCTCGAAGAAAAACCAGTATCCTGACTCTTTCCGCATGATAACCTTCTTCGGAATCACTTATGGTGTCCCACAGTAGCAACATCACCAAAGATGTGGTGACATACTTCGATCTAGTGCTAAAATCATACCCGTCACTAGTGGGGAGGCTCACAAGTGTCACTGACTTTCTTCAAGATCCTGAAAATGAAAAGACTATAAAGTGATTACTTATTGTGATTGCCGAACAGTTTCTCCTACTTCCGGAGTACAGCGAGGAAAAGCCAAATGTCCCAAGCGGAGCAGGAAGCAAATGAGTTTATCAACATATTTTTTTTTAGCCTAATCTAAGAGTGTCCAGAACTTGTTGGGAGAACGACAGACGTATTGACTTTTCTTCGAGATCCAGCGAATACAGAACATCTGAGCATAATCATAAATAGTATAGTCATTCAAGTTGCTTTCCACGCAAACGGAAAGTGCAGACGCTGTTCACAATCAAGTGAAAGCATACAGTCCCAAATCCCAGCAATGACAGGACAAATTTCCCTGTCACCAGAAGACAGCAGGTTGGCAAGCAATGTGTTTTTCCGCCTAATTGAGGATTTTCCAGAGTTTGTGGGGAGACCCATTGATGTTGATGTCCTCACATACATCAGAAACCCAGCAAATTCAGCACAGGTGGGCATGCTCCTACATGGAATTGTGATGCAAATCGAACTTTCTAGCCATCAGCAGAACTTATTGAGAAGATTTTAAACTTTCCACCGAGGGACAGATCGAGAGAGCAGTGTCAAAGATTTAATTTGTTTTATTTTAATTTTATTTTTTGTACTGACAAGGACACAGCATGTCTTCTGGAATGAAACAGAACACAGGCGTAGACTGGGAGCTGATACATTTTGAACATGCACATTAGAGACTTGTCGAATTATTGCTTGATTTTGACACTCCCCATAGCCTAAACAAGAAAACTGTATCCAGAACTAATAGACAAATCCAGTGGTCTGACAAGGAGAGACAATCGTTTAAGTTCTAAAGCTCACAAATAGAGCAAACAAGATCCAGAGACAATATTATTTATAATTTGTATTAAAAGTTAACACAGTTCTACCGATGATGGAGATGGGGTTCCTGAACAGTACTCTAGTCCTCCTGCAGGAGGAGAGACTGTCACATTTCCCCGGACGTAAATGCTGCCGCCTAACCTCAGAACTTCATTCCCTTTGCCAAACCGTTTGAGTTGTCCTTATTGATTGGTGTTGGAGTAATAAATCTGCACCCCCATCCATCTCACGGGTGCCGGTATCTTGTCTAAAGGGCTTCTGAACAAACCCGGACTCTAAGGGCCGGTTGGGGGTATCGCAGCACATATTTAACACATTTTTGCCAAAAAGTGGTAAGGGGAACAAAAGGAGGATGACAAATGGAAAAGACAGGTGATGCTCTCCTCTCCAGACCCAATCCCAACTGGGGGAATAGAGAGGGATGGTAACTGATCAATCCCAGTGGCAGCGATAATTACATGGTACTTCCTCTAGATTGTAACGTTAGTGATGTCATTTCTGCTATATAAGGGGGACTAGATGGTGCAGTGACCATATCCCTTTCCCTATCTGTCCAGAGTGCCCTGAGATCCAGCTGGCTTCCTAAATCCTAAACCAAGGCTTGCTATGAAAGTAGCATATAACGCCAGCCCTAAATTGCATAAACCCTTCATTTTTGCAGCATGGCATCCTAGATTTCCCTGTTGAAAACCCAAATTGACAGTGTAATTCAGTCATCTCCCCATAGAAGAATCTCTTCTTTGCCTGTGTATGTTAGCATATCTCCTATGAAAAACCTCTCAGTTGTCTGCGTAAATCCTTAGTATTTTTTCAAGTAAATCAATGAATTCCCCCATTGCAATTCACGGTTCAAGATTGTTGCAATTCTAAATCAACCATCTTGTTCCTGGTGTTTTTATTAAATTGTTATGGTCAGTAAAGTGTTGCCTCAAAATAATTATTCTCCTTGTAACTGAAAACCGAATTTGTCAGTGTATTGTGTGCATTACCAAACAAATCCCTATTTGCATCTGTCCTATTAAACCCAAACCACTTTTCCCATTGTGAGCAATCCCTTTTGCCTAGAGGTCTACCTGTTATGAGCCTCAGTCCTTGTAATTGAAAACCGACTTTCCTATTGTGAGCTAGACCCCTTCCCTGAGCTGCCTGTCGTAGTAAACCCAATGAAAACGAATTTCCATTTGCCACCGTATTTTCCCTTTGCATTTGCTTTTTCTCAAAACCAATTTTCCTACTCTATTTCTATTTTGCTCTGGTGTGCTGATTAGTATTCTCTAAAACTCTGCCTATCTCCTAAGTGTAGGAAATATGAACTTTCTTCTATTCTGTCCCCTAGCAGTGTGAGAAATAATCAAAATTCCATTCTTCCATTTTGCTCCAAAAACAGGATTTCCCTTTCTTTGCTGGCTTCCCATCTTGTGGTGGTGGGCTTTACCCCAAAAGCTTTTCCCTCTATATTCCTACTCCTTGTCATTGTCTTCCATTCAAAGGAATCAAGTCCAAATTGATGTTTGGAGCTGTGTGTTGCAGGAGGGAGTGCTTAACTGTAGGTGCTATCACTTTGTGTGGAATTGTTATTTTCCTGTTTTGTCATTAAAAGAAAAGTGAGTGTAACAGACTATTTCAACCTGATTGTATTTTCCTGTTTGTCATTATAACAAAAGCGAATGTTACAGCCCTTTTCCACTTGGTCGCTAGAAATAATATTGCATTTGTGTTGTCACAATTTTGATGGCTGTTGTATTTTGATTACTCTCATTTACATTTAATAATACATTAAAAATATGTTTTTAATCCACACAGGCCTGGTACCTAGTCCATTGTGACACGGGGTGTTTGTGGAGGTTGGGTGTGAGAAGGGTTGGAGGTCTACTCAAAAGAATATGCAGTATATTAAAAATAAAAAGCGTTTTATTGTGCACCACTTCCATTGTAGGGGAATTAGTTCCCTGGCTGGAGTGTGCTGTGTAATAAACCGTGACAGCCCCTAGCATTGCAGAGAGGTAGAGGTGAAAGGCACAGAGTCCAGTATCTATTAAATAATTCCTTCCACCTTAGCATTGAAGAGAGGTAAAGGCAAAAAGCACAGAGTACAGTATCCATTAAGGAATTCAAGGTTATCTAGTCGTACATAGAGGTAGAAGTAAAAAGGTCAAAGTCTCTTTATCTATTTCATAATTCATTGCCCAAATACATTGAAGAGAGGTAGAGGTGAAAGGCACAGAGTCCAGTATCTCTTAAGGTATTCAAAGTCACCTAGCCTTAAATATAGATTGAGGTGAAAAGCTCAGAGTCTCTGTATCTATTTAATAATTCCTTCGCCCCTAGCATCGAAGAGAGATAGAGGTGAAAAGTTCAGAGTCCAGTATCTATTAAGGAATTCAAAGTCACCTAGTCTTACATAGAAATAGATGTAATAAGCTCAAAGTCTAGGTAGAGGTGGAAGGCCCAGCATCTCTGTATCTTTGATGGTATTCAGAGGATCCAAGGATTGCAGAGAGATAGAGGAGAAAAGCCTTGAGTTTCTGTATCTGTGTAGATATTCATTCAAAGTCACCTAATCTTACATAGAGGTAGAGGTGAAAAGCTCAAAGTCTCTGCATCTATTTAATAATTCCTTCGCCCATCAAGCGACACAGGCTTACACTCAACAATTATGTAGATGGCACTCAAATCACCTTCAAAATCGCCATCCACAAGTATAATGGCCATATCCACACGTGCATTGCCTACTGCAAATCAATGCATGGATGAGCAAAAGCAACCTTAAACTCGGGTAAAACTGAAATCATGCTCATGCACAACTACCCTTCTATCCAACCGCCCATAATGTGGCCTCCAGAAATAGGAACCAGACCAGAAGCCTCAGCAGCATCCAACCGCCCGTACCATGGCCACCGGAAATAGGAACCAGACCAGAAGCCTCAGCAGCATCCAATCACCCATACCATGGCCACTGGAAATAGGAACCAGACCAGAAGCCTCAGCTGTATCCAAGCACCCATATCAAGGCCTATGAGTTGCCGCCGGAATCACAACACTTTACTGGCACCTGACTTCCAAGTGCCACCGGGACATTACACGTCCCGGTGGATCGGGAGTTTAGGCATCCTCAAATGTTAATCCACATTCCCATGGAGCCCCATAGTAACCCATAAGAGAGGAGAGACGGAAGCACCAGCATCTTTGCAAACAGTGCTTCGGTGAATACTCTGTGGGCGGGTGCCATTGTACCCGTCAAGTCAGGCCAGCCATGCAAAATGGCCCCCGCCCGCAGTCTTGTATTGTGGTGTTCCAGAATAGTGCCGGTACATTGCTACCGGCACCCTTAATTCAGGAACGCCACACTTGTAATGACCCCTATTGTGTACTGGGCATATATGATAAAGCAGGTATGATAAGTGTTATAGCATGGCTAGGGTGACATTCTGATGCAGCCAGTCAAGTCATTTCTCACTGTGGCATGACATTTTCTACTGGCCATCTACTATAAAGCAAGCATAATAAGTATTATTGCATTTTGGTGCAGCAAGTCTAGACATTTCATACTGTAGCATGCCTTTTTTTTACTGCCTATTTATCATAAAGCAAGCATGTTAAGTATTATTACTTGTCTAGACTAGCATTTTGGGGTAGCTAGTCTAGCCATTCCCTTCTGTGCTGTGACATGACATTTTCTACTGGGCATCTATGATAAAGCAAGCATGATAAGTGTTAATACATGTCTCGACTTGCCTAAATTGGAGTCAGGTTGTACATGTTTTCTTATTCTTTAATTAAAAAACACACTTACATGATCATCATTAGGGGTTATACCAAGTTGGGCGGTATCTCGGCAGTAAATCCATCTGATATAAAATCCAATGAAAATAGTGTTACCACAACTCGGTCCGGCGAAATTAGCGCCAGATCCCGAGTTGCGGCAAGTCCCCATTTTTATAGAGTCCCATAGGACTGTATCGGGTCTTTGCGGCGCTAAATGAGCTGTGCTAATAGCACCAAAAATGGGCAGCAAGTTGCCAGATTTACCTCCAGCTCAGAGCACATCCATCTGCCCAGAACACCTAGAAATAAACCAAAACACAGTGACCGCTTTTCCAAAATGTAACTATCACGCATAGAAAATGTACTTGTGTGCTCTCACTCTCCTCCTGCTAACAAACAAACCCCTACTTATTTTCAAATGGCCAGAGGACCTTGAGACCTTGCAACATATCATCTAGGGCTGAGACCGGGGGAGTGAGCCCCTAGTGTGGTCACTTGCGAATGATCACTGCTATTGTGTATGTCAGTGTATAGGTTGCAATTGACCAAGAACCTGAGAGAACTCTCACGGTACTATGTATGAAACCCACTGAGCTATATTAATGTTCTCCCCATGGATCGCTTGGTGAGCAAGATCTATGCTGGGGAGCTGGATTACTAGGAAGGAGGCGGCTTTGGTCCCTGATGAAGGACTTTGAATAGTCCGAAATGCATTGGACTTCTGCTTTTCCTAGTCTTGTCTCCTGATTAAACACCTGCATTGTGTCACATATATGCTGTACCTATACACTGATATAAGCAAACAGCAGCGATCATTCGCAAGGGACCGCAGAGCACTATGGGATGTCGGGATCCCTCCCCTGGGCTCAGGCCTAGGGGATTATTAAGCTACTGGAAAGCTTCAAATATAAGAAGACAACTTTATTACCTAGATACAAACTTCTTTACAAAGAGCACAGGTGGCGCCCGCTTCCCGTGGTAACAACATAATGCAACGTGGCATCACATAATTAAGGTGAATCGAACTCCCATAGGAACCCATCAAAATTCAATCGTTAATAACTTTTGATTGGAGCAACGGTTTCAGCCGAAATTTCGAAAGTGATTAAAAACCAGTGCCCCCCCAGGCTGCAAAGTTTTGTAAAGATTTGTTAAAAAATGTGTTATTAAGCGCCAACACATTTTCTTTTCCAAAAGTGCGGCCTGCTTCCCATTCATTTGTCCATAGATAAACAAGGTTAATTTTTGACAAAGCGCACAGCCTAAACTGCTTGACGGATTTGGACCAGGTCCAGAAAAACTTGGGAACGAAGCTTTGACTCGCGATCCATTCTTGGTTTGGGGTTATTCCGTGCAGTCGTCTTTTAAATATTTGACGGAGAAGGGGATGCCTCCTTCCCCAAAATAGATAGAGATATTTAGGAAATTTGGAAGATGGAGGGTGTCCAGGGACCGAGTTTGCAGCACAAAGCTATCTGTATCCTTGGCTATAGCCAGGAATAGCCGACATCTGAAAGCAAACTGTGCCACAGAAACAGCCTCTGTTGTGGGGACACTGGAGAGGGCAGGGGAGGTGGGGAGGCCACCTGGAGAGAGGGGAGAGCTAGCACAGATGAGTGGGCACTTGGTGAGGGCCTGGGGGATAGGGAAGGATTTTCTGGTATTTGCTGTTTTAGCCGAGGCTACGAAGGACTACCGATATCTGCAGGTAGGAGTAGTTCCGTGCCTGCAGCTATATATTTTGGGGTGTCAGTGTTTTATTTTTTTAAAGTTATTTTTCATAGGTATAGCAACGTCGGGCTGTGAAAAATCACTGGCCATGGCCAATCCTGGTAGGTATTTATGTGTCTTTTTTATTTTGGCTGTGTTTTTAGAGTTTTGTATATGTGAGACTTTGGAGCAAAAGAGAAGAAAATAGTTTGACAAATTTGATATAAAAAGGAGGAATTGTACTTTAGATTTAGATGCCCCATACAATATATTTTAGGTTGTGCATTCTCACTATTGTATTATATTGTGTGGCTGTGTAATGTTTGCCTACACAGTTTACTGTTATGTAATCTCTGCTTTCTTCATCTTTAGCTACTTTACATAGGTACATGAGTAGTGTTGTAATGTATTGATCTTTTAAGTTGTATTGTAGTATAAAACATGAAGTGAGCCCTCTTCTTAACCAATCTTTGTAACAGCGGGTATGATGAAAGTCAATAAACTGTAACAGCGGGTATAACACAAAACATGTTTTTGTTTATTTTTTTGTATTTGTGTATTTATATGTTATAAATAGTCCTTAAAAGGACTGTTTTGGGGTACACTGAGTGTAATATTTTAGCACATCTGGAGTACTGTTTTCATATTTTGAAGGAACACTGCATTTCCTTCATCGGTTAGGTGTACTCTGTCATGTCTATAGAAACAGGCCATGTAGAACTGTTGTTCAAAATCCATACTGAAACAGCTTTATTAACATTTCTCTGGTATTTCTCAATGTTACCATTAAATCTGGTGGTCCATCTCAATTTATGCCGCTGAGTCATATTGGAAAAGATATAAAGATGGTGTGAGGAAATAGTTCCAATAGTTTTTCCAAGTCTTGTTTCATCAATAAAGTAAGAGACACACCTCGTACATTCACCAAATCATTGCCTCTACAATGAACTATTATGACATCTGGCTGCCCTGTACTTCTTAGACTTAACAATTTTAGAAAAACTTGCAACCAACGCATTGCTGCAATCCAAACCATTTGATTGTAAAATCTTTCAGACCTGGCTCCATGTTAATATTTAATTTCTCACAAAAAGCCAGCGACCAAAAGAGCCAACTGTCTCCAATTAGCCACAGAGTTTTCAAACCAGCCATTATATCTGCAGTCTTTGGGGCCGATTCATGGAACAAACGTGCGCCGAAAATCTCCGCGCAAGCAGGCGCAAGCGGAAAAAAACAGGCGCACGCGCACGCGTACGATTCATGGAAGTCCCTGCGCGTGTACACCCCGGGATGTGCGCCAAACCCGTGCATGGCGCACAAGTCACAGCAACATCCCGAAAGGCGTGCGCGACGCGCACAGTGAAAGCGCACAACCTCGGCGCATACACCAGAAAGTGGCCGGGACACGGGGCGTAACGCGCGGAATGCGGAACAACGCGCGAAAATAAGGGCATAACTGGGGATGTACTGCAGGGAAGCAGACGGAACGCCCACACGCACTCGAACCACACGTATTCATGGAATCGAATAGGGCAAAGCCACGCACAGCCAAAGACACGCACAAGCTGAAACACGTCCGCCACACGAAGGCAGGCGGTAGCGTCCCTGCGCATTACAAAAGTGGCAACATACAGCAATTGGGCCGGGCCTGGGGGAGCGGGCTACGTGTACATCAGGGGTTCGCGTGAAATTTTTCACGCCATCGGGCCTGGGGGAGCGGGCTACATGTACATCAGGGGTTCGTGTGAAGTTTTTCACACCATCAGGCCTGGGGGAGCGGGCTACGTGTATTTCAGGGGTTCGCGTGAACTTTTTCACGCCATCGGGCCTGGGGGAGCGGGCTACGTGTACTTCAGGGGTTCGCGTGAAGTTTTTCACGCCATCGGACCTGGGGGAGCGGGCTACGTGTACATCAGGGGTTCGCGTGAAGTTTCTCACGCCATCGGGCCTGGGGGAGCGGGCTACGTGTACTTCAGGGGTTCGCGTGAACTTTTTCACGCCATCGGGCCTGGGGGAGCGGGCTACGTGTACATCAGGGGTTCGCGTGAACTTTTTCACGCCATCGGGCCTGGGGGAGCGGGCTAAGTGTACTTCAGGGGTTCGCGTGAATTTTTTCACGCCATCGGGCCTGGGGGAGCGGGCTACGTGTATTTCAGGGGTTCGGGTGAAGTTTCTCACGCCATCGGACCTGGGGGAGCGGGCTACGTGTATATCAGGGGTTCGCGTGAAGTTTCTCACGCGATCGGGCCTGGGGGAGCGGGCTACGTGTATTTCATGGGTTCGCGTGAACTTTCTCACGCGATCGGGCCTGGGGGAGCGGGCTACGTGTACATAAGGGGTTCGCGTGAAGTTTTTCACGCGATCGGGCCTGGGGGAGCGGGCTACGTGTACATCAGGGGTTCGCTTGAAGTTTTTCACGCGATCGGGCTTGGGGGAGCGGGCTACGTGTACTTCAGGGGTTCGCGTGAATTTTATCACGCGATCAGGCCTGGGGGAGCGGGCTACGTGTACTTCAGGGTTTCGCGTGAAGTTTTTCACGCGATCGGGTCTGGGGGAGCGGGGTACCACTGACCGTCTGCCTTGCGTGTAAAAGAACGCGTAGCCAACACCGGCTGGGAAGTAATAGCGTGTGAACCCCAACGGATGGAAAACACACGTACCGCACGTAAAGCACGTACAGAACAGTGTAAAGGCACGCAGGATCTCCAAGCCCTGCCAGGGCAACGCCCGTGCGCAAAACGTCACAGACGCGCTTACGCTGTAAGGGCCTTTGGTCCAATGAAATCGCGTATGCGTGCTGACGCACTTACGCGCTAAGGGCCTTTCCTCGATTTTCACGCTGACGTGCAGGATTTTCACGTGCCAAATCACTCCGTATCAAGCTGGCCACGCGAAAACACACGGAAGACCACGCTCCTGCCCAGAAGGCAGAATTACTGCCCCCCAGTGCCCCGAGCAGCCTCCCACGTGCCATCTGCTGCTGCCTGCCTGCCTGCCTGCTGCCACCGTGCCCTGCCATTTGGTGCCTGCACATCAGCCATCTGCAGGGGTCCAGTTGCTGTGTCCACCCCTGCTGGAACAGAAGACTCCCGACTCAGATAACATCGCTCCACAGCCCAGCCCCAGGACACAGTTGCCCACCCACTCCTGCCCCTGGGGTTGCCATGTCGGGCACATCCAAATCTGGCACCAGTGGCAACCCCCGGCCAGAGGGGCAGAGGGGCACCAGATTCACTGCCACCGAAGTTGGTGTCCTGGAGGAGCAAGTCCTGGGGCAGTATGATGCCCTCTTCGGATCGTCCCGCGCCAACAAGGAAGGACGGGAGAGGATCTGGGCCGACTGTGTGGTTGCCATCAACACGGAGGGGGTGGCAACCCGCACCATCCAGAAGGTCAAGAAGCGCTGGGAAGACATGAGGTCAAGGACCCTCATGAAGGCCCGGCGCCTCGTGGAGGGGGGCCGGGGCCGCATGAGTTCCATCCAGATGGGGGTCCTGGAACGCGTACACCCAGCGCTCCAGGCCCAGGTCCTTGAGAGGGAGACCCGTCTGGAGTTGAGCGGTAAGTGGCCAAGCATTGCTGTGTGAGACAGGGCATGTTGCAGTGTGCTGGTTGTCTGATACTTGCCTGTATGTGTGACATAGGCCATGTACGCATGTATGTGTGCAGGGACATCATGGTAATGCATGTGCGACCAGTAATGTGTGAACCGCACGGTTGTTGCATGTGTTTAAATGCGACATGGGGAGCCCTATGCAGATTGTACACATGAGAGCATGGCAGTCTCTGTTCCTGGACATGGGTGGGGGTGAGGGATGGGTGCTGATGCCAGGTACATGTATGGTGTCCATGTCTGTGTGCCTGACCTGCGTGTCTGTGACTTGTGGATGCCATGGATGCATGACACATGTCTGTGACAATGTTCAGATTCACTGATGCAGCCTAGTCATCCTTGTATCCACTGTGATTGGGGTGTACGGGGCCAGATGGATGTGACTGAAGTGAAGTGTGTGCATGTGATAGGCATGACCCATGATGCATGTGAGTTCCATTACATTGTATGTTTCGAGAGTCCATTGGACATGTATGGAAATGTCCATGGCATGCACCATGACTGTCACTGTGTGTGTTTTGCCTGGACTGACACATGTGTTGTGGAGGGACATGATGGAAGTGTACTTTGACAGTGGCACTCATCTGCCATTGCTTCCTGTCTAGGGGACCATTGTACAGTACCCTGATGCTTGTGTTCTATGTCTCCCTCTACGCAGCGACTAGTGAAGAAGAGGGCGGAGACGGCGCTGTGGAGCAAGGCGGCGGGGATGCCCCCACGGCTGCAGCGGAAGGGGTGGGTGAGCCCCCACAGGGGCCTGCTACGGCGGAAGACGGTGAGGAGCCATCCAGGTTGGTGGTTTCCACAGAGGAGGAGGAGGCCGCCACTGAGGCGCACATGGGGCCTGGTGGGGGCATCCCTGCTGGTGCAAGTGGTGCAGTCCAGGGGCAGGGGCTTGAGGCAGCACAGGTCACCGTAGAGGGGCCTGTGCATGTCGCTGTCCCTGACCCTGTGGGTGCACCACCATGCACCAGCAGGGATGCCCCGTCCCGGGCCCGTCCGCAGGTAGAGGGGATGTCCATGTCATCTGACTCCCCTCCACCTGCGGACGAGGGGACCCCTGGCCGTATGGAGAAGGTCCTGATTGGGGTCGCGATGCACACGGCTGTGATTCGTGATGCCGTGCGTGCTTCCCAGGAGGAGCACGCACGTCATCACGAAGAGCACCGTGCCGACGTGGCCCAATTGGGATCATCCATGTTCGGGGGTTTCCTGCATGTGTCGGCCAATCTGACGGCCCTCTCCTCCTCTGTGGAGACTATACGCCAGTCGTTCTCCTTGCCGTCATCCGGCCCAGATGCCACCAGGGCCCCCTGTGGACCTGCCCTGACCAATGCAGCCAGCTCGGTGGGGATCCCATCCCTGCCACAGTCGGGAGTCAGAGGTCCAGCAGGGGTGGACACCACAGCAACTGTACCCCAGCAGATGGAGGATGTGCCGGCATCATCAGGCAGGGCACGTGCACGACGGCGTCGGTGGATTCCATCAGCCTGGATGCTGTCGTGCTGGCAGAGGCAGTGGCGTCGGAGGCAGCAGCGGAGTCAACGTGGGAGGCATCATGGCTCGGGGCCATCAACATCGGAGGGGCAGGCATCGGCCCGAGGGCAGGAGGACCCAGGACGGGAAGTGTCTTCCGTGTGGCAGCGGTTGGGCCAGCATATAGGTGTGGAGCGGCGGCGGGTGGAAGAGGCGCGGCTCACAATGGTCAGGGCGGAGAACTCCATGCGGAGGGCCCTGAGGCGGGCCGAGTGCCTCGAGGTAATCCGCAGGGGGTTGGAGGAGCAGATGGCATCGTCCCTGCGGACCCTCGGGGCCATGGAACAGGACCGCCTCCGGGACATAGACGAGGAGTTTGATGATGCCCTGGCCCGGAACACCACAGAGTGAGCCGCTGGACATGCCCGCCGCCTTTGTATATAGTTCTTTAGTTTTAGGTTTCATTTGTTTCTTCTTATGATTTGGAGTCGACGGACACAGCTCCACTTTTTGTATATAGTTGCATTTTAGTTAGGGTTTTTTGTAGGTTTCCTTTGTTCAGTTGGGCTCATGGACCCTTGGATGTTTTGTACATAGTTCTTCATTGGATTGATTTTATTTTTAATGTGATTTTGAACAACTTTTTTTTGGATTTGGATTTGTAGTTTTGATTTTTTTGGACGGACATGCAGCTTATCTTTTTTTCATTGCCATTGTAGTTTGTTTCATTTCATTTGCATTCAATTTTTTTTAATACAATTTTGTTTTCATACTTCACTGTGTGGTATCATCTCATTGGTTTCATGCATGTCATGTTGGGTGTTTTCCCATTCATTTGCAACCATTGTGTGTGACTGACATGGGTTCATTTGCTTTATGAACATTGGGGGTGTAACATGTAATTTCCATTTCCATGTGGGTGAATGGGTTACTTGGTTGGGCTTTTTGGCTGTGGAGGCTGACCATGACGCACATGATTGGGGATTGTGAGGACCTGGTGGAGGCTGCCCATGGTGGCTGGGGGGTGGGGGAGGTGGGAGACATGGGTGGGGGCCTGGTGGGGGCTGCCCCTGGTGACTGGGGGGGTGGGGGTGGTGGGAGACATGGGGGGGGCCTGGTGGCAGGTGCCCCACAGTGCTGGGGGGTGGGGGGGGTGGGGAACATGAGTTGGACATGGGTGGGGGCCTGCTGGCAGGTGCCCCACAGTGCTGGGGGGTGGGTGGGGGGTGGGGAACATGAGTTGGACATGGGTGGGGGCCTGCTGGCAGGTGCCCCACAGTGCTGGGGGGTGGGGGGGTGGGGAACATGAGTTGGACATGGGTGGGGGCCTGCTGGCAGGTGCCCCACAGTGCTGGGGGGTGGGGGTGCTGGGAGACATGGGTGGGGGCCTGCTGGCAGGTGCCCCACAGTGCTGGGGGGTGGGGGTGCTGGGAGACATGGGTGGGGGCCTGGTGGAGGCTGCCCCTGGTGGCTGTGGGTGGGGGTGATGGGCGACATGAGTGGGGGCCTGGCCTGGTGGAGGGTGCCCCACAGTTCTGGGGGGTCGGGGGGTGGGAGACATGAGTGGGGGCCTGGTGGAGGGTGCCCCTCAGTGCTGGGGGGTGGGGGGTGGGAGACATGAGTGGGGGCCTGGTGGAGGGTGCCCCTGCACTGCTGGGGGGTGGGGGTGCTGGTAGACATGGGTGGGGGCCTGGTGGAGGCTGCCCCTGGTGGCTGGGGGTGGGGGTGCTGGGAGACATGGGTGGGGGGCCTGGTGGGGGCTGCCCCTGGTGGCTGGGGGTGAGGATGGTGGGAGACATGGGTGGGGGCCTGGTGGTGGGTGCCCCTGCACTGCTGGGGGGTGGGGGTGCTGGGAGACATGGGTGGGGGCCTGTGGAGGGTGCCCCTGGTGGCTGGGGGTGCAGGGGGACATGCGTTGGTGGGCAGTAGTGCAAGTTGACATGTGGGTTGGCTGGGGGGCATGGCCATGGTGGATGGGGTGCCTGCAGGACATGTGCAAGGTAGGCCCCTGTGGTGTGAGCCACCTGCAGGGGCCGTGGAGGGTGTAGAGGGAACACCTGGGAGGACCCACACGTGCAATTCACGTGTGGTGCTCCCCGCGCACCCCTGAAATACGCGTACACTGCTCGCACGGGCCCAATCGCGTGTGGAAATTCCCGCGCACCCCTGAAATACACGTACCCTGCTGATATATCGCGTGTGGAACTTCCCACGCACCCCTGGAATACACATACCCTGCTGTAATCGCGTGTGAGACTTCCCCTTCACCCTGAAATACACGTACCCTGCTGATATCGCGTGTGGAACTTCACGCACACCCCGAAATACACGTACCCTGATGGAATCGCTTGTGGAACTTCCCGCGCACCCCTGGTATACACGTACCCTGCTGATTTCGCGTGTGAGACTTCCCCCGCACCCTGAAATACACGTACCCTGATGGAATCGCGTGTGGAACTTCCCGCGAAACCCCTGAGATACGCGTACCCTGCTCGCATGGGCCCAATCGCGTGTGGAAATTCCCGCGCACCCATGAAATACACGTACCCTGATGGAATCGCGTGTGTAACTTCCCCTGCACCCTGAAATACACGTACCCTGCTGATATCGCGTGTGGAACTTCACGCGCACCCCTGAAATACACGTACCCTGCGGAAATCGCGTGTGTAACTTCCCATGCACCCTGAAATACACGTACCCTGCTGATATCGCGTGTGGAACTTCACGCGCACCCCGAAATACACGTACCCTGATGGAATCGCGTGAGGTACTTCCCGTGCACCCCAGTGATACACGTAGCCCGCTTGCTGTGCTGGTACAGGGTTAGCGCAGCCCTTTGCGCTGGATTGGGTATATTGATGGCTTTTCCCTGCGCGAGAGGCGTTCTTGGGGGCGTAACTGGCGCTGCTGCAGGGTCGCTGCGCCACTGTGCGCCACGGCTGGTTTTGGTGGCTGGAATCCATGAATACGCTGTGCGCGGAATTGGATTTTAGCGCACGCGGCTGGCGCAGGGATTCGCACGCGCACACTGTGCGCCAGCCGCGTGCGCCACTTGTGCGCTATATTCTATGAATGACCCCCTTTCTCTCTTTCCAGGAAAATGATTCCTACTTTGAATTTTCTAATAGTTTGTATGAGCAGGGTGTGTTTTATGTGTGTGTTTTGAAGTTTTTGATTTGTTGATGGTAGTGTTGTACTTATCTGCTGCTATGCAGCAGCCACTCTGTGACACAGTTTTGCAGCCGTGGCTATTTCATGGCAAATGGGACGTTGTGTATTTGTATTCGCGTTTATTAAAAAGCATGTGTGTAGGTGCGTCAATACTATTCAGCGTTTTATTAGTTGTGGCTGGAACCGTGGGTATATTTAAAGCTGCGTCTATACACATACATTTTCTGTGCAATAATCATATTTTTTATGTGGATGATACAGTACAGAATATTTTTAATTTGTTGTGTTATTTTATGTACTTAGTTGTTCACTTATTTTATTTGAAGGTTTGAAGGCCAATTTAGTTTGATTTTGGGCTTGCAGAAAAATGTACGTGTAGCCGCAGATACAAAGCAAGGTCTGCAGCGTGTCAAATAGTCACGGCTATGAAAGAGGCTGGGTGGGGAAAAAATAGATTTCTGTGAGTTTCAGTGTTTGTCATTGGTTGTTGTTACTGTTCTATTTGTGTAGCTCTTTGCGATTGGTTCTTGTGAAAATGTGTCATCCATTTTAGTTGTTTTATTGCTATATAGTCCTCATTTCTGGGTATTCATTTTGGAAAGTATAAAAACCACCATTTTCTGCAGTTGTATGCTTTTGATTCTAGAACTCACTGGGCACATGGCAGGAGTGTGGCTGATGTGAAGGTAAGTGTTAACAAATATCTGCATGTTTGAAATTTTATTTGCAGTGTTGTGTGTGCTAGTTATATTAATTACTGTTTCCAGATGGTGTTTATTATATATTTTTTCATCTGCTCTGATTGTGTGGCAAGTTGTTTTTAATTAAAATGTTTAACTTTCCCTAACATGGAACTACAGAATTAGATTTCTGAGTCAATGGCATTTACATGTAGGCATTTAGTTTGTGTATTCATGTTAGTGATGTTGAAGGTTTATTTGATTACATTTGTTGTAATTTTAATGCAGTTTCAGCTATGCAGTACTCTTAGCTGTTTTGAGTTTACTGTGAGGAAGTACAATTGATGGTGTTTTGTAAGTTCATTTCAGTCATGTTGTAGTTTTGTATTGTGTTTTAGCTGTATCCTTCTCATCATCGTTCTCATCATCCCAGTGGATTTGCACCAGAAGTTGGACAGTTAACTTCTGTGAAAGGCCAACCTATATTCAAAACATAGCGGTACTGCTGCAGATGGGAGCAGCACATTTGTAGAGAGTTTATGGAAAGACTTCTATTTGAACCTGCCTAGCATTTCTGATGATTCTTGAAATGGAGTGCTGCAGGTGTTTCAAGTCTCTGGCTGTTGGTGGCAGCGCCTTTAATGTGTGGCGTTTCATTATGCACAAACACTGCTCACACCTACCTTTTAACGTTTTTTTTAAAATCCAAGTTGGATTTTGTTTCCCAATAACCCAATGATTAGTATGTGGAAAGAGAACAACAGTGTTGGATGCACAATCTTATACAGGTGCAGTGGTGCAGTGCATACATGACATGAGGGACCGAGTTTGCAGCACAAAGCTATCTGTATCCTTGGCTATAGCCAGGAATAGCCGACATCTGAAAGCAAACTGTGCCACAGAAACAGCCTCTGTTGTGGGGACACTGGAGAGGGCAGGGGAGGTGGGGAGGCCACCTGGAGAGAGGGGAGAGCTAGCACAGATGAGTGGGCACTTGGTGAGGGCCTGGGGGATAGGGAAGGATTTTCTGGTATTTGCTGTTTTAGCCGAGGCTACGAAGGACTACCGATATCTGCAGGTAGGAGTAGTTCCGTGCCTGCAGCTATATATTTTGGGGTGTCAGTGTTTCATTTTTTTAAAGTTATTTTTCATAGGTATAGCAACGTCGGGCTGTGAAAAATCACTGGCCATGGCCAATCCTGGTAGGTATTTATGTGTCTTTTTTATTTTGGCTGTGTTTTTAGAGTTTTGTATATGTGAGACTTTGGAGCAAAAGAGAAGAAAATAGTTTGACAAATTTGATATAAAAAGGAGGAATTGTACTTTAGATTTAGATGCCCCATACAATATATTTTAGGTTGTGCATTCTCACTATTGTATTATATTGTGTGGCTGTGTAATGTTTGCCTACACAGTTTACTGTTATGTAATCTCTGCTTTCTTCATCTTTAGCTACTTTACATAGGTACATGAGTAGTGTTGTAATGTATTGATCTTTTAAGTTGTATTGTAGTATAAAACATGAAGTGAGCCCTCTTCTTAGCCAATCTTTGTAACAGCGGTTATGATGAAAGTCAATAAACTGTAACAGCGGGTATAACACAAAACATGTTTTTGTTTATTTTTTTGTATTTGTGTATTTATATGTTATAAATAGTCCTTAAAAGGACTGTTTTGGGGTACACTGAGTGTAATATTTTAGCACATCTGGAGTACTGTTTTCATATTTTGAAGGAACACTGCATTTCCTTCATCGGTTAGGTGTACTCTGTCATGTCTATAGAAACAGGCCATGTAGAACTGTTGTTCAAAATCCATACTGAAACAGCTTTATTAACATTTCTCTGGTATTTCTCAATGTTACCATTAAATCTGGTGGTCCATCTCAATTTATGCCGCTGAGTCATATTGGAAAAGATATAAAGATGGTGTGAGGAAATAGTTCCAATAGTTTTTCCAAGTCTTGTTTCATCAATAAAGTAAGAGACACACCTCGTACATTCACCAAATCATTGCCTCTACAATGAACTATTATGACATCTGGCTGCCCTGTACTTCTTAGACTTAACAATTTTAGAAAAACTTGCAACCAACGCATTGCTGCAATCCAAACCATTTGATTGTAAAATCTTTCAGACCTGGCTCCATGTTAATATTTAATTTCTCACAAAAAGCCAGCGACCAAAAGAGCCAACTGTCTCCAATTAGCCACAGAGTTTTCAAACCAGCCATTATATCTGCAGTCTTTGGGGCCGATTCATGGAACAAACGTGCGCCGAAAATCTCCGCGCAAGCAGGCGCAAGCGGAAAAAAACAGGCGCACGCGCACGCGTACGATTCATGGAAGTCCCTGCGCGTGTACACCCCGGGATGTGCGCCAAACCCGTGCATGGCGCACAAGTCACAGCAACATCCCGAAAGGCGTGCGCGACGCGCACAGTGAAAGCGCACAACCTCGGCGCATACACCAGAAAGTGGCCGGGACACGGGGCGTAACGCGCGGAATGGGGAACAACGCGCGAAAATAAGGGCATAACTGGGGATGTACTGCAGGGAAGCAGACGGAACGCCCACACGCACTCGAACCACACGTATTCATGGAATCGAATAGGGCAAAGCCACGCACAGCCAAAGACACGCACAAGCTGAAACACGTCCGCCACACGAAGGCAGGCGGTAGCGTCCCTGCGCATTACAAAAGTGGCAACATACAGCAATTGGGCCGGGCCTGGGGGAGCGGGCTACGTGTACATCAGGGGTTCGCGTGAAATTTTTCACGCCATCGGGCCTGGGGGAGCGGGCTACATGTACATCAGGGGTTCGTGTGAAGTTTTTCACACCATCAGGCCTGGGGGAGCGGGCTACGTGTATTTCAGGGGTTCGCGTGAACTTTTTCACGCCATCGGGCCTGGGGGAGCGGGCTACGTGTACTTCAGGGGTTCGCGTGAAGTTTTTCACGCCATCGGACCTGGGGGAGCGGGCTACGTGTACATCAGGGGTTCGCGTGAAGTTTCTCACGCCATCGGGCCTGGGGGAGCGGGCTACGTGTACTTCAGGGGTTCGTGTGAACTTTTTCACGCCATCGGGCCTGGGGGAGCGGGCTACGTGTACATCAGGGGTTCGCGTGAACTTTTTCACGCCATCGGGCCTGGGGGAGCGGGCTAAGTGTACTTCAGGGGTTCGCGTGAATTTTTTCACGCCATCGGGCCTGGGGGAGCGGGTTACGTGTATTTCAGGGGTTCGGGTGAAGTTTCTCACGCCATCGGACCTGGGGGATTGGGCTACGTGTATATCAGGGGTTCGCGTGAAGTTTCTCACGCGATCGGGCCTGGGGGAGCGGGCTACGTGTATTTCATGGGTTCGCGTGAACTTTCTCACGCGATCGGGCCTGGGGGAGCGGGCTACGTGTACATAAGGGGTTCGCGTGAAGTTTTTCACACGATCAGGCCTGGGGGAGCGGGCTACGTGTACATCAGGGGTTCGCTTGAAGTTTTTCACGCGATCGGGCTTGGGGGAGCGGGCTACGTGTACTTCAGGGGTTCGCGTGAAGTTTATCACGCGATCAGGCCTGGGGGAGCGGGCTACGTGTACTTCAGGGTTTCGCGTGAAGTTTTTCACGCGATCGGGTCTGGGGGAGCGGGGTACCACTGACCGTCTGCCTTGCGTGTAAAAGAACGCGTAGCCAACACCGGCTGGGAAGTAATAGCGTGTGAACCCCTACGGATGGAAAACACACGTACCGCACGTAAAGCACGTACAGAACAGTGTAAAGGCACGCAGGATCTCCAAGCCCTGCCAGGGCAACGCCCGTGCGCAAAACGTCACAGACGCGCTTACGCTGTAAGGGCCTTTGGTCCAATGAAATCGCGTATGCGTGCTGACGCACTTACGCGCTAAGGGCCTTTCCTCGATTTTCACGCTGACGTGCAGGATTTTCACGTGCCAAATCACTCCGTATCAAGCTGGCCACGCGAAAACACACGGAAGACCACGCTCCTGCCCAGAAGGCCGAATTACTGCCCCCCAGTGCCCCGAGCAGCCTCCCACGTGCCATCTGCTGCTGCCTGCCTGCCTGCCTGCTGCCACCGTGCCCTGCCATTTGGTGCCTGCACATCAGCCATCTGCAGGGGTCCAGTTGCTGTGTCCACCCCTGCTGGAACAGAAGACTCCCGACTCAGATAACATCGCTCCACAGCCCAGCCCCAGGACACAGTTGCCCACCCACTCCTGCCCCTGGGGTTGCCATGTCGGGCACATCCAAATCTGGCACCAGTGGCAACCCCCGGCCAGAGGGGCAGAGGGGCACCAGATTCACTGCCACCGAAGTTGGTGTCCTGGAGGAGCAAGTCCTGGGGCAGTATGATGCCCTCTTCGGATCGTCCCGCGCCAACAAGGAAGGACGGGAGAGGATCTGGGCCGACTGTGTGGTTGCCATCAACACGGAGGGGGTGGCAACCCGCACCATCCAGAAGGTCAAGAAGCGCTGGGAAGACATGAGGTCAAGGACCCTCATGAAGGCCCGGCGCCTCGTGGAGGGGGGCCGGGGCCGCATGAGTTCCATCCAGATGGGGGTCCTGGAACGCGTACACCCAGCGCTCCAGGCCCAGGTCCTTGAGAGGGAGACCCGTCTGGAGTTGAGCGGTAAGTGGCCAAGCATTGCTGTGTGAGACAGGGCATGTTGCAGTGTGCTGGTTGTCTGATACTTGCCTGTATGTGTGACATAGGCCATGTACGCATGTATGTGTGCAGGGACATCATGGTAATGCATGTGCGACCAGTAATGTGTGAACCGCACGGTTGTTGCATGTGTTTAAATGCGACATGGGGAGCCCTATGCAGATTGTACACATGAGAGCATGGCAGTCTCTGTTCCTGGACATGGGTGGGGGTGAGGGATGGGTGCTGATGCCAGGTACATGTATGGTGTCCATGTCTGTGTGCCTGACCTGCGTGTCTGTGACTTGTGGATGCCATGGATGCATGACACATGTCTGTGACAATGTTCAGATTCACTGATGCAGCCTAGTCATCCTTGTATCCACTGTGATTGGGGTGTACGGGGCCAGATGGATGTGACTGAAGTGAAGTGTGTGCATGTGATAGGCATGACCCATGATGCATGTGAGTTCCATTACATTGTATGTTTCGAGAGTCTATTGGACATGTATGGAAATGTCCATGGCATGCACCATGACTGTCACTGTGTGTGTTTTGCCTGGACTGACACATGTGTTGTGGAGGGACATGATGGAAGTGTACTTTGACAGTGGCACTCATCTGCCATTGCTTCCTGTCTAGGGGACCATTGTACAGTACCCTGATGCTTGTGTTCTATGTCTCCCTCTACGCAGCGACTAGTGAAGAAGAGGGCGGAGACGGCGCTGTGGAGCAAGGCGGCGGGGATGCCCCCACGGCTGCAGCGGAAGGGGTGGGTGAGCCCCCACAGGGGCCTGCTACGGCGGAAGACGGTGAGGAGCCATCCAGGTTGGTGGTTTCCACAGAGGAGGAGGAGGCCGCCACTGAGGCGCACATGGGGCCTGGTGGGGGCATCCCTGCTGGTGCAAGTGGTGCAGTCCAGGGGCAGGGGCTTGAGGCAGCACAGGTCACCGTAGAGGGGCCTGTGCATGTCGCTGTCCCTGACCCTGTGGGTGCACCACCATGCACCAGCAGGGATGCCCCGTCCCGGGCCCGTCCGCAGGTAGAGGGGATGTCCATGTCATCTGACTCCCCTCCACCTGCGGACGAGGGGACCCCTGGCCGTATGGAGAAGGTCCTGATTGGGGTCGCGATGCACACGGCTGTGATTCGTGATGCCGTGCGTGCTTCCCAGGAGGAGCACGCACGTCATCACGAAGAGCACCGTGCCGACGTGGCCCAATTGGGATCATCCATGTTCGGGGGTTTCCTGCATGTGTCGGCCAATCTGACGGCCCTCTCCTCCTCTGTGGAGACTATACGCCAGTCGTTCTCCTTGCCGTCATCCGGCCCAGATGCCACCAGGGCCCCCTGTGGACCTGCCCTGACCAATGCAGCCAGCTCGGTGGGGATCCCATCCCTGCCACAGTCGGGAGTCAGAGGTCCAGCAGGGGTGGACACCACAGCAACTGTACCCCAGCAGATGGAGGATGTGCCGGCATCATCAGGCAGGGCACGTGCACGACGGCGTCGGTGGATTCCATCAGCCTGGATGCTGTCGTGCTGGCAGAGGCAGTGGCGTCGGAGGCAGCAGCGGAGTCAACGTGGGAGGCATCATGGCTCGGGGCCATCAACATCGGAGGGGCAGGCATCGGCCCGAGGGCAGGAGGACCCAGGACGGGAAGTGTCTTCCGTGTGGCAGCGGTTGGGCCAGCATATAGGTGTGGAGCGGCGGCGGGTGGAAGAGGCGCGGCTCACAATGGTCAGGGCGGAGAACTCCATGCGGAGGGCCCTGAGGCGGGCCGAGTGCCTCGAGGTAATCCGCAGGGGGTTGGAGGAGCAGATGGCATCGTCCCTGCGGACCCTCGGGGCCATGGAACAGGACCGCCTCCGGGACATAGACGAGGAGTTTGATGATGCCCTGGCCCGGAACACCACAGAGTGAGCCGCTGGACATGCCCGCCGCCTTTGTATATAGTTCTTTAGTTTTAGGTTTCATTTGTTTCTTCTTATGATTTGGAGTCGACGGACACAGCTCCACTTTTTGTATATAGTTGCATTTTAGTTAGGGTTTTTTGTAGGTTTCCTTTGTTCAGTTGGGCTCATGGACCCTTGGATGTTTTGTACATAGTTCTTCATTGGATTGATTTTATTTTTAATGTGATTTTGAACAACTTTTTTTTGGATTTGGATTTGTAGTTTTGATTTTTTTGGACGGACATGCAGCTTATCTTTTTTTCATTGCCATTGTAGTTTGTTTCATTTCATTTGCATTCAATTTTTTTTAATACAATTTTGTTTTCATACTTCACTGTGTGGTATCATCTCATTGGTTTCATGCATGTCATGTTGGGTGTTTTCCCATTCATTTGCAACCATTGTGTGTGACTGACATGGGTTCATTTGCTTTATGAACATTGGGGGTGTAACATGTAATTTCCATTTCCATGTGGGTGAATGGGTTACTTGGTTGGGCTTTTTGGCTGTGGAGGCTGACCATGACGCACATGATTGGGGATTGTGAGGACCTGGTGGAGGCTGCCCATGGTGGCTGGGGGGTGGGGGAGGTGGGAGACATGGGTGGGGGCCTGGTGGGGGCTGCACCTGGTGACTGGGGGGGTGGGGGTGGTGGGAGACATGGGGGGGGCCTGGTGGCAGGTGCCCCACAGTGCTGGGGGGTGGGGGGGGTGGGGAACATGAGTTGGACATGGGTGGGGGCCTGCTGGCAGGTGCCCCACAGTGCTGGGGGGTGGGTGGGGGGTGGGGAACATGAGTTGGACATGGGTGGGGGCCTGCTGGCAGGTGCCCCACAGTGCTGGGGGGTGGGGGGGTGGGGAACATGAGTTGGACATGGGTGGGGGCCTGCTGGCAGGTGCCCCACAGTGCTGGGGGGTGGGGGTGCTGGGAGACATGGGTGGGGGCCTGCTGGCAGGTGCCCCACAGTGCTGGGGGGTGGGGGTGCTGGGAGACATGGGTGGGGGCCTGGTGGAGGCTGCCCCTGGTGGCTGTGGGTGGGGGTGATGGGCGACATGAGTGGGGGCCTGGCCTGGTGGAGGGTGCCCCACAGTTCTGGGGGGTCGGGGGGGTGGGAGACATGAGTGGGGGCCTGGTGGAGGGTGCCCCTCAGTGCTGGGGGGTGGGGGGTGGGAGACATGAGTGGGGGCCTGGTGGAGGGTGCCCCTGCACTGCTGGGGGGTGGGGGTGCTGGTAGACATGGGTGGGGGCCTGGTGGAGGCTGCCCCTGGTGGCTGGGGGTGGGGGTGCTGGGAGACATGGGTGGGGGGCCTGGTGGGGGCTGCCCCTGGTGGCTGGGGGTGAGGATGGTGGGAGACATGGGTGGGGGCCTGGTGGTGGGTGCCCCTGCACTGCTGGGGGGTGGGGGTGCTGGGAGACATGGGTGGGGGCCTGTGGAGGGTGCCCCTGGTGGCTGGGGGTGCAGGGGGACATGCGTTGGTGGGCAGTAGTGCAAGTTGACATGTGGGTTGGCTGGGGGGCATGGCCATGGTGGATGGGGTGCCTGCAGGACATGTGCAAGGTAGGCCCCTGTGGTGTGAGCCACCTGCAGGGGCCGTGGAGGGTGTAGAGGGAACACCTGGGAGGACCCACACGTGCAATTCACGTGTGGTGCTCCCCGCGCACCCCTGAAATACGCGTACCCTGCTCGCACGGGCCCAATCGCATGTGGAAATTCCCGCGCACCCCTGAAATACACGTACCCTGCTGATATCGCGTGTGGAACTTCCCACGCACCCCTGGAATACACATACCCTGCTGTAATCGCGTGTGAGACTTCCCCTTCACCCTGAAATACATGTACCCTGCTGATATCGCGTGTGGAACTTCACGCACACCCCGAAATACACGTACCCTGATGGAATCGCTTGTGGAACTTCCCGCGCACCCCTGGTATACACGTACCCTGCTGATTTCGCGTGTGAGACTTCCCCCGCACCCTGAAATACACGTACCCTGATGGAATCGCGTGTGGAACTTCCCGCGAAACCCCTGAGATACGCGTACCCTGCTCGCATGGGCCCAATCGCGTGTGGAAATTCCCGCGCACCCATGAAATACACGTACCCTGATGGAATCGCGTGTGTAACTTCCCCTGCACCCTGAAATACACGTACCCTGCTGATATCGCGTGTGGAACTTCACGCGCACCCCTGAAATACACGTACCCTGTGGAAATCGCGTGTGTAACTTCCCATGCACCCTGAAATACACGTACCCTGCTGATATCGCGTGTGGAACTTCACGCGCACCCCGAAATACACGTACCCTGATGGAATCGCGTGAGGTACTTCCCGTGCACCCCAGTGATACACGTAGCCCGCTTGCTGTGCTGGTACAGGGTTAGCGCAGCCCTTTGCGCTGGATTGGGTATATTGATGGCTTTTCCCTGCGCGAGAGGCGTTCTTGGGGGCGTAACTGGCGCTGCTGCAGGGTCGCTGCGCCACTGTGCGCCACGGCTGGTTTTGGTGGCTGGAATCCATGAATACGCTGTGCGCGGAATTGGATTTTAGCGCACGCGGCTGGCGCAGGGATTCGCACGCGCACACTGTGCGCCAGCCGCGTGCGCCACTTGTGCGCTGGATTCTATGAATGACCCCCTTTCTCTCTTTCCAGGAAAATGATTCCTACTTTGAATTTTCTAATAGTTTGTATGAGCAGGGTGTGTTTTATGCGTGTGTTTTGAAGTTTTTGATTTGTTGATGGTAGTGTTGTACTTATCTGCTGCTATGCAGCAGCCACTCTGTGACACAGTTTTGCAGCCGTGGCTATTTCATGGCAAATGGGACGTTGTGTATTTGTATTCGCGTTTATTAAAAAGCATGTGTGTAGGTGCGTCAATACTATTCAGCGTTTTATTAGTTGTGGCTGGAACCGTGGGTATATTTAAAGCTGCGTCTATACACATACATTTTCTGTGCAATAATCATATTTTTTATGTGGATGATACAGTACAGAATATTTTTAATTTGTTGTGTTATTTTATGTACTTAGTTGTTCACTTATTTTATTTGAAGGTTTGAAGGCCAATTTAGTTTGATTTTGGGCTTGCAGAAAAATGTACGTGTAGCCGCAGATACAAAGCAAGGTCTGCAGCGTGTCAAATAGTCACGGCTATGAAAGAGGCTGGGTGGGGAAAAAATAGATTTCTGTGAGTTTCAGTGTTTGTCATTGGTTGTTGTTACTGTTCTATTTGTGTAGCTCTTTGCGATTGGTTCTTGTGAAAATGTGTCATCCATTTTAGTTGTTTTATTGCTATATAGTCCTCATTTCTGGGTATTCATTTTGGAAAGTATAAAAACCACCATTTTCTGCAGTTGTATGCTTTTGATTCTAGAACTCACTGGGCACATGGCAGGAGTGTGGCTGATGTGAAGGTAAGTGTTAATAAATATCTGCATGTTTGAAATTTTATTTGCAGTGTTGTGTGTGCTAGTTATATTAATTACTGTTTCCAGATGGTGTTTATTATATATTTTTTCATCTGCTCTGATTGTGTGGCAAGTTGTTTTTAATTAAAATGTTTAACTTTCCCTAACATGGAACTACAGAATTAGATTTCTGAGTCAATGGCATTTACATGTAGGCATTTAGTTTGTGTATTCATGTTAGTGATGTTGAAGGTTTATTTGATTACATTTGTTGTAATTTTAATGCAGTTTCAGCTATGCAGTACTCTTAGCTGTTTTGAGTTTACTGTGAGGAAGTACAATTGATGGTGTTTTGTAAGTTCATTTCAGTCATGTTGTAGTTTTGTATTGTGTTTTAGCTGTATCCTTCTCATCATCGTTCTCATCATCCCAGTGGATTTGCACCAGAAGTTGGACAGTTAACTTCTGTGAAAGGCCAACCTATATTCAAAACATAGCGGTACTGCTGCAGATGGGAGCAGCACATTTGTAGAGAGTTTATGGAAAGACTTCTATTTGAACCTGCCTAGCATTTCTGATGATTCTTGAAATGGAGTGCTGCAGGTGTTTCAAGTCTCTGGCTGTTGGTGGCAGCGCCTTTAATGTGTGGCGTTTCATTATGCACAAACACTGCTCACACCTACCTTTTAACGTTTTTTTTAAAATCCAAGTTGGATTTTGTTTCCCAATAACCCAATGATTAGTATGTGGAAAGAGAACAACAGTGTTGGATGCACAATCTTATACAGGTGCAGTGGTGCAGTGCATACATGACATGAGGGACCGAGTTTGCAGCACAAAGCTATCTGTATCCTTGGCTATAGCCAGGAATAGCCGACATCTGAAAGCAAACTGTGCCACAGAAACAGCCTCTGTTGTGGGGACACTGGAGAGGGCAGGGGAGGTGGGGAGGCCACCTGGAGAGAGGGGAGAGCTAGCACAGATGAGTGGGCACTTGGTGAGGGCCTGGGGGATAGGGAAGGATTTTCTGGTATTTGCTGTTTTAGCCGAGGCTACGAAGGACTACCGATATCTGCAGGTAGGAGTAGTTCCGTGCCTGCAGCTATATATTTTGGGGTGTCAGTGTTTCATTTTTTTAAAGTTATTTTTCATAGGTATAGCAACGTCGGGCTGTGAAAAATCACTGGCCATGGCCAATCCTGGTAGGTATTTATGTGTCTTTTTTATTTTGGCTGTGTTTTTAGAGTTTTGTATATGTGAGACTTTGGAGCAAAAGAGAAGAAAATAGTTTGACAAATTTGATATAAAAAGGAGGAATTGTACTTTAGATTTAGATGCCCCATACAATATATTTTAGGTTGTGCATTCTCACTATTGTATTATATTGTGTGGCTGTGTAATGTTTGCCTACACAGTTTACTGTTATGTAATCTCTGCTTTCTTCATCTTTAGCTACTTTACATAGGTACATGAGTAGTGTTGTAATGTATTGATCTTTTAAGTTGTATTGTAGTATAAAACATGAAGTGAGCCCTCTTCTTAGCCAATCTTTGTAACAGCGGTTATGATGAAAGTCAATAAACTGTAACAGCGGGTATAACACAAAACATGTTTTTGTTTATTTTTTTGTATTTGTGTATTTATATGTTATAAATAGTCCTTAAAAGGACTGTTTTGGGGTACACTGAGTGTAATATTTTAGCACATCTGGAGTACTGTTTTCATATTTTGAAGGAACACTGCATTTCCTTCATCGGTTAGGTGTACTCTGTCATGTCTATAGAAACAGGCCATGTAGAACTGTTGTTCAAAATCCATACTGAAACAGCTTTATTAACATTTCTCTGGTATTTCTCAATGTTACCATTAAATCTGGTGGTCCATCTCAATTTATGCCGCTGAGTCATATTGGAAAAGATATAAAGATGGTGTGAGGAAATAGTTCCAATAGTTTTTCCAAGTCTTGTTTCATCAATAAAGTAAGAGACACACCTCGTACATTCACCAAATCATTGCCTCTACAATGAACTATTATGACATCTGGCTGCCCTGTACTTCTTAGACTTAACAATTTTAGAAAACTTTGCAACCAACGCATTGCTGCAATCCAAACCATTTGATTGTAAAATCTTTCAGACCTGGCTCCATGTTAATATTTAATTTCTCACAAAAAGCCAGCGACCAAAAGAGCCAACTGTCTCCAATTAGCCACAGAGTTTTCAAACCAGCCATTATATCTGCAGTCTTTGGGGCCGATTCATGGAACAAACGTGCGGCGAAAATCTCCGCGCAAGCAGGCGCAAGCGGAAAAAAACAGGCGCACGCGCACGCGTACGATTCATGGAAGTCCCTGCGCGTGTACACCCCGGGATGTGCGCCAAACCCGTGCATGGCGCACAAGTCACAGCAACATCCCGAAAGGCGTGCGCGACGCGCACAGTGAAAGCGCACAACCTCGGCGCATACACCAGAAAGTGGCCGGGACACGGGGCGTAACGCGCGGAATGGGGAACAACGCGCGAAAATAAGGGCATAACTGGGGATGTACTGCAGGGAAGCAGACGGAACGCCCACACGCACTCGAACCACACGTATTCATGGAATCGAATAGGGCAAAGCCACGCACAGCCAAAGACGCGCACAAGCCGAAACACGTCCGCCACACGAAGGCAGGCGGTAGCGTCCCTGCGCATTACAAAAGTGGCAACATACAGCAATTGGGCCGGGCCTGGGGGAGCGGGCTACGTGTACATCAGGGGTTCGCGTGAAGTTTTTCACGCCATCGGGCCTGGGGGAGCGGGCTACATGTACATCAGGGGTTCGCGTGAAGTTTTTCACGCCATCGGGCCTGGGGGAGCGGGCTACGTGTATTTCAGGGGTTCGCGTGAACTTTTTCACGCCATCGGGCCTGGGGGAGCGGGCTACGTGTACTTCAGGGGTTCGCGTGAAGTTTTTCACGCCATCGGGCCTGGGGGAGCGGGCTACGTGTACATCAGGGGTTCGCGTGAAGTTTCTCACGCCATCGGGCCTGGGGGAGCGGGCTACGTGTACTTCAGGGGTTCGCGTGAACTTTTTCACGCCATCGGGCCTGGGGGAGCGGGCTACGTGTACATCAGGGGTTCGCGTGAACTTTTTCACGCCATCGGGCCTGGGGGAGCGGGCTAAGTGTACTTCAGGGGTTCGCGTGAATTTTTTCACGCCATCGGGCCTGGGGGAGCGGGCTACGTGTATTTCAGGGGTTCGGGTGAAGTTTCTCACGCCATCGGACCTGGGGGAGCGGGCTACGTGTATATCAGGGGTTCGCGTGAAGTTTCTCACGCGATCGGGCCTGGGGGAGCGGGCTACGTGTATTTCATGGGTTCGCGTGAACTTTCTCACGCGATCGGGCCTGGGGGAGCGGGCTACGTGTACATAAGGGGTTCGCGTGAAGTTTTTCACGCGATCGGGCCTGGGGGAGCGGGCTACGTGTACATCAGGGGTTCGCGTGAAGTTTTTCACGCGATCGGGCTTGGGGGAGCGGGCTACGTGTACTTCAGGGGTTCGCGTGAAGTTTATCACGCGATCAGGCCTGGGGGAGCGGGCTACGTGTACTTCAGGGGTTCGCGTGAAGTTTTTCACGCGATCGGGTCTGGGGGAGCGGGGTACCACTGACCGTCTGCCTTGCGTGTAGAAGAACGCGTAGCCAACACCCGCTGGGAAGTAATAGCGTGTGAACCCCAACGGATGGAAAACACACGTACCGCACGTAAAGCACGTACAGAACAGTGTAAAGGCACGCAGGATCTCCAAGCCCTGCCAGGGCAACGCCCGTGCGCAAAACGTCACAGACGCGCTTACGCTGTAAGGGCCTTTGGTCCAATGAAATCGCGTATGCGTGCTGATGCACTTACGCGCTAAGGGCCTTTCCTCGATTTTCACGCTGACGTGCAGGATTTTCACGTGCCAAATCACTCCGTATCAAGCTGGCCACGCGAAAACACACGGAAGACCACGCTCCTGCCCAGAAGGCCGAATTACTGCCCCCCAGTGCCCCGAGCAGCCTCCCACGTGCCATCTGCTGCTGCCTGCCTGCCTGCCTGCTGCCACCGTGCCCTGCCATTTGGTGCCTGCACATTAGCCATCTGCAGGGGTCCAGTTGCTGTGTCCACCCCTGCTGGAACAGAAGACTCCCGACTCAGATAACATCGCTCCACAGCCCAGCCCCAGGACACAGTTGCCCACCCACTCCTGCCCCTGGGGTTGCCATGTCGGGCACATCCAAATCTGGCACCAGTGGCAACCCCCGGCCAGAGGGGCAGAGGGGCACCAGCTTCACTGCCACCGAAGTTGGTGTCCTGGTGGAGCAAGTCCTGGGGCAGTATGATGCCCTCTTCGGATCATCCCGCGCCAACAAGGAAGGACGGGAGAGGATCTGGGCCGACTGTGTGGTTGCCATCAACACGGAGGGGGTGGCAACCCGCACCATCCAGAAGGTCAAGAAGCGCTGGGAAGACATGAGGTCCAGGACCCTCATGAAGGCCCGGCGCCTCGTGGAGGGGGGCCGGGGCCGCAAGAGTTCCATCCAGATGGGGGTCCTGGAACGCGTACACCCAGCGCTCCAGGCCCAGGTCCTTGAGAGGGAGACCCGTCTGGAGTTGAGCGGTAAGTGGCCAAGCATTGCTGTGTGAGACAGGGCATGTTGCAGTGTGCTGGTTGTCTGATACTTGCCTGTATGTGTGACATAGGCCATGTACGCATGTATGCGTGCAGGGACATCATGGTAATGCATGTGCGACCAGTAATGTGTGAACCGCACGGTTGTTGCATGTGTTTAAATGCGACATGGGGAGCCCTATGCAGATTGTACACATGAGAGCATGGCAGTCTCTGTTCCTGGACATGGGTGGGGGTGAGGGATGGGTGCTGATGCCAGGTACATGTATGGTGTCCATGTCTGTGTGCCTGACCTGCGTGTCTGTGACTTGTGGATGCCATGGATGCATGACACATGTCTGTGACAATGTACAGATTCACTGATGCAGCCTAGTCATCCTTGTATCCACTGTGATTGGGGTGTACGGGGCCAGATGGATGTGACTGAAGTGAAGTGTGTGCATGTGATAGGCATGACCCATGATGCATGTGAGTTCCATTACATTGTATGTTTCGAGAGTCCATTGGACATGTATGGAAATGTCCATGGCATGCACCATGACTGTCACTGTGTGTGTTTTGCCTGGACTGACACATGTGTTGTGGAGGGACATGATGGAAGTGTACTTTGACAGTGGCACTCATCTGCCATTGCTTCCTGTCTAGGGGACCATTGTACAGTACCCTGATGCTTGTGTTCTATGTCTCCCTCTACGCATCGACTAGTGAAGAAGAGGGCGGAGACGGCGCTGTGGAGCAAGGCGGCGGGAATGCCCCCACGGCTGCAGCGGAAGGGGTGGGTGAGCCCCCACAGGGGCCTGCTACGGCGGAAGACGGTGAGGAGCCATCCAGGTTGGTGGTTTCCACAGAGGAGGAGGAGGCCGCCACTGAGGCGCACATGGGGCCTGGTGGGGGCATCCCTGCTGGTGCAAGTGGTGCAGTCCAGGGGCAGGGGCTTGAGGCAGCACAGGTCACCGTGGAGGGGCCTGTGCATGTCGCTGTCCCTGACCCTGTGGGTGCACCACCATGCACCAGCAGGGATGCCCCGTCCCAGGCCCGTCCGCAGGTAGAGGGGATGTCCATGTCATCTGACTCCCCTCCACCTGCGGACGAGGGGACCCCTGGCCGTATGGAGAAGGTCCTGATTGGGGTCGCGATGCACACGGCTGTGATTCGTGATGCCGTGCGTGCTTCCCAGGAGGAGCATGCACGTCATCATGAAGAGCACCGTGCCGACGTGGCCCAATTGGGATCATCCATGTTCGGGGGTTTCCTGCATGTGTCGGCCAATCTGACGGCCCTCTCCTCCTCTGTGGAGACTATACGCCAGTCGTTCTCCTTGCCGTCATCCGGCCCAGATGCCACCAGGGCCCCCTGTGGACCTGCCCTGACCAATGCAGCCAGCTCGGTGGGGATCCCATCCCTGCCACAGTCGGGAGTCAGAGGTCCAGCAGGGGTGGACACCACAGCAACTGTACCCCAGCAGATGGAGGATGTGCCGGCATCATCAGGCAGGGCACGTGCACGACGGCGTCGGTGGATTCCATCAGCCTGGATGCTGTCGTGCTGGCAGAGGCAGTGGCGTCGGAGCAGCAGCGGAGTCAACGTGGGAGGCATCATGGCTCGGGGCCATCAACATCGGAGGGGCAGGCATCGGCCCGAGGGCAGGAGGACCCAGGACGGGAAGTGTCTTCCGTGTGGCAGCGGTTGGGCCAGCATATAGGTGTGGAGCGGCTGCGGGTGGAAGAGGCGCGGCTCACAATGGTCAGGGCGGAGAACTCCATGCGGAGGGCCCTGAGGCGGGCCGAGTGCCTCGAGGTAATCCGCAGGGGGTTGGAGGAGCAGATGGCATCGTCCCTGCGGACCCTCGGGGCCATGGAACAGGACCGCCTCCGGGACATAGACGAGGAGTTTGATGATGCCCTGGCCCGGAACACCACAGAGTGAGCCGCTGGACATGCCCGCCGCCTTTGTATATAGTTCTTTAGTTTTAGGTTTCATTTGTTTCTTCTTATGATTTGGAGTCGACGGACACAGCTCCACTTTTTGTATATAGTTGCATTTTAGTTAGGGTTTTTTGTAGGTTTCCTTTGTTCAGTTGGGCTCATGGACCCTTGGATGTTTTGTACATAGTTCTTCATTGGATTGATTTTATTTTTAATGTGATTTTGAACAACTTTTTTTGGGATTTGGATTTGTAGTTTTGATTTTTTTGGACGGACATGCAGCTTATCTTTTTTTCATTGCCATTGTAGTTTGTTTCATTTCATTTGCATTCAATTTTTTTTAATACAATTTTGTTTTCATACTTCACTGTGTGGTATCATCTCATTGGTTTCATGCATGTCATGTTGGGTGTTTTCCCATTCATTTGCAACCATTGTGTGTGACTGACATGGGTTCATTTGCTTTATGAACATTGGGGGTGTAACATGTAATTTCCATTTCCATGTGGGTGAATGGGTTACTTGGTTGGGCTTTTTGGCTGTGGAGGCTGACCATGACGCACATGATTGGGGATTGTGAGGACCTGGTGGAGGCTGCCCATGGTGGCTGGGGGGTGGGGGAGGTGGGAGACATGGGTGGGGGCCTGGTGGGGGCTGCCCCTGGTGACTGGGGGGGTGGGGGTGGTGGGAGACATGGGTGGGGGCCTGGTGGCAGGTGCCCCACAGTGCTGGGGGGTGGGGGGGTGGGGAACATGAGTTGGACATGGGTGGGGGCCTGCTGGCAGGTGCCCCACAGTGCTGGGGTGTGGGTGGGGGGTGGGGAACATGAGTTGGACATGGGTGGGGGCCTGCTGGCAGGTGCCCCACAGTGCTGGGGTGTGGGTGGGGGGTGGGGAACATGAGTTGGACATGGGTGGGGCCCTGCTGGCAGGTGCCCCACAGTGCTGGGGGGTGGGTGGGGGGTGGGGAACATGAGTTGGACATGGGTGGGGGCCTGCTGGCAGGTGCCCCACAGTGCTGGGGGGTGGGTGGGTGGGGAACATGAGTTGGACATGGGTGGGGGCCTGCTGGCAGGTGCCCCACAGTGCTGGGGGGTGGGGGGGTGGGGAACATGAGTTGGACATGGGTGGGGGCCTGCTGGCAGGTGCTCCACAGTGCTGGGGGGTGGGGGTGCTGGGAGACATGGGTGGGGGCCTGCTGGCAGGTGCCCCACAGTGCTGGGGGGTGGGGGTGCTGGGAGACATGGGTGGGGGCCTGGTGGAGGCTGCCCCTGGTGGCTGGGGGTGGGGGTGATGGGAGACATGAGTGGGGGCCTGGCCTGGTGGAGGGTGCCCCACAGTTCTGGGGGGTCGGGGGGGTGGGAGACATGAGTGGGGGCCTGGTGGAGGGTGCCCCTCAGTGCTGGGGGGTGGGGGGTGGGAGACATGAGTGGGGGCCTGGTGGAGGGTGCCCCTGCACTGCTGGGGGGTGGGGGTGCTGGTAGACATGGGTGGGGGCCTGGTGGAGGCTGCCCCTGGTGGCTGGGGGTGGGGGTGCTGGGAGACATGGGTGGGGGGCCTGGTGGGGGCTGCCCCTGGTGGCTGGGGGTGAGGATGGTGGGAGACATGGGTGGGGGCCTGGTGGTGGGTGCCCCTGCACTGCTGGGGGGTGGGGGTGCTGGGAGACATGGGTGGGGGCCTGTGGAGGGTGCCCCTGGTGGCTGGGGGTGCAGGGGGACATGCGTTGGTGGGCAGTAGTGCAAGTTGACATGTGGGTTGGCTGGGGGGCATGGCCATGGTGGATGGGGTGCCTGCAGGACATGTGCAGGGTAGGCCCCTGTGGTGTGAGCCACATGCAGGGGCCGTGGAGGGTGTAGAGGGAACACCTGGGAGGACCCACACGTGCAATTCACGTGTGGTGCTCCCCGCGCACCCCTGAAATACGCGTACCCTGCTCGCACGGGCCCAATCGCGTGTGGAAATTCCCGCGCACCCCTGAAATACACGTACCCTGCTGATATCGCGTGTGGAACTTCCCACGCACCCCTGGAATACACATACCCTGCTGTAATCGCGTGTGAGACTTCCCCTGCACCCTGAAATACACGTACCCTGCTGATATCGCGTGTGGAACTTCACGCGCACCCCGAAATACACGTACCCTGATGGAATCGCTTGTGGAACTTCCCGCACACCCCTGGTATACACGTACCCTGCTGATTTCGCGTGTGAGACTTCCCCCGCACCCTGAAATACACGTACCCTGATGGAATCGCGTGTGGAACTTCCCGCGAAACCCCTGAGATACGCGTACCCTGCTTGCACGGGCCCAATCGCGTGTGGAAATTCCCGCGCACCCATGAAATACACGTACCCTGATGGAATCGCGTGTGTAACTTCCCCTGCACCCTGAAATACACGTACCCTGCTGATATCGCGTGTGGAACTTCACGCGCACCCCTGAAATACACGTACCCTGCGGAAATCGCGTGTGTAACTTCCCATGCACCCTGAAATACACGTACCCTGCTGATATCGCGTGTGGAACTTCACGCGCACCCCGAAATACACGTACCCTGATGGAATCGCGTGAGGTACTTCCCGCGCATCCCAGTGATACACGTAGCCCGCTTGCTGTGCTGGTACAGGGTTAGCGCAGCCCTTTGCGCTGGATTGGGTATATTGATGGCTTTTCCCTGCGCGAGAGGCGTTCTTGGGGGCGTAACTGGCGCTGCTGCAGGGTCGCTGCGCCACTGTGCGCCACGGCTGGTTTTGGTGGCTGGAATCCATGAATACGCTGTGCGCGGAATTGGATTTTAGCGCACGCGGCTGGCGCAGGGATTCGCACGTGCACACTGTGCGCCAGCCGCGTGCGCCACTTGTGCGCTGGATTCTATGAATGACCCCCTTTCTCTCTTTCCAGGAAAATGATTCCTACTTTGAATTTTCTAATAGTTTGTATGAGCAGGGTGTGTTTTATGTGTGTGTTTTGAAGTTTTTGATTTGTTGATGGTAGTGTTGTACTTATCTGCTGCTATGCAGCAGCCACTCTGTGACACAGTTTTGCAGCCGTGGCTATTTCATGGCAAATGGGACGTTGTGTATTTGTATTCGCGTTTATTAAAAAGCATGTGTGTAGGTGCGTCAATACTATTCAGCGTTTTATTAGTTGTGGCTGGAACCGTGGGTATATTTAAAGCTGCGTCTATACACATACATTTTCTGTGCAATAATCATATTTTTTATGTGGATGATACAGTACAGAATATTTTTAATTTGTTGTGTTATTTTATGTACTTAGTTGTTCACTTATTTTATTTGAAGGTTTGAAGGCCAATTTAGTTTGATTTTGGGCTTGCAGAAAAATGTACGTGTAGCCGCAGATACAAAGCAAGGTCTGCAGCGTGTCAAATAGTCACGGCTATGAAAGAGGCTGGGTGGGGAAAAAATAGATTTCTGTGAGTTTCAGTGTTTGTCATTGGTTGTTGTTACTGTTCTATTTGTGTAGCTCTTTGCGATTGGTTCTTGTGAAAATGTGTCATCCATTTTAGTTGTTTTATTGCTATATAGTCCTCATTTCTGGGTATTCATTTTGGAAAGTATAAAAACCACCATTTTCTGCAGTTGTATGCTTTTGATTCTAGAACTCACTGGGCACATGGCAGGAGTGTGGCTGATGTGAAGGTAAGTGTTAACAAATATCTGCATGTTTGAAATTTTATTTGCAGTGTTGTGTGTGCTAGTTATATTAATTACTGTTTCCAGATGGTGTTTATTATATATTTTTTCATCTGCTCTGATTGTGTGGCAAGTTGTTTTTAATTAAAATGTTTAACTTTCCCTAACATGGAACTACAGAATTAGATTTCTGAGTCAATGGCATTTACATGTAGGCATTTAGTTTGTGTATTCATGTTAGTGATGTTGAAGGTTTATTTGATTACATTTGTTGTAATTTTAATGCAGTTTCAGCTATGCAGTACTCTTAGCTGTTTTGAGTTTACTGTGAGGAAGTACAATTGATGGTGTTTTGTAAGTTCATTTCAGTCATGTTGTAGTTTTGTATTGTGTTTTAGCTGTATCCTTCTCATCATCGTTCTCATCATCCCAGTGGATTTGCACCAGAAGTTGGACAGTTAACTTCTGTGAAAGGCCAACCTATATTCAAAACATAGCGGTACTGCTGCAGATGGGAGCAGCACATTTGTAGAGAGTTTATGGAAAGACTTCTATTTGAACCTGCCTAGCATTTCTGATGATTCTTGAAATGGAGTGCTGCAGGTGTTTCAAGTCTCTGGCTGTTGGTGGCAGCGCCTTTAATGTGTGGCGTTTCATTATGCACAAACACTGCTCACACCTACCTTTTAACGTTTTTTTTAAAATCCAAGTTGGATTTTGTTTCCCAATAACCCAATGATTAGTATGTGGAAAGAGAACAACAGTGTTGGATGCACAATCTTATACAGGGTATGTGGTGCAGTGCATACATGACATGAGGGTCAACAAAAACATGTGTGTTCAATTGTGTTTCTTAAAGTGTGTGTTTTCTAGCTGATTATGTCTTCTTTTTTTCAAATACAAGGATATTATTATAATTTTTTTAAAACACAGATGAATAACCGTGGCAGTTGTGGTGTAGCCCAATGGGCTGTTGAATATTGTAGGTACAGTTAACCGTAGCACTACTGGGGAGGGTTGTAGCCGCATGTTCGTTGGACCTTCTCCCGGCTATCGGCCTCAATGAGCAAAAAAGTACACTGTTTGTACCCATAAGAGTCCCTTCTAAGACTGATCTATTTTGTATATATTTATTTAAAAAGGCAGTAACCCAAACAGACATGGCCTACAATCAGCTACACAGTTTTTAAATCAGCCATGATATCTGAAGTCGTTCTCTGTTTCCAGGAAAATTATTCCTAGGTTGAATTTCTAGTAGTTTGCATGAGCAGGGTATGTGTGATGTGTGTGTTTTTGGAGTTTATAATTGGTTGATGGTACTGTTGTAATTCTCCACGGCTATCCAGCAGCCACTTAGTGCGCTGTGTTGCTACCCATGTGTAAGTGTGGTATCCTGTGCAGCCATGGCTGTATTGTGGCAAATGGAACATCGTGTGTTTGTGGACGTGTGGTGGGCGCGGCTGTCTGACATTTTGGGTGGAGTGGCATCATAGATGCATTGAGTGTTTTGGAGGATTGTGAGCGACCAGGGAAGTGGAGGGGGTCCATTTGGAGTGGAGGGGGGCTGATATGTGTGTTAGGGGCACTTGTTTTAAGTTTGAAGGAGTGTAAATACATTTTTCTAAGTCATCATTTTTGCGAATAGCCGTGGGTATCAGTAAAACGCTCATGTATGGGTTTTCTATAAAAAGCCACGTGTGTAGGCACAACTACCCTTTATGTATTTTTACTGGGTGTGTTCGTATGCGTGGGTATATTTATATCCACGTATATAAACATGCATTATCTGTGCAATAATCATATTGTTATGTGGATGATATAGAAAAGAATTGCTATCTGTGTGTGTTATTATGTGTGTTTAAGTGTTGTCTCGTCTTATTTGAAATTTTGAAGGTTGGCTTAGCTTGGTTTTTTTGTTTGTAGAAAAAGTATGTGTAGCCATGGCTACAAGTACGCGTTGTAGCCCTGTTGAATATCCGCGGCTACTAGTGATGCTGGGCAGGGTTTTGTTCGTGTTTCAGTGTTTGTAATTGGCTGGTGTCAATGTTGTAAATGTGTTCTTCTTTGTGATAGGTTGCAGTGATGTGCGGGACATTTTATTAGTTTTCTTAGAATGCATTCCTCTTTTTCTGGTTTTGATTTTGGAAAGTATGAAACTCCCCATTGTGTCTACCTTTCTCATTTTGACTTCAGAAATCACATTGTGCAGTTCTTGTTACCTGTGATAAAATATGATTGGCATTAATCAGTTGTTCATCATTGTTTTGTTGAAAGTTTTATTTGATAATGTGCTGTTAATGGGATTCTTGATTTTTTGGTATTTTACTGTATTTTTTAACAATGAAGGGGTCCTGCTATTTACGTAGAAAATGAGTGGGAGGAATTGTTGGAAGTTGTTGATTAGGAAACAAAATGAATGTCACAGAAGTGCATAATATAGAATAATTAAGTATACTTCCTGCACTCAAAATAAAAGAATGATCACAGAGCAGTAGAAATGTGATTTTATCTACAATGCTTTTATAATCAATTATGGTGTGTGCTAAAGTGCTTTTTGGGGGGATATGAAAATGTGTTTGTTTGAAAAAGACGTTTTTTTGCTGTTGTGGGGCAATTTGAAAATGTGTGTGCTTTAAAAAAGATTTGGTTTGCTGAAGTCTGTTACTTTGTGGTAATCTATACAAGAAAATGCATTATCTTCATTTGTTTATTGTTTTGTAAAACCCAGTGTTTCATTTCATGAAAAATATGTGTGATTGGTTTTATTTTTAAATATATATTCATAAAGAATATAGTATTAGTATTAGTTGCGCAAACTGCTATTGAGTCAAATAGGAATGGAATGGATTTTCTGGTGTAAATTGCCCTAATAAACGCAGGTGCAGTATGTGCCTAGCAATCTAATTTTAGTACACAAATCAGAGGTTGTAAAATGTTGGGATGATTAATTAGAAGTTTCCATGTGCAACAGTATAACATAGGAAACACACTGATTTTTTTAATGTCATTGTTACTCTACTGCTACTTGATACAGATATAGTGGCAGCTGTGAATGCCAGTTTACTGGGCACACTTGTTTTTCCATGGAGTTAAGGTGAATATTTTGCATGCTCACAGAATGCCCCTTGGCTTGGGGATTATTTATATTAGGACGGTGGCTCATTATACTGGAGTAGTAACAGTCTCTTTATCTAGTTGGAGAACAGTAGCAGTAGGGATGTTTTTTAACAGTAGATTCCTATGTGCAGATTATAGACCATGCTTTACAACAGAGGCGCAAGATGTTCAGTGCACATTGAACAAGAAAACAGTAAGACATGGCACTTGTAATGTTTTGTTACAAATATCTGCAGCATTGGAACACTCTATTTGCAGAGTTATTAGAAATGCAAGAGAGGTTCAGGGAGGCTTAATTTTTGTGGCATTGTCTTTTTAGTTATTTATATTTTTGCCACCAGTTGGACATTTGAATATGTTTAACATTGAGCAAAAAAACCACTAAGATGTGGCCCTTCTAATATTCCATCAGAAAGCTTGGGAGCATCCATCTTGATAATCTATCTGGTACAAGCAAGTGTAATGGGATGATGTCGATGATGCATATTGGAAATTGCATGAGATGGTCTGGCCCATACCGGGCTGCTGCCTTTTTTGGCTTATATGTGCTCTTCAATCTTCACTGTAGCTGAAAGCGGTGGTTGTGCAGAATCAACTTTCATCCATTAATGATGCTGCCAGCAACAGCTGGAGTTTTCAACCACCTGCAGCACCGGAACACTCTTTTTGAAGAGTCATTCGCAATTCTAGAGAGGTTCAGAGAGGAGGCTTCATTTAGTTGTGGCATTGTCTTTTTAGAGTTGTCATCTTTGTTATTTTATGTTTTGTTGTGTTTAAACATGTCTAACATTGCGCAAGAAAATAGTAAGAGGTTACCCTTCTAATATTCTGTCATAAAGCTTGGGAACATCAATTATGAGAAATAATTTGGTGCGCATATTGGAAATTGCATGAGATGGTCTGGACCATACTGGGCTGCAGTCTTTTTTGGCTTATATGTGGTCTTATAACTTCACTGCAGCTGTGAACGGTGGTTGTGCTCAATCAACCTTCACCCATTAAAGGTGCTGCTAGCAAAAGCCAGAGTCTTCAAACACTGGCAGCACTGCAACACCCAATTTGAAAAGTTATTCGAAATGCTAGACATGTTTAGAGAGGAGGCTTTTCATGGAGTGTCTACAGATGTGTTGCTCCTTTCTCCAGAAGTACCCTTTGGATGATCGAGAAGCCTTCCCAGGATTTTTTCTTTTCTGATGCAATGCTGCGGAAGTCTTCATCCACTTCCTCCCGGGGTACTAATAGTGTTATAGTGTCCGCTATAGAATGGGATATGAAGTCCATTCACCCTTTCGATGGCAGTGATTTAACACAGTAAAAAAAAAATCAAACAAAGAAGATGACCATCATGGAATGGAAGAAGGGACTTCATATAGTCTCTTCTGCCTTTCCATGATGGCCATTAAAACGATAGAAGAAAAAAAAGAAGGAAAATAGCTGCTATGGAAAGGGAGAAGTGAGTACATACAGTCCTTTCTCTCTTTCGATGGCAGCCACTCACAGAACAAAAAAAGGGATGTAGTGGTGACAGGTGCCTTGACTGGATGTAGCAATCTGATTATCCCTTGTCAGGTACCAATTGTACTTTAAACTGCCTACTTGCATAACATTAGAATAATGAACACATTCAAGATACAGTGGAAACGCAAAACAGTTACATGATCCGATTACCTGTTACAAACAGGTGTGAAGCCACGTAGCTGCGTCAATGCAGTTTTCAAAGTGATTGGGCCTTTCCTCGATGTGGGTACGGCTACGTGCAGGCGTGTCTTTTCATTGATTTAGGTGATTGGTCAATAATTTGGGCGCGAACACATCATTGCGTATGGTGTACCCACATGTACGGAAAATACATTTTGTTTTGCTATATCGGGTAACAGAGGTTGTATCTTTCTCCAAATCACCTTTTTCCTGTTTTCTGTCATTGCTTTGTGTCTCTTGGTGGGTAAACTTCTTTGTAAGCTTCAGGAACATTTAAAAGCAGTACCTTGATTAATCCATTTTTTGTAACATTTCTTCTTTGTCTTTTGCTTTGGACTTTGTTATTTTAGCTTTTGTAGATCTGCATATATATCTATATATATATGGGTAGTAGTCTTGTAAAGATTTATTTTAAGGTATATTGAGGTGAAGTCTTTGTACACAGTTAACATAACACTTTAACAACTTTCTATTCAACAACATTACAAATAAATTGAAACACTTAAAACAAAGTTTGTAATGAGCAGGTTTATTTGGGGGTGAAGTTCCACAATTTCTTTTTATTTTACTTTGCAGACATGATACATCGTTTTCATTAGCCCAATTGTCTGTATTATTGATGTCAATTATGTATGGAATAACAAAACCCTTGAAATTCAAGTTAAAACTTTAGCTGCAGGGATGTTAAGCTGAGAATATAATGCAACAAAACCCCTGAATTTCAGCTAAAGCCACCTTAACTTTGCACCCTGGGCAGCCTATTACCACAATGATGACATCACATGTCACATCATTGATGACATCACTAATTACATTACAACAGTAACTGGCATTAAGCATGGCCTTTTAGCCATGGTCAGTGTGCATGGCCAACTACATTTTAACACATTAATGGGTACTAATCATGACCTTCCATCATGATCGCTGGCTACAGTCTTCACCCATGTGCATTGAATGTGTTTAAACACTAACAGGACACCAAGTATAGACTTTGGCCTTCACCAGTGGCTACAGCTTTCAACCGTGTCGACTGTATATTATATACACGAATCAGCCACTAGGCATGGACGTTAGCACAATACTGGTCAGTGTCCACAATCTTTGACTGTGCCCACTATATATTCTATCATATAAATAGGCCACTAGCCATAGCTTCTGACCTTGAGCAGTGTGTACATATTTTGTCCATGTCCACTGTACATTTCAAAATAATAAAATGCAATCAGCGATGGCCTTCGGCCGTGCCCACTGTGTATTATACAACACTAACCAGTCACTAGCTATGGCCTTAGGCTGTGCCCCTGTTTATTATATACACTAACCAGCCACTAGCCATGGGCTTCAACACAATACTCGCCAGTGGCAACAGCCTTAGTCTGTGCTAAGTGTATAATCTAACATATTAATAGGCACTAGCTATAGCCTATAGCCATGGCCACAGACTACAGCTTTCAACTTTGCCCACTTTATATTTTAAAACAGTGATGGGCTACTAGACATGGCTTTTAACCATGCACATTAGTATTTTTGACCAATAACCGACCACTAGCTCTGGCCTTGGGTACTGACCAGTGACTGCAGCCTCTGTCATCGCCAAGTCCATTGCTTAAATTGTTATTAAGGTAATCAAAGTTTTAATGAGCTAAAATATAAATTATGCTATGTCTAAATCCATTATTGATGTAATCAGTTGTATACAATGTAATTAGTGTTGTCACATGTGATGGCATCATTGATGTGATTTGTAATATCATCATTGTGGCCATAGGCTGCCCAACAGGGGGCACACAGTTAAGGTCCTTTAGCTGAATTCCAAGGCTTTTGTTGCATTAAGTTCTTACCTTAAATCCCTGCAACTAAAGTTTTTCCTTGAATATAACCTAACACTCGGTATCAAAGCACTTCTCTGATTCCTTGCAATCATTCACAAAACCCACAGCTTCTGCAGCTTGGAATGCATTCAGAGGCACCTAGTGTTGCAGAGACATAGGCCCTCATTACAACCCCGGCGCTAAACCATGGCGCTATTAGCACCATGGTTGGTGCCAGTGTTGTAACAAGTCCGCCATGGTGGAATGGGGAAATACCGTCCCATTCCAAGGTTGGCGGGGCGGTAATTCCCAATGCCACCATGGCCCTTCCCCATTCCCATTTTTGCCCCATACTGCTCAATGGGACTGGGGAAGGCGCTAATTACGGGACTGTAAATTACGGTGCCGTAATTAGCTTCTAGGTCCCTTTGCGGGTTGGTTTTTTAACGCCTGCTAAAAGCAGGCGTTTAAGTGCCACCCGCAAAGGGACCTCGTAATCAGGCGTTAAGGGTTTAACGGCACCGACACCTTTTACGGCGCCATTAACCCCTTAACGCCTGGGTTGTAATGAGGCCCATAGTGTGAGGGATCAGAAGTCTTTGAATATCTGCAGATGCAGAGGTAGACAGAGCAGATTCTCTGTATCCTTGTTTACCTACTATAGAGGTTCAGAAATAGAGAGGAGAATAACACAGAGAGCCTCATTACACGGATGGCGGTAACCTAGTAGCGCCATGGTTGCCACCGGACTCCGGCATGGTGAATGGGGGAATTACCGCCCCATTCCAAGGTTGGCGGGGGCGGTAATTCCCCATTCACCATGGCCCTTCCCCATTCCCATTTGAGCCCCCATAGGGCTCAATGGGAATGGGGAAGGAGCAAATAACGGTACCGCAATTAGCGGTACCGTTATTTGCTCTGAAGTCCCTCAGCGGGTCCCATCCTTAACGTGTGGTCTGCCCACACGTTAAGGACGGGACCCACTGAGGGAACTCGTAGTAGGGCGGCAAGGGATTACCGGCACCGGTGCCCTTACCGGTGCCGGTAATCCCTTACCGCCATCCGTGTAATGAGGCCCAGAGTCTTTGCATCCATGGGGGAATTCGGTGTTACCGAGAGGTAGGAACGAGTAGCTCAGAGTCTCTCTGCAGGAATGTAGAGGCACCTAGTGTTACAGAGAGGTAGAGATGAATGGCCTAGACTCTCTGTATCTATCCTGGAATTCAGGTGCACCAAGTGTTACATACGTAGCAATCCAGATTCCCTGTGTCCTCGTAATTATTTACAGCCACCAGCTCTAGTGCTACAAAGATACAGAGGGAAACAGTCTAGATTCTCTGTACTCTTGTAATACGTCAGAATCACCTACTCTAGCGGTGCACAGATATAGATGCAGGCATTACGAGGTACCTAGTGGTAAGGAAATACAGAGGTGACTAGCCCGCATTCTCTGTACCCGGGTCACCATCCAGAGTCACCTGGTGATGAAGACATGCAGAGGCACCTACTGTTACAGAGATACAGAGGTGACTAGACGGCATTCTCTGTATGCTGGTCATAATCCAGAATCGCTTGGTGACACACGGATACAGAGGCACCCAATGTTAAGGAGATAAAGAGGTGATTAGCTGCATTCGCTGTACCCCGATCATCATCCACTCTCGCCTTGTGACACAGGGACACATAGACACCCAGTGTTACAGAGATACAGAGGTGACTAGCTGTATTCTATGTACCCTGGTCATCATCCAGAGTTGCCTGGTGACACAGGGATACAGAGGCACCTAGTGTTACAGAGATACAGAGGTGACTAGCTGTATTCTATGTACCCTGGTCATCATCCAGAGTTGCCTGGTGACACAGGGATACAGAGGCACCTAGTGTTACAGAGATACAGAGGAGACTAGCTGCATTCTCTGTACCCTGGTCATCACCCAGAGTCACCTGGTGACACAGGGATAAAGAGACAACTAGTGTTACAGAGATACAGAGGTGACTAGCTGTATTCTCTGTACCCTGGTCATCATCCAGAGTCGCCTAGTGACGCAGGGATACAGAGACACCTATTGTTACAGAGATACAGAGGTGACTAGCTGAATTCTCTGTACGCGGGTCACCATCCAGAGTCACCTGGTGATGCAGACATACAGAGGCACCTAGTGTTACATAGATACAGAGGTGACTAGCTGCATTGTCTGTACCCTGGTCATCACCCAGAGTCACCTGGTGACGCAGGGACACATAGACACCCAGTGTTACAGAGATACAAAGGAGACTAGCTGTATTCTATGTACCCTGGTCATCATCCAGAGTCACCTGGTGATGCAGGGATACAGAGGCACCTAGTGTTACAGCGATACAGAGGTGACTAGCTGTATTCTATGTACCCTGGTCATCCAGAGTTGCCTGGTGACACAGGGATACAGAGGCACCTAGTGTTTTAGAGATACAGAGATGATTAGCTGCATTCTCTGTACCCCGATCATCATCCACTCTCGCCTTGTGACACAGGGACACATAGACACCCAGTGTTACAGAGATACAGAGGTGACTAGCTGTATTCTATGTACCCTGGTCATCATCCAGAGTTGCCTGGTGACACAGGGATACAGAGGCACCTAGTGTTGCAGATATACAGAGGTGACTAGCTGTATTCTCTGTACCCTGGTCATCATCCAGAGTTGCCTGGTGACGCAGGGATACTGAGGCACCTAGTGTTACAGAGATACAAAGGTGACTAGCTGCATTCTCTGTACCCGGGTCACCATCCAGAGTCACCTGGTGATGCAGACATACATAGGCCCCTAGTGTTACAGAGATACAGAGGTGACTGGCTGCATTCTCTGTACCCTGGTCATCACCCAGAGTCACCTGGTGACGCAGGGATACAGAGGCACCTAGTGTTACAGAGATACAGAGGTGACTAGCTGCATTCTCTGTACCCGGGTCACCATCCAGAGTCACCTGGTGATGCAGACATACAGAGGCACCTAGTGTTACAGAGATACAGAGGTGACTAGCTGCATTCTCTGTACCCTGGTCATCACCCAGAGTCACCTGGTGACGCAGGGACACATAGACACCCAGTGTTACAGAGATACAAAGGAGACTAGCTGTATTCTATGTACCCTGGTCATCATCCAGAGTCACCTGGTGATGCAGGGATACAGAGGCACCTAGTGTTACAGAGATACAGAGGTGACTAGCTGTATTCTATGTACCCTGGTCATCCAGAGTTGCCTGGTGACACAGGGATACAGAGGCACCTAGTGTTACAGAGATACAAAGGTGACGAGCTGCATTCTCTGTACCCCGATCATCATCCACTCTCGCTTTGTGACACAGGAACACATAGACACCCAGTGTTACAGAGATACAGAGGTGACTAGCTGTATTCTATGTACCCTGGTCATCATCCAGAGTTGCCTGGTGACACAGGGATAGAGAGGCACCTAGTGTTACAGAGATACAGAGATGACTAGCTGTATTCTCTGTACCCTGGTCATCATCCAGAGTCGCCTGGTGACTCAGGGATACAGAGGCACCTAGTGTTACAGAGATACAAAGGTGACGAGCTGCATTCTCTGTACCCCGATCATCATCCACTCTCGCTTTGTGACACAGGAACACATAGACACCCAGTGTTACAGAGATACAGAGGTGACTAGCTGTATTCTATGTACCCTGGTCATCATCCAGAGTTGCCTGGTGACACAGGGATAGAGAGGCACCTAGTGTTACAGAGATACAGAGATGACTAGCTGTATTCTCTGTACCCTGGTCATCATCCAGAGTCGCCTGGTGACTCAGGGATACAGAGGCACCTAGTGTTACAGAGATACAGAGGTGACTAGCTGCATTCTCCGTTCCCTGGTCATCATCCAGAGTCGCCTGGTGATGCAGGGGTACAGAGGCACCTAGTGTTATAGAGATACAGAGGTGACTAGCTGCATTCTCTGTACCCTGGTCATCATCCACTCTCGGCTTGTGACGCAGTGACACATAGACACCCAGTGTTACAGAGATACAGAGGAGACTAGCTGTATTCTATGTACCCTGATCATCATCCAGAGTCACCTGGTGAGGCAGGGATACAGAGGCACCTAGTGTTACAGAGATACAGAGGTGACTAGCTGAATTCTCTGTACCCGGGTCACCATCCAGAGTCACCTGGTGATGCAGACATACAGAGGCACCTAGTGTTACAGAGATACAGAGGTGACTAGCTGCATTCTCTGTACCCTGGTCATCACCCAGAGTCACCTGGTGACGCAGGGACACATAGACACCCAGTGTTACAGAGATACAGAGGAGACTAGCTGTATTCTATGTACCCTGGTCATCATCCAGAGTCACCTGGTGAGGCAGGGATACAGAGGCACCTAGTGTTACAGAGATACAGAGGTGACTAGCTGAATTCTCTGTACCCGGGTCACCATCCAGAGTCACCTGGTGATGCAGACATACAGAGGCACCTAGTGTTACAGAGATACAGAGGTGACTAGCTGCATTCTCTGTACCCTGGTCATCATCCACTCTTGCCTTGTGATGCAGTGACACATAGACACCCAGTGTTACAGAGATACAGAGGAGACTAGCTGTATTCTCTGTACCCTGGTCATCATCCAGAGTCGCCTAGTGACGCAGGGATACAGAGGCACCTAGTGCTACAGAGATACAGAGGTGACTAGCTGCATTCTCTGTATCCTGGTCATCATCCACTCTCGCCTTGTGACGCAGGGGCACATAGACACCCAGTGTTACAGAGATACTGTAATGCTGACCTGGCTCCCACGGAGGCGCTGGTCTGGTCTGGGTTGCTGTGGCCTCTTCAAGCGTGATGCGCAGAATTCGGACCACCGATTGAACAGGACCCCCAAATCTTGCTTGTCTGGCCCGTAGGAATATCCTTCTGCAGATGAGAAAGGGGATTAACTGTCTGTTGAATAGTGTACTTGCTCCCCCATTTCCCCCTTCGTTCTCCTCTGACTTCCTCCAAAACCCCTCGGTTTAAGTTCACCTTCTGGTTTGGAAGGATGAACTCTCCATCCTGCTTCTGGTGCAGGGGCGCGCGTTCGTCCAGTTACTTCACTGGTTTTCAGAATGGCGCTGGCAAATCCACTTGACTTTTCTGAGCGATACGCCGTAAGTATGAAGATGCAAAAGTTCAAGTGTGAGCCTCCTTTTATGTTGTTTTTCCTAACCTGTGATCTGTCCTTTATTTCTGGTGCAGAACCAAGGCGATGCGTTGAGGGGTTAAATTGCCGGTGGTAAAATCAGGTGAGTTAGTGATGAGGGCGACCCCTCTAAATGTCTTTATAATTCCCCAGTAATGTCTTTTGTCCTTTCCCCATAGGGACCGGGGTGCGGTACCTGCCAAAGATGCGGCGCCGACCCGAGATGTGGAATGGTTCACCAAGAAAAGCCGGCTGAAAATTCGGCTTTCCTCTTGTGTTCCCTTGCTCACCTTTTGTCTCTTCTTCTCTCCCCTAGGTGCAGAGATGTGGCGACTGGTGCTGAGAGCCGCGATGGAGCCGGGCGGCGTCTCGGGAACAGGTGAGTGAAGCGTGGCGCTGCAGCAAGCAACGCAGTGCTTTTAAATGGAAGTCTTCCTTCAGGAACTGGCGTGAAGATTCCGGATGCAGGTAAGAAGGTTGAATAAGTTCTTGGTTTTCACCTTTCTCTTCTCTTCTTTCCTTACAGGTGTTCCAGGTTCGAGGCGGGCGTGGCGGAGTCCAGGTGCAGGAGCTGACACGGTGAGCGTTCAGCTGCTGGGATGCAGAACAACGCGAAGCACGTGTGGCTGTCCGGGCGTGGCTTAAATAGCCTTGGAAAAAGTTCCAGGTGAGTATTCTTCCACAGCCCCACCCAAGTAACAAAATAGTTCCTTCAGAAAAATAGTCCCTCCTAAGCCTCATTTGGCTTGGTTCTTCATGCAGCATGGTCTGCATCAGGTGAGTGTTCAGCATGGTCTGCTTCAGGTAAGTGCACCAAACACTTCCCCTTATGAGCCTGGCGCCTATGGCACCAGGACTGATGTCCAACATGTGCCTGGCGCCAACGGCGCCAGGACAGAGTCCAAAGAGCCCCTATAAAGGGCCGCTGGGCTTTTACCCGGGGGCATGATGCCTGCTCCCGGGGGTGCTGGGCCTGGCCTGGTACTCCGGGGGTAGGCATCATGACAGATACAAAGGTGACTAGCTGTATTCTATGTACCCTGGTCATCATCCAGAGTCACCTGGTGACTCAGGGATACAGAGGCACCTAGTGTTACAGAGATACAGAGGTGACTAGCTGCATTCTCTGTACCCTGGTCATCATCCACTCTCGCCTTGTGACGCAGGGGCACATAGACACCCAGTGTTACAGAGATACAGAGGAGACTAGCTGTATTCTATGTACCCTGGTCATCATCCAGAGTCACCTGGTGACGCAGGGATACAGAGGCACCTAGTGTTACAGAGATACAGAGGTGACTAGCTGCATTCTCTGTACCCGGGTCATCATCCACTCTCGCCTTGTGACACAGGGACACATAGACACCAAGTGTTACAGAGAGAAAGAGGTGACTAGCTGCATTCAGTGTATGCTGGTCAACTTCCAGAATCACCTGGTGTTGCAGATATACAGAGGCACCTAGTATTACAGAGATACAGAAGTCACTAGCCCGCATTCTCTGTACCTTGGTCATCATCCAGAGTCGCCTGGTGACACAGGGATACAGAGGCACCTAGTGTTACAGAGATACAGAGGTGACTAGCTGCATTCTCTGTACCCGGGTCATCATCCACTCTCGCCTTGTGACACAGGGACACATAGACACCAAGTGTTACAGAGAGAAAGAGGTGACTAGCTGCATTCAGTGTATGCTGGTCAACTTCCAGAATCACCTGGTGTTGCAGATATACAGAGGCACCTAGTATTACAGAGATACAGAAGTCACTAGCCCGCATTCTCTGTACCCTGGTCATCATCCAGAGTCGCCTGGTGACGCAGGGATACAGAGGAACCTAGTGTTACTGTCAAGGAGCATCAGGGACCTTATAACAATCACCCAATCGCCAGCAGAGAGACTCTCTGGCCCATCAAAAGTTCCCCACAGCAAGAATGGAAGACTAGGCCATGGTGAAAAGATCACTGTCTTTATTATCTAACAAAAGGACAGGGATCACACTAGAAAAACAGGTGTTCTCCAGGGTTCTTGCCTTCTGAGAGTGTGTCACCCGGTTTTATCCAGGTTTGACGTGACAAAACCAAGTTCTGTCCCCAAAACCTATCGGGTGTTCACATTGGTCAGTTTAGGCAAATTATATATGTATTCTATAAGGGTTAATTCTACTATTGGGTATCAATCTACAATGTTGCAGGGTAGCTGAAAGACCACTGGCTCCTGCAACACATCATATCTTCACGTGAAAGGTGACTCTGGATTGAGTAGAGTGGGTCCTCCCGGCCCTGGGACGCTGGACGATTACCAAGCTGAGAATACCTTTTCAAGGCAATGAGAATGAGCATGGAGGGGCTCTGTGTTCCCTAATGTTGCCACCTCTGATCACCTAAACCTGGGGGAGTGCATTCAGGTGGCAGTTTGTGAGCAACACTTTCCACCTCTGATTTGGCGGGTACAGCTTCTCGCCATCTACTTTGATTAAATGGGCATTGTCTTGCTCTGCTGGGTCACTTGTGTTGAGAACAGGAAATGGAGCTCTCTTGCTTGTAATTATGAAGATTTAGCCTGAATTTCTTGCAAGTGACTTATCGTCTTGGTAACCAGGAACTTTCCCGTCTCCACTCGTCCTTGGCTGGGTGTATCGTTCTGCTTACCTCTGGCTGCAGTGTTCATGTCAGCCCTTCCATGTATGATATGATATGATAAGGCATTTAGAACGCGCCTGTACACAAGTGTTTCTAGGCGCGACAAGACAAGGAGGGAAAAACAGAGGGAGGACAAAAACAATGATCTTACTAGGCTTTGTAACATTCAGATTGCGCAATGGAAGGGAAGTGGAAGGGTAGAGGGGCCGAGGGGTGGGGGAGAAGCGCAGGTAACTCAATCAGTGCTGGCAGCGAGTGGCTCATAGTGCTGAGAGAAGGGAGTGTAGGGTTGCAGATACAGATACAGATCATAAGTTCAGGGGGAGCCCGGAGGCAGTACAAGGGAAACTGGACATGCAGACGCCTTGCCCAGAGTTCAGAGGGTAGCCAGGTGAACAGTACGTGGAGCAGTTGGGAGGGGAGATCAGCAGGGGAGAGGAAGAGAGAAAGCGGAAACAAAAAGGAAGGTCTTGAGTTGCTTCCGGAAGACTCACGTTCCAGCTTATACAAGTCACGGTCAGTGAAGAAGAAAGAAGCCGCGTCCCGGAAGAATGCCAACAAGGATAATAAGGTGAGAAATAAGGGAGCTTCTGACAAATTGAGACGCCCAGAACCTGATACGGACAGTGATATGGAAGCGGCAATCCAAGACCTCATGCGAGGTATGCAAGAATTAACTACTGCGGTTCAAAATCTCAAAGCCGAAAATGCAGCTTTAAAACAGCTGGTCCTATCACGGGATTCCACAGTCAAGGAAAGCGTTCTGCTTGGTGGAGTTGTAGACAAGTATAATGGATCTTCTAGGTCCCTACGTTCATGGGCGTAATTTTAGGCGGGGTCGGGGGTGTTTGTCCACCCCAACTTTCATGACATACCATTTTGTCCCCATTCATTTGTCTGGGGCACCTTTTTTCAGATGTTATGTCCCCCCAACATTTTCAGCAAAGTTACTCCACTGCCTACGTTCTTTCCTTGATTCATGCCTAGTGCATTTCACTTTCAAACCCTATTATTTTTCAACACCACGAGCAAAGGTTGGATTCATGATATCCCACTTAATGGGTAATGCATTAATCTGGGCTACTCCCTTGGTTAATTCTGGAGATCAGCTTTTGGATGACTACGTAGGATTTTTGGATGCCCTGAAGGCCATGTTTGATAAACATGAGCTCGTATACAGCGCAGAAGAAAGACTTCTTGAATTTAAACAAGGGAGCACGGACATGCTCTCTTATGTCACTCGCTTCAAGCAGTTAGCCAAAGAAGCAGATTGGTCACAAGAAGCCAGTTTCACTCTCTTCAGAAGAGGTTTAAATGATGAGGTTAAGGATGAGCTAGCCAGAGTGGCTCGTCCAGCAACCTTTCAGGCTCTTATGGGTCTTTCCTTGCCGATATAGATTTCAGGATCCAGGCGAGAGAGGCAGAGAAAAGAAGGGTGATAACCTCCACAAAGACAGCTACTGAATTCTTAACTACCAAAGAGACCGTTGCTCCACGAACCCCTGATCCGGAACCCATGCAACTAGGTGCCTTTAGGGGACCAATTTCTCCACAAGAAAGGCTACGCAGAATCGATACTGGTCTCTGCATGTACTGTGCCTCTGACAAACATTTGGTTAGAGAATGTCCTATAGCACCACCCAGGCGTTCGGGAAACGCCAGCTCCTGATCCTAAATGGAGCACAGCTTCGGGAGAGAGATGCTTGCTCCGCATCCATTCCTTCCTTGAATACTCCTGGACAGAGCACCTTAGTACTTCTACAACTGTATTGACATCTACCGAGAATAAATCCTTCCCCATCCTGGCTCTCGTAGACTGCGGCGCCATGGGGATTTTCATTGATCATGATTGGGCCACCGATCATGGGATTCCGAGAGAGCTCAAAGAAGTGATACAACCCGTGGAGGGAATCGATGGAAGACCTTTTTCTTCAGGTCCTATTACTCACCAAACAAAGGAACTACAGTTATCAATAAACATCCACCAGGAAAGAAAACGGTTTGACATCATAAAGGCTGCTCACTATCCCATGGTACTAGGCATGCCCTGGTTAAAGAAGCACAACCTTTACATCAATTGGACAGCAGGTTCCTTGTTCCTTGGCTCTGAGTTTTGTATGTCTCACTGTTTATGTCAGGACACATCCCGGATTTCTCTAGTAAACTCTCAAAACCACGAACCATCCTCCTTAAGCGTGTCCAACATTAACCAGGTACTGAAAACTTACCAGGCATTTTCTGATGTGTTTTCAACAGACATTGTCCAGGCTCTTCCGCCCCACAGGGATTGCGCCATTGAAACGGACTCTTCCGCTGTGATTCCATTGGGGAGAATGTTTATATTATCCAAGCCTGAAAAGAAGGCCCTACGTGAGTACCTGGATACCAACTTAGCAAATGGAACCATCCGGGCTTCAAAGTCTCCCGCAGGCGTGTCCTTTTTTTTTGTTCCCAAGAAAAACACAAGGGAGTTATGACCTTGTTTGGATTACAGTGGTCTTAATCAATGTACCCTCAAGGTCCGTTATCCATTACCACTCATTTCTAATATTCTGGAGGCCGTTCGAGGAGCTGTTATATTCACCAAACTCGACCTTAGGGGTGCTTACCATCTCATTAGAATTAAGGAGGGTGATGAATGGAAAACGGCCTTTAGAACTCCCCTTGGCCACTTCAAGTATTTGGTCATGCCCTTCGGTCTTGCCCACGCTCCTGCGGTATTCCAATGATTCATGGACAGAGTGTTCTCGGATATGTAGTTCCTTTTTGTTATAGTATACTTGGATAACATATTGATTTATCCAAAAGACCCTCAGATTCATGAAGAGCATGTCAATGCAGTTCTACAGCGGTTGCGAGAAAACAAACTCCTGGCCAAACCTGAAAAATGTTTATTCCATACTCAAACCGTTTACTACCTGGGGTTTGTGCTCAGTCCTAAAGGGATTGGAATGGACCCTGGCGAGATAGATTCCATACTTTTGTGGCACCTACCAAGGTGAAGCAGATACAATCCTTCTTGGGACTTGCAAACTTTTACAGAAAATGTATTCCTACATTTTCTGCAATTGTACAACCCATCTTGGCTCTTTTAAAGAAGGATACGCCGTTTGTTTGGTCTACAGAACAAGAGAAGGCCTTCCAACATCTAAAAAGAAAGTTCACTGAAGGTCCTATCCTAGCCCAACCCGACATAGATCAAATCTTCTTGGTGGAAACCGATGCTTCTGACTATGCTATTGGGGCAGACCTAAAACAAGAGTTTGAGGACAAGATGGAACATCCAATTGCCTACCTATCCCGTACTTTGACCCCAAGTGAATGCCATTTCTCGGTCCTGAAGAAGGAGCTTTTGGCCATCTGACAAGCCTTTGCTGATTGGCGTCATTTGCTCCTGGGAGCTAAATATCCAGTGCAAGTACGAACAGATCATCGGAACTTACAAGTATTACAATCCCTGGAGTGCAGAAATAGTCGTCAGGCCCGTTGGGCCTTCTTTTTTGCACAGTACCAGTTTACGATCAACCACCTTCCCGGTATCAATAACATCATTGCTGACGCTTTGTCCAGACGTCCTGACTATGAATCTGTAGAGGCCAGGCCATTTCCCAAGATGTTTCCAAGAACTGTGTTTGTGGCACAAGCAAATTTCCTCCTGGAAGACATCCATGCCCATACTCCTTCCTCAGATCTCTGGAAGAAATACCTCCAGAATAATCCTTGGAACTTGGTTACCAAGATTGGTTATCTCTTCAAGGATCAACGACTGGTCATCCCCACACAAGGACTGAGAAATAAAGTCATGAATCTCTGTCATGATACCTTTCATTCAGGTCATCGAGGCATCACAACTACCCTTCAGCTCATACAGAGACAATTTTGGTGGCCAAGAATGACCATTGATATAAAAGATTACATTCAATCCTGTGCTGTGTGCAATCAAAACAAATACGACAATAGAAAACCTGCATCAACCTACGTTACCAACACACCCTTGGGAATTCATTGCTACAGATTTTATTGTGGAATTACCACCATCCCGGGGATATACAACCATAATGGTTACAATTGACTTGTTTACCCCTACAGCTCATTTCACACCACTGTTGAAATTGCCCTCTTCACTTGAACTTGCCGGGATATTTATTGAACACATATTCAGACTCCATGGATTACCATCCAAGATCATTTCCGACAGAGGTCCCCAGTACATATCCCAGTTCTGGAAATACCTCTGTCAAATACTAGGTATTCAGCGAGCCTTGTCTTCAGGATATCATCCTCAAACCAACAGAATCACAGAAAGAACCAACCAGACTTTAGAACAATATCTCTGCTGTTTTGCTAGCAAGGTCCAGGATGATTGGTCACTATTGATTCCGGTAGCTGAGTTCGCCTATAACAATTCCATCCATTCGGCCATCAAGACAAGTCCTTTTTTCTGCAGTCAAGGATTCCATCCCTCAGTTTTACCATCAATTTGTCACCTCCTACCCCGATTCCTGGATTGAAATGTTGGTGAACGTTTACAAGGATGCTAAAGAACATTTGGAAAAGGCCAGGATGGCTGTTAAACGATATGCAGATGCTAAGCGAAGACCTAGCCCTTCTTATTCGATAGGGGACGAAGTTTGGCTTTCCTCCAGACTCCTTCCTTGGCATCTACGGCCTAACAAACTGGCTTCTAAGTATTACAGACCCTTCACCATCAAAGAAATCATTAACCCAGTGGCATATCGACTTCAGCTCCCAGAATCTTGGAAAATAATTCATCCGGTCTTTCACACCTCCTTATTGAAGCCATATGTACAATCCAAGCAGACAGTTCCTAGACCTAATCATGTGCTCATCAACGATCAGGTCAAATTTGAGGTCTCCAGGATATGTGATTCCAGGTATAGACGGGGTCAACTACAATACTTGGTGGAATGGAAGGGTTATCCCCGTAGTGAGCGTACATGGGAAGTGTTAGGCAGAAACCTGTGCAGTTCCCTTAGGGACCACTGCAAAAAGTTTAAGACTATAAAAGTATATAATTATTCATTTAAAAACACACTTGTAAAAATACACTGGCACTAATATGTCAAGCAAGTGCAAACACAGTCACTAGAAATATATACACCTCCCTGATTAATTATAAGTCTTCGGAAAAGAACACCACTTATTATCAACACAAAGGTGAGCGCTTAACCAAGATGGCACTCCAATAATTAGTTAAAAAGGGAGGGAAAGGCAAAAAAAAGGCAGAAATATGAAAACACACAATACCAACACTTTTTAAGAACCACAGCAAGCCAAGAAAGGCAGGGTTTACTGTAGAGCAAAAAGTTCATAGGCCAGGCCCACTCTTGGAGAGAGCAAGGCGGAATGTGCCCTAGATCACACAGTTGAAGTACACTTTAAAAGTCTTTGCAGATAGTTCAAAAAGGGGTTAGATCAGTTCAGAAAAGTTAGTTATCAGGTCCGAGGTCACCCCAGGATAGAGAGTCAAGGATTTACGGGACACTTTGAACAGTCTGACCAGGCGGAACACAGTACCTGAAATGGTAAAAAAGTTCCAGCGGGGGCAGTTGTTCCTGGCAGCGGGTGCGAGCTGGTGCATCGTCCAGGGGAAGAGAAGATCTCGCTGTGGAGGAAAGCTGGAGGTCGTTGCACTGCCAGGGAAGAAACCAGCCACAGAGTTTCCCGGTTAAAAGGTACTACACTTTTATTGGCGGTAGTGGTGAAGCATGGCTATCCGGCCGCCGGGGTGCTTGGAACGGGCGATTCGACCATGAGATGATCCAGGAAGGTGAAAATAGGGCGAACTGGTTAACCCCACCAGTTCAAAGGAAGAAGACTCTCCAGGGGGAAGATCTTCTCTGTCTTTGGGAAGTTGTGAGTCGGTTCAGCAGGGCTCCACCGGTGGTGTCGTCGTTTCAGGTCGGCTCAGCTTCTCCCTCTTCGGATTCTTTAGGTCCTGTGGTGACTTCTGAAGTTCCAGTCCCCAAAGCCCTGCTTTTATGCAGAAAACCCCCATTCATCAGTCCTAGCTGTCACTCAAACATGCTAAGTGGTGAGCCAGGCGGCTCACCACTGGGCCAATCACACAAGAGTGCGACTTGAGTTGCCGAGGCAACTCAGGCCAGGGTGCCTATTCCCCCCTCCCACACATCCTGTAGACCCAGACAGAGTGGCACCACTTCTGGAGGCTTCTGTGTAGAAGCCCGCCAAAAGTGGAACAAAGGGCTCGACTTGGGTTGGAGTTACAGAGGTGAACACAAATGTCATTTTAAAACCGAGTCCTGGCAAAAACACCCAACCGGGGAATAAATATTAAACAAATGACCCAGCAGTATCTTTAACATTGCACCGAAAAAGTGGTGCGTTTAAAATGAATGGGAAAATCCCATAGGAAATATTCCGGTGGAATATTTCGCGTGTTAACCACTGCCACCAGCCAGAAACTCGACAAGGGGGGACTGGACAGTGCCCCCTTGGAAAACAGACCCAGGGGCAATCTAACTACCCCATACAGTACTTCCACAATATGATGCTTTGTACAGGTTCTGTTCACAATTTGAGACTAGTAAAGCCAATGGTGACTTTACATGCCCTGAGAGACAGTCGTCAGTCCCAGGGTATGGAGTCTACGTTTGGGGGTCACTATGACACCCCTGTGTTACTGTACTGAGGTTGCTGTGTAACACACATACCAAAAACACATGAAGCCCTTTGGAGTAAAAGACCCCATAGCCCATAAAACACATTACATAGTCAAAGGGCATTCTCAAATCATGCCTAAGAGTGGGAGAAAAAGAGTCCCACTCTTAGCAGGAGAAAAAAATAAACCCCAAAAATCCAGCAAAACTGCTGGGGGACTCACTAGGTTTGGGAAATTAGCCTATACAGAGAATTCTCCCTAACACATGGGAACCAGTTTCTAACATGAATGCTCCTTGTCTACTGCAAAGGTTTCATCAAATACACCCAGGCAAACCAGGTGGGTCCGGGCTCAGGAGGAGGCATGCTGTCATGAATGGCCAGGTTCAACCCTTCTGGACTTCATGGTCTTTGATGCACAGCGGCATTAACTCTGCAACCCATCCAAAATGGCTGCCGTCAGTGAACTGCGGCGGTCTAGCCTTTGCGTGCACTCGCCAGCTTCCTAGAAAACCGGCACGTCCCCGCGGCTCTGCGTGTCTCAACTCTACCCCTACGAGTTTCTAGACGAGTTTGAGTTCGCTCTCTGTGTATCGTGCATTCTATCTTCATTCGCTCCTGGACCCCCCCCCCCTTCTATTCCTTACCTTCATTATCTTCCTTCCTGGATTAATTGCCATTGTTCCTGGATATTCGAACGCTACCAGCTTGGCAGCCAGCTTCCACGCTGGAACCCAAAGACTCACGTTCCAGCTTATACAAGTCACGGTTGGTGAAGAAGAAAGAAGCCGCGTCCTGGAAGAACGCCAACAAGGATAATAAGGTGAGAAAAAAGGGAGCTTCTGACAGCCTTCTCCTTCCTCATTCACTTCAGTGGGCATATAGCTTCCATATTTCTCCGTTTGGCTTTTCCATGTTAGTGGCAGTCGAGCTATGTATGTATGTCTTTCTGTCATTTACATGCGTGAGTCATAAGCATGTGTTTCGTGTCTGTATGCAATAAACAAATGCATGTTCGTGTAACTTCGTGAATGGATGGCTATGTACTTCATGTCTAATTGCGGCTATGTCCTGATGTCAGTGATGATGTCATTGACTTGCTGATTTGCGGTCAGTCGACTTGTTCGATTAATGGCATCTCCATCACCTCCAGATCATCGATTGGGTACGGCCTGAATGGCTGTCTGAGAGAGTAATGATTCTCACATCTGCAATACATCGAGGATGGCGGTGAAGGGCCTAAGAGTGAGATGCATCTGTCATGCCTCTGTCTTCGGGCTGAGAGTCATGTGGGGCTCATGAGGGCCATACTTGGACCTCCGTCTTCATTACAGATATAAAGAGGTGATTAGCTAAATTCTTATGAACCCCGGTATTCATCCAGAATCACCTGGTGACGCAGGGATACAGAGGCACTCTGCACATTACCTTCTCTAACCTATACAGGAGACGCAGAGTCGCCGGGTTTTAATTGAAAGTGCCTTGATTCGCGGGCTCCATGGGCTGGCTTGGCATTCCCTCTCTCTCTCTCTCTCTCTCTCTCTCTGACATGAGAATCTAAAGTTGACTTAGAAACAGATTTTGATTCTAAAATTGGAAAATATGCGCTCAGAAATATCTGACCCTCTGCCTGAGGCTTTCACAGCTGGATAAACACGGCAATGCATGCGAGCGTGCAATAAATGTGACAGGGCTTGCAGATGTTGCACGGTAAACAGGCAGAAGTTTCTTGTGATGTATCCGAATAAGAGAGACCCATCAGGGGTTGGGTGGTATTCCGGCCCTAGTTCCGCGGGGATACCACCCACCGCTATTAGCGTTACTGCAGTTCAACGAGAAGGTAGAAAGCCTGGGCATTCTAATGGATAACTCCCTTTCCCTCTAACCACGAATCAAAATTCATCTAGGATCTAGTCCTACTAAGACTGAAAAGATGTGTAGACCTGTAGTGATTTTTGGACAAAAATAAAGGAACACACGAGTTGCAAGAAAACACAGTTTTAATGCAAGGTAAAAAATAAAGATGGCCATGAGGTCAGCCTTGTAAGACAGCAATACTGAGGAACTCTCAACACAACCGCATTAGTCTACAGTATTTGAAGACAAAAACCACAAGATTAGCATGTTATACAAAATATAAGGCGTATTATAATCTCTGCAGTCTCATTGGCTCCTACTGATATGAGTACTTAAACACAACATATTTCATTGGTTAGTGCAAGCCTGATGACATCGTGGGTGCAACCCCCTGCAGATGCCCTAATAGCACAGTCAGCAGAAAACGTGGACCTGACCCCCTGAAGCAACAACTTGAAACAACGAGTCTTTCTCCCATGGGACCCCTCAGATTGACAAGCTACTCATTCCCATGCCTTAGGCTTCCTCACAATGCAGCATACTTCGCGTAACTCTGTATGGCAACATGTTGACGATCTCCGGTTGACCATCTCCGGCGTGGCCCCACGTCGCTTGGAGAAACAAGTTATCTTAGAAGCGGTGCGATGGAGGCCCTACTCTTGGAGAACGAATTCTTCATATGTATGTGTGTTTGCGAGCTATTCTACCCGAGGGCCGGCCGTCCTGGTGGCAGGAGAGCACCGGCCTGGCCCAGTGCTCCAGCACCATCTATACACATGGTCCTTGCTCACATTGGAGAAATGTCCTTCCGTAACACCTGCATCTGTCTGCGCTGTGCAAAGGACAGACACCTTTACATCAAATGTCCTGTGAACAGCTCTATGAAGGGAAGGGTCTGGGTCTGGCTATTGAAGACATTGATAGCACGTCTTTCTGCATCCCTCCACCAGAGGCTCTGGCATGGAGGCTTTCCCTGAAGGGAAGGGAAGGGTTTGGGTCTGACTATTGAGAACATTGATAGCACGTCTTTCTGCATCCCTCCACCTGAGGATATGGCATGCAGGCTTTCCCTGAAGGGAAGAGTCTGGGTCTGGCTATTGAAGACATTGATAGCGCGTCTTTCTGCATCCCTCCACCAGAGGCTCTGGCATGGAGGCTTTCCCTGAAGGGAAGGGTCTGGGTCTGGCTATTGAGGACATTGATAGCACATCTTTCTGTATCCCGCCACCTGAGGCTCTGGCATGGAGGCTTTCCCTACCCTCCACCAGAGGCTCTGGCATGGAGGCTTTCCCTGAAGGGAAGGGTCTGGGTCTGACCATTGAGGACATTGATAGCGCGTCTTTCTGCATCCCTCCACCTGAGGATATGGCATGCAGGCTTTCCCTGAAGGGAAGAGTCTAGGTCTGGTTATTGAAGACATTGATAGCGCGTCTTTCTGCATCCCTCCACCAGAGGCTCTGGCATCGAGGCTTTCCCTGAAGGGAAGGGTCTGGGTCTGGCTATTGAGGACATTGATAGCACGTCTTTCTGTATCCCGCCACCTGAGGCTCTGGCATGGAGGCTTTCCCTACCCTCCACCAGAGGCTCTGGCATCGAGGCTTTCCCTGAAGGGAAGGGTCTGTGTCTGGCTATTGAAGACATTGATAGCGCGTCTCTCTGCATCCCTCCACCTGAGGCTCTGGCATGGAGGCTTTCCCTGAAGGGAAGGGAAGGGTTTGGGTCTGGCTATTGAAGACATTGATAGCGCGTCTCTCTGCATCCCTCCACCTGAGGCTCTGGCATGGAGGCTTTCCCTGAAGGGAAGGGTCTGGGTCTGGCTATTGAAGACATTGATAGCGCGTCTCTCTGCATCCCTCCACCTGAGGCTCTGGCATGGAGGCTTTCCCTGAAGGGAAGGGTCTGGGTCTGGCTATTGAGGACATTGATAGCGCGTCTTTCTGAATCCCTCCACCTGAGGCTCTGGCATGGAGGCTTTCCCTGAAGGGAAGGGTCTGGGTCTGGTATTGAGGACATTGATAGCGCGTCTTTCTGCATCCCTCCACCTGAGGCTCTGGCATGGAGGCTTTCCATGAAGGGAAGGGTCTGGGTCTGGCTATTGAGGACATTGATAGCGCTTCTTTCTGCATCCCTCCACCTGAGGCTCCATGGAGGCTTCCCTGAAGGGAAACAGGGCTGCAGTTTGATTTCAGCAAATGGCATAGCGTTCAGAAAAAGGCTCCTAGTACTGTAAATGGCCAAAGCCTATCCCTTTAATGTTTGTAACATCTTCTTAAGTAACAGGCCGCGGGCCGCTATAATGTTAGTGTTAGGAGACAGGCCTAATGTGAGCGAGTGGTACTAGTCTCTCCGTTATGTCAATGGGTTACCAATATGGCCCAACGTTAATCAGCTTGTGAGAGGTCCTCATGTGGGTAGAGTTCTCGGAGCTTATACTTTCTGCTGCGTTTGGTGTGTTGATAGTCCACCCCCATTTCTACAGATGTGAACACTCCCCCTTATTCCCCTGGTCGTTCGTCCCTTGCACTGACCTCCTGTCGAACACACGAATGAGTGCAGAAGACTCAGCACTGCCCATTGCAATGCCCAGAAGGAGGAACTGTGGAGAAATGCTCCCATTAACCCCCTCCCAAGATGGAGTCAGCACGTCAGATGCCATCTAGTGTGACATTACCTTCCTAGAATGGATGGTCAGACAAAGCCCACCCAGTGAGGACAAAGTTGGCCTCAAAATTGAACCAGCAGCCTTGTGGAACAAGCTCCTCCTGAATAAAATGCAGGAGGGGTGGGTTATGGTTAGGGTCTGCTGCAGATATATCCAGTATATACTCATGGGCCTGTGTAAGCCAGTCATTTCTTTATTTACTTATGTTTGCATTTATTTACAGCGTACATAACCTGTAGGTATCTAGGCTATTTATATCGCACTTTTTTTCCTCCCAAGAGGGTCCAGGATTCGAACCTGTGTTTGTTCAGTGTGATCTTGCTTCCAAGACCCACACGTTGCAACAGAGCTATCCTCCTGTCATTCAGTCAAATAAATGGATACTCAAAGAAAGTTTTTGAGGGCCAGCCAATCATGTCGAAACTGAAACACGCAAAGCACCCCGGTCCAGCCAAACAGCTTAAGCATTGGCTTGCCTCGTGTAGGGGCCCGCCTACAACACGCGAGAGGGTACCGGGCAGGGAACAGATTGAGAACATGATGGTCAACAGTCACTTTAGCCCCAGATTGTGGGCCAAACAAAGGAACGGCCCAAAGATACGTTGGCTAAGAGCAGGCCTTGAAAATACACATTATCCCACTAGGTCACTAGTACAGTTAAATCGGACCCACCCCCAGCGAAGCACAACTAAACTCCAGCTTTCACCAGCCGCCTCTCTCAAGCCAGTGTAAGGTGATATGATCACTCAAGCACCAACATGAGGTGCTTAAATAGCACCCTTGTATAAGGGGCCAAATGGGCTTCCATGGGACCATACACATTTGTATAGGGCTGCAGTGGCAAGGGAACCTCTATAGAGGGTCATCTGATCACAAAAGCAAGCCAGAAACCCTAGAAATCAAGGTTTAAAAGGTCACATAAAATGGGAAAGCAGAACCCCCAAAAATGTAATTCTGACATTACACCCGCTCTCCTTTGTGCACATTATAGCACACATGTGAGGCTCGTGGGACTTGGCAAGTACACCTACCTCAGAGCTGTTACCATTGTGCAAAACCTGTCAAGTCCCATTCTACAACAGGGCTCTTTTTATTTGCTTTTTAACAGAAACAAGTAATTGCACGTAGGTTGGAAATCCGTCAGATAGAAAGGGAAATATGTTGTTCTAAGAATTTTGCACCACGTGCTTTCCGGCTGGTGGTTACCTCTCCAGACCTCACTGATCCTGGTGCAGTGTCCAGTGTCTGGTGGCTGACCCTGCACATGGTCGACTCTGGCTCTGCCTAGCATCCCCCCATCTCCACCTGTCCTTGCCTGTGTTGGCTGGCCCTGCACTTGGGAATTCTCTGGCTCTGCTGGGCTCCCCATGTCCACCTGCCCTTGCCTGTGTTGGCTGACTCTGCACTTGGGAATTCTCTGGCTCTGCTGGGCTCCCCATGTCCACCTGCCCTTGCCTGTGTTGGCTGACTCTGCACTTGGGAATTCTCTGGCTGTGCTGGGCTCCCCATGTCCACCTGTCCTTGACTGTGTTGGCTGAACCTGCACTTAGGAATTCTCTGGCTGTTCTGGGCTCCCCATGTCCACCTGTCTTGCCTGTGTTGGCTGACCTTGCCCTTGGGAATTCTCTGGCTGTCTTGGGCTCCCCATGTCCACCTGTCTTGCCTGTGTTGGCTGACCCTGCACTTTGGAATTCTCTGGCTGTGCTGGGCTCCCCATGTCCACCTGTCCTTGCCTGTTTTGGCTGACCCTGCACTTCGCAATTCTCTGGCTTTGGTGGGCTCCCCATGTCCACCTGTACTTACATGTGTTGGCTCACTCTGCACTTGGGAATTCTCTGGCTGTGCTGGGCTCCCCATGTCCACCTGTCCTTGCCTGTGTTGGCTGACCCCGCACTTGGGAATTCTCTGGCTGTGCTGGGCTCCCCATTGTGAAAACAGAAAAATAATGTGAGCCTGGGAAGCCCAAAAGGAAACACACCAACACAGGTTACAAAGAAACATACAAGTATTTTATTTCAAGCTACAACAGTTACCAAGTCAACTGACAAACGATAGCTATTCGGCTCTCAGTATAACATAACGAACTTCAACGAGGGTTCGATGTGTTCAGTGAGAGACCGCACATTGGAATACCCGTGCCATTTATACAATTTGTCCAGCCGTTGGCCAACCCTCTTGCGGGTTAACCATTCTGTGAAATACAATACTGGTCTAGGGTTCCTTGCCAGGTCACCCTTTAATATATGCATTTTGATTAGTTTCGCTGATATAAGTAGTACATTTACATATAGGTCAACAGTAGGACAAGGTCTCAGTTCACGACCCCGACAAGTAGCCTGCAGGCATATTAATAATTCAGCTGTACGGAGGTCACAATGGCCAGAATCTATTCGAAATGTCCATTTTGATGTTCAGGGTGACTTCTACATAACAAGAGAACCTAAAATGGCGGCTTGATTCAAGATGGCGGCTTACATCGATTTCTCTGAGGTCAAGACCTTGCCGTGGAGTTTGTTCGCGCATGATGTTTAGACAACTTGGCGTAGGGCAATATACATATAACTATTACAATAGGAGGCATAATATTATTTCTATTCCGACAAACCCTCCTTTTGGCCTATGCCAAGAGCTAGGACTATTTCTGATGTCTTTGCAAATAACTCCATGCATTGTCGTCCATACAGCCTGAATCGTTATCTGTAATATCTATAGCCATTAGGTCTTTCACCAGAACCTCTTCCACACAAACTCTTCAGATGCTGTATCTGGGGCATACACTTTATGTCCAATTGTGCTCCCCACCTGAGCGCAACATCCCCCTAGCATTGCACATATACTAGGTAGACATTGGATACAGCAACAAAGGAATATCAGAATTCCCAAAATAACCAGTATGACAGAAAGCACCTTCCAACCCCAGGCTCGTAAGGAGTCCCAGAACCAAGTACTAAGACTCCAATCTCCCACAGGAACATGCACTTCTGAACTAAGGACGTGCAAGTTCTGTATTGCCTTGAAAATTGTCGGGGAGGAATCTGGTGCGAAAACACAACAAGCTGACCCCACTAATTTACATACTCCACCACGCTCTGCCAGAATGACATCTAATGCCATCCGGTTTTGGAGCGCTACCAATCTTATTGCTTTCTGTTCCAGTGTCATATTATAGAGTATATCCGTGGTCCGGTTGATGGTTCTCTCCAGTACTCTTGCTAGCCCCCTAATATTTTTGGAATTTGCTATTTGTCCCTAAAATGGCACAACTGATTTTGCTTTATCTCCCAATATTTGCCCTGGGGTATCTCCATCCTCGTCCCACCGTGGACAAGCCTTAGAAACTTCCAATGTACTAGCTATAAATACCCCAGGTAACAGGATCCCTAAATAACAAGTTCCCTGCCAATCCTTGGGCAACCAGGGAAATGCTGTACTACCACAAACGAAATAGACAGGCCCCCCTACATACAAAGGCCTGTTCTCCCTGGTCAAATTTACAACGTTCGTACAACCTTCAAAATCTCCCATTGACCGGGTGCCGTTCCTTTGTACACAGAAGGGAACTGAATCGGGGCTATGTTTAATAGAGTAGGAAGGAGGCATGGCATCCTCATTGCCTATCGGAGCCATTTTAAAGGAAATTAGAGTTTGGAAAGGAAGAGACAGCTTATCAGATGGCCTAATAGAAGCAACATTAGGCTTACTTCTATTTGCAAAAAGCGAGCATCCCAGGGGAGTCAATACACGTTTCTCAAAATCATTTAAATTAGTTCCATCAAAGTTCCCTGAGATGCTATCATTCCAAGGGCCAAAGAATAGTGCTCTAAGAGAGGCATAGCAAGCAATCGTTAAAGGTAAAGGGTGAATATACCACCCTAGCCCCTTGTTCCCATGTTGCGGTAAATGGGTGCAGATCCAGCAGCTGCTCTTATTAAAAATGGCATGCGTCAAATTCATTATTATCATTAAAGTGTTATTGTGATACTTTCGTGTATGCTGGGAGTCCCTAGGTGACACAGTATGAAGGTGTACAGAGGGAGTCACAACAGTAGGTACAATTTCAATTGGTAACAGAGGCTCTAGAGGATAAATTTCTTCAAAGTACCAGAGTCCCACAGCAGTGACTATACAAATCCCAATTATTATCATCACAACACAGCAATACGTTTTCGGGGCCCAGGCACATTGTTCATTGTCCGAGTTGGTCACCCCCTTATTTACAAGTCCAATACGAGCAGTAGCCGTGGAGGTGGCAGACATCATAGTTTTTCAATCGACGACTCCAATGGTCGTTGCTGGCGACACTACGGTCGCGTGACTTCTTAGTCCTTCCCCAACCCTAGCCAGCAGAATCCCCTTTTTTTCCCAAAATTTTCCTTTGTGAGAACAAAAACTCTCAAAGACTCTTTTCTTTTCCAGATGCACAGGCAAAACCTGTGCCGTAGTTCTATTTTCTTTGTCGGAGGTCGTACCTGGTGGTTCCCGGTACTGCTTGATCTGGAAATAAGGTAACGTCACTTCCTGAGGGAAGCAACGTATCAGAGGCGATAGAAGTCGCAGAACTTGAAACAACGTTTTCCGGAAGTGACTTTTCCGAAGAGTGTGGAGACAAAATGGACGGTTCCCCAAGCTCCACGGGCTCAGAGGGATTCTCTGACACACTCACAGCGCTATTTGCTACTCCAGGATCAGAGATTGTAGCATCAGCAAGGGGTTCTGCTTCTTCTGTAACGTGTGGCGTCGGGTGAGGAAGTTTCTTGACATGCGTCGGGTGGATCCAATGCTTCTTTCCAGCCACCCGCACTGCTGTCTCGGTGACCAACAGCACCTGGTAGGGACCCCGCCAGCGAGGCGCGAGGCAGGAAGACCTTTCGTAGGCCTTCACCAACTTCCAGGCTGAATATTGTGTCCTGGGCCCGTAAACCGTACAGGTAAAGCTGATCGAACCTGATGATAAATGAAATACAGATTTTTAGTCAACTGGTTACAGTAGTCTGCAAGCAATACATTTTTTCAACATCTCTCAGCGTTTTAGGCTTTGGAAGACCCCGAATATTAGCAGGCCTCGCCATCACCACCTCGAATGGAGAGAGACCAGTCTTAGTTTGAGGTGTGGTACGCATGGCTAACAACACAATAGGTAAGGCGTCCAGCCATTTCAGTTTGGTGCCGGCACATGTTTTAGCAAGCTTATTCTTTAGGATACCGTTATGTCTCTCTACCAACCCAGCGCTTTGAGGATGTCTAGCCGAATGAAATCGCTTTTCGATGTGTATTGCTGTGCATATCTGCAAGATTCCTGCTGCAACAAAATGTGGACCGTTGTCCGACCAAATGACTCTTGGCAACCCAAATCGTGGGAAGAACTCCTTTACCATAGTCTTCGCAGTGGTCAGGGCTGTAGCATCCTTAACGGGGAAAGCCTCAACCCATTTACTGAAGGCACAAATGATCACAAGGACGTATTTTAAATTGTTACACGTTCCATCTCAATAAAAAGTGGATGACCTCGAAGGGGACAGAAGGGGGCCCAAAACTACCCCTTGGAGTTGCTGTCCCCTTCCCCACATTGTGCTGCAAGCAAATCATGCAATTTTGAACGAAATGCTGAGCGATTTATGAAATTTTATCATTTACCAGACTTTTTCTAATATTCTCGTGATCTGCTGAGCACACACATGCGTAGGGCCGTGTGCCATCGTAACCATCGCCAGCACATATGAATTAGGGAGCAACCATTTCCCTTCAGATGTGTCCACCCAACACCCATCTTCATCTACTTTCCCTTCGGCCCACTTTTTAGACTCTTCTATTGTGGCATCAGCTTGGATATCTCGTACAGACCCAATACCCTCATCTATTACATAGGCATCTCTTGTTTCTCTTAGAGAATACATGTCTGTGCTAAGGTCTGTGGCCGTTTGCCTGGCTATCTGGTCAGCAAAAGCGTTCCCTTTCCCCACATCATCTATGACCTTGCGATGCGCTGTGCACTTTATTATCGCCAACTGACTAGGGAGCGCAAGTGCCGAGAGCAATTGCACTATCAGGGGGCCATGCTGAATCTTGGTCCCATGTGAGATTAGGAACCCTCTTTCCGACCAGAGCCTCCCAAAGTTGTGAGCCACCCCAAAGGCATACTGGCTATCAGTATATATATTTACTGTATGCCCTTCGGAGAGTTCACAAGCTCGGGTCAACGCTATAATCTCTGCGGCCTGCGCGGAGTTATGCGGAATTCTCTTAGTTTCAACAACCATACTCAATGTAGTGACTGCATAAGCAGCTGTAGATGTACCATCCGGAAGTTTGAAGCAGGAGCCATCACAAAACAGCTCACCTTCCGCATTATCAAAGGAGTATCTATAAGGTCTATCCTGCCCTTTGTTTCCTGTTCAGTAGTATACAGGCAGTCATGTGATTCTTTGTCACCGCAAACAGTATTTTGCGTGAAAGGTAGGAGTTCAGCTGGATTAAGGACTCAACACCTCTTAATTTGAAAGTGAGGGGCAAACAAAGTCAATTCATACCTCGTCAGCCGTGCAGAGGTGAGGTGCTGTGTTTGGGTTTTATTCAATAGGACATCTACAGAGTGAGGTACCATTAGGGTTAAATCATGGCCTAGGACCATTCCCTCACTCTGTTTTACAGACGCGGCAGCAGCAGCGACAGCTCGCAAACATCTTGGCAAAGCGCATGCGACAGGATCAAGGGCGGAAGAGTAATAGCCGCACGGTCTATTCTTCCCTCCGTGTTCCTGTGTTAATACAGCCAAAGCACATCCATCACATTCATGCACAAACAACACAAAGGCCTTATTGTAATTTGGAGTACCCAGAACCGGTGCAGAGCATAACGCGGGTTTGAGAAGCTCAAATGATCGTTGATGTTCCGACTTCCATGGCAGCGGCGAAGAAATGCCCTTCTTCGTCAAGGCCAACATCGGTTTTATCACTAGTGAGAAGTTCGGGATCCACAGCCTACAATAAGAAGCCATACCTATTAAGGCTCTGACTTCCTTCTGTGTATTTGGGACAGACATGCCAGAAATGTGTTTTATCCGTTCAGGTGTCAATCTTCTCCCCTCCTTTGAGAGGAGATAGCCTAAATAGGCGACCTCCTGACAACAATATTGAAATTTCTTAAGCGAAGCTTTATGACCATGTTCAGCCAAATGAATAAGCAACAATACAGTGCCTTCTTTACAAGCACTTTCAGAATCTGCAGCTAAAAGCAAGTCATCGACATACTGAAGCAGTGTACAAGTAGATGGCAATTCAAGGGTGTCAAGCTGCTCTTTCAAAGCCCTACTATAAATGCTCGGACTTTCAGTATAACCTTGAGGTGCACGAGTAAATGTGAACGAGCGTCCCCCCAAGGTGAACGCGAACAAATATCTACTATCCTTGTGTATAGGAATACTGAAGAAAGCATTCTTCAGATCCACAACACTAAAGTGAGTAGCTGTAGCAGGGATCATTGTTAATATCGTTGTCACATCAGGCACAATTGGAAATTGTGGGGCGACAACTTTATTAATAGCGCGTAGATCAATTATGAAACGGAATGGGATTGCATTGTCGCCTTTCTTGTACACGGGTAAAATCGGACTGTTACATAAACTACCTGCAATCTCTTCAATCACCCCTCGATGCACAAAATCGGAAACAATGCACTTCAAAGCACACTCGCCCTCAACTGAGATTTTATATTGCGGAATGCGTGGTAGTTTAACTCCATGTTTCAAAACTATTTTAACAGGTTCCACCTGTAATAACCTGACATCATTGTCGTCAACCGCCCACAAATATTCCGGGACAACGCTAAATTCACGAGGCAATGGTCGAGTCAGAAACTGAGAACTGGGAAGTTGCTTTGGTGAAATCGTCAGTCGCACTCCGTCAGGGGATCAATGAACCACTGCATTAAATTTCTTCAACAGATTTAACCCCAGCAAATTCTCTCCACAGTTTGAAGTCAAGAGGAATGGACAGTGGTCCATAAAGGGACCCAAAGAAACAGGCACCGGCGAAGAAACCGGACAAACAACTGGTATGCCAGAAAACCCTACAGAAACATTAGTTTGCCCTGACAGTGGAATGTTTGGTACCCAAGAATGATCAATGGAGCACTTCTGTGCTCCAGTGTCTATCAAGAACTGATGTTTCCTATTCCCCACTAACAGTTCAACGTAGGGAGCTTTTTGACTAACGGGAATAGGTGAAGGTTCCAAACCCTACATCGGGCAATCCTAACGAAACAAAATGTCGTCGAAAGGAAGCTCTTCAGAAAGGTGGGCAGCAGAAGGGTGATCAAATATGTTTCTTGTGTCCACACTCGAAGTCTGATTATCCCGTGAAAAAGGTTGCTGAGGATCTTGTGAGAGCTGACCTCTATCAGGGCCCCCCACTCCGAGGCGACCTCTAGGTCGTCTACCCATACTCCCAAATGTGTTGTTTGACCTCTGTCGAAGGACGGGGCACTGTGCACGCCAATGACCTTCCTGGCGACAATAGGCACATTGATTAATATTCACAGGACCCAAGGGGATGTTCCCTTGCAGAACATACTGACCTCTGGTCTGTGAATTACCACCTCTGGGATTTCTAACAATTTGCTGTAACAATACTTTAGTCTTCAAATCTCCTTTCCTCTTCTCGACTCTATCTTTTTCATTATTGACACGGTTCTCGTAATACTGAGCCATGTGCAAAACTTCAGATTGGGATTTCGCCTGCCAAGCGCTCTCAGAGGACATAATCTGTGACTGGATGTCAGACAGCAATCCACGCACAAATTTGTCCACAAACAACCTTTTCCCAGATTCTGTGCCCAAGTCCTGTCCACTGAAGTCAGAGAATACCCTGTTCGTATCGATTAAAGAATTCGGTGGCACCCTCAGATTTTCCTTGAACACAGGCCGTAAGCTTATCCCAAATAATTATTTTCCCAGGAATTATGATTTTCAATTTCGCAACAATTCTATCAGGCAAAGTGAATATTACCTGAGGTGGTTTCTCACCAGCTGGTCTTTCCCCATCAAGCCTAGTTATGTTAGCCCACGTATCTCCCAACCCAGGCACATCGTCTATTGTTCGAACCTGCTTCCATAAATCTACGGGCAGGAGTACAGGGAATAACAAGTCAATATCACTTAGGATGAACACAGAGGACTGCAAAACGGGCTCTATCTCTTTGTACAATCCTGTCAGATTTTTCCTAATATCAGGAATTGATTGTCTAATAGTGTTCACTTCCTGTCGCGAAAGCGGGACGTGAACAAATTGTGATACATAATGTGCGGGAATGTCCACAGCGGGTGCACCTGTCCCAACGTTAGCAGGGATCTCAACCTTTGGGACAAATGTCGGAGGAACCTCTCTCATAGGCAACTGAGATATAGGTAACTCTGACCGCTTACTAAGCAACAGAGCCAGGTCGAGCGCTAAGGCAGTCGAAGAAGTGTCAAGTGAGAAAGCCCTCTTACAAATACCCAATAACTCTGTGGGACAACTAACCTTCTTCCTTACACATTCATCCTGCAGGTACTCCACAATTACCTGAATCACCTTCCTCTGCATTTCTACTGTATACTGACTATACGTGTCATACACTTCATCTGGCGGTATCGATGAATCCGAGATCCATCGAATCGCATCTTTTGTACAGATTCGTACTTCCTCAGATGCTGATTTACGACACGGAAGGAATCGTTTCTGCACATACATACTGTCGTCTTCATCATCCTCATCCCGCAATTTTTCTAAGTCCCTCCTATACTCAAATAACCTCTTGACATGACCATGTACTTTCTCCTCAGTGTCCCTTGAAAGCGCTAGAGTATTCAGATCCCTCAACCCTTGTGGGAGATCTGCGTTATGTAATCTACCCCACATTACACATAAATGAGTCCCCAAACCTTCAATAAAAACATTTTTCTCGGGAAAATTGTCCATATTTGATAATGTGGAAAAAACATTAGCTTGATCATCACTCTCCATACAATGCTTAGCCCATGCAAACAATTCCCGTTTCTTTTGTGCTGAGACAGTATTTCGAGTGACAATCTTTGACCCCGCACCCTGATCTACTACAGTCGGTATAGAACCACTCGGGAGCGATGGTGCGGGCAAATTCAATGGAGGTGCGACTATCGGCGCAAGGGGAAGGGGTGGTAGAGTAGGTGGAGGAACAACAACTGGAGGAATAGGAACAATAGGTTGAACAGGGGGAACAGGAATAACAGCAGGAATAGGCAGAGCACCAGGGAGAGGATCATACGGAGGTGGCGCAGAGGCACCAGGCCTTCGTTCGTTTAACAATTTGTCAATAAATTCTTCGGAAGCATGAAAATCTTTAGAGGGATAGATTTTCTGGATACCGAGTGAGAAAGCCCTATCCATTTTCTTGACTGACTCTGAATGTTTTTCCTTATCACACAACAACGCCTTTTCAGCATTCGTTTTATGACGGCGTGCATGTTTATCCCTACTTTTAAGCTGCTGCAACGCTTCTTTTTTCCAATTCTGCAAAACATCAAATGCTGCAGGTCTGGCCTTCTTCTTTAACAAGACCGATTCTAGGTATTCAATACGGGGGATCTCAAAACTACCATTGATTGGCCACTGAAATTCGGAGGCATGTTTGGTTTGTCTGTGCTAAATATCATTAAATACTATACTTCCAATGCCATACTTACAGTACATAGTACACGCCGGCGACCCCTCCTGTGGTGCCGGGCAGCTAAATTCCAAAGATTGTCAATCGCTGCGGAACAGTGTCCTAAAGCAGCTAGACAATTTCCCAGGCATTTCACAAAAAACTGGTGTTACCTGGTCAATAATTGTGTCTGCAGATACAATACGCCAAATTCAAATTGTCAGGGCTAAATTAAGAGTCGGGTCACGACTACACCTGACCAAGCCTAAGGAGGACCGTACAGTTTACCAAAGAACTTACATAACGAATTTTACCTTGTGTTTGGTGGTTTCGACAAATCTGCCCGCCTCAAAAATGGACCATCGTCAAGATGCCGTTTCAGACCACACGACTATCGTCCAAGGATCGGATCGTGCAGCGCTGCCGAGGTATCGCGTCTCGTTCGGTCGGGCCCGCAGTATCACACTGTCCGATCCGATCCCGGTTCGATAGCCTGCGTCAACCTTCAATGATCCGGCATCAATCTTGAGGGTCCCTATTCGGGCGCCAACAGTGAAAACAGAATGATAACATGAGGCTGGGAAGCCCAAACACCAACACAGGTTACAAAGAAACATACAAGTACTTTATTTCAAGCTACAACAGTTACCAAGTCAACTGACAAACGGATAGCTATTTGGCTCTCAGTATAACATAACGAACTTCAACGAGGGTTCGATGTGTTCAGTGAGAGACCGCACATTGGAATACCCGGGCCATTTATACAATTTGTCCAGCCCTTGGCCAACCCTCTTGCGGGTTAACCATTCTGTGAAATACAATACTGGTCTAGGGTTCCTTGCCAGGTCAACCTTTAATATATGTATTTTGATTAGTTTCACTGATATAAGTAGTACATTTACATATAGGTCAACAATAGGACAAGGTCTCAGTTCACGACCCCGACAAGTAGCCTGCAGGCATATTAATCATTCAGCTGTACGGAGGTCACAACAGCCAGAATCTATTCAAAATGTAATTTGGCCTCCACTTTGATATTCAGGGTGACTTCTATATAACAAGAGAACCTAAAATGGCGCTTGATTCAAGATGGCGGCTTACATTGATTTCTCTGAGGTCAAGACCTTGCCGTGGAGTTTGTTCGCGCATGATGTTTAGACAACTTGGCGTAGGCCAATATACATATAACTATTACAATAGGAGGCATAATATTATTTCTATTCCGACACCATGTGTACCTGTCCTTGCCTGTGTTGGCTGACCCTGCACTTGGCAATTCTCTGGCTGTGCTGGGCTCCCCATGTCCACCTGTCCTTGCCTGTGTTGGCTGACCTTGCACTTGGGAATTCTCTGGCTGTGCTGGGCTCCCTATGTCCACCTGTCTTGCCTGTGTTGGCTGACCTTGCACTTGGGAATTCTCTGGCTGTGCTGGGCTCCCCATGTCCACCTGTCTTGCCTGTGTTGGCTGACCTTGCACTTAGTAATTCTCTGGCTGTGCTGGGCTCCCATTGTCCACCTGTCTTGCCAGTGTTGGCTGACCCTGCACTTAGGACTTCTCTGGCTGTGCTGGGCTCCCCATGTCCACCTGTCTTGCCTGTGTTGGCTGACCTTGCACTTGGAATTCTCTGCCTGTTCCGGGCTCCACATGTCCACCTGTCTTGCCTGTGTTGGCTGACCCTGCACTTGGTAATTCTCTGGCTGTGCTGGGCTCCCCATGTCCACCTGTCCTTGCCTGTGTTGGCTGACCCTGCACTTGGAAATTCTCTGGCTGTGCTGGGCTCCCCATCTGAACCTGTCCTTGCATGTGTTGGCTGACCCCGCACTTGGGAATTCTCTGGCTGTGCTGGGCTCCCCATGTCCACCTGTCCTTGCCTGTGTTGGCTGACCCTGCACTTGGGAATTCTCTAGCTGTGCTGGGGTCCCATTGTCCACCTGTCCTTGCCTGGGTTGGCTGGCCTTGCACTTGAGAATTCCCTGGCTGTGCTGGGCTCCCCATGTCCACCTGTCCTTGCCTGTGTTGGCTGGCCCTGTACTTGGTAATTCTCTGGCTGTGCTGGGCTCCCCATGTTCACCTGTCCTTGCCTGTGTTGGCTGGCCTTGTACTTGAGAATTCTCTGGCTGCGCTGGGCTCCCCATGTCCACCTGTCCTTGCCTGTGTTGGCTGACCCTGCACTTGGGAATTCTCTGGCTGTGCTGGGCTCCCCATGTCCACCTATCTTGCCTGTGTTGGCTGACCTTGCACTTGGGAATTCTCTGGCTGTGCAGGGCTCCCCATGTCCACCTACGCTTGCCTGTGTTGGCTGACCCTGCACTTGGGAATTCTCTGGCAGTGCTGGGCTCCCCATGGCCACCTGTCCTTGCCTGTGTTGACTGACCCTGCACTTGGAAATTCTCTGGCTGTGCTGGGCTCCCCATGTCCACCTGTCCTTGCCTGTGTTGGTTGACCCTGCATTTGGGAAATCTCTGGCTGTGCTGGGCTCCCCATGTCCACCTGTCCTTGCCTGTGTTGGCTGACCCTGCACTTGGTAATTCTCTGGCTGTGCTGGGCTCCCCATGTCCACCTGTCCTTGCCTGTGTTGGCTGACCCAGCACTTGGGAATTCTCTGGCTCTACTGGGCTCCCCATGTCCACCTGTCCTTGCCTGTGTTGGCTGACCCTGCACTTGGGAATTCTCTGGCTATGCTGGGCTCCCCATGTCCACCTGTCCTTGCCTGTGTTGGCTGACCCTGCACCTGGGAATTCTCTGGCTCTACTCGGCTCCCCATGTCCACCTGTCCTGCCTGTGTTGGCTGACCCTGCATTTGGGAATTCTCTGGCTCTGCTGGGCTCCCCATGTCCACCTACCCTTGCCTGTGTTGGCTGACCCTGCACTTGGGAATTCTCTGGCAGTGCTGGGCTCCCCATGTCCACCTGTCCTTGCCTGTGTTGGCTGACCCTGCACTTGGGAATTCTCTGGCTCTACTGGGCTCCCCATGTCCATCTGTCCTTGCCTGTGTTGGCTGACCCTGCAATTGGGAATTCTCTGGCTGTGCTGGGCTCCCCATGTCCACCTGTCCTTGCCTGTGTTGGCTGACCCTGCACTTGGGAATTCTCTGGTTGTGCTGGGCTCCCCATGTCCACCTATCCTTGTCTGTGTTGGCTGACCATGCACTTGGGAATTCTCTGGCTGTGCTGGGCTCCCCATGTCCACCTGTCCTTGCCTGTGTTGGCTGACCCTGCACTTGGGAATTCTCTGGTTGTGCTGGGCTCCCCATGTCCACCTATCCTTGTCTGTGTTGGCTGACCCTGCACTTGGTAATTCCCTGGCTTTGGTGGGCTCCCCATGTCCACCTGTACTTACATGTGTTGGCTCACTCTGCACTTGGGAATTCTCTGGCTGTGCTGGGCTCCCCATGTCCACCTGTCTTTGCCTGTGTTGGCTGATCTTGCACTTGGGAATTCTCTGGCTGTGCTTGGCTCCCAATGTCCACCTGTCTTGCCTGTGTTGGCTGACCTTGCACTTGGGAATTCTCTGGCTGTGCTGGGCTCCCCATGTCCACTTGTCTTGCCTGTGTTGGCTGACCTTGCACTTGGGAATTCTCTGGCTGTGCTGGGCTCCCCATGTCCACCTGTCTTGCCTGTGTTGGCTGACCCTGCACTTGGGAATTCTCTGGCTGTGCTGGGCTCCCCATGTCCACCTGTGCTTGCCTGTGTTGGCTGACCCTGTACTTGGGAATTCTCTGGCTGTGCTGGGCTCCCCATGTCCACCTGTCCTAGCCTTTGTTCGCTGACCCTGCACTTGGTAATTTTCTGGCTGTGCTGGGCTCCCCATGTCCATCTGTCCTTGCCTGTGTTGGCTGACCCTGCACTTGGTAATTCTCTGGCTTTGGTGGGCTCCCCATGTCCACCTGTCCTTGCCTGTGTTGGCTGACCCTGCACTTGGGAATTCTCTGGTTGTGCTGGGCTCCCCATGTCCACCTATCCTTGTCTGTGTTGGCTGACCATGCACTTGGGAATTCTCTGGCTGTGCTGGGCTCCCCATGTCCACCTGTCCTTGCCTGTGTTGGCTGACCCTGCACTTGGGAATTCTCTGGTTGTGCTGGGCTCCCCATGTCCACCTATCCTTGTCTGTGTTGGCTGACCCTGCACTTGGTAATTCCCTGGCTTTGTGGGCTCCCCATGTCCACCTGTACTTACATGTGTTGGCTCACTCTGCACTTGGGAATTCTCTGGCTGTGCTGGGCTCCCCATGTCCACCTGTCTTTGCCTGTGTTGGCTGATCTTGCACTTGGGAATTCTCTGGCTGTGCTTGGCTCCCAATGTCCACCTGTCTTGCCTGTGTTGGCTGACCTTGCACTTGGGAATTCTCTGGCTGTGCTGGGCTCCCCATGTCCACCTGTCTTGCCTGTGTTGGCTGACCTTGCACTTGGGAATTCTCTGGCTGTGCTGGGCTCCCCATGTCCACCTGTCTTGCCTGTGTTGGCTGACCCTGCACTAGGGAATTCTCTGGCTGTGCTCGGCTCCCCATGTCCACCTGTGCTTGCCTGTGTTGGCTGACCCTGTACTTGGGAATTCTCTGGCTCTACTGGGCTCCCCATGTCCACCTGTCCTTGCCTGTGTTGGCTGACCCTGCACTTGGGAATTCTCTGGCTGTGCTGGGCTCCCCATGTCCACCTGTCTTGCCTGTGTTGGCTGACCTTGCACTTGGGAATTCTCTGGCTGTGCTGGGCTCCCCATGTCCACCTGTCTTGCCTGTGTTGGCTGACCCTGCACTAGGGAATTCTCTGCCTGTGCTGGGCTCCCCATGTCCACCTGTGCTTGCCTGTGTTGGCTGACCCAGCACTTGGGAATTCTCTGGCTCTACTGGGCTCCCCATGTCCACCTGTCCTTGCCTGTGTTGGCTGACCCTGCACTTGGGAATTCTCTGGCTATGCTGGGCTCCCCGTGTCCACCTGTCCTTGCCTGTGTTGGCTGACCCTGAACCTGGGAATTCTCTGGCTCTACTCGGCTCCCCATGTCCACCAGTCCTGCCTGTGTTGGCTGACCCTGCATTTGGGAATTCTCTGGCTCTGCTGGGCTCCCCATGTCCACCTACCCTTGCCTGTGTTGGCTGACCCTGCACTTGGGAATTCTCTGGCAGTGCTGGGCTCCCCATGTCCACCTGTCCTTGCCTGTGTTGGCTGACCCTGCACTTGGGAATTCTCTGGCTCTACTGGGCTCCCCATGTCCATCTGTCCTTGCCTGTGTTGGCTGACCCTGCAATTGGGAATTCTCTGGCTGTGCTGGGCTCCCCATGGCCACCTGTCCTTGCCTGTGTTGGCTGACCCTGCACTTGGGAATTCTCTGGTTGTGCTGGGCTCCCCATGTCCACCTATCCTTGTCTGTGTTGGCTGACCATGCACTTGGGAATTCTCTGGCTGTGCTGGGCTCCCCATGTCCACCTGTCCTTGCCTGTGTTGGCTGACCCTGCACTTGGGAATTCTCTGGTTGTGCTGGGCTCCCCATGTCCACCTATCCTTGTCTGTGTTGGCTGACCCTGCACTTGGTAATTCCCTGGCTTTGGTGGGCTCCCCATGTCCACCTGTACTTACATGTATTGGCTCACTCTGCACTTGGGAATTCTCTGGCTGTGCTGGGCTCCCCATGTCCACCTGTCTTTGCCTGTGTTGGCTGATCTTGCACTTGGGAATTCTCTGGCTGTGCTTGGCTCCCAATGTCCACCTGTCTTGCCTGTGTTGGCTGACCTTGCACTTGGGAATTCTCTGGCTGTGCTGGGCTCCCCATGTCCACCTGTCTTGCCTGTGTTGGCTGACCTTGCACTTGGGAATTCTCTGGCTGTGCTGGGCTCCCCATGTCCACCTGTCTTGCCTGTGTTGGCTGACCCTGCACTTGGGAATTCTCTGGCTGTGCTGGGCTCCCCATGTCCACCTGTGCTTGCCTGTGTTGGCTGACCCTGTACTTGGGAATTCTCTGGCTGTGCTGGGCTCCCCATGTCCACCTGTCCTAGCCTTTGTTCGCTGACCCTGCACTTGGTAATTTTCTGGCTGTGCTGGGCTCCCCATGTCCATCTGTCCTTGCCTGTGTTGGCTGACCCTGCACTTGGTAATTCTCTGGCTTTGGTGGGCTCCCCATGTCCACCTGTCCTTGCCTGTGTTGGCTGACCAAGCACTTGGGAATTCTCTGGTTGTGCTGGGCTCCCCATGTCCACCTATCCTTGTCTGTGTTGGCTGACCATGCACTTGGGAATTCTCTGGCTGTGCTGGGCTCCCCATGTCCACCTGTCCTTGCCTGTGTTGGCTGACCCTGCACTTGGGAATTCTCTGGTTGTGCTGGGCTCCCCATGTCCACCTATCCTTGTCTGTGTTGGCTGACCCTGCACTTGGTAATTCCCTGGCTTTGGTGGGCTCCCCATGTCCACCTGTACTTACATGTGTTGGCTCACTCTGCACTTGGGAATTCTCTGGCTGTGCTGGGCTCCCCATGTCCACCTGTCTTTGCCTGTGTTGGCTGATCTTGCACTTGGGAATTCTCTGGCTGTGCTTGGCTCCCAATGTCCACCTGTCTTGCCTGTGTTGGCTGACCTTGCACTTGGGAATTCTCTGGCTGTGCTGGGCTCCCCATGTCCACCTGTCTTGCCTGTGTTGGCTGACCTTGCACTTGGGAATTCTCTGGCTGTGCTGGGCTCCCCATGTCCACCTGTCTTGCCTGTGTTGGCTGACCCTGCACTAGGGAATTCTCTGGCTGTGCTGGGCTCCCCATGTCCACCTGTGCTTGCCTGTGTTGGCTGACCCTGTACTTGGGAATTCTCTGGCTGTGCTGGGCTCCCCATGTCCACCTGTCCTAGCCTTTGTTCGCTGACCCTGCACTTGGTAATTTTCTGGCTGTGCTGGGCTCCCCATGTCCACCCGTCCTTGCCTGTGTTGGCTGACCCTGCACTTGGGAATTCTCCGGCTGTGCTGGGCTCCATATGTCCACCTGTCCTTGCCTGTGTTGGCTGACCCTGCACTTGGGAATTCTCTGGCTGTGCTGGGCTCCCCATGGCCACCTGTCCTTGCCTGTGTTGGCTGATCTTGCACTAGTTAATTCTCTTGCTGTGCTGGGCTCCCCATGTCCACCTGTCCCTGCCTGTGTTGGCTGACCCTGCACTTGGGAATTCTCTGGCTGTGCTGGGCTCCCCATGTCCGCCTGTCCTTGCCTGTGTTGGCTGACCCTGCACTTGGGAATTCTCTGGCTGAGCTGGGCTCCCCATGTCTACCTGTCCTTGCCTGTGTTGGCTGACCCTGCACCTGGGAATTATCTGGCTATGCTGGGCTTGCCGTGTCCACCTGTTCTTGCCTGTGTTGGCTGACCCTGCACTTGGGAATTCTCTGGCTCTGCTGGGCTCCCCGTGTCCACCTACCCATGCCTGTGTTGGCTGACCCTGCACTTGGGAATTCTTTGGCTGTGCTGGGCTCCCCAGCTATGCCTGTCCTTGCCTGTGTTGGCTGACCCTGCACTTGGTAATTCTCTGGCAGTGCTGGGCTCCCTATGTCCACCTGTCCTTGCCTATGTTGGCTGACCTTGCACTTGGGAATTCTCTGGCTGTGCTGGGCTCCCCATGTCCACCTGTCTTGCCTGTGTTGGCTGACCTTGCACTTGGGAATTCTCTGACTGTGCTGGGCTCCACATGTCCACCTGTCTTGCCTGTGTTGGCTGACCCTGCACTTTGGAATTCTCTGGCTGTGCTGGGCTCCCCATGTCCACCTGTCCTTGCCTGTGTTGGCTGACCCTGCACTTGGTAATTCTCTGGCTTTGGTGGGCTCACCATGTCCACCTGTACTTACCTGTGTTGGCTCACTCTGCACTTGGGAATTCTCTGGCTGTGCTGGGCTCCACATGTCCACCTGTCCTTGCCTGTGTTGGCTGACCCTGCACTTGGGACTTCTCTGGCTATGCTGGGCTCCCCATGTCCACCTGTCCTTGCCTGTGTTGGCTGACCCTGCACCTGGGAATTCTCTGGCTCTGCTGGGCTCCCCATGTACACCTGTCCTTGCCTGTGTTGGCTGACCCTGCACTTGGGAATTCTCGGGCTCTGCTGGGCTCCCCATGTCCAACTACCCTTGCCTGTGTTGGCTGACCCTGCACTTGGGAATTCTCTGGCTGTGCTGGGCTCCCCATGTCCACCTGTCCTTGCCTGTGTTGGCTGACCCTGCACTTGGGAATTCTCTGGCTGTGCTGGGCTCCCCATGTCCACCTGTCCTTGCCTGTGTTGGCTGACCCTGCACTTGGGAATTCTCTGGCTGTGCTCGGCTCCCCATGTCCACCTGTCCTTGCCTGTGTTGGCTGACTTTGCAATTGGGAATTCTCTGGCTGTGCTGGGCTCGCCATGTCCACCTGCCTTGCCGTTGTTGGCTGACCCTGCACTTGGGAATTCTCTGGCTGTGCTGGGCTCCCCATGTCCACCTGTCCTTGCCTGTGTTGGCTGACCCTGCACTTGGGAATTCTCTGGCTGTGCTGGGCTCCCCATGTCCGCCTGTCCTTGCCTGTGTTGGCTGACCCTGCACTTGGGAATTCTCTGGCTGTGCTGGGCTCCCCATGTCCACCTGTTCTTGCCTGTGTTTGCTGGCCTTGCACTTGAGAATTCTCTGGCTGTACTGGGCTCCCCATGTCCAACTGTCTTGCCTGTGTTGGCTGACCTTGCACTAGGGAATTCTCTGGCTGTGCTGGGCTCCCCATGTCCACCTGTCCTTGCCTGTGTTGGCTGACCCTGCACTTGGGAATTCTCTGGCTGTGCTGGGCTCTCCATGTCCACCTGTCCTAGCCTGTGTTGGCTGACCCTGCACTTGGGAATTCTCTGGCTGTGCTGGGCTCCCCATGTCCACCTGCCCTTGCCTGTGTTGGCTGACCCTGCACTTGGTAATTCTCTGGCTGTGCTGGGCTCCCCATGTCCACCTGTCCTTGTCTTTGTTCGCTTACCCTGCACTTGGTAATTTTCTGGCTGTGCTGGGCTCCCCATGTCCAACTGTCTTGCCTGTGTTGGCTGACCTTGCACTAGGGAATTCTCTGGCTGTGCTGGGCTCCCCATGTCCACCTGTCCTTGCCTGTGTTGGCTGACCCTGCACTTGGGAATTCTCTGGCTGTGCTGGGCTCCATATGTCCACCTGTCCTTGCCTGCGTTGGCTGACCCTGCACTTGGGAATTCTCTGGCTGTGCTGGGCTCCCCATGTCCACTTGTCCTTGCCTGTGTTGGGTGATCTTGCGCTTGGTAATTCTCTGGCTGTGCTGAGCTCCCCATTTCCACATGTCCTTGCCTGTGTTGGCTGACCCTGCACTTGGTAATTCTCTGGCTGTGCTGGGCTCCCCATGTCCACCTGTCCTAGCCTGTGCTGGCTGACCCTGCCCTTGTGAATTCTCTGGCTGTGCTGGGCTCCCCATGTCCACCTGTCCTTGCCTGTGTTGGCTGACCCTGCACCTGGTAATTCTCTGGCTGTGCTGGGCTCCCCATGTCCACCTGTCCTTGCCTGTGTTGGCTGACCCTGCACCTGGTAATTCTCTGGCTGTGCTGGGCTCCCCATGTCCACCTGTCCTTGCCTGTGTTGGCTGACCAGGCACTTGGGAATTCTCTGGCAGTGCTGGGCTCCCCATGTCCACCTGTCCTTGCCTGTGTTGGCTGACCTTGCACTTGGGAATTCTCTGGCTGTGCTGGGCTCCCCATGTCCACCTGTCTTGCCTGTGTTGGCTGACCTTGCACTTGGGAATTCTCTGACTGTGCTGGGCTCCAAATGTCCACCTGTCTTGCCTCTGTTGGCTGATCCTGCACTTTGGAATTCTCTGGCTGTGCTGGGCTTCCCATGTCCACCTGTCCTTGCCTGTGTTGGCTGACCCTGCACTTGGTAATTCTCTGGCTTTGGTGGGCTCCCCATGTCCACCTGTACTTACCTGTGTTGGCTCACTCTGCACTTGGGAATTCTCTGGCTGTGCTGGGCTCCACATGTCCACCTGTCCTTGCCTGTGGTGTTGGCTGACCCTGCACTTGGGAATTCTCTGGCTGTACTGGGCTCCCCATGTCCACCTGTCCTAGCCTGTGTTGGCTGCCCCTGCACTTGGGAATTCTCTGGCTGTGCTGGGCTCCCCATGTCCACTTGTCCTTGCCTGTGTTGGCTGACCCTGCACCTGGTAATTATCTGGCTGTGCTGGGCTCCCCATGTCCACCTGTCCTTGCCTGTGTTGGCTGACCCTGAACTTGGGAATTCTCTGGCTGTGCTGGGCTCCCCATGTCCACCTGTCCTTGCCTGTGTTGGCTGACCCTGCACTTGGGAATTCCCTAGCTGTGCTGGGGTCCCCTTGTCCACCTGTCCTTGCCTGGGTTGGCTGGCCCTGTACTTGGTAATTCTCTGGCTGTGCTGGGCTCCCCATGTCCACCTGTCCTTGCCTGTGTTGGCTGACCCTGCACTTGGGAATTCCCTAGCTGTGCTGGGGTCCCCTTGTCCACCTGTCCTTGCCTGGGTTGGCTGGCCCTGTACTTGGTAATTCTCTGGCTGTGCTGGGCTCCCCATGTCCACCTGTCCTTGCCTGTGTTGGCTGACCCTGCACTTGGGAATTCCATAGCTGTGCTGGGGTCCCCTTGTCCACCTGTCCTTGCCTGGGTTGGCTGGCCCTGTACTTGGTAATTCTCTGGCTGTGCTGGGCTCCCCATGTCCACCTGTCCTTGCCTGTGTTGGCTGGCCTTGCACTTGAGAATTCTCTGGCTGTGCGGGGTTCCCCATGGCCAATTGTCCTTGCCTGTGTTGGCTGACCCTGCACTTGGGAATTCTCTGGCTGTGCTGGGCTCCCCATGTCCACCTGTCTTGCCTGTGTTGGCTGACCTTGCACTTGGGAATTCTCTGGCTGTGCAGGGCTCCCCATGTCCAGCTGTCCTTGCCTGTGTTGGCTGACCCTGCACTTGGGAATTCTCTGGCTGTGCTGGATTCCCCATGTCCACCTGTCCTTGCCTGTGTTGGCTGACCCTACACTGGGTAATTCTCTGGCTGTGCTGGGCTCCCCATGTCCAGCTGTCCTTGCCTGTGTTGGTTGACCCTGGACTTGGGAATTCTCTGGCTTTGCTGGGCTCCCCATGTCCACCTGTCCTTGCCTGTGTTGGCTGACCTTGCACTTGGGAATTCTCTGGCTGTGCTGGGCTCCCCATGTCCACCTGTCCTTGCCTGTGTTGGCTGACCCTGCACTTGGGAATTCTCTGGCTGTGCTCGGCTCCCCATGTCCACCTGTCCTTGCCTGTGTTGGCTGACCCTGCACTTGGTAATTCTCTGGCTGTGCTGGGCTCCCCATGTCCACCTGTCCTTGCCTGTGTTGGCTGACCCTGCACTTGGGAATTCTCTGGCTGTGCTGGGCTCCCCATGTCCAACTGTCCTTGTTTGTGTAGGCTGACCCTGCACCTGGGAATTCTCTGGCTCTACTGGGCTCCCCATGTCCACCTGTCCTTGCCTGTGATGGCTGACCCTGCACTTGGGAGTTCTCTGGCTATGCTGGGCTCCCCATGTCCACCTGTCCTTGCCTGTGTTGGCTGACCCTGCACCTGGGAATTCTCTGGCTGTACTGGGCTCCCCATGTCCACCTGTCCTTGCCTGTGTTGGCTGACCCTGCACTTGGGAATTCTCGGGCTCTGCTGGGCTCCCCATGTCCACCTACCCTTGCCTGTGTTGGCTGACCCTGCACTTGGGAATTCTCGGGCTCTGCTGGGCTCCCCAGCTCTGCCTGTCCTTGCCTGTGTTGGCTGACCCTGCACTTAGTAATTCTCTGGCAGTGCTGGGCTCCCGATGTCCACCTGTCCTTGCCTATGTTGGCTGACTTTGCGATTGGGAATTCTCTGGCTGTGCTGGGCTCGCCATGTCCACCTGCCTTGCCTGTGTTGGCTGACCCTGCACTTGGGAATTCTCTGGCTGTGCTGGGCTCCCCATGTCTGCCTGTCCTTGCCTGTGTTGGCTGACCCTGCACTTGGGAATTCTCTGGCTGTGCTGGGCTCCCCATGTCCGCCAGTCCTTGCCTGTGTTGGCTGACCCTGCACTTGGGAATTCTCTGGCTCTGCTGGGCTCCCCGTGTCTACCTGTCCTTGCCTGTGTTGGCTGACCCTGCACCTGGGAATTCTCTGGCTATGATGGGCTCGCCGTGTCCACCTGTTCTTGCCTTGTGTTGGCTGACCCTGCACTTGGGTATTCTCTGGCTCTGCTCGGCTCCCCGTGTCCACCTACCCTTGCCTGTGTTGGCTGACCCTGCACTTGGGAATTCTCTGGCTGTGCTGGGCTCCCAATGTCCACCTGTCTTGCCTGTGTTGGCTTACCTTGTACTTGGGAATTCTCTGGCTGTGCTGGGCTCACCATGTCCACCTGTCTTGCCTGTGTTGGCTGACCTTGCACTTGGGAATTCTCTGGCTGTGCTGGGCTCCCCATGTCCAACTGTCTTGCCTGTGTTGGCTGACCTTGCACTAGGGAATTCTCTGGCTGTGCTGGGCTCCCCATGTCCACCTGTCCTTGCCTGTGTTGGCTGACCCTGCACTTGGGAATTCTCTGGCTGTGCTGGGCTCCCCATGTTCACCTGTCCTAGCCTGTGTTGGCTGACCCTGCACTTGGGAATTCTCTGGCTGTGCTGGGCTCCCCATGTCCACCTGCCCTTGCCTGTGTTGGCTGACCCTGCACTTGGTAATTCTCTGGCTGTGCTGGGCTCCCCATGTCCACCTGTCCTTGCCTTTGTTCGCTTACCCTGCACTTGGTAATTTTCTGGCTGTGCTGGGCTCCCCATGTCCCCCTGTCCTTTCCTGTGTTGGCTGACCCTGCACTTGGGAATTCTCTGGCTGTGCTGGGCTCCATATGTCCACCTGTCCTTGCCTGTGTTGGCTGACCCTGCGCTTTGGAATTCTCTGGCTGTGCTGGGCTCCCCATGTCCACTTGTCCTTGCCTGTGTTGGCTGATCTTGCGCTTGGTAATTCTCTGGCTGTGCTGAGCTCCCCATTTCCACATGTCCTTGCCTGTGTTGGCTGACCCTGCACTTGGTAATTCTCTGGCTGTGCTGGGCTCCCCATGTCCACCTGTCCTAGCCTGTGTTGGCTGACCCTGCCCTTGGGAATTCTCTGGCTGTGCTGGGCTCCCCATGTCCACCTGTCCTTGCCTGTGTTGGCTGACCCTGCACCTGGTAATTCTCTGGCTGTGCTGGGCTCCCCATGTCCACCTGTCCTTGCCTGTGTTGGCTGACCAGGCACTTGGGAATTCTCTGGCTGTGCTGGGCTCCCCATGTCCACCTGTCCTTGCCTGTGTTGGCTGACCATGCACTTGGAAATTCTCTGGCAGTGCTGGGCTCCCCATGTCCACCTGTCCTTGCCTGTGTTGGCTGACCTTGCACTTGGGAATTCTCTGGCTGTGCTGGGCTCCCCATGTCCACCTGTCCTAGCCTGTGTTGGCTGACCCTGCCCTTGGGAATTCTCTGGCTGTGCTGGGCTCCCCATGTCCACCTGTCCTTGCCTGTGTTGGCTGACCATGCACTTGGAAATTCTCTGGCAGTGCTGGGCTCCCCATGTCCACCTGTCCTTGCCTGTGTTGGCTGACCTTGCACTTGGGAATTCTCTGGCTGTGCTGGGCTCCCCATGTCCACCTGTCCTAGCCTGTGTTGGCTGACCCTGCCCTTGGGAATTCTCTGGCTGTGCTGGGCTCCCCATGTCCACCTGTCCTTGCCTGTGTTGGCTGACCCTGCACTTGGGAATTCTCTGGCTGTGCTGGGCTCCCCATGTCCACCTGTCCTAGCCTGTGTTGGCTGACCCTGCACTTGGGAATTCTCTGGCTGTGCTGGGCTCCCCATGTCCACCTGCCCTTGCCTGTGTTGGCTGACCCTGCACTTGGTAATTCTCTGGCTGTGCTGGGCTCCCCATGTCCACCTGTCCTTGCCTTTGTTCGCTTACCCTGCACTTGGTAATTTTCTGGCTGTGCTGGGCTCCCCATGTCCCCCTGTCCTTTCCTGTGTTGGCTGACCCTGCACTTGGGAATTCTCTGGCTGTGCTGGGCTCCCCATGTCCACCTGTCCTTGCCTATGTTGGCTGACCTTGCACTTGGGAATTCTCTGGCTGTGCTGGGCTCCCCATGTCCACCTGTCCTAGCCTGTGTTTGCTGACCCTGCCCTTGGGAATTCTCTGGCTGTGCTGGGCTCCCCATGTCCACCTGTCCTTGCCTGTGTTGGCTGACCATGCACTTGGAAATTCTCTGGCAGTGCTGGGCTCCCCATGTCCACCTGTCCTTGCCTATGTTGGCTGACCCTGCACTTGGTAATTCTCTGGCTGTGCTGGGCTCCCCATGTCCACGGCCCTCATTACGACCCTGGCGGAAAGTGACTGACCGGACCGCCACAGCGTAAATAGCGTTTCCGCCATTGCACGAAGGAGCAAAGTGCGGCCCATTCCGACCCATCGGGCACGAGCACCACGCCATGGCGGAAGTGCAAAGTCCGCGATGGCGGAAATGACCCCAAAACGGCCCACACCGCCGCCGTACGGCGCCCTAGGTGCAATACCGCCACCCCTCTTAGCGGTCACCGCAGTGTGCGCCTACCGGAAAGTACGGTGACCGGAAATATACGGAAACGGAAGTTAAAACATGGCCCCGGAACGGGAAACATCCCGCCGTACACCTATAAAACCACTAAAACCACACAACCACTAAAATCACTACCCTGAAACACACCCCAACCCGTCATCCACCCTAGCGAAACCAAGAAAAATGGGAAAAGTAGCGAAGAAAGCGTGCGACCGCAAGCGGCAGGTCCACTTCTCCCGTGAGGAACTCACCGTGCTAACAGAGACCCTCCAGGAGAATGCTGCCGTCGTCTTCTCCACGCAAATGACCAGAACGGCACTTGCAAACAAGAAGGCCATATGGGCTCTGGTGGCACAGCGGGTAAGTGCGGTGGGGACCGCACCCCGCACCCCACAGCAATGCCGCAAGCGATGGGACGACATGCGGATACGCGTCCGCAGCATACTCTCTGCCAACCGCAACATTGCCACAGCCACCGGGGGAGGTCCTGAATCACCCATCAAGTTGACCCCCTGGGAAGAAATCTGTGCCTCCACCATCGGAATGGAGAGCATAGAGGGAGTCGGAGGGATGGAGAAAGGAGTGCAGACATCCGAAGATTCAGGTAGGGGGGCCAAATAAAACAATGCCAAATCCACACAGTCCATCCATGTGAAGTACCATGCGTCCACATAGTGCTACAGAAACACATGTCCAGGAGAACGTCCACACACATAGGCCTGATAGCGCACGTTAAAACCCACAATAAATACATAAATAATTAAAAACCCCTAAAACACGCACTACACGTGCAGCAGGCACACCCTAACTGCAGGCTGCCAAACAACTGCACCCTCACTCCACACACAAATGAAAGCACCTCCAAGGCCCCGACCCAAATCACCCTCAGGTACCACTCCAATGCATGTGATACAATGCCATTCCAATTCCCACAGACCCATCAATAACCCTCGCCCTCCTTTACTCCACCACAGGGTCCGATCCAAACGACGAGCTTCAGGACACCCCTACCAGCACACCTGCAAAGAGGGCCAAGACCAACGGCCAGAGACCCTCCACCTCAGCTGCACGCATCAAGACACGGCAGCAGCACAAATCAGGTGGCAGCACAGAGGAGGGAACATCAACAGGCACCCCAGCAGCCAGCATGGGCACACCACCACCACCACAGGTCCCCCCAATGGATGCCACAGAAGGCACTGCCTCTGGTGGCAGCAGCACCATAGGTGACACCCCATTGATGGCAGCATGCTCGGACACCGAAGACGGGGATGTCGAAGTCAGATCCATCCATGACCTGTCCCAATCCCCCTGTCTGTCCCATCCCGTACAACATGAGAATACCACGCAGGGGGACCCACAAGACGACGACTGGCCATCCCCCACAAGCCCTGTGGCAAGGCAACATGAGGACAACAGCCCCTCTGTGACACCCCCGCAAATGGCCATGGCCCAGCAGAGGCAACAGTCCCTCGACCAGTTAATCGTGCAACAGCAGCAAATGGCCACGCTCCTCAAGGACCATGCCGATGAATGTGGGGGCACTAAGGCAGACATAGAAACATCAACTGAGACACTTAGGGCATAAATGGAGAGAGGTACAGAGACGCTAAGGGCACAAATGGAGAGAAGCACCGAGAGCCTGAGGGGGGAACTGCATGCGACGTCCAAAGACGTATGTGCCGAACTTGCCGCAGTGCGCCGTGTGCTCACTGAGCTCTCGCAAACCCTTAGGGACATGCATGGACGTGAGCAGGCAGAGACATCATCCGTTGCAAGTTCCGTCCAGGGCAGCCCCCAACGTAGATCTGGGAGGAACCTGCGCTCCACAGGCAGGGGTGCCCCTGATACCCGCAGAGGGGGCTTGCAATAGCGACTGCCCACTGACAATGAGCATCTTTGGACACTGGTGTTCGGGGGGGAGGTAGGAGGGTGGAGGGGGTGTGTTGGGCTCACTTGGGTGGCGGGTCGATAGGGTGTTCAACATGATATCACATATGCCATAAACAGTGCACGATCAACCAATGAGATGTGTGGACATTGATCTTTGTGTACTAGGCCATCATAGGCGTACAGTCCATATTGTGCATGTCCCAGACACACACAGTGCCACGAGTCCCGTGTCCATGTATCAGCCACCAGGCGTGAGTGCTAGAAGCATGCATCAATGAGATGCTGACGAATGTCACGGGCCTCCGGTGCCTCGCAGACTCCATGAGGTGCTGCCACATCCCCACCCTCATCATGACCATCATCAGGTGCTTGCAGTTCTGCGTCAGGGGGCATGGGCACATTTCTACGTACGCACATGTTGTGGAGCATGACACATGCCATGACCATCTTTGCAACCTTCTCATGGCGGTACAGGAGTGCCCCGCCAGACCTGCTGAGGCAGCGGAAACGAGTCTTCAGTAGGCCGAATGCCTGTTCAATGACTACACGGGTACGTGAGTGGGCATGGTTGTAGTCCTCCTCATGCTGGTCCCGTGGGTTCCGGACTGGTGTGAGGAGCCATCTCTTCAGTGGATACCCAGCATCACCTGTATGTGGACGAGAAACGCATGATGTGGAATGCCATTGCTACGTACGCACACCCCCCCCCCTTCCTGCCAGGTCATTGCCAAATCACATACCCCACATATTCATGCATGTAATGAGACTCACCGAGTAGCCAGGATCTGTTCCCTGCGTGTCGCTCCATGTAGCATGGTATTGTAGAGTTCCTCAAGACCATAGAATCATGGGTTGATCCAGGGAATCGGGCACAACAATGTGTAATGATCCTGTTGGAGTCACACACCATTTGTACATTCAGGGAATGAAATTGTTTTCGGTTGCGGTACTGGGCCTCCATGGCATGTGGGACGACCAATTCAACATGGGTGCAGTCGATGGCACCAATGCAACCCGGTATGCCGGCAAGTGCATGGAATCCCACTTTTGTGTTGGTAATTTCCTGCTCCGAGCGTGGTAGAGAGATGTAGTCGTCTGCGTGCTGCAGGAGGGCATCGAGCACTTGCAATAGTGTCCGTGAGAACAGTGGCTGAGAAATGCCATGCAACTGTCCGACTGTGTGCTGGTAGGTGCCTGTGGCCAGGAAGTGTAGTACAGACACCACCTTCAGTAGGGGTGGGATGGCGGTTGGGCTATCTATCATGCTGACAAGGTCAGCCTGTGTCATGTCCACAATGGCGGCTATGGTGTCCCGGTCCAGACGGTAGAGGGTGTGGATCTGCTCATCAGTGAGGTTGAACGGATGTGCTCGGAGGCGTGGGATTGCGGGCTGCCTGCGTGGTGGTAGTGGCTGTGCTGGCGGCCCTTGCTGGCCCTGCCTTGGCCTCCTCCTCCTCCTGCGTCTCCTCCGTGCGGCCGGTTGTAGTTGGTGTTCGTCTTCTTCTTGGAGTTGGAGTACTTGTAGTGCTATCAGGTCCCCCAGGGCCAACATCGCGAGTCCTGCCGGTAGCATTTCGGTGTGGTTGTGGGAGGAGACTGGCTGTGCAATTTATGTGTTTTCAGGCTGTATGGCCTCCACCTGTGGTGATTCATTCCACCTGTGCAAACTGCTCTCCCCTTTGGCCGGGCACGTCCCGCGCACAACGCTGCAATTCGGGGAATGGCATCTTGCTATTGCAATCATGTATTTGTACCCGATGGCCGTGTAAGATTGGTTGATATGTTCATTCTGCTGTGGTCCCATTGTTTCACATACTATCTGTGCAGTCGCGAACAGACTTGTGAAGGGTCAGTGGAACGTAGTACTCGAGTAACGGTGGGCCCTCATGCATCAACGTACCGAGTTGCAACGACGGGCGGGGCGTCCCATTTGTGGGTGAAGGCAGTTGCCATTTTCACACACAGCCGCACTCGATGGAATAATTAGTGATTTCAAACGGCCACAGATGCCTTTTCGACGTGATGTTGCAAATGAGGAATTCGAAGGGCGGCGCTTTCGGTTTCCAGCTAGCGGCGAGGAGATGCCCACAGGTCTGACTGCAAATATAACGTTCTATTGTTCAATGTCCTTGAGACAGGGGCCATGGCGAGGAAGCAATGATTGATATGAATAGTTTGGGATGCGCAATAGCTACGTGGCCGATGAGGCCGGCCATTCCCAAATACATGTTACTTCACGACACTGGAATTACGGGCTGGGGCACTGTGGATTTTGCAGGCTGCATAACGCACAGACTCAATGGATGTTTCTAATGTCATGTGAGTAATTATTCAGGCGTTTTGATCCCGGGATGAGGGAATGATGGATGGATGCATGGGCAGGTGATTTGATACAGAGTTTGCCATGTACAGGGCTTCTTGGGATCTATCCGCCTCCCCTACGCTATGTGATGCAGGGCTGCCATAGTGGGACCATCATCTATCTGGCCTTGTTGAGCCCTCCCTGTCTCGACGCGCCCTCAGACACTTGTGTCCATGCACGTTAACATTCCCATCTGATGGATTCTGTTTTGACAGACGCATGCACAGGTACACTCGTTTGTGATGGTGTTTGCACCTCGATATAGATGGTTATGAGTCGCAAGTGGTTTTGGGGTGGTGATGATCCTTTGGAGTGGGCTAGCATGCATATGGCTGTGGATTTAGTGTGATCATTGAAGTGAGTTGTTGGAATGTAGTTCTGATGGCCATTCAGTTCTTTTTCTTTTCTTTTGGTTGACAGGTATCTCCTCCCCTTTTGCCACTGCCATCTGTATGCCACTCCTGCAGATGGATTTTACTCCCGACACCTGCTGCTTCGTGTTAATCAGTGGAGCAGCATTACGATCTTATGGGACGATCGCCAATGGCCCACATGCCCTTACGCAGTACTGGTGGCTCGGAGCAACATTTCGGCCTTTCAGCTGGACTAGTGCCTCCCCATTGGGACGGCCCTGCGGTTGTGTGCACTTCCATGTTGCCTTTTCGTACGTGATTGTGGCTCTGTGTACCATGAGGGAACAGGGCGTCACACAAGTAGTGGCTGGTCATTTCTTGCGGATGCAGCACACAATGGTGAAAGGTGTTTTGGAGTTCATGGCCTGATGGCTGTATGGGCTTGGTGATTTTGATGTGCATTAAATTTCTATTCTGATTTGGCCCGTGTAGCGTTTTTCTTTGCAAGTGATGTGGCATATGCCTATTTGGGGGGCGATGTATTGTGGGGAGATCTGCATTGGGTTCCAGCTTCGGAGTTTAGTTGCGTGGTACTGTATTGGGCGCGTTTGCCTACGAAGCCCGTGAGGTCAGGGATGGGGGCTGCCAATATGACAGTTTGAATGTTGTCATGCTCAGGGGCGGGGGATTGGGTTTTGTGTGACAGATGCCAGTCAGCCAGGTGGACTGGTGGAATGATGTGATTCTCGGAATATTGCTGGTCACAGGTGCCTGTGTTTGCGTGCGTTTCTTGGTGGGGGACTGTGGTCATGTCCATTGGGATGGCTTCTGTATTCGTGCCATCTGTGCCCTGCAGCTCCCATTGGCCCCTGTTGTGTTTCTTTTGTTCGTTGGCATGCATGGGTGACTTGTACATTTCAATGGTTGCATTGTGACTTCATTGCACCTACGGGGAGTTGTACTTTGTGGGCAGGGAGCGGTGTACAGGCACTCAGTGGGGCCGTTTACGGTTGATTCGCGATGCCGTACTTCTCACCATGGCGGAATGGTACATTCCGCCATGCTTCATGGCGTTAGGTACATGTCCGCTAGGGTCAGAATTGGCGTACCCTTGCGCCATGGTGGTGTTTGCGGTTTGGCATGGCGCGCGCGCGCGTGCTTGGTGCAGTTAGCGTTGGCGTTCACTACGGTGTCGCTAATGGCTTCGTACTTTGCGGTGACGGGTCATAGTCGCACCGAGCGCTATTCGATGGCGGTATTGCATTTCCGCCATCGTTTTCCGAATTCCGCCAGGGTCGTAATGAGGGCCGCACCTGTCCTAGCCTGTGTTGGCTGACCCTGCCCTTGGGAATTCTCTGGCTGTGCTGGGCTCCCCATGTCCACCTGTCCTTGCCTGTGTTGGCTGACCCTGCACCTGGTAATTCTCTGGCTGTGCTGGGCTCCCCATGTCCACCTGTCCTTGCCTGTGTTGGCTGACCAGGCACTTGGGAATTCTCTGGCTGTGCTGGGCTCCCCATGTCCACCTGTCCTTGCCTGTGTTGGCTGACCATGCACTTGGAAATTCTCTGGCAGTGCTGGGCTCCCCATGTCCACCTGTCCTTGCCTATGTTGGCTGACCTTGCACTTGGGAATTCTCTGGCTGTGCTGGGCTCCCCATGTCCACCTGTCTTGCCTGTGTTGGCTGACCTTGCACTTGGGAATTCTCTGACTGTGCTGGGCTCCAAATGTCCACCTGTCTTGCCTGTGTTGGCTGACCCTGCACTTTGGAATTCTCTGGCTGTGCTGGGCTTCCCATGTCCACCTGTCCTTGCCTGTGTTGGCTGACCCTGCACTTGGTAATTCTCTGGCTTTGGTGGGCTCCCCATGTCCACCTGTACTTACCTGTGTTGGCTCACTCTGCACTTGGGAATTCTCTGGCTGTGCTGGGCTCCACATGTCCACCTGTCCTTGCCTGTGTTGGCTGACCCTGCACTTGGGAATTCTCTGGCTGTACTGGGCTCCCCATGTCCACCTGTCCTAGCCTGTGTTGGCTGCCCCTGCACTTGGGAATTCTCTGGCTGTGCTGGGCTCCTCATGTCCACTTGTCCTTGCCTGTGTTGGCTGACCCTGCACCTGGTAATTATCTGGCTGTGCTGGGCTCCCCATGTCCACCTGTCCTTGCCTGTGTTGGCTGACCCTGAACTTGGGAATTCTCTGGCTGTGCTGGGCTCCCCATGTCCACCTGTCCTTGCCTGTGTTGGCTGACCCTGCACTTGGGAATTCCCTAGCTGTGCTGGGGTCCCCTTGTCCACCTGTCCTTGCCTGGGTTGGCTGGCCCTGTACTTGGTAATTCTCTGGCTGTGCTGGGCTCCCCATGTCCACCTGTCCTTGCCTGTGTTGGCTGGCCTTGCACTTGAGAATTCTCTGGCTGTGCGGGGTTCCCCATGTCCAACTGTCCTTGCCTGTGTTGGCTGACCCTGCACTTGGGAATTCTCTGGCTGTGCTGGGCTCCCCATGTCCACCTGTCTTGCCTGTGTTGGCTGACCTTGCACTTGGGAATTCTCTGGCTGTGCAGGGCTCCCCATGTCCAGCTGTCCTTGCCTGTGTTGGCTGACCCTGCACTTGGGAATTCTCTGGCTGTGCTGGATTCCCCATGTCCACCTGTCCTTGCCTGTGTTGGCTGACCCTTCACTGGTTAATTCTCTGGCTGTGCTGGGCTCCCCATGTCCACCTGTCCTTGCCTGTGTTGGCTGACCCTGCACTTGGGAATTCTCTGGCTGTGCTGGGCTCCCCATGTCCACCTGTCCTTGCCTGTGTTGGCTGACCCTGCACTTGGGAATTCTCTGGCTGTGCTGGGCTCCCAATGTCCACCTGTCTTGCCTGTGTTGGCTGACCTTGCACTTGGGAATTCTCTGGCTGTGCTGGGCTCCCAATGTCCACCTGTCTTGCCTGTGTTGGCTGACCTTGCACTTGGGAATTCTCTGGCTGTGCTGGGCTCCCCATGTCCACCTGTCTTGCCTGTGTTGGCTGACCTTGCATTAGGGAATTCTCTGGCCGTGCTGGGCTCCCCTTGTCCAACTCTCCTTGCCTGTGTTGGCTCACCCTGCACTTGGGAATTCTCTGGCTGTGCTGGGCTCCCCATGTCCACCTGTCCTAGCCTGTGTTGGCTGACCCTGCACTTGGGAACTCTCTGGCTGTTCTGGGCTCCCCATGTCCACCTGTCCTTGCCTGTGTTGGCTGACCCTGCACTTGGGAATTCTCTGGCTGTGCTGGGCTCCCCATGTCCACCTGTCCTTGCCTTTGTTCGCTGACCCTGCACTTGGGAATTTTCTGGCTGTGCTGGGCTCCCCATGTCCACCTGTCCTTGCCTGTGTTGGCTGACCCTGCACTTGGGAATTCTCTGGCTGTGCTGGGCTCGATATGTCCACCTGTCCTTGCCTGTGTTGGCTGACCCTGCACTTGGGAATTCTCTGGCTGTGCTGGGCTCCCCATGTCCACCTGTCCTTGCCTGTGTTGGCTGATCTTGCACTTGGTAATTCTCTGGCTGTGCTGAGCTCCCCATGTCCACCTGTCCTTGCCTGTGTTGGCTGACCCTGCACTTGGGAATTCTCTGGCTGTGCTGGGCTCCCCATGTCCACCGGTCCTTGCCTGTGTTGGCTGACCCTGCACTTGGGAATTCTCTGGCTGTGCTGGGCTCCCCATGTCCACCTGTCCTTTCCTGTGTTGGCTGACCCCGCACTTGGGAATTCTCTGGCTGTGCTGGGCTCCACATGTCCACCTGTCCTTGCCTGTGTTGGCTGACCCTGCACTTGGTAATTCTCTGGCTTTGGTGGGCTCCCCATGTCCACCTGTACTTACCTGTGTTGGCTCACTCTGCACTTGGGAATTCTCTGGCTGTGCTGGGCTCCACATGTCCACCTGTCCTTGCCTGTGTTGGCTGACCCTGCACTTGGGAATTCTCTGGCTGTACTGGGATCCCCATGTCCACCTGTCCTAGCCTGTGTTGGCTGCCCCTGCACTTGGGAATTCTCTGGCTGTGCTGGGCTCCCCATGTCCACTTGTCCTTGCCTGTGTTGGCTGACCCTGCACCTGGTAATTATCTGGCTGTGCTGGGCTCCCCATGTCCACCTGTCCTTGCCTGTGTTGGCTGACCCTGAACTTGGGAATTCTCTGGCTGTGCTGGGCTCCCCATGTCCACCTGTCCTTGCCTGTGTTGGCTGACCCTGCACTTGGGAATTCCCTAGCTGTGCTGGGGTCTCCTTGTCCACCTGTCCTTGCCTGGGTTGGCTAGCCCTGTACTTGGTAATTTTCTGGCTGTGCTGGGCTCCCCATGTCCACCTGTCCTTGCCTGTGTTGGCTGACCCTGCACTTGGGAATTCCCTAGCTGTGCTGGGGTCCCCTTGTCCACCTGTCCTTGCCTGGGTTGGCTGGCCCTGTACTTGGTAATTCTCTGGCTGTGCTGGGCTCCCCATGTCCACCTGTCCTTGCCTGTGTTGGCTGACCCTGCACTTGGGAATTCCCTAGCTGTGCTGGGGTCCCCTTGTCCACCTGTCCTTGCCTGGGTTGGCTGGCCCTGTACTTGGTAATTCTCTGGCTGTGCTGGGATCCCCATGTCCACCTGTCCTTGCCTGTGTTGGCTGGCCTTGCACTTGAGAATTATCTGGCTGTGCGGGGTTCCCCATGTCCAACTGTCCTTGCCTGTGTTGGCTGACCCTGCACTTGGGAATTCTCTGGCTGTGCTGGGCTCCCCATGTCCACCTGTCTTGCCTGTGTTGGCTGACCTTGCACTTGGGAATTCTCTGGCTGTGCAGGGCTCCCCATGTCCAGCTGTCCTTGCCTGTGTTGGCTGACCCTGCACTTGGGAATTCTCTGGCTGTGCTGGATTCCCCATGTCCACCTGTCCTTGCCTGTGTTGGCTGACCCTACACTGGGTAATTCTCTGGCTGTGCTGGGCTCCCCATGTCCAGCTGTCCTTGCCTGTGTTGGTTGACCCTGGAATTGGGAATTCTCTGGCTGTGCTGGGCTCCCCATGTCCACCTGTCCTTGCCTGTGTTGGCTGACCCTGCACTTGGGAATTCTCTGGCTGTGCTGGGCTCCCCATGTCCACCTGTCCTTGCCTGTGTTGGCTGACCCTGCACTTGGGAATTCTCTGGCTGTGCTCGGCTCCCCATGTCCACCTGTCCTTGCCTGTGTTGGCTGACCCTGCACTTGGTAATTCTCTGGCTGTGCTGGGCTCCCCATGTCCACCTGTCCTTGCCTGTGTTGGCTGACCCTGCACTTGGGAATTCTCTGGCTGTGCTGGGCTCCCCATGTCCAACTGTCCTTGTTTGTGTAGGCTGACCCTGCACCTGGGAATTCTCTGGCTCTACTGGGCTCCCCATGTCCACCTGTCCTTGCCTGTGTTGGCTGACCCTGCACTTGGGAGTTCTCTGGCTATGCTGGGCTCCCCATGTCCACCTGTCCTTGCCTGTGTTGGCTGACCCTGCACCTGGGAATTCTCTGGCTGTACTGGGCTCCCCATGTCCACCTGTCCTTGCCTGTGTTGGCTGACCCTGCACTTGGGAATTCTCGGGCTCTGCTGGGCTCCCCATGTCCACCTACCCATGCCTGTGTTGGCTGACCCTGCACTTGGGAATTCTCGGGCTCTGCTGGGCTCCCCAGCTCTGCCTGTCCTTGCCTGTGTTGGCTGACCCTGCACTTAGTAATTCTCTGGCAGTGCTGGGCTCCCGATGTCCACCTGTCCTTGCCTATGTTGGCTGACTTTGCAATTGGGAATTCTCTGGCTGTGCTGGGCTCGCCATGTCCACCTGCCTTGCCTGTGTTGGCTGACCCTGCACTTGGGAATTCTCTGGCTGTGCTGGGCTCCCCATGTCTGCCTGTCCTTGCCTGTGTTGGCTGACCCTGCACTTGGGAATTCTCTGGCAGTGCTGGGCTCCCGATGTCCACCTGTCCTTACCTATGTTGGCTGACTTTGCAATTGGGAATTCTCTGGCTGTGCTGGGCTCGCCATGTCCACCTGCCTTGCCTGTGTTGGCTGACCCTGCACTTGGGAATTCTCTGGCTCTGCTGGGCTCCCCGTGTCTACCTGTCCTTGCCTGTGTTGGCTGACCCTGCACCTGGGAATTCTCTGGCTATGATTGGCTCGCCGTGTCCACCTGTTCTTGCCTTGTGTTGGCTGACCCTGCACTTGGGAATTCTCGGGCTCTGCTGGGCTCCCCAGCTCTGCCTGTCCTTGCCTGTGTTGGCTGACCCTGCACTTAGTAATTCTCTGGCAGTGCTGGGCTCCCGATGTCCACCTGTCCTTGCCTATGTTGGCTGACTTTGCAATTGGGAATTCTCTGGCTGTGCTGGGCTCGCCATGGCCACCTGCCTTGCCTGTGTTGGCTGACCCTGCACTTGGGAATTCTCTGGCTGTGCTGGGCTCCCCATGTCTGCCTGTCCTTGCCTGTGTTGGCTGACCCTGCACTTGGGAATTCTCTGGCTGTGCTGGGCTCCCCATGTCCGCCTGTCCTTGCCTGTGTTGGCTGACCCTGCACTTGGGAATTCTCTGGCTCTGCTGGGCTCCCCGTGTCTACCTGTCCTTGCCTGTGTTGGCTGACCCTGCACCTGGGAATTCTCTGGCTATGATGGGCTCGCCGTGTCCACCTGTTCTTGCCTTGTGTTGGCTGACCCTGCACTTGGGAATTCTCTGGCTCTGCTGGGCTCGCCGTGTCCACCTGTCCTTGCCTATGTTGGCTGACCTTGCACTTGGGAATTCTCTGGCTGTGCTGGGCTCCCCATGTCCACCTGTCTTGCCTGTGTTGGCTGACCTTGCACTTGGGAATTCTCTGATTCTGCTGGGCTCCAAATGTCCACCTGTCTTGCCTGTGTTGGCTGACCCTGCACTTTGGAATTCTCTGGCTGTGCTGGGCTTCCCATGTCCACCTGTCCTTGCCTGTGTTGGCTGACCCTGCACTTGGTAATTCTCTGGCTTTGGTGGGCTCCCCATGTCCACCTGTACTTACCTGTGTTGGCTCACTCTGCACTTGGGAATTCTCTGGCTGTGCTGGGCTCCACATGTCCACCTGTCCTTGCCTGTGTTGGCTGACCCTGCACTTGGGAATTCTCTGGCTGTGCTGGGCTCCCCATGTCCACCTGTCCTAGCCTGTGTTGGCTGCCCCTGCACTTGGGAATTCTCTGGCTGTGCTGGGCTCCCCATGTCCACTTGTCCTTGCCTGTGTTGGCTGACCCTGCACCTGGTAATTATCTGGCTGTGCTGGGCTCCCCATGTCCACCTGTCCTTGCCTGTGTTGGCTGACCCTGAACTTGGGAATTCTCTGGCTGTGCTGGGCTCCCCATGTCCACCTGTCCTTGGCTGTGTTGGCTGACCCTGCACTTGGGAATTCCCTAGCTGTGCTGGGGTCCCCTTGTCCACCTGTCCTTGCCTGGGTTGGCTGGCCCTGTACTTGGTAATTCTCTGGCTGTGCTGGGCTCCCCATGTCCACCTGTCCTTGCCTGTGTTGGCTGGCCTTGCACTTGAGAATTCTCTGGCTGTGCGGGGTTCCCCATGTCCAACTGTCCTTGCCTGTGTTGGCTGACCCTGCACTTGGGAATTCTCTGGCTGTGCTGGGCTCCCCATGTCCACCTGTCTTGCCTGTGTTGGCTGACCTTGCACTTGGGAATTCTCTGGCTGTGCAGGGCTCCCCATGTCCAGCTGTCCTTGCCTGTGTTGGCTGACCCTGCACTTGGGAATTCTCTGGCTGTGCTGGATTCCCCATGTCCACCTGTCCTTGCCTGTGTTGGCTGACCCTACACTGGTTAATTCTCTGGCTGTGCTGGGCTCCCCATGTCCACCTGTCCTTGCCTGTGTTGGCTGACCCTGCACTTGGGAATTCTCTGGCTGTGCTGGGCTCCCCATGTCCACCTGTCCTTGCCTGTGTTGGCTGACCCTGCACTTGGGAATTCTCTGGCTGTGCTGGGCTCCCAATGTCCACCTGTCTTGCCTGTGTTGGCTGACCTTGCACTTGGGAATTCTCTGGCTGTGCTGGGCTCCCAATGTCCACCTGTCTTGCCTGTGTTGGCTGACCTTGCACTTGGGAATTCTCTGGCTGTGCTGGGCTCCCCATGTCCACCTGTCTTGCCTGTGTTGGCTGACCTTGCATTAGGGAATTCTCTTGCCATGCTGGGCTCCCCTTGTCCAACTCTCCTTGCCTGTGTTGGCTCACCCTGCACTTGGGAATTCTCTGGCTGTGCTGGGCTCCCCATGTCCACCTGTCCTAGCCTGTGTTGGCTGACCCTGCACTTGGGAACTCTCTGGCTGTTCTGGGCTCCCCATGTCCACCTGTCCTTGCCTGTGTTGGCTGACCCTGCACTTGGTAATTCTCTGGCTGTGCTGGGCTCCCCATGTCCACCTGTCCTTGCCTTTGTTCGCTGACCCTGCACTTGGGAATTTTCTGGCTGTGCTGGGCTCCCCATGTCCACCTGTCCTTGCCTGTGTTGGCTGACCCTGCACTTGGGAATTCTCTGGCTGTGCTGGGCTCGATATGTCCACCTGTCCTTGCCTGTGTTGGCTGACCCTGCACTTGGGAATTCTCTGGCTGTGCTGGGCTCCCCATGTCCACCTGTCCTTGCCTGTGTTGGCTGATCTTGCACTTGGTAATTCTCTGGCTGTGCTGAGCTCCCCATGTCCACCTGTCCTTGCCTGTGTTGGCTGACCCTGCACTTGGGAATTCTCTGGCTGTGCTGGGCTCCCCATGTCCACCTGTCCTTGCCTGTGTTGGCTGACCCTGCACTTGGGAATTCTCTGGCTGTGCTGGGCTCCCCATGTCCACCTGTCCTTTCCTGTGTTGGCTGACCCCGCACTTGGGAATTCTCTGGCTGTGCTGGGCTCCACATGTCCACCTGTCCTTGCCTGTGTTGGCTGACCCTGCACTTGGGAATTCTCGGGCTCTGCTGGGCTCACCTTCCACCTGTCCTTGCCTGTGTTGGCTGACCCTGCACTTGGGAATTCTCTGGCTGTGCTGGGCTCCCCATGTCCACCTGTCCTTTACTGTGTTGGCTGACCCCGCACTTGGGAATTCTCTGGCTGTGCTGGGCTCCCCATGTCCACCTGTCCTTGCCTGTGTTGGCTGACCCTGCACTTGGGAATTCTCGGGCTCTGCTGGGCTCCCCGTGTCCACCTGTCCTTGCCTGTGTTGGCTGACCCTGCACTTGGGAATTCTCTGGCTATGCTGGGCTCGCCGTGTCCACCTGGCCTTGCCTGTGTTGGCTGACCCTGCACCTGGGAATTCTCTGGCTCTGCTGGGCTCCCCATGTCCACCTGTCCTTGCCTGTGTTGGCTGACCCTGCACTTGGGAATTCTCTGGCTCTGCTGGGCTTCCCATGTCCACCTACCCTTGCCTGTGTTGGCTGACCCTGCACTTGGGAATTTTCTGGCTGTGCTGGGCTCCCCAGCTCTGCCTGTCCTTGCCTGTGTTGGCTGACCCTGCACTTGGGAATTCTCGGGCTCTGCTGGGCTCCCCATATCCACCTACCCTTGCCTGTGTTGGCTGACCCTGCACTTGGTAATTCTCTGGCAGTGCTGGGCTCCCCATGTCTACCTGTCCTTGCATATGTTGGCTGACTTTGCAATTGGTTATTCTCTGGCTGCGCTGGGCTCGCCATGTCCACCTGTCTTGCCTGTGTTGGCTGACCTTGCAAATGGGAATTCTCTGGCTGTGCTGGGCTCCCCATGTCCACCTGTCTTGCCTGTGTTGGCTGACCCTGCACTTGGGAATTCTCTGGCTGGGCTGGGCTCCCCATGTCTACCTGTCCTTGCATATGTTGGCTGACTTTGCAATTGGTTATTCTCTGGCTGCGCTGGGCTCGCCATGTCCACCTGTCTTGCCTGTGTTGGCTGACCTTGCAAATGGGAATTCTCTGGCTGTGCTGGGCTCCCCATGTCCACCTGTCCTTGCCTGTGTTGGCTGACCCTGCACTTGGGGATTCTCTGGCTATGCTGGGCTCCCCATGTCCACCTGTCGGTGCCTGTATTGGCTGACCCTGCACCTGGGAATTCTCTGGCTCTGCTGGGCTCCCCATGTCCACCTGTCCTTGCCTGTGTTGGCTGACCCTGCACTTGGGAATTCTCGGGCTCTGCTGGGCTCCCCATGTCCACCTACCCTTGCCTGTGTTGGCTGACCCTGCACTTGGTAATTCTCTGGCAGTGCTGGGCTCCCCATGTCTACCTGTCATTGCATATGTTGGCTGACTTTGCAATTGGTTATTCTCTGGCTGCGCTGGGCTCGCCATGTCCACCTGTCTTGCCTGTGTTGGCTGACCTTGCAAATGGGAATTCTCTGGCTGTGCTGGGCTCCCCAGCTCTGCCTGTCCTTGCCTGTGTTGGCTGACCCTGCACTTAGTAATTCTCTGGCAGTGCTGGGCTCCCCATGTCTACCTGTCCTTGCATATGTTGGCTGACTTTGCAATTGGTTATTCTCTGGCTGTGCTGGGCTCCCCATGTCCACCTGTCCTTGCCTGTGTTGGCTGACCCTGCACTTGGGAATTCTCTGGCTGTGCTCGGCGCTCCATGTCCACCTGTCCTTGCCTGTGTTGGCTGACCCTGCACTTGGTAATTCTCTTGCTGTGCTGGGCTCCCCATGTCCACCTGTCCTTGCCTGTGTTGGCTGACCCTGCACCTGGGAATTCTCTGGCTCTACTGGGCTCCCCATGTCCACCTGTCCTTGCCTGTGTTGGCTGACCATGCACTTGGAAATTCTCTGGCAGTGCTGGGCTCCCCATGTCCACCTGTCCTTGCCTATGTTGGCTGACCCTGCACTTGGTAATTCTCTGGCTGTGCTGGGCTCCCCATGTCCACGGCCCTCATTACGACCCTGGCGGAAAGTGACTGACCGGACCGCCACAGCGTAAATAGCGTTTCCGCCATTGCACGAAGGAGCAAAGTGCGGCCCATTCCGACCCATCGGGCACGAGCACCACGCCATGGCGGAAGTGCAAAGTCCGCGATGGCGGAAATGACCCCAAAACGGCCCACACCGCCGCCGTACGGCGCCCTAGGTGCAATACCGCCACCCCTCTTAGCGGTCACCGCAGTGTGCGCCTACCGGAAAGTACGGTGACCGGAAATATACGGAAACGGAAGTTAAAACATGGCCCCGGAACGGGAAACATCCCGCCGTACACCTATAAAACCACTAAAACCACACAACCACTAAAATCACTACCCTGAAACACACCCCAACCCGTCATCCACCCTAGCGAAACCAAGAAAAATGGGAAAAGTAGCGAAGAAAGCGTGCGACCGCAAGCGGCAGGTCCACTTCTCCCGTGAGGAACTCACCGTGCTAACAGAGACCCTCCAGGAGAATGCTGCCGTCGTCTTCTCCACGCAAATGACCAGAACGGCACTTGCAAACAAGAAGGCCATATGGGCTCTGGTGGCACAGCGGGTAAGTGCGGTGGGGACCGCACCCCGCACCCCACAGCAATGCCGCAAGCGATGGGACGACATGCGGATACGCGTCCGCAGCATACTCTCTGCCAACCGCAACATTGCCACAGCCACCGGGGGAGGTCCTGAATCACCCATCAAGTTGACCCCCTGGGAAGAAATCTGTGCCTCCACCATCGGAATGGAGAGCATAGAGGGAGTCGGAGGGATGGAGAAAGGAGTGCAGACATCCGAAGATTCAGGTAGGGGGGCCAAATAAAACAATGCCAAATCCACACAGTCCATCCATGTGAAGTACCATGCGTCCACATAGTGCTACAGAAACACATGTCCAGGAGAACGTCCACACACATAGGCCTGATAGCGCACGTTAAAACCCACAATAAATACATAAATAATTAAAAACCCCTAAAACACGCACTACACGTGCAGCAGGCACACCCTAACTGCAGGCTGCCAAACAACTGCACCCTCACTCCACACACAAATGAAAGCACCTCCAAGGCCCCGACCCAAATCACCCTCAGGTACCACTCCAATGCATGTGATACAATGCCATTCCAATTCCCACAGACCCATCAATAACCCTCGCCCTCCTTTACTCCACCACAGGGTCCGATCCAAACGACGAGCTTCAGGACACCCCTACCAGCACACCTGCAAAGAGGGCCAAGACCAACGGCCAGAGACCCTCCACCTCAGCTGCACGCATCAAGACACGGCAGCAGCACAAATCAGGTGGCAGCACAGAGGAGGGAACATCAACAGGCACCCCAGCAGCCAGCATGGGCACACCACCACCACCACAGGTCCCCCCAATGGATGCCACAGAAGGCACTGCCTCTGGTGGCAGCAGCACCATAGGTGACACCCCATTGATGGCAGCATGCTCGGACACCGAAGACGGGGATGTCGAAGTCAGATCCATCCATGACCTGTCCCAATCCCCCTGTCTGTCCCATCCCGTACAACATGAGAATACCACGCAGGGGGACCCACAAGACGACGACTGGCCATCCCCCACAAGCCCTGTGGCAAGGCAACATGAGGACAACAGCCCCTCTGTGACACCCCCGCAAATGGCCATGGCCCAGCAGAGGCAACAGTCCCTCGACCAGTTAATCGTGCAACAGCAGCAAATGGCCACGCTCCTCAAGGACCATGCCGATGAATGTGGGGGCACTAAGGCAGACATAGAAACATCAACTGAGACACTTAGGGCAGAAATGGAGAGAGGTACAGAGACGCTAAGGGCACAAATGGAGAGAAGCACCGAGAGCCTGAGGGGGGAACTGCATGCGACGTCCAAAGACGTATGTGCCGAACTTGCCGCAGTGCGCCGTGTGCTCACTGAGCTCTCGCAAACCCTTAGGGACATGCATGGACGTGAGCAGGCAGAGACATCATCCGTTGCAAGTTCCGTCCAGGGCAGCCCCCAACGTAGATCTGGGAGGAACCTGCGCTCCACAGGCAGGGGTGCCCCTGATACCCGCAGAGGGGGCTTGCAATAGCGACTGCCCACTGACAATGAGCATCTTTGGACACTGGTGTTCGGGGGGGAGGTAGGAGGGTGGAGGGGGTGTGTTGGGCTCACTTGGGTGGCGGGTCGATAGGGTGTTCAACATGATATCACATATGCCATAAACAGTGCACGATCAACCAATGAGATGTGTGGACATTGATCTTTGTGTACTAGGCCATCATAGGCGTACAGTCCATATTGTGCATGTCCCAGACACACACAGTGCCACGAGTCCCGTGTCCATGTATCAGCCACCAGGCGTGAGTGCTAGAAGCATGCATCAATGAGATGCTGACGAATGTCACGGGCCTCCGGTGCCTCGCAGACTCCATGAGGTGCTGCCACATCCCCACCCTCATCATGACCATCATCAGGTGCTTGCAGTTCTGCGTCAGGGGGCATGGGCACATTTCTACGTACGCACATGTTGTGGAGCATGACACATGCCATGACCATCTTTGCAACCTTCTCATGGCGGTACAGGAGTGCCCCGCCAGACCTGCTGAGGCAGCGGAAACGAGTCTTCAGTAGGCCGAATGCCTGTTCAATGACTACACGGGTACGTGAGTGGGCATGGTTGTAGTCCTCCTCATGCTGGTCCCGTGGGTTCCGGACTGGTGTGAGGAGCCATCTCTTCAGTGGATACCCAGCATCACCTGTATGTGGACGAGAAACGCATGATGTGGAATGCCATTGCTACGTACGCACACCCCCCCCCCTTCCTGCCAGGTCATTGCCAAATCACATACCCCACATATTCATGCATGTAATGAGACTCACCGAGTAGCCAGGATCTGTTCCCTGCGTGTCGCTCCATGTAGCATGGTATTGTAGAGTTCCTCAAGACCATAGAATCATGGGTTGATCCAGGGAATCGGGCACAACAATGTGTAATGATCCTGTTGGAGTCACACACCATTTGTACATTCAGGGAATGAAATTGTTTTCGGTTGCGGTACTGGGCCTCCATGGCATGTGGGACGACCAATTCAACATGGGTGCAGTCGATGGCACCAATGCAACCCGGTATGCCGGCAAGTGCATGGAATCCCACTTTTGTATTGGTAATTTCCTGCTCCGAGCGTGGTAGAGAGATGTAGTCGTCTGCGTGCTGCAGGAGGGCATCGAGCACTTGCAATAGTGTCCGTGAGAACAGTGGCTGAGAAATGCCATGCAACTGTCCGACTGTGTGCTGGTAGGTGCCTGTGGCCAGGAAGTGTAGTACAGACACCACCTTCAGTAGGGGTGGGATGGCGGTTGGGCTATCTATCATGCTGACAAGGTCAGCCTGTGTCATGTCCACAATGGCGGCTATGGTGTCCCGGTCCAGACGGTAGAGGGTGTGGATCTGCTCATCAGTGAGGTTGAACGGATGTGCTCGGAGGCGTGGGATTGCGGGCTGCCTGCGTGGTGGTAGTGGCTGTGCTGGCGGCCCTTGCTGGCCCTGCCTTGGCCTCCTCCTCCTCCTGCGTCTCCTCCGTGCGGCCGGTTGTAGTTGGTGTTCGTCTTCTTCTTGGAGTTGGAGTACTTGTAGTGCTATCAGGTCCCCCAGGGCCAACATCGCGAGTCCTGCCGGTAGCATTTCGGTGTGGTTGTGGGAGGAGACTGGCTGTGCAATTTATGTGTTTTCAGGCTGTATGGCCTCCACCTGTGGTGATTCATTCCACCTGTGCAAACTGCTCTCCCCTTTGGCCGGGCACGTCCCGCGCACAACGCTGCAATTCGGGGAATGGCATCTTGCTATTGCAATCATGTATTTGTACCCGATGGCCGTGTAAGATTGGTTGATATGTTCATTCTGCTGTGGTCCCATTGTTTCACATACTATCTGTGCAGTCGCGAACAGACTTGTGAAGGGTCAGTGGAACGTAGTACTCGAGTAACGGTGGGCCCTCATGCATCACTGTACCGAGTTGCAACGACGGGCGGGGCGTCCCATTTGTGGGTGAAGGCAGTTGCCATTTTCACACACAGCCGCACTCGATGGAATAATTAGTGATTTCAAACGGCCACAGATGCCTTTTCGACGTGATGTTGCAAATGAGGAATTCGAAGGGCGGCGCTTTCGGTTTCCAGCTAGCGGCGAGGAGATGCCCACAGGTCTGACTGCAAATATAACGTTCTATTGTTCAATGTCCTTGAGACAGGGGCCATGGCGAGGAAGCAATGATTGATATGAATAGTTTGGGATGCGCAATAGCTACGTGGCCGATGAGGCCGGCCATTCCCAAATACATGTTACTTCACGACACTGGAATTACGGGCTGGGGCACTGTGGATTTTGCAGGCTGCATAACGCACAGACTCAATGGATGTTTCTAATGTCATGTGAGTAATTATTCAGGCGTTTTGATCCCGGGATGAGGGAATGATGGATGGATGCATGGGCAGGTGATTTGATACAGAGTTTGCCATGTACAGGGCTTCTTGGGATCTATCCGCCTCCCCTACGCTATGTGATGCAGGGCTGCCATAGTGGGACCATCATCTATCTGGCCTTGTTGAGCCCTCCCTGTCTCGACGCGCCCTCAGACACTTGTGTCCATGCACGTTAACATTCCCATCTGATGGATTCTGTTTTGACAGACGCATGCACAGGTACACTCGTTTGTGATGGTGTTTGCACCTCGATATAGATGGTTATGAGTCGCAAGTGGTTTTGGGGTGGTGATGATCCTTTGGAGTGGGCTAGCATGCATATGGCTGTGGATTTAGTGTGATCATTGAAGTGAGTTGTTGGAATGTAGTTCTGATGGCCATTCAGTTCTTTTTCTTTTCTTTTGGTTGACAGGTATCTCCTCCCCTTTTGCCACTGCCATCTGTATGCCACTCCTGCAGATGGATTTTACTCCCGACACCTGCTGCTTCGTGTTAATCAGTGGAGCAGCATTACGATCTTATGGGACGATCGCCAATGGCCCACATGCCCTTACGCAGTACTGGTGGCTCGGAGCAACATTTCGGCCTTTCAGCTGGACTAGTGCCTCCCCATTGGGACGGCCCTGCGGTTGTGTGCACTTCCATGTTGCCTTTTCGTACGTGATTGTGGCTCTGTGTACCATGAGGGAACAGGGCGTCACACAAGTAGTGGCTGGTCATTTCTTGCGGATGCAGCACACAATGGTGAAAGGTGTTTTGGAGTTCATGGCCTGATGGCTGTATGGGCTTGGTGATTTTGATGTGCATTAAATTTCTATTCTGATTTGGCCCGTGTAGCGTTTTTCTTTGCAAGTGATGTGGCATATGCCTATTTGGGGGGCGATGTATTGTGGGGAGATCTGCATTGGGTTCCAGCTTCGGAGTTTAGTTGCGTGGTACTGTATTGGGCGCGTTTGCCTACGAAGCCCGTGAGGTCAGGGATGGGGGCTGCCAATATGACAGTTTGAATGTTGTCATGCTCAGGGGCGGGGGATTGGGTTTTGTGTGACAGATGCCAGTCAGCCAGGTGGACTGGTGGAATGATGTGATTCTCGGAATATTGCTGGTCACAGGTGCCTGTGTTTGCGTGCGTTTCTTGGTGGGGGACTGTGGTCATGTCCATTGGGATGGCTTCTGTATTCGTGCCATCTGTGCCCTGCAGCTCCCATTGGCCCCTGTTGTGTTTCTTTTGTTCGTTGGCATGCATGGGTGACTTGTACATTTCAATGGTTGCATTGTGACTTCATTGCACCTACGGGGAGTTGTACTTTGTGGGCAGGGAGCGGTGTACAGGCACTCAGTGGGGCCGTTTACGGTTGATTCGCGATGCCGTACTTCTCACCATGGCGGAATGGTACATTCCGCCATGCTTCATGGCGTTAGGTACATGTCCGCTAGGGTCAGAATTGGCGTACCCTTGCGCCATGGTGGTGTTTGCGGTTTGGCATGGCGCGCGCGCGCGTGCTTGGTGCAGTTAGCGTTGGCGTTCACTACGGTGTCGCTAATGGCTTCGTACTTTGCGGTGACGGGTCATAGTCGCACCGAGCGCTATTCGATGGCGGTATTGCATTTCCGCCATCGTTTTCCGAATTCCGCCAGGGTCGTAATGAGGGCCGCACCTGTCCTAGCCTGTGTTGGCTGACCCTGCCCTTGGGAATTCTCTGGCTGTGCTGGGCTCCCCATGTCCACCTGTCCTTGCCTGTGTTGGCTGACCCTGCACCTGGTAATTCTCCGGCTGTGCTGGGCTCCCCATGTCCACCTGTCCTTGCCTGTGTTGGCTGACCAGGCACTTGGGAATTCTCTGGCTGTGCTGGGCTCCCCATGTCCACCTGTCCTTGCCTGTGTTGGCTGACCATGCACTTGGAAATTCTCTGGCAGTGCTGGGCTCCCCATGTCCACCTGTCCTTGCCTATGTTGGCTGACCTTGCACTTGGGAATTCTCTGGCTGTGCTGGGCTCCCCATGTCCACCTGTCTTGCCTGTGTTGGCTGACCTTGCACTTGGGAATTCTCTGACTGTGCTGGGCTCCAAATGTCCACCTGTCTTGCCTGTGTTGGCTGACCCTGCACTTTGGAATTCTCTGGCTGTGCTGGGCTTCCCATGTCCACCTGTCCTTGCCTGTGTTGGCTGACCCTGCACTTGGTAATTCTCTGGCTTTGGTGGGCTCCCCATGTCCACCTGTACTTACCTGTGTTGGCTCACTCTGCACTTGGGAATTCTCTGGCTGTGCTGGGCTCCACATGTCCACCTGTACTTACCTGTGTTGGCTCACTCTGCACTTGGGAATTCTCTGGCTGTGCTGGGCTCCACATGTCCACCTGTCCTTGCCTGTGTTGGCTGACCCTGCACTTGGGAATTCTCTGGCTGTACTGGGCTCCCCATGTCCACCTGTCCTAGCCTGTGTTGGCTGACCCTGCACCTGGTAATTATCTGGCTGTGCTGGGCTCCCCATGTCCACCTGTCCTTGCCTGTGTTGGCTGACCCTGAACTTGGGAATTCTCTGGCTGTGCTGGGCTCCCCATGTCCACCTGTCCTTGCCTGTGTTGGCTGACCCTGCACTTGGGAATTCCCTAGCTGTGCTGGGGTCCCCTTGTCCACCTGTCCTTGCCTGGGTTGGCTGGCCCTGTACTTGGTAATTCTCTGGCTGTGCTGGGCTCCCCATGTCCACCTGTCCTTGCCTGTGTTGGCTGGCCTTGCACTTGAGAATTCTCTGGCTGTGCGGGGTTCCCCATGTCCAACTGTCCTTGCCTGTGTTGGCTGACCCTGCACTTGGGAATTCTCTGGCTGTGCTGGGCTCCCCATGTCCACCTGTCTTGCCTGTGTTGGCTGACCTTGCACTTGGGAATTCTCTGGCTGTGCAGGGCTCCCCATGTCCAGCTGTCCTTGCCTGTGTTGGCTGACCCTGCACTTGGGAATTCTCTGGCTGTGCTGGATTCCCCATGTCCACCTGTCCTTGCCTGTGTTGGCTGACCCTTCACTGGTTAATTCTCTGGCTGTGCTGGGCTCCCCATGTCCACCTGTCCTTGCCTGTGTTGGCTGACCTTGCACTTGGGAATTCTCTGGCTGTGCTGGGCTCCCCATGTCCACCTGTCCTTGCCTGTGTTGGCTGACCCTGCACTTGGGAATTCTCTGGCTGTGCTGGGCTCCCAATGTCCACCTGTCTTGCCTGTGTTGGCTGACCTTGCTCTTGGGAATTCTCTGGCTGTGCTGGGCTCCCAATGTCCACCTGTCTTGCCTGTGTTGGCTGACCTTGCACTTGGGAATTCTCTGGCTGTGCTGGGCTCCCCATGTCCACCTGTCTTGCCTGTGTTGGCTGACCTTGCATTAGGGAATTCTCTGGCCGTGCTGGGCTCCCCTTGTCCAACTCTCCTTGCCTGTGTTGGCTCACCCTGCACTTGGGAATTCTCTGGCTGTGCTGGGCTCCCCATGTCCACCTGTCCTAGCCTGTGTTGGCTGACCCTGCACTTGGGAACTCTCTGGCTGTTCTGGGCTCCCCATGTCCACCTGTCCTTGCCTGTGTTGGCTGACCCTGCACTTGGGAATTCTCTGGCTGTGCTGGGCTCCCCATGTCCACCTGTCCTTGCCTTTGTTCGCTGACCCTGCACTTGGGAATTTTCTGGCTGTGCTGGGCTCCCCATGTCCACCTGTCCTTGCCTGTGTTGGCTGACCCTGCACTTGGGAATTCTCTGGCTGTGCTGGGCTCGATATGTCCACCTGTCCTTGCCTGTGTTGGCTGACCCTGCACTTGGGAATTCTCTGGCTGTGCTGGGCTCCCCATGTCCACCTGTCCTTGCCTGTGTTGGCTGATCTTGCACTTGGTAATTCTCTGGCTGTGCTGAGCTCCCCATGTCCACCTGTCCTTGCCTGTGTTGGCTGACCCTGCACTTGGGAATTCTCTGGCTGTGCTGGGCTCCCCATGTCCACCGGTCCTTGCCTGTGTTGGCTGACCCTGCACTTGGGAATTCTCTGGCTGTGCTGGGCTCCCCATGTCCACCTGTCCTTTCCTGTGTTGGCTGACCCCGCACTTGGGAATTCTCTGGCTGTGCTGGGCTCCACATGTCCACCTGTCCTTGCCTGTGTTGGCTGACCCTGCACTTGGTAATTCTCTGGCTTTGGTGGGCTCCCCATGTCCACCTGTACTTACCTGTGTTGGCTCACTCTGCACTTGGGAATTCTCTGGCTGTGCTGGGCTCCACATGTCCACCTGTCCTTGCCTGTGTTGGCTGACCCTGCACTTGGGAATTCTCTGGCTGTACTGGGATCCCCATGTCCACCTGTCCTAGCCTGTGTTGGCTGCCCCTGCACTTGGGAATTCTCTGGCTGTGCTGGGCTCCCCATGTCCACTTGTCCTTGCCTGTGTTGGCTGACCCTGCACCTGGTAATTATCTGGCTGTGCTGGGCTCCCCATGTCCACCTGTCCTTGCCTGTGTTGGCTGACCCTGAACTTGGGAATTCTCTGGCTGTGCTGGGCTCCCCATGTCCACCTGTCCTTGCCTGTGTTGGCTGACCCTGCACTTGGGAATTCCCTAGCTGTGCTGGGGTCTCCTTGTCCACCTGTCCTTGCCTGGGTTGGCTAGCCCTGTACTTGGTAATTTTCTGGCTGTGCTGGGCTCCCCATGTCCACCTGTCCTTGCCTGTGTTGGCTGACCCTGCACTTGGGAATTCCCTAGCTGTGCTGGGGTCCCCTTGTCCACCTGTCCTTGCCTGGGTTGGCTGGCCCTGTACTTGGTAATTCTCTGGCTGTGCTGGGCTCCCCATGTCCACCTGTCCTTGCCTGTGTTGGCTGACCCTGCACTTGGGAATTCCCTAGCTGTGCTGGGGTCCCCTTGTCCACCTGTCCTTGCCTGGGTTGGCTGGCCCTGTACTTGGTAATTCTCTGGCTGTGCTGGGATCCCCATGTCCACCTGTCCTTGCCTGTGTTGGCTGGCCTTGCACTTGAGAATTATCTGGCTGTGCGGGGTTCCCCATGTCCAACTGTCCTTGCCTGTGTTGGCTGACCCTGCACTTGGGAATTCTCTGGCTGTGCTGGGCTCCCCATGTCCACCTGTCTTGCCTGTGTTGGCTGACCTTGCACTTGGGAATTCTCTGGCTGTGCAGGGCTCCCCATGTCCAGCTGTCCTTGCCTGTGTTGGCTGACCCTGCACTTGGGAATTCTCTGGCTGTGCTGGATTCCCCATGTCCACCTGTCCTTGCCTGTGTTGGCTGACCCTACACTGGGTAATTCTCTGGCTGTGCTGGGCTCCCCATGTCCAGCTGTCCTTGCCTGTGTTGGTTGACCCTGGAATTGGGAATTCTCTGGCTGTGCTGGGCTCCCCATGTCCACCTGTCCTTGCCTGTGTTGGCTGACCCTGCACTTGGGAATTCTCTGGCTGTGCTGGGCTCCCCATGTCCACCTGTCCTTGCCTGTGTTGGCTGACCCTGCACTTGGGAATTCTCTGGCTGTGCTCGGCTCCCCATGTCCACCTGTCCTTGCCTGTGTTGGCTGACCCTGCACTTGGTAATTCTCTGGCTGTGCTGGGCTCCCCATGTCCACCTGTCCTTGCCTGTGTTGGCTGACCCTGCACTTGGGAATTCTCTGGCTGTGCTGGGCTCCCCATGTCCAACTGTCCTTGTTTGTGTAGGCTGACCCTGCACCTGGGAATTCTCTGGCTCTACTGGGCTCCCCATGTCCACCTGTCCTTGCCTGTGTTGGCTGACCCTGCACTTGGGAGTTCTCTGGCTATGCTGGGCTCCCCATGTCCACCTGTCCTTGCCTGTGTTGGCTGACCCTGCACCTGGGAATTCTCTGGCTGTACTGGGCTCCCCATGTCCACCTGTCCTTGCCTGTGTTGGCTGACCCTGCACTTGGGAATTCTCGGGCTCTGCTGGGCTCCCCATGTCCACCTACCCATGCCTGTGTTGGCTGACCCTGCACTTGGGAATTCTCGGGCTCTGCTGGGCTCCCCAGCTCTGCCTGTCCTTGCCTGTGTTGGCTGACCCTGCACTTAGTAATTCTCTGGCAGTGCTGGGCTCCCGATGTCCACCTGTCCTTGCCTATGTTGGCTGACTTTGCAATTGGGAATTCTCTGGCTGTGCTGGGCTCGCCATGTCCACCTGCCTTGCCTGTGTTGGCTGACCCTGCACTTGGGAATTCTCTGGCTGTGCTGGGCTCCCCATGTCTGCCTGTCCTTGCCTGTGTTGGCTGACCCTGCACTTGGGAATTCTCTGGCAGTGCTGGGCTCCCGATGTCCACCTGTCCTTACCTATGTTGGCTGACTTTGCAATTGGGAATTCTCTGGCTGTGCTGGGCTCGCCATGTCCACCTGCCTTGCCTGTGTTGGCTGACCCTGCACTTGGGAATTCTCTGGCTCTGCTGGGCTCCCCGTGTCTACCTGTCCTTGCCTGTGTTGGCTGACCCTGCACCTGGGAATTCTCTGGCTATGATTGGCTCGCCGTGTCCACCTGTTCTTGCCTTGTGTTGGCTGACCCTGCACTTGGGAATTCTCGGGCTCTGCTGGGCTCCCCAGCTCTGCCTGTCCTTGCCTGTGTTGGCTGACCCTGCACTTAGTAATTCTCTGGCAGTGCTGGGCTCCCGATGTCCACCTGTCCTTGCCTATGTTGGCTGACTTTGCAATTGGGAATTCTCTGGCTGTGCTGGGCTCGCCATGGCCACCTGCCTTGCCTGTGTTGGCTGACCCTGCACTTGGGAATTCTCTGGCTGTGCTGGGCTCCCCATGTCTGCCTGTCCTTGCCTGTGTTGGCTGACCCTGCACTTGGGAATTCTCTGGCTGTGCTGGGCTCCCCATGTCCGCCTGTCCTTGCCTGTGTTGGCTGACCCTGCACTTGGGAATTCTCTGGCTCTGCTGGGCTCCCCGTGTCTACCTGTCCTTGCCTGTGTTGGCTGACCCTGCACCTGGGAATTCTCTGGCTATGATGGGCTCGCCGTGTCCACCTGTTCTTGCCTTGTGTTGGCTGACCCTGCACTTGGGAATTCTCTGGCTCTGCTGGGCTCGCCGTGTCCACCTGTCCTTGCCTATGTTGGCTGACCTTGCACTTGGGAATTCTCTGGCTGTGCTGGGCTCCCCATGTCCACCTGTCTTGCCTGTGTTGGCTGACCTTGCACTTGGGAATTCTCTGATTCTGCTGGGCTCCAAATGTCCACCTGTCTTGCCTGTGTTGGCTGACCCTGCACTTTGGAATTCTCTGGCTGTGCTGGGCTTCCCATGTCCACCTGTCCTTGCCTGTGTTGGCTGACCCTGCACTTGGTAATTCTCTGGCTTTGGTGGGCTCCCCATGTCCACCTGTACTTACCTGTGTTGGCTCACTCTGCACTTGGGAATTCTCTGGCTGTGCTGGGCTCCACATGTCCACCTGTCCTTGCCTGTGTTGGCTGACCCTGCACTTGGGAATTCTCTGGCTGTGCTGGGCTCCCCATGTCCACCTGTCCTAGCCTGTGTTGGCTGCCCCTGCACTTGGGAATTCTCTGGCTGTGCTGGGCTCCCCATGTCCACTTGTCCTTGCCTGTGTTGGCTGACCCTGCACCTGGTAATTATCTGGCTGTGCTGGGCTCCCCATGTCCACCTGTCCTTGCCTGTGTTGGCTGACCCTGAACTTGGGAATTCTCTGGCTGTGCTGGGCTCCCCATGTCCACCTGTCCTTGGCTGTGTTGGCTGACCCTGCACTTGGGAATTCCCTAGCTGTGCTGGGGTCCCCTTGTCCACCTGTCCTTGCCTGGGTTGGCTGGCCCTGTACTTGGTAATTCTCTGGCTGTGCTGGGCTCCCCATGTCCACCTGTCCTTGCCTGTGTTGGCTGGCCTTGCACTTGAGAATTCTCTGGCTGTGCGGGGTTCCCCATGTCCAACTGTCCTTGCCTGTGTTGGCTGACCCTGCACTTGGGAATTCTCTGGCTGTGCTGGGCTCCCCATGTCCACCTGTCTTGCCTGTGTTGGCTGACCTTGCACTTGGGAATTCTCTGGCTGTGCAGGGCTCCCCATGTCCAGCTGTCCTTGCCTGTGTTGGCTGACCCTGCACTTGGGAATTCTCTGGCTGTGCTGGATTCCCCATGTCCACCTGTCCTTGCCTGTGTTGGCTGACCCTACACTGGTTAATTCTCTGGCTGTGCTGGGCTCCCCATGTCCACCTGTCCTTGCCTGTGTTGGCTGACCCTGCACTTGGGAATTCTCTGGCTGTGCTGGGCTCCCCATGTCCACCTGTCCTTGCCTGTGTTGGCTGACCCTGCACTTGGGAATTCTCTGGCTGTGCTGGGCTCCCAATGTCCACCTGTCTTGCCTGTGTTGGCTGACCTTGCACTTGGGAATTCTCTGGCTGTGCTGGGCTCCCAATGTCCACCTGTCTTGCCTGTGTTGGCTGACCTTGCACTTGGGAATTCTCTGGCTGTGCTGGGCTCCCCATGTCCACCTGTCTTGCCTGTGTTGGCTGACCTTGCATTAGGGAATTCTCTTGCCGTGCTGGGCTCCCCTTGTCCAACTCTCCTTGCCTGTGTTGGCTCACCCTGCACTTGGGAATTCTCTGGCTGTGCTGGGCTCCCCATGTCCACCTGTCCTAGCCTGTGTTGGCTGACCCTGCACTTGGGAACTCTCTGGCTGTTCTGGGCTCCCCATGTCCACCTGTCCTTGCCTGTGTTGGCTGACCCTGCACTTGGTAATTCTCTGGCTGTGCTGGGCTCCCCATGTCCACCTGTCCTTGCCTTTGTTCGCTGACCCTGCACTTGGGAATTTTCTGGCTGTGCTGGGCTCCCCATGTCCACCTGTCCTTGCCTGTGTTGGCTGACCCTGCACTTGGGAATTCTCTGGCTGTGCTGGGCTCGATATGTCCACCTGTCCTTGCCTGTGTTGGCTGACCCTGCACTTGGGAATTCTCTGGCTGTGCTGGGCTCCCCATGTCCACCTGTCCTTGCCTGTGTTGGCTGATCTTGCACTTGGTAATTCTCTGGCTGTGCTGAGCTCCCCATGTCCACCTGTCCTTGCCTGTGTTGGCTGACCCTGCACTTGGGAATTCTCTGGCTGTGCTGGGCTCCCCATGTCCACCTGTCCTTGCCTGTGTTGGCTGACCCTGCACTTGGGAATTCTCTGGCTGTGCTGGGCTCCCCATGTCCACCTGTCCTTTCCTGTGTTGGCTGACCCCGCACTTGGGAATTCTCTGGCTGTGCTGGGCTCCACATGTCCACCTGTCCTTGCCTGTGTTGGCTGACCCTGCACTTGGGAATTCTCGGGCTCTGCTGGGCTCACCTTCCACCTGTCCTTGCCTGTGTTGGCTGACCCTGCACTTGGGAATTCTCTGGCTGTGCTGGGCTCCCCATGTCCACCTGTCCTTTACTGTGTTGGCTGACCCCGCACTTGGGAATTCTCTGGCTGTGCTGGGCTCCCCATGTCCACCTGTCCTTGCCTGTGTTGGCTGACCCTGCACTTGGGAATTCTCGGGCTCTGCTGGGCTCCCCGTGTCCACCTGTCCTTGCCTGTGTTGGCTGACCCTGCACTTGGGAATTCTCTGGCTATGCTGGGCTCGCCGTGTCCACCTGGCCTTGCCTGTGTTGGCTGACCCTGCACCTGGGAATTCTGTGGCTCTGCTGGGCTCCCCATGTCCACCTGTCCTTGCCTGTGTTGGCTGACCCTGCACTTGGGAATTCTCTGGCTCTGCTGGGCTTCCCATGTCCACCTACCCTTGCCTGTGTTGGCTGACCCTGCACTTGGGAATTTTCTGGCTGTGCTGGGCTCCCCAGCTCTGCCTGTCCTTGCCTGTGTTGGCTGACCCTGCACTTGGGAATTCTCGGGCTCTGCTGGGCTCCCCATATCCACCTACCCTTGCCTGTGTTGGCTGACCCTGCACTTGGTAATTCTCTGGCAGTGCTGGGCTCCCCATGTCTACCTGTCCTTGCATATGTTGGCTGACTTTGCAATTGGTTATTCTCTGGCTGCGCTGGGCTCGCCATGTCCACCTGTCTTGCCTGTGTTGGCTGACCTTGCAAATGGGAATTCTCTGGCTGTGCTGGGCTCCCCATGTCCACCTGTCTTGCCTGTGTTGGCTGACCCTGCACTTGGGAATTCTCTGGCTGGGCTGGGCTCCCCATGTCTACCTGTCCTTGCATATGTTGGCTGACTTTGCAATTGGTTATTCTCTGGCTGCGCTGGGCTCGCCATGTCCACCTGTCTTGCCTGTGTTGGCTGACCTTGCAAATGGGAATTCTCTGGCTGTGCTGGGCTCCCCATGTCCACCTGTCCTTGCCTGTGTTGGCTGACCCTGCACTTGGGGATTCTCTGGCTATGCTGGGCTCCCCATGTCCACCTGTCGGTGCCTGTATTGGCTGACCCTGCACCTGGGAATTCTCTGGCTCTGCTGGGCTCCCCATGTCCACCTGTCCTTGCCTGTGTTGGCTGACCCTGCACTTGGGAATTCTCGGGCTCTGCTGGGCTCCCCATGTCCACCTACCCTTGCCTGTGTTGGCTGACCCTGCACTTGGTAATTCTCTGGCAGTGCTGGGCTCCCCATGTCTACCTGTCATTGCATATGTTGGCTGACTTTGCAATTGGTTATTCTCTGGCTGCGCTGGGCTCGCCATGTCCACCTGTCTTGCCTGTGTTGGCTGACCTTGCAAATGGGAATTCTCTGGCTGTGCTGGGCTCCCCAGCTCTGCCTGTCCTTGCCTGTGTTGGCTGACCCTGCACTTAGTAATTCTCTGGCAGTGCTGGGCTCCCCATGTCTACCTGTCCTTGCATATGTTGGCTGACTTTGCAATTGGTTATTCTCTGGCTGTGCTGGGCTCCCCATGTCCACCTGTCCTTGCCTGTGTTGGCTGACCCTGCACTTGGGAATTCTCTGGCTGTGCTCGGCGCTCCATGTCCACCTGTCCTTGCCTGTGTTGGCTGACCCTGCACTTGGTAATTCTCTTGCTGTGCTGGGCTCCCCATGTCCACCTGTCCTTGCCTGTGTTGGCTGACCCTGCACCTGGGAATTCTCTGGCTCTACTGGGCTCCCCATGTCCACCTGTCCTTGCCTGTGTTGGCTGACCCTGCACTTGGGAATTCTCTGGCTATGCTGGGCTCCCCATGTCCACCTGTCCTTGCCTGTGTTGGCTGACCCTGCATCTGGGAATTCTCTGGCTCTGCTGGGCTCCCCATGTCCACCTGTCCTTGCCTGTGTTGGCTGACCCTGCACTTGGGAATTCTCGGGCTCTGCTGGGCTCCCCATATCCACCTACCCTTGCCTGTGTTGGCTGACCCTGCACTTGGTAATTCTCTGGCAGTGCTGGGCTCCCCATGTCTACCTGTCCTTGCATATGTTGGCTGACTTTGCAATTGGTTATTCTCTGGCTGCGCTGGGCTCGCCATGTCCACCTGTCTTGCCTGTGTTGGCTGACCTTGCAAATGGGAATTCTCTGGCTGTGCTGGGCTCCCCATGTCCACCTGTCTTGCCTGTGTTGGCTGACCCTGCACTTGGGAATTCTCTGGCTGGGCTGGGCTCCCCATGTCTACCTGTCCTTGCATATGTTGGCTGACTTTGCAATTGGTTATTCTCTGGCTGCGCTGGGCTCGCCATGTCCACCTGTCTTGCCTGTGTTGGCTGACCTTGCAAATGGGAATTCTCTGGCTGTGCTGGGCTCCCCATGTCCACCTGTCCTTGCCTGTGTTGGCTGACCCTGCACTTGGGGATTCTCTGGCTATGCTGGGCTCCCCATGTCCACCTGTCGGTGCCTGTATTGGCTGACCCTGCACCTGGGAATTCTCTGGCTCTGCTGGGCTCCCCATGTCCACCTGTCCTTGCCTGTGTTGGCTGACCCTGCACTTGGGAATTCTCGGGCTCTGCTGGGCTCCCCATGTCCACCTACCCTTGCCTGTGTTGGCTGACCCTGCACTTGGTAATTCTCTGGCAGTGCTGGGCTCCCCATGTCTACCTGTCATTGCATATGTTGGCTGACTTTGCAATTGGTTATTCTCTGGCTGCGCTGGGCTCGCCATGTCCACCTGTCTTGCCTGTGTTGGCTGACCTTGCAAATGGGAATTCTCTGGCTGTGCTGGGCTCCCCAGCTCTGCCTGTCCTTGCCTGTGTTGGCTGACCCTGCACTTAGTAATTCTCTGGCAGTGCTGGGCTCCCCATGTCTACCTGTCCTTGCATATGTTGGCTGACTTTGCAATTGGTTATTCTCTGGCTGTGCTGGGCTCCCCATGTCCACCTGTCCTTGCCTGTGTTGGCTGACCCTGCACTTGGGAATTCTCTGGCTGTGCTCGGCGCTCCATGTCCACCTGTCCTTGCCTGTGTTGGCTGACCCTGCACTTGGTAATTCTCTTGCTGTGCTGGGCTCCCCATGTCCACCTGTCCTTGCCTGTGTTGGCTGACCCTGCACCTGGGAATTCTCTGGCTCTACTGGGCTCCCCATGTCCACCTGTCCTTGCCTGTGTTGGCTGACCATGCACTTGGAAATTCTCTGGCAGTGCTGGGCTCCCCATGTCCACCTGTCCTTGCCTATGTTGGCTGACCCTGCACTTGGTAATTCTCTGGCTGTGCTGGGCTCCCCATGTCCACGGCCCTCATTACGACCCTGGCGGAAAGTGACTGACCGGACCGCCACAGCGTAAATAGCGTTTCCGCCATTGCACGAAGGAGCAAAGTGCGGCCCATTCCGACCCATCGGGCACGAGCACCACGCCATGGCGGAAGTGCAAAGTCCGCGATGGCGGAAATGACCCCAAAACGGCCCACACCGCCGCCGTACGGCGCCCTAGGTGCAATACCGCCACCCCTCTTAGCGGTCACCGCAGTGTGCGCCTACCGGAAAGTACGGTGACCGGAAATATACGGAAACGGAAGTTAAAACATGGCCCCGGAACGGGAAACATCCCGCCGTACACCTATAAAACCACTAAAACCACACAACCACTAAAATCACTACCCTGAAACACACCCCAACCCGTCATCCACCCTAGCGAAACCAAGAAAAATGGGAAAAGTAGCGAAGAAAGCGTGCGACCGCAAGCGGCAGGTCCACTTCTCCCGTGAGGAACTCACCGTGCTAACAGAGACCCTCCAGGAGAATGCTGCCGTCGTCTTCTCCACGCAAATGACCAGAACGGCACTTGCAAACAAGAAGGCCATATGGGCTCTGGTGGCACAGCGGGTAAGTGCGGTGGGGACCGCACCCCGCACCCCACAGCAATGCCGCAAGCGATGGGACGACATGCGGATACGCGTCCGCAGCATACTCTCTGCCAACCGCAACATTGCCACAGCCACCGGGGGAGGTCCTGAATCACCCATCAAGTTGACCCCCTGGGAAGAAATCTGTGCCTCCACCATCGGAATGGAGAGCATAGAGGGAGTCGGAGGGATGGAGAAAGGAGTGCAGACATCCGAAGATTCAGGTAGGGGGGCCAAATAAAACAATGCCAAATCCACACAGTCCATCCATGTGAAGTACCATGCGTCCACATAGTGCTACAGAAACACATGTCCAGGAGAACGTCCACACACATAGGCCTGATAGCGCACGTTAAAACCCACAATAAATACATAAATAATTAAAAACCCCTAAAACACGCACTACACGTGCAGCAGGCACACCCTAACTGCAGGCTGCCAAACAACTGCACCCTCACTCCACACACAAATGAAAGCACCTCCAAGGCCCCGACCCAAATCACCCTCAGGTACCACTCCAATGCATGTGATACAATGCCATTCCAATTCCCACAGACCCATCAATAACCCTCGCCCTCCTTTACTCCACCACAGGGTCCGATCCAAACGACGAGCTTCAGGACACCCCTACCAGCACACCTGCAAAGAGGGCCAAGACCAACGGCCAGAGACCCTCCACCTCAGCTGCACGCATCAAGACATGGCAGCAGCACAAATCAGGTGGCAGCACAGAGGAGGGAACATCAACAGGCACCCCAGCAGCCAGCATGGGCACACCACCACCACCACAGGTCCCCCCAATGGATGCCACAGAAGGCACTGCCTCTGGTGGCAGCAGCACCATAGGTGACACCCCATTGATGGCAGCATGCTCGGACACCGAAGACGGGGATGTCGAAGTCAGATCCATCCATGACCTGTCCCAATCCCCCTGTCTGTCCCATCCCGTACAACATGAGAATACCACGCAGGGGGACCCACAAGACGACGACTGGCCATCCCCCACAAGCCCTGTGGCAAGGCAACATGAGGACAACAGCCCCTCTGTGACACCCCCGCAAATGGCCATGGCCCAGCAGAGGCAACAGTCCCTCGACCAGTTAATCGTGCAACAGCAGCAAATGGCCACGCTCCTCAAGGACCATGCCGATGAATGTGGGGGCACTAAGGCAGACATAGAAACATCAACTGAGACACTTAGGGCAGAAATGGAGAGAGGTACAGAGACGCTAAGGGCACAAATGGAGAGAAGCACCGAGAGCCTGAGGGGGGAACTGCATGCGACGTCCAAAGACGTATGTGCCGAACTTGCCGCAGTGCGCCGTGTGCTCACTGAGCTCTCGCAAACCCTTAGGGACATGCATGGACGTGAGCAGGCAGAGACATCATCCGTTGCAAGTTCCGTCCAGGGCAGCCCCCAACGTAGATCTGGGAGGAACCTGCGCTCCACAGGCAGGGGTGCCCCTGATACCCGCAGAGGGGGCTTGCAATAGCGACTGCCCACTGACAATGAGCATCTTTGGACACTGGTGTTCGGGGGGGAGGTAGGAGGGTGGAGGGGGTGTGTTGGGCTCACTTGGGTGGCGGGTCGATAGGGTGTTCAACATGATATCACATATGCCATAAACAGTGCACGATCAACCAATGAGATGTGTGGACATTGATCTTTGTGTACTAGGCCATCATAGGCGTACAGTCCATATTGTGCATGTCCCAGACACACACAGTGCCACGAGTCCCGTGTCCATGTATCAGCCACCAGGCGTGAGTGCTAGAAGCATGCATCAATGAGATGCTGACGAATGTCACGGGCCTCCGGTGCCTCGCAGACTCCATGAGGTGCTGCCACATCCCCACCCTCATCATGACCATCATCAGGTGCTTGCAGTTCTGCGTCAGGGGGCATGGGCACATTTCTACGTACGCACATGTTGTGGAGCATGACACATGCCATGACCATCTTTGCAACCTTCTCATGGCGGTACAGGAGTGCCCCGCCAGACCTGCTGAGGCAGCGGAAACGAGTCTTCAGTAGGCCGAATGCCTGTTCAATGACTACACGGGTACGTGAGTGGGCATGGTTGTAGTCCTCCTCATGCTGGTCCCGTGGGTTCCGGACTGGTGTGAGGAGCCATCTCTTCAGTGGATACCCAGCATCACCTGTATGTGGACGAGAAACGCATGATGTGGAATGCCATTGCTACGTACGCACACCCCCCCCCCTTCCTGCCAGGTCATTGCCAAATCACATACCCCACATATTCATGCATGTAATGAGACTCACCGAGTAGCCAGGATCTGTTCCCTGCGTGTCGCTCCATGTAGCATGGTATTGTAGAGTTCCTCAAGACCATAGAATCATGGGTTGATCCAGGGAATCGGGCACAACAATGTGTAATGATCCTGTTGGAGTCACACACCATTTGTACATTCAGGGAATGAAATTGTTTTCGGTTGCGGTACTGGGCCTCCATGGCATGTGGGACGACCAATTCAACATGGGTGCAGTCGATGGCACCAATGCAACCCGGTATGCCGGCAAGTGCATGGAATCCCACTTTTGTGTTGGTAATTTCCTGCTCCGAGCGTGGTAGAGAGATGTAGTCGTCTGCGTGCTGCAGGAGGGCATCGAGCACTTGCAATAGTGTCCGTGAGAACAGTGGCTGAGAAATGCCATGCAACTGTCCGACTGTGTGCTGGTAGGTGCCTGTGGCCAGGAAGTGTAGTACAGACACCACCTTCAGTAGGGGTGGGATGGCAGTTGGGCTATCTATCATGCTGACAAGGTCAGCCTGTGTCATGTCCACAATGGCGGCTATGGTGTCCCGGTCCAGACGGTAGAGGGTGTGGATCTGCTCATCAGTGAGGTTGAACGGATGTGCTCGGAGGCGTGGGATTGCGGGCTGCCTGCGTGGTGGTAGTGGCTGTGCTGGCGGCCCTTGCTGGCCCTGCCTTGGCCTCCTCCTCCTCCTGCGTCTCCTCCGTGCGGCCGGTTGTAGTTGGTGTTCGTCTTCTTCTTGGAGTTGGAGTACTTGTAGTGCTATCAGGTCCCCCAGGGCCAACATCGCGAGTCCTGCCGGTAGCATTTCGGTGTGGTTGTGGGAGGAGACTGGCTGTGCAATTTATGTGTTTTCAGGCTGTATGGCCTCCACCTGTGGTGATTCATTCCACCTGTGCAAACTGCTCTCCCCTTTGGCCGGGCACGTCCCGCGCACAACGCTGCAATTCGGGGAATGGCATCTTGCTATTGCAATCATGTATTTGTACCCGATGGCCGTGTAAGATTGGTTGATATGTTCATTCTGCTGTGGTCCCATTGTTTCACATACTATCTGTGCAGTCGCGAACAGACTTGTGAAGGGTCAGTGGAACGTAGTACTCGAGTAACGGTGGGCCCTCATGCATCACTGTACCGAGTTGCAACGACGGGCGGGGCGTCCCATTTGTGGGTGAAGGCAGTTGCCATTTTCACACACAGCCGCACTCGATGGAATAATTAGTGATTTCAAACGGCCACAGATGCCTTTTCGACGTGATGTTGCAAATGAGGAATTCGAAGGGCGGCGCTTTCGGTTTCCAGCTAGCGGCGAGGAGATGCCCACAGGTCTGACTGCAAATATAACGTTCTATTGTTCAATGTCCTTGAGACAGGGGCCATGGCGAGGAAGCAATGATTGATATGAATAGTTTGGGATGCGCAATAGCTACGTGGCCGATGAGGCCGGCCATTCCCAAATACATGTTACTTCACGACACTGGAATTACGGGCTGGGGCACTGTGGATTTTGCAGGCTGCATAACGCACAGACTCAATGGATGTTTCTAATGTCATGTGAGTAATTATTCAGGCGTTTTGATCCCGGGATGAGGGAATGATGGATGGATGCATGGGCAGGTGATTTGATACAGAGTTTGCCATGTACAGGGCTTCTTGGGATCTATCCGCCTCCCCTACGCTATGTGATGCAGGGCTGCCATAGTGGGACCATCATCTATCTGGCCTTGTTGAGCCCTCCCTGTCTCGACGCGCCCTCAGACACTTGTGTCCATGCACGTTAACATTCCCATCTGATGGATTCTGTTTTGACAGACGCATGCACAGGTACACTCGTTTGTGATGGTGTTTGCACCTCGATATAGATGGTTATGAGTCGCAAGTGGTTTTGGGGTGGTGATGATCCTTTGGAGTGGGCTAGCATGCATATGGCTGTGGATTTAGTGTGATCATTGAAGTGAGTTGTTGGAATGTAGTTCTGATGGCCATTCAGTTCTTTTTCTTTTCTTTTGGTTGACAGGTATCTCCTCCCCTTTTGCCACTGCCATCTGTATGCCACTCCTGCAGATGGATTTTACTCCCGACACCTGCTGCTTCGTGTTAATCAGTGGAGCAGCATTACGATCTTATGGGACGATCGCCAATGGCCCACATGCCCTTACGCAGTACTGGTGGCTCGGAGCAACATTTCGGCCTTTCAGCTGGACTAGTGCCTCCCCATTGGGACGGCCCTGCGGTTGTGTGCACTTCCATGTTGCCTTTTCGTACGTGATTGTGGCTCTGTGTACCATGAGGGAACAGGGCGTCACACAAGTAGTGGCTGGTCATTTCTTGCGGATGCAGCACACAATGGTGAAAGGTGTTTTGGAGTTCATGGCCTGATGGCTGTATGGGCTTGGTGATTTTGATGTGCATTAAATTTCTATTCTGATTTGGCCCGTGTAGCGTTTTTCTTTGCAAGTGATGTGGCATATGCCTATTTGGGGGGCGATGTATTGTGGGGAGATCTGCATTGGGTTCCAGCTTCGGAGTTTAGTTGCGTGTTACTGTATTGGGCGCGTTTGCCTACGAAGCCCGTGAGGTCAGGGATGGGGGCTGCCAATATGACAGTTTGAATGTTGTCATGCTCAGGGGCGGGGGATTGGGTTTTGTGTGACAGATGCCAGTCAGCCAGGTGGACTGGTGGAATGATGTGATTCTCGGAATATTGCTGGTCACAGGTGCCTGTGTTTGCGTGCGTTTCTTGGTGGGGGACTGTGGTCATGTCCATTGGGATGGCTTCTGTATTCGTGCCATCTGTGCCCTGCAGCTCCCATTGGCCCCTGTTGTGTTTCTTTTGTTCGTTGGCATGCATGGGTGACTTGTACATTTCAATGGTTGCATTGTGACTTCATTGCACCTACGGGGAGTTGTACTTTGTGGGCAGGGAGCGGTGTACAGGCACTCAGTGGGGCCGTTTACGGTTGATTCGCGATGCCGTACTTCTCACCATGGCGGAATGGTACATTCCGCCATGCTTCATGGCGTTAGGTACATGTCCGCTAGGGTCAGAATTGGCGTACCCTTGCGCCATGGTGGTGTTTGCGGTTTGGCATGGCGCGCGCGCGCGTGCTTGGTGCAGTTAGCGTTGGCGTTCACTACGGTGTCGCTAATGGCTTCGTACTTTGCGGTGACGGGTCATAGTCGCACCGAGCGCTATTCGATGGCGGTATTGCATTTCCGCCATCGTTTTCCGAATTCCGCCAGGGTCGTAATGAGGGCCGCACCTGTCCTAGCCTGTGTTGGCTGACCCTGCCCTTGGGAATTCTCTGGCTGTGCTGGGCTCCCCATGTCCACCTGTCCTTGCCTGTGTTGGCTGACCCTGCACCTGGTAATTCTCCGGCTGTGCTGGGCTCCCCATGTCCACCTGTCCTTGCCTGTGTTGGCTGACCAGGCACTTGGGAATTCTCTGGCTGTGCTGGGCTCCCCATGTCCACCTGTCCTTGCCTGTGTTGGCTGACCATGCACTTGGAAATTCTCTGGCAGTGCTGGGCTCCCCATGTCCACCTGTCCTTGCCTATGTTGGCTGACCTTGCACTTGGGAATTCTCTGGCTGTGCTGGGCTCCCCATGTCCACCTGTCTTGCCTGTGTTGGCTGACCTTGCACTTGGGAATTCTCTGACTGTGCTGGGCTCCAAATGTCCACCTGTCTTGCCTGTGTTGGCTGACCCTGCACTTTGGAATTCTCTGGCTGTGCTGGGCTTCCCATGTCCACCTGTCCTTGCCTGTGTTGGCTGACCCTGCACTTGGTAATTCTCTGGCTTTGGTGGGCTCCCCATGTCCACCTGTACTTACCTGTGTTGGCTCACTCTGCACTTGGGAATTCTCTGGCTGTGCTGGGCTCCACATGTCCACCTGTCCTTGCCTGTGTTGGCTGACCCTGCACTTGGGAATTCTCTGGCTGTACTGGGCTCCCCATGTCCACCTGTCCTAGCCTGTGTTGGCTGCCCCTGCACTTGGGAATTCTCTGGCTGTGCTGGGCTCCTCATGTCCACTTGTCCTTGCCTGTGTTGGCTGACCCTGCACCTGGTAATTATCTGGCTGTGCTGGGCTCCCCATGTCCACCTGTCCTTGCCTGTGTTGGCTGACCCTGAACTTGGGAATTCTCTGGCTGTGCTGGGCTCCCCATGTCCACCTGTCCTTGCCTGTGTTGGCTGACCCTGCACTTGGGAATTCCCTAGCTGTGCTGGGGTCCCCTTGTCCACCTGTCCTTGCCTGGGTTGGCTGGCCCTGTACTTGGTAATTCTCTGGCTGTGCTGGGCTCCCCATGTCCACCTGTCCTTGCCTGTGTTGGCTGGCCTTGCACTTGAGAATTCTCTGGCTGTGCGGGGTTCCCCATGTCCAACTGTCCTTGCCTGTGTTGGCTGACCCTGCACTTGGGAATTCTCTGGCTGTGCTGGGCTCCCCATGTCCACCTGTCTTGCCTGTGTTGGCTGACCTTGCACTTGGGAATTCTCTGGCTGTGCAGGGCTCCCCATGTCCAGCTGTCCTTGCCTGTGTTGGCTGACCCTGCACTTGGGAATTCTCTGGCTGTGCTGGATTCCCCATGTCCACCTGTCCTTGCCTGTGTTGGCTGACCCTTCACTGGTTAATTCTCTGGCTGTGCTGGGCTCCCCATGTCCACCTGTCCTTGCCTGTGTTGGCTGACCTTGCACTTGGGAATTCTCTGGCTGTGCTGGGCTCCCCATGTCCACCTGTCCTTGCCTGTGTTGGCTGACCCTGCACTTGGGAATTCTCTGGCTGTGCTGGGCTCCCAATGTCCACCTGTCTTGCCTGTGTTGGCTGACCTTGCACTTGGGAATTCTCTGGCTGTGCTGGGCTCCCAATGTCCACCTGTCTTGCCTGTGTTGGCTGACCTTGCACTTGGGAATTCTCTGGCTGTGCTGGGCTCCCCATGTCCACCTGTCTTGCCTGTGTTGGCTGACCTTGCATTAGGGAATTCTCTGGCCGTGCTGGGCTCCCCTTGTCCAACTCTCCTTGCCTGTGTTGGCTCACCCTGCACTTGGGAATTCTCTGGCTGTGCTGGGCTCCCCATGTCCACCTGTCCTAGCCTGTGTTGGCTGACCCTGCACTTGGGAACTCTCTGGCTGTTCTGGGCTCCCCATGTCCACCTGTCCTTGCCTGTGTTGGCTGACCCTGCACTTGGGAATTCTCTGGCTGTGCTGGGCTCCCCATGTCCACCTGTCCTTGCCTTTGTTCGCTGACCCTGCACTTGGGAATTTTCTGGCTGTGCTGGGCTCCCCATGTCCACCTGTCCTTGCCTGTGTTGGCTGACCCTGCACTTGGGAATTCTCTGGCTGTGCTGGGCTCGATATGTCCACCTGTCCTTGCCTGTGTTGGCTGACCCTGCACTTGGGAATTCTCTGGCTGTGCTGGGCTCCCCATGTCCACCTGTCCTTGCCTGTGTTGGCTGATCTTGCACTTGGTAATTCTCTGGCTGTGCTGAGCTCCCCATGTCCACCTGTCCTTGCCTGTGTTGGCTGACCCTGCACTTGGGAATTCTCTGGCTGTGCTGGGCTCCCCATGTCCACCGGTCCTTGCCTGTGTTGGCTGACCCTGCACTTGGGAATTCTCTGGCTGTGCTGGGCTCCCCATGTCCACCTGTCCTTTCCTGTGTTGGCTGACCCCGCACTTGGGAATTCTCTGGCTGTGCTGGGCTCCACATGTCCACCTGTCCTTGCCTGTGTTGGCTGACCCTGCACTTGGTAATTCTCTGGCTTTGGTGGGCTCCCCATGTCCACCTGTACTTACCTGTGTTGGCTCACTCTGCACTTGGGAATTCTCTGGCTGTGCTGGGCTCCACATGTCCACCTGTCCTTGCCTGTGTTGGCTGACCCTGCACTTGGGAATTCTCTGGCTGTACTGGGATCCCCATGTCCACCTGTCCTAGCCTGTGTTGGCTGCCCCTGCACTTGGGAATTCTCTGGCTGTGCTGGGCTCCCCATGTCCACTTGTCCTTGCCTGTGTTGGCTGACCCTGCACCTGGTAATTATCTGGCTGTGCTGGGCTCCCCATGTCCACCTGTCCTTGCCTGTGTTGGCTGACCCTGAACTTGGGAATTCTCTGGCTGTGCTGGGCTCCCCATGTCCACCTGTCCTTGCCTGTGTTGGCTGACCCTGCACTTGGGAATTCCCTAGCTGTGCTGGGGTCTCCTTGTCCACCTGTCCTTGCCTGGGTTGGCTAGCCCTGTACTTGGTAATTTTCTGGCTGTGCTGGGCTCCCCATGTCCACCTGTCCTTGCCTGTGTTGGCTGACCCTGCACTTGGGAATTCCCTAGCTGTGCTGGGGTCCCCTTGTCCACCTGTCCTTGCCTGGGTTGGCTGGCCCTGTACTTGGTAATTCTCTGGCTGTGCTGGGCTCCCCATGTCCACCTGTCCTTGCCTGTGTTGGCTGACCCTGCACTTGGGAATTCCCTAGCTGTGCTGGGGTCCCCTTGTCCACCTGTCCTTGCCTGGGTTGGCTGGCCCTGTACTTGGTAATTCTCTGGCTGTGCTGGGATCCCCATGTCCACCTGTCCTTGCCTGTGTTGGCTGGCCTTGCACTTGAGAATTATCTGGCTGTGCGGGGTTCCCCATGTCCAACTGTCCTTGCCTGTGTTGGCTGACCCTGCACTTGGGAATTCTCTGGCTGTGCTGGGCTCCCCATGTCCACCTGTCTTGCCTGTGTTGGCTGACCTTGCACTTGGGAATTCTCTGGCTGTGCAGGGCTCCCCATGTCCAGCTGTCCTTGCCTGTGTTGGCTGACCCTGCACTTGGGAATTCTCTGGCTGTGCTGGATTCCCCATGTCCACCTGTCCTTGCCTGTGTTGGCTGACCCTACACTGGGTAATTCTCTGGCTGTGCTGGGCTCCCCATGTCCAGCTGTCCTTGCCTGTGTTGGTTGACCCTGGAATTGGGAATTCTCTGGCTGTGCTGGGCTCCCCATGTCCACCTGTCCTTGCCTGTGTTGGCTGACCCTGCACTTGGGAATTCTCTGGCTGTGCTGGGCTCCCCATGTCCACCTGTCCTTGCCTGTGTTGGCTGACCCTGCACTTGGGAATTCTCTGGCTGTGCTCGGCTCCCCATGTCCACCTGTCCTTGCCTGTGTTGGCTGACCCTGCACTTGGTAATTCTCTGGCTGTGCTGGGCTCCCCATGTCCACCTGTCCTTGCCTGTGTTGGCTGACCCTGCACTTGGGAATTCTCTGGCTGTGCTGGGCTCCCCATGTCCAACTGTCCTTGTTTGTGTAGGCTGACCCTGCACCTGGGAATTCTCTGGCTCTACTGGGCTCCCCATGTCCACCTGTCCTTGCCTGTGTTGGCTGACCCTGCACTTGGGAGTTCTCTGGCTATGCTGGGCTCCCCATGTCCACCTGTCCTTGCCTGTGTTGGCTGACCCTGCACCTGGGAATTCTCTGGCTGTACTGGGCTCCCCATGTCCACCTGTCCTTGCCTGTGTTGGCTGACCCTGCACTTGGGAATTCTCGGGCTCTGCTGGGCTCCCCATGTCCACCTACCCATGCCTGTGTTGGCTGACCCTGCACTTGGGAATTCTCGGGCTCTGCTGGGCTCCCCAGCTCTGCCTGTCCTTGCCTGTGTTGGCTGACCCTGCACTTAGTAATTCTCTGGCAGTGCTGGGCTCCCGATGTCCACCTGTCCTTGCCTATGTTGGCTGACTTTGCAATTGGGAATTCTCTGGCTGTGCTGGGCTCGCCATGTCCACCTGCCTTGCCTGTGTTGGCTGACCCTGCACTTGGGAATTCTCTGGCTGTGCTGGGCTCCCCATGTCTGCCTGTCCTTGCCTGTGTTGGCTGACCCTGCACTTGGGAATTCTCTGGCAGTGCTGGGCTCCCGATGTCCACCTGTCCTTACCTATGTTGGCTGACTTTGCAATTGGGAATTCTCTGGCTGTGCTGGGCTCGCCATGTCCACCTGCCTTGCCTGTGTTGGCTGACCCTGCACTTGGGAATTCTCTGGCTCTGCTGGGCTCCCCGTGTCTACCTGTCCTTGCCTGTGTTGGCTGACCCTGCACCTGGGAATTCTCTGGCTATGATTGGCTCGCCGTGTCCACCTGTTCTTGCCTTGTGTTGGCTGACCCTGCACTTGGGAATTCTCGGGCTCTGCTGGGCTCCCCAGCTCTGCCTGTCCTTGCCTGTGTTGGCTGACCCTGCACTTAGTAATTCTCTGGCAGTGCTGGGCTCCCGATGTCCACCTGTCCTTGCCTATGTTGGCTGACTTTGCAATTGGGAATTCTCTGGCTGTGCTGGGCTCGCCATGGCCACCTGCCTTGCCTGTGTTGGCTGACCCTGCACTTGGGAATTCTCTGGCTGTGCTGGGCTCCCCATGTCTGCCTGTCCTTGCCTGTGTTGGCTGACCCTGCACTTGGGAATTCTCTGGCTGTGCTGGGCTCCCCATGTCCGCCTGTCCTTGCCTGTGTTGGCTGACCCTGCACTTGGGAATTCTCTGGCTCTGCTGGGCTCCCCGTGTCTACCTGTCCTTGCCTGTGTTGGCTGACCCTGCACCTGGGAATTCTCTGGCTATGATGGGCTCGCCGTGTCCACCTGTTCTTGCCTTGTGTTGGCTGACCCTGCACTTGGGAATTCTCTGGCTCTGCTGGGCTCGCCGTGTCCACCTGTCCTTGCCTATGTTGGCTGACCTTGCACTTGGGAATTCTCTGGCTGTGCTGGGCTCCCCATGTCCACCTGTCTTGCCTGTGTTGGCTGACCTTGCACTTGGGAATTCTCTGATTCTGCTGGGCTCCAAATGTCCACCTGTCTTGCCTGTGTTGGCTGACCCTGCACTTTGGAATTCTCTGGCTGTGCTGGGCTTCCCATGTCCACCTGTCCTTGCCTGTGTTGGCTGACCCTGCACTTGGTAATTCTCTGGCTTTGGTGGGCTCCCCATGTCCACCTGTACTTACCTGTGTTGGCTCACTCTGCACTTGGGAATTCTCTGGCTGTGCTGGGCTCCACATGTCCACCTGTCCTTGCCTGTGTTGGCTGACCCTGCACTTGGGAATTCTCTGGCTGTGCTGGGCTCCCCATGTCCACCTGTCCTAGCCTGTGTTGGCTGCCCCTGCACTTGGGAATTCTCTGGCTGTGCTGGGCTCCCCATGTCCACTTGTCCTTGCCTGTGTTGGCTGACCCTGCACCTGGTAATTATCTGGCTGTGCTGGGCTCCCCATGTCCACCTGTCCTTGCCTGTGTTGGCTGACCCTGAACTTGGGAATTCTCTGGCTGTGCTGGGCTCCCCATGTCCACCTGTCCTTGGCTGTGTTGGCTGACCCTGCACTTGGGAATTCCCTAGCTGTGCTGGGGTCCCCTTGTCCACCTGTCCTTGCCTGGGTTGGCTGGCCCTGTACTTGGTAATTCTCTGGCTGTGCTGGGCTCCCCATGTCCACCTGTCCTTGCCTGTGTTGGCTGGCCTTGCACTTGAGAATTCTCTGGCTGTGCGGGGTTCCCCATGTCCAACTGTCCTTGCCTGTGTTGGCTGACCCTGCACTTGGGAATTCTCTGGCTGTGCTGGGCTCCCCATGTCCACCTGTCTTGCCTGTGTTGGCTGACCTTGCACTTGGGAATTCTCTGGCTGTGCAGGGCTCCCCATGTCCAGCTGTCCTTGCCTGTGTTGGCTGACCCTGCACTTGGGAATTCTCTGGCTGTGCTGGATTCCCCATGTCCACCTGTCCTTGCCTGTGTTGGCTGACCCTACACTGGTTAATTCTCTGGCTGTGCTGGGCTCCCCATGTCCACCTGTCCTTGCCTGTGTTGGCTGACCCTGCACTTGGGAATTCTCTGGCTGTGCTGGGCTCCCCATGTCCACCTGTCCTTGCCTGTGTTGGCTGACCCTGCACTTGGGAATTCTCTGGCTGTGCTGGGCTCCCAATGTCCACCTGTCTTGCCTGTGTTGGCTGACCCTGCACTTGGGAATTCTCTGGCTGTGCTGGGCTCCCAATGTCCACCTGTCTTGCCTGTGTTGGCTGACCTTGCACTTGGGAATTCTCTGGCTGTGCTGGGCTCCCCATGTCCACCTGTCTTGCCTGTGTTGGCTGACCTTGCATTAGGGAATTCTCTTGCCGTGCTGGGCTCCCCTTGTCCAACTCTCCTTGCCTGTGTTGGCTCACCCTGCACTTGGGAATTCTCTGGCTGTGCTGGGCTCCCCATGTCCACCTGTCCTAGCCTGTGTTGGCTGACCCTGCACTTGGGAACTCTCTGGCTGTTCTGGGCTCCCCATGTCCACCTGTCCTTGCCTGTGTTGGCTGACCCTGCACTTGGTAATTCTCTGGCTGTGCTGGGCTCCCCATGTCCACCTGTCCTTGCCTTTGTTCGCTGACCCTGCACTTGGGAATTTTCTGGCTGTGCTGGGCTCCCCATGTCCACCTGTCCTTGCCTGTGTTGGCTGACCCTGCACTTGGGAATTCTCTGGCTGTGCTGGGCTCGATATGTCCACCTGTCCTTGCCTGTGTTGGCTGACCCTGCACTTGGGAATTCTCTGGCTGTGCTGGGCTCCCCATGTCCACCTGTCCTTGCCTGTGTTGGCTGATCTTGCACTTGGTAATTCTCTGGCTGTGCTGAGCTCCCCATGTCCACCTGTCCTTGCCTGTGTTGGCTGACCCTGCACTTGGGAATTCTCTGGCTGTGCTGGGCTCCCCATGTCCACCTGTCCTTGCCTGTGTTGGCTGACCCTGCACTTGGGAATTCTCTGGCTGTGCTGGGCTCCCCATGTCCACCTGTCCTTTCCTGTGTTGGCTGACCCCGCACTTGGGAATTCTCTGGCTGTGCTGGGCTCCACATGTCCACCTGTCCTTGCCTGTGTTGGCTGACCCTGCACTTGGGAATTCTCGGGCTCTGCTGGGCTCACCTTCCACCTGTCCTTGCCTGTGTTGGCTGACCCTGCACTTGGGAATTCTCTGGCTGTGCTGGGCTCCCCATGTCCACCTGTCCTTTACTGTGTTGGCTGACCCCGCACTTGGGAATTCTCTGGCTGTGCTGGGCTCCCCATGTCCACCTGTCCTTGCCTGTGTTGGCTGACCCTGCACTTGGGAATTCTCGGGCTCTGCTGGGCTCCCCGTGTCCACCTGTCCTTGCCTGTGTTGGCTGACCCTGCACTTGGGAATTCTCTGGCTATGCTGGGCTCGCCGTGTCCACCTGGCCTTGCCTGTGTTGGCTGACCCTGCACCTGGGAATTCTGTGGCTCTGCTGGGCTCCCCATGTCCACCTGTCCTTGCCTGTGTTGGCTGACCCTGCACTTGGGAATTCTCTGGCTCTGCTGGGCTTCCCATGTCCACCTACCCTTGCCTGTGTTGGCTGACCCTGCACTTGGGAATTTTCTGGCTGTGCTGGGCTCCCCAGCTCTGCCTGTCCTTGCCTGTGTTGGCTGACCCTGCACTTGGGAATTCTCGGGCTCTGCTGGGCTCCCCATATCCACCTACCCTTGCCTGTGTTGGCTGACCCTGCACTTGGTAATTCTCTGGCAGTGCTGGGCTCCCCATGTCTACCTGTCCTTGCATATGTTGGCTGACTTTGCAATTGGTTATTCTCTGGCTGCGCTGGGCTCGCCATGTCCACCTGTCTTGCCTGTGTTGGCTGACCTTGCAAATGGGAATTCTCTGGCTGTGCTGGGCTCCCCATGTCCACCTGTCTTGCCTGTGTTGGCTGACCCTGCACTTGGGAATTCTCTGGCTGGGCTGGGCTCCCCATGTCTACCTGTCCTTGCATATGTTGGCTGACTTTGCAATTGGTTATTCTCTGGCTGCGCTGGGCTCGCCATGTCCACCTGTCTTGCCTGTGTTGGCTGACCTTGCAAATGGGAATTCTCTGGCTGTGCTGGGCTCCCCATGTCCACCTGTCCTTGCCTGTGTTGGCTGACCCTGCACTTGGGGATTCTCTGGCTATGCTGGGCTCCCCATGTCCACCTGTCGGTGCCTGTATTGGCTGACCCTGCACCTGGGAATTCTCTGGCTCTGCTGGGCTCCCCATGTCCACCTGTCCTTGCCTGTGTTGGCTGACCCTGCACTTGGGAATTCTCGGGCTCTGCTGGGCTCCCCATGTCCACCTACCCTTGCCTGTGTTGGCTGACCCTGCACTTGGTAATTCTCTGGCAGTGCTGGGCTCCCCATGTCTACCTGTCATTGCATATGTTGGCTGACTTTGCAATTGGTTATTCTCTGGCTGCGCTGGGCTCGCCATGTCCACCTGTCTTGCCTGTGTTGGCTGACCTTGCAAATGGGAATTCTCTGGCTGTGCTGGGCTCCCCAGCTCTGCCTGTCCTTGCCTGTGTTGGCTGACCCTGCACTTAGTAATTCTCTGGCAGTGCTGGGCTCCCCATGTCTACCTGTCCTTGCATATGTTGGCTGACTTTGCAATTGGTTATTCTCTGGCTGTGCTGGGCTCCCCATGTCCACCTGTCCTTGCCTGTGTTGGCTGACCCTGCACTTGGGAATTCTCTGGCTGTGCTCGGCGCTCCATGTCCACCTGTCCTTGCCTGTGTTGGCTGACCCTGCACTTGGTAATTCTCTTGCTGTGCTGGGCTCCCCATGTCCACCTGTCCTTGCCTGTGTTGGCTGACCCTGCACCTGGGAATTCTCTGGCTCTACTGGGCTCCCCATGTCCACCTGTCCTTGCCTGTGTTGGCTGACCCTGCACTTGGGAATTCTCTGGCTATGCTGGGCTCCCCATGTCCACCTGTCCTTGCCTGTGTTGGCTGACCCTGCACCTGGGAATTCTCTGGCTCTGCTGGGCTCCCCATGTCCACCTGTCCTTGCCTGTGTTGGCTGACCCTGCACTTGGGAATTCTCGGGCTCTGCTGGGCTCCCCATATCCACCTACCCTTGCCTGTGTTGGCTGACCCTGCACTTGGTAATTCTCTGGCAGTGCTGGGCTCCCCATGTCTACCTGTCCTTGCATATGTTGGCTGACTTTGCAATTGGTTATTCTCTGGCTGCGCTGGGCTCGCCATGTCCACCTGTCTTGCCTGTGTTGGCTGACCTTGCAAATGGGAATTCTCTGGCTGTGCTGGGCTCCCCATGTCCACCTGTCTTGCCTGTGTTGGCTGACCCTGCACTTGGGAATTCTCTGGCTGGGCTGGGCTCCCCATGTCTACCTGTCCTTGCATATGTTGGCTGACTTTGCAATTGGTTATTCTCTGGCTGCGCTGGGCTCGCCATGTCCACCTGTCTTGCCTGTGTTGGCTGACCTTGCAAATGGGAATTCTCTGGCTGTGCTGGGCTCCCCATGTCCACCTGTCCTTGCCTGTGTTGGCTGACCCTGCACTTGGGAATTCTCTGGCTATGCTGGGCTCCCCATGTCCACCTGTCCTTGCCTGTATTGGCTGACCCTGCACCTGGGAATTCTCTGGCTCTGCTGGGCTCCCCATGTCCACCTGTCCTTGCCTGTGTTGGCTGACCCTGCACTTGGGAATTCTCGGGCTCTGCTGGGCTCCCCATGTCCACCTACCCTTGCCTGTGTTGGCTGACCCTGCACTTGGTAATTCTCTGGCAGTGCTGGGCTCCCCATGTCTACCTGTCATTGCATATGTTGGCTGACTTTGCAATTGGTTATTCTCTGGCTGCGCTGGGCTCGCCATGTCCACCTGTCTTGCCTGTGTTGGCTGACCTTGCAAATGGGAATTCTCTGGCTGTGCTGGGCTCCCCAGCTCTGCCTGTCCTTGCCTGTGTTGGCTGACCCTGCACTTAGTAATTCTCTGGCAGTGCTGGGCTCCCCATGTCTACCTGTCCTTGCATATGTTGGCTGACTTTGCAATTGGTTATTCTCTGGCTGCGCTGGGCTCGCCATGTCCACCTGTCTTGCCTGTGTTGGCTGACCTTGCAAATGGGAATTCTCTGGCTGTGCTGGGCTCCCCATGTCCACCTGTCATGCCTGTGTTGGCTGACCCTGCACTTGGGAATTCTCTGGCTGGGCTGGGCTCCCCATGTCCACCTGTCCTTGCCTGTGTTGGCTGATCCTGCACTTGGGAATTCCCTGGTTATGCTGGGCTCCCCATGTTCACCCGTCCTTGCCTGTGTTGGCTGAGCCTGCACTTAATAATTCTCTGGTTTTGGTGGGCTTCCCAGGTCCACCTGTACTTACATGTGTTGGCTCACTCTGCACTTGGGAATTCTCTGGCTGTGCTGGGCTCCCCATGTCCACCTGTCTTTGCCTGTGTTGGCTGACCTTGCATTTGGGAATTCTATGGCTGTGCTGGGCTCCCAATGTCCACCTGTCTTGCCTGTGTTGGCTGATCTTGCACTTGGGAATTCTCTGTCTGTGCTGGGCTCACCATGTCCACCTGTCTTTCCTGTGTTGGCTGACCTTGCACTTGGGAATTCTCTGGCTGTGCTGGGCTCCCCATTTCCACCTGTCTTGCCTGTGTTGGCTGACCCTGCACTAGGGAATTCTCTGGCTGTGCTGGGCTCCCCATATCCACCTGTCCTTGCCTGTGTTGGCTGACCCTGCGCTTGGGAATTCTCTGGCTGTGCTGGGCTCCCCATGTCCACCTGTCCTAGCCTGTGTTGGCTGACCCTGCACTTGGGAATTCTCTGGCTGTGCTGGGCTCCTCATGTCCACCTGTCCTTGCCTGTGTTGGCTGTCCCTGCACTTGGTAATTCTCTGGCTGTGCTGGGCTCCCCATGTCCACCTGTCCTCGCCTGTGTTGGCTGACCCTGCACTTGGTAATTCTCTGGCTGTGCTGGGCTCCCCATGTCCACCTGTCCTCGCCTTTGTTGGCTGACCCTGCACTTGGTAATTTTCTGGCTGTGCTGGGCTCCCCATGTCCACCTGTCCTTGCCTGTGTTGGCTGACCCTGCACTTGGGAATTCTCTGGCTGTGCTGGGCTCCCCATGTCCACCTGTCCTTGCCTGTGTTGGCTGACCCTGCACTTGGGAATTCTCTGGCTGTGCTGGATTCCCCATGTCCACCTGTCCTTGCCTGTGTTGGCTGACCCTACACTGGGTAATTCTCTGGCTGTGCTGGGCTCCCCATGTCCAGCTGTCCTTGCCTGTGTTGGCTGACCCTGGACTTGGGAATTCTCTGGCTGTGCTGGGCTCCCCATGTCCACCTGTCCTTGCCTGTGTTGGCTGACCCTGCACTTGGGAATTCTCTGGCTGTGCTCGGCTCCCCATGTCCACCTGTCCTTGCCTGTGTTGGCTGACCCTGCACTTGGGAATTCTCTGGCTGTGCTCTGGCTAACCATGTCCACCTGTCCTTGCCTGTGTTGGCTGACCCTGCACTTGGGAATTCTCTGGCTGTGCTCTGGCTAACCATGTCCAACTGTCCTTGCCTGTGTAGGCTGACCCTGCACCTGGTAATTCTCTGGCTATGCTGGGCTCCCCATGTCCACCTGTCCTTGCCTGTGTTGGCTGACCCTGCACTTGGGAATTCTCTGGCTCTGCTGGGCTCCCCATGTCCACCTGTCCTTGCCTGTGTTGGCTGACCCTGCACTTGGGAATTCTCGGGCTCTGCTGGGCTCCCCATGTCCACCTACCCTTGCCTGTGTTGGCTGACCCTGCACTTGGTAATTCTCTGGCAGTGCTGGGCTCCCCATGTCCACCTGTCCTTGCCTATGTTGGCTGACTTTGCAATTGGGAATTCTCTGGCTGTGCTGGGCTCGCCATGTCCACCTGTCTTGCCTGTGTTGGCTGACCTTGCACTTGGGAATTCTCTGGCTGTGCTGGGCTCCCCATGTCCACCTGTCGTGTCTGTGTTGGCTGACCCTGCACTTGGGAATTCTCTGGCTGTGCTGGGCTCCCCATGTCCACCTGTCCTTGCCTGTGTTGGCTGACCCTGCACTTGGAAATTCTCTGGCTGTGGTGGGCTCCCCATCTGAACCTGTCTTTGCATGTGTTGGCTGACCCCGCACTTGGGAATTCTATGGCTGTGCTGGGCTCCCCATGTCCACCTGTCCTTGCCTGTGTTGGCTGACCCTGCACTTGGGAATTCCCTAGCTGTGCTGGGGTCCCCTTGTCCACCTGTCCTTGCCTGGGTTGGCTGGCCCTGTACTTGGTAATTCTCTGGCTGTGCTGGGCTCCCCATGTCCACCTGTCCTTGCCTGTGTTGGCTGGCCTTGCACTTGAGAATTCTCTGGCTGTGCGGGGTTCCCCATGTCCAACTGTCCTTGCCTGTGTTGGCTGACCCTGCACTTGGGAATTCTCTGGCTGTGCTGGGCTCCCCATGTCCACCTGTCTTGCCTGTGTTGGCTGACCTTGCACTTGGGAATTCTCTGGCTGTGCAGGGCTCCCCATGTCCAGCTGTCCTTGCCTGTGTTGGCTGACCCTGCACTTGGGAATTCTCTGGCTGTGCTGGATTCCCCATGTCCACATGTCCTTGCCTATGTTGGCTGACCCTGCACTTGGGAATTATCTTGTTCTGCTGGTCTCCACATGTCCACCTGTCCTTGCCTTTGTTGGCTGGCCCTGCACTTGGGAACTCTCTGGTTGTGCTGGGCTCCCCATGTCCGCCTGTCCTTGCCTGTGTTGGCTGACCGTGCACTTGGAAATTCTCTGGCTGTGCTGGGCTCCCCATGTCCACCTGTCCTTGCCTGTGTTGGCTGACCCTGCACTTGGGAATTCTCTGGCTGTGCTCGGCTCCCCATGTCCACCTGTCCTTGCCTGTGTTGGCTGACCCTGCACTTGGGAATTCTCTGGCTGTGCTCTGGCTAACCATGTCCACCTGTCCTTGCCTGTGTTGGCTGACCCTGCACTTGGGAATTCTCTGGCTGTGCTCTGGCTAACCATGTCCAACTGTCCTTGCCTGTGTAGGCTGACCCTGCACCTGGTAATTCTCTGGCTATGCTGGGCTCCCCATGTCCACCTGTCCTTGCCTGTGTTGGCTGACCCTGCACCTGGGAATTCTCTGGCTCTGCTGGGCTCCCCATGTCCACCTGTCCTTGCCTGTGTTGGCTGACCCTGCACTTGGGAATTCTCGGGCTCTTCTGGGCTCCCCATGTCCACCTACCCTTGCCTGTGTTGGCTGACCCTGCACTTGGTAATTCTCTGGCAGTGCTGGGCTCCCCATGTCCACCTGTCCTTGCCTATGTTGGCTGACTTTGCAATTGGGAATTCTCTGGCTGTGCTGGGCTCGCCATGTCCACCTGTCTTGCCTGTGTTGGCTGACCTTGCACTTGGGAATTCTCTGGCTGTGCTGGGCTCCCCATGTCCACCTGTCGTGTCTGTGTTGGCTGACCCTGCACTTGGGAATTCTCTGGCTGTGCTGGGCTCCCCATGTCCACCTGTCCTTGCCTGTGTTGGCTGACCCTGCACTTGGAAATTCTCTGGCTGTGGTGGGCTCCCCATCTGAACCTGTCTTTGCATGTGTTGGCTGACCCCGCACTTGGGAATTCTATGGCTGTGCTGGGCTCCCCATGTCCACCTGTCCTTGCCTGTGTTGGCTGACCCTGCACTTGGGAATTCCCTAGCTGTGCTGGGGTCCCCTTGTCCACCTGTCCTTGCCTGGGTTGGCTGGCCCTGTACTTGGTAATTCTCTGGCTGTGCTGGGCTCCCCATGTCCACCTGTCCTTGCCTGTGTTGGCTGGCCTTGCACTTGAGAATTCTCTGGCTGTGCGGGGTTCCCCATGTCCAACTGTCCTTGCCTGTGTTGGCTGACCCTGCACTTGGGAATTCTCTGGCTGTGCTGGGCTCCCCATGTCCACCTGTCTTGCCTGTGTTGGCTGACCTTGCACTTGGGAATTCTCTGGCTGTGCAGGGCTCCCCATGTCCAGCTGTCCTTGCCTGTGTTGGCTGACCCTGCACTTGGGAATTCTCTGGCTGTGCTGGATTCCCCATGTCCACATGTCCTTGCCTGTGTTGGCTGACCCTACACTGGGTAATTCTCTGGCTGTGCTGGGCTCCCCATGTCCAGCTGTCCTTGCCTGTGTTGGCTGACCCTGCACTTGGGAATTCTCTGGCTGTGCTCGGCTCCCCATGTCCACCTGTCCTTGCCTGTGTTGGCTGACCCTGCACTTGGGAATTCTCTGGCTGTGCTCTGGCTAACCATGTCCAACTGTCCTTGCCTGTGTAGGCTGACCCTGCACTTGGGAATTCTCTGGCTGTGCTCTGGCTAACCATGTCCAACTGTCCTTGCCTGTGTAGGCTGACCCTGCACCTGGTAATTCTCTGGCTCTGCTGAGCTCCCCATGTCCACCTGTCCTTGCCTGTGTTGGCTGACCCTGCACTTGGGAATTCTCTGGCTATGCTGGGCTCCCCATGTCCACCTGTCCTTGCCTGTGTTGGCTGACCCTGCACCTGGGAATTCTCTGGCTCTGCTGGGCTCCCCATGTCCACCTGTCCTTGCCTGTGTTGGCTGACCCTGCACTTGGGAATTCTCGGGCTCTGCTGGGCTCCCCATGTCCACCTACCCTTGCCTGTGTTGGCTGACCCTGCACTTGGTAATTCTCTGGCAGTGCTGGGCTCCCCATGTCCACCTGTCCTTGCCTATGTTGGCTGACTTTGCAATTGGGAATTCTCTGGCTGTGCTGGGCTCGCCATGTCCACCTGTCTTGCCTGTGTTGGCTGACCTTGCACTTGGGAATTCTCTGGCTGTGTTGGGCTCCCCATGTCCACCTGTCTTGCCTGTGTTGGCTGACCCTGCACTTGGGAATTCTCTGGCTGTGCTGGGCTCCCCATGTCCACCTGTCCTTGCCTGTGTTGACTGACCCTGCACTTGGGAATTCTCTGGTTGTGCTGGGCTCCCCATGTTCACCTGTCCTTGCCTGTGTTGGCTGACCCTGCACTTAATAATTCTCTGGCTTTGGTGGGCTCCCCATGTCCATCTGTACTTACATGTTTTGGCTCAGTCTGCACTTGGGAATTCTCTGGCTGTGCTGGGCTCCCCATGTCCACCTGTCTTGCCTGTGTTGGCTGATCTTGCACTTGGAAATTCTCTGGCTGTGCTGGACTCACCATGTCTACCTGTCTTTCCTGTGTTGGCTGACCTTGCACTTGGGAATTCTCTGGCTGTGCTGGGCTCCCCATGTCGACCTGTCTTGCCTGTGTTGGCTGATCTTGCACTTGGAAATTCTCTGGCTGTGCTGGACTCACCATGTCCACCTGTCTTTCCTGTGTTGGCTGATCTTGCACTTGGAAATTCTCTGGCTGTGCTGGACTCACCATGTCCACCTGTCTTTCCTGTGTTGGCTGACCTTGCACTTGGGAATTCTCTGGCTGTGCTGGGCTCCCCATGTCCAGCTGTCCTTGCCTGTGTTGGCTGACCCTGGACTTGGGAATTCTCTGGCTGTGCTGGGCTCCCCGTGTCCACCTGTCCTTGCCTGTGTTGGCTGACCCTGCACTTGGGAATTCTCTGGCTGTGCTCGGCGCTCCATGTCCACCTGTCCTTGCCTGTGTTGGCTGACCCTGCACTTGGTAATTCTCTTGCTGTGCTGGGCTCCCCATGTCCACCTGTCCTTGCCTGTGTTGGCTGACCCTGCACCTGGGAATTCTCTGGCTCTACTGGGCTCCCCATGTCCACCTGTCCTTGCCTGTGTTGGCTGACCCTGCACTTGGGAATTCTCTGGCTATGCTGGGCTCCCCATGTCCACCTGTCCTTGCCTGTGTTGGCTGACCCTGCACCTGGGAATTCTCTGGCTCTGCTGGGCTCCCCATGTCCACCTGTCCTTGCCTGTGTTGGCTGACCCTCCACTTGGGAATTCTCGGGCTCTGCTGGGCTCCCCATATCCACCTACCCTTGCCTGTGTTGGCTGACCCTGCACTTGGTAATTCTCTGGCAGTGCTGGGCTCCCCATGTCTACCTGTCCTTGCATATGTTGGCTGACTTTGCAATTGGTTATTCTCTGGCTGCGCTGGGCTCGCCATGTCCACCTGTCTTGCCTGTGTTGGCTGACCTTGCAAATGGGAATTCTCTGGCTGTGCTGGGCTCCCCATGTCCACCTGTCTTGCCTGTGTTGGCTGACCCTGCACTTGGGAATTCTCTGGCTGGGCTGGGCTCCCCATGTCTACCTGTCCTTGCATATGTTGGCTGACTTTGCAATTGGTTATTCTCTGGCTGCGCTGGGCTCGCCATGTCCACCTGTCTTGCCTGTGTTGGCTGACCTTGCAAATGGGAATTCTCTGGCTGTGCTGGGCTCCCCATGTCCACCTGTCCTTGCCTGTGTTGGCTGACCCTGCACTTGGGAATTCTCTGGCTATGCTGGGCTCCCCATGTCCACCTGTCCTTGCCTGTATTGGCTGACCCTGCACCTGGGAATTCTCTGGCTCTGCTGGGCTCCCCATGTCCACCTGTCCTTGCCTGTGTTGGCTGACCCTGCACTTGGGAATTCTCGGGCTCTGCTGGGCTCCCCATGTCCACCTACCCTTGCCTGTGTTGGCTGACCCTGCACTTGGTAATTCTCTGGCAGTGCTGGGCTCCCCATGTCCACTTGTCCTTGCCTGTGTTGGCTGACCCTGCACCTGGTAATTATCTGGCTGTGCTGGGCTCCCCATGTCCACCTGTCCTTGCCTGTGTTGGCTGACCCTGAACTTGGGAATTCTCTGGCTGTGCTGGGCTCCCCATGTCCACCTGTCCTTGGCTGTGTTGGCTGACCCTGCACTTGGGAATTCCCTAGCTGTGCTGGGGTCCCCTTGTCCACCTGTCCTTGCCTGGGTTGGCTGGCCCTGTACTTGGTAATTCTCTGGCTGTGCTGGGCTCCCCATGTCCACCTGTCCTTGCCTGTGTTGGCTGGCCTTGCACTTGAGAATTCTCTGGCTGTGCGGGGTTCCCCATGTCCAACTGTCCTTGCCTGTGTTGGCTGACCCTGCACTTGGGAATTCTCTGGCTGTGCTGGGCTCCCCATGTCCACCTGTCTTGCCTGTGTTGGCTGACCTTGCACTTGGGAATTCTCTGGCTGTGCAGGGCTCCCCATGTCCAGCTGTCCTTGCCTGTGTTGGCTGACCCTGCACTTGGGAATTCTCTGGCTGTGCTGGATTCCCCATGTCCACCTGTCCTTGCCTGTGTTGGCTGACCCTACACTGGTTAATTCTCTGGCTGTGCTGGGCTCCCCATGTCCACCTGTCCTTGCCTGTGTTGGCTGACCCTGCACTTGGGAATTCTCTGGCTGTGCTGGGCTCCCCATGTCCACCTGTCCTTGCCTGTGTTGGCTGACCCTGCACTTGGGAATTCTCTGGCTGTGCTGGGCTCCCAATGTCCACCTGTCTTGCCTGTGTTGGCTGACCTTGCACTTGGGAATTCTCTGGCTGTGCTGGGCTCCCAATGTCCACCTGTCTTGCCTGTGTTGGCTGACCTTGCACTTGGGAATTCTCTGGCTGTGCTGGGCTCCCCATGTCCACCTGTCTTGCCTGTGTTGGCTGACCTTGCATTAGGGAATTCTCTTGCCGTGCTGGGCTCCCCTTGTCCAACTCTCCTTGCCTGTGTTGGCTCACCCTGCACTTGGGAATTCTCTGGCTGTGCTGGGCTCCCCATGTCCACCTGTCCTAGCCTGTGTTGGCTGACCCTGCACTTGGGAACTCTCTGGCTGTTCTGGGCTCCCCATGTCCACCTGTCCTTGCCTGTGTTGGCTGACCCTGCACTTGGTAATTCTCTGGCTGTGCTGGGCTCCCCATGTCCACCTGTCCTTGCCTTTGTTCGCTGACCCTGCACTTGGGAATTTTCTGGCTGTGCTGGGCTCCCCATGTCCACCTGTCCTTGCCTGTGTTGGCTGACCCTGCACTTGGGAATTCTCTGGCTGTGCTGGGCTCGATATGTCCACCTGTCCTTGCCTGTGTTGGCTGACCCTGCACTTGGGAATTCTCTGGCTGTGCTGGGCTCCCCATGTCCACCTGTCCTTGCCTGTGTTGGCTGATCTTGCACTTGGTAATTCTCTGGCTGTGCTGAGCTCCCCATGTCCACCTGTCCTTGCCTGTGTTGGCTGACCCTGCACTTGGGAATTCTCTGGCTGTGCTGGGCTCCCCATGTCCACCTGTCCTTGCCTGTGTTGGCTGACCCTGCACTTGGGAATTCTCTGGCTGTGCTGGGCTCCCCATGTCCACCTGTCCTTTCCTGTGTTGGCTGACCCCGCACTTGGGAATTCTCTGGCTGTGCTGGGCTCCACATGTCCACCTGTCCTTGCCTGTGTTGGCTGACCCTGCACTTGGGAATTCTCGGGCTCTGCTGGGCTCACCTTCCACCTGTCCTTGCCTGTGTTGGCTGACCCTGCACTTGGGAATTCTCTGGCTGTGCTGGGCTCCCCATGTCCACCTGTCCTTTACTGTGTTGGCTGACCCCGCACTTGGGAATTCTCTGGCTGTGCTGGGCTCCCCATGTCCACCTGTCCTTGCCTGTGTTGGCTGACCCTGCACTTGGGAATTCTCGGGCTCTGCTGGGCTCCCCGTGTCCACCTGTCCTTGCCTGTGTTGGCTGACCCTGCACTTGGGAATTCTCTGGCTATGCTGGGCTCGCCGTGTCCACCTGGCCTTGCCTGTGTTGGCTGACCCTGCACCTGGGAATTCTGTGGCTCTGCTGGGCTCCCCATGTCCACCTGTCCTTGCCTGTGTTGGCTGACCCTGCACTTGGGAATTCTCTGGCTCTGCTGGGCTTCCCATGTCCACCTACCCTTGCCTGTGTTGGCTGACCCTGCACTTGGGAATTTTCTGGCTGTGCTGGGCTCCCCAGCTCTGCCTGTCCTTGCCTGTGTTGGCTGACCCTGCACTTGGGAATTCTCGGGCTCTGCTGGGCTCCCCATATCCACCTACCCTTGCCTGTGTTGGCTGACCCTGCACTTGGTAATTCTCTGGCAGTGCTGGGCTCCCCATGTCTACCTGTCCTTGCATATGTTGGCTGACTTTGCAATTGGTTATTCTCTGGCTGCGCTGGGCTCGCCATGTCCACCTGTCTTGCCTGTGTTGGCTGACCTTGCAAATGGGAATTCTCTGGCTGTGCTGGGCTCCCCATGTCCACCTGTCTTGCCTGTGTTGGCTGACCCTGCACTTGGGAATTCTCTGGCTGGGCTGGGCTCCCCATGTCTACCTGTCCTTGCATATGTTGGCTGACTTTGCAATTGGTTATTCTCTGGCTGCGCTGGGCTCGCCATGTCCACCTGTCTTGCCTGTGTTGGCTGACCTTGCAAATGGGAATTCTCTGGCTGTGCTGGGCTCCCCATGTCCACCTGTCCTTGCCTGTGTTGGCTGACCCTGCACTTGGGGATTCTCTGGCTATGCTGGGCTCCCCATGTCCACCTGTCGGTGCCTGTATTGGCTGACCCTGCACCTGGGAATTCTCTGGCTCTGCTGGGCTCCCCATGTCCACCTGTCCTTGCCTGTGTTGGCTGACCCTGCACTTGGGAATTCTCGGGCTCTGCTGGGCTCCCCATGTCCACCTACCCTTGCCTGTGTTGGCTGACCCTGCACTTGGTAATTCTCTGGCAGTGCTGGGCTCCCCATGTCTACCTGTCATTGCATATGTTGGCTGACTTTGCAATTGGTTATTCTCTGGCTGCGCTGGGCTCGCCATGTCCACCTGTCTTGCCTGTGTTGGCTGACCTTGCAAATGGGAATTCTCTGGCTGTGCTGGGCTCCCCAGCTCTGCCTGTCCTTGCCTGTGTTGGCTGACCCTGCACTTAGTAATTCTCTGGCAGTGCTGGGCTCCCCATGTCTACCTGTCCTTGCATATGTTGGCTGACTTTGCAATTGGTTATTCTCTGGCTGTGCTGGGCTCCCCATGTCCACCTGTCCTTGCCTGTGTTGGCTGACCCTGCACTTGGGAATTCTCTGGCTGTGCTCGGCGCTCCATGTCCACCTGTCCTTGCCTGTGTTGGCTGACCCTGCACTTGGTAATTCTCTTGCTGTGCTGGGCTCCCCATGTCCACCTGTCCTTGCCTGTGTTGGCTGACCCTGCACCTGGGAATTCTCTGGCTCTACTGGGCTCCCCATGTCCACCTGTCCTTGCCTGTGTTGGCTGACCCTGCACTTGGGAATTCTCTGGCTATGCTGGGCTCCCCATGTCCACCTGTCCTTGCCTGTGTTGGCTGACCCTGCACCTGGGAATTCTCTGGCTCTGCTGGGCTCCCCATGTCCACCTGTCCTTGCCTGTGTTGGCTGACCCTGCACTTGGGAATTCTCGGGCTCTGCTGGGCTCCCCATATCCACCTACCCTTGCCTGTGTTGGCTGACCCTGCACTTGGTAATTCTCTGGCAGTGCTGGGCTCCCCATGTCTACCTGTCCTTGCATATGTTGGCTGACTTTGCAATTGGTTATTCTCTGGCTGCGCTGGGCTCGCCATGTCCACCTGTCTTGCCTGTGTTGGCTGACCTTGCAAATGGGAATTCTCTGGCTGTGCTGGGCTCCCCATGTCCACCTGTCTTGCCTGTGTTGGCTGACCCTGCACTTGGGAATTCTCTGGCTGGGCTGGGCTCCCCATGTCTACCTGTCCTTGCATATGTTGGCTGACTTTGCAATTGGTTATTCTCTGGCTGCGCTGGGCTCGCCATGTCCACCTGTCTTGCCTGTGTTGGCTGACCTTGCAAATGGGAATTCTCTGGCTGTGCTGGGCTCCCCATGTCCACCTGTCCTTGCCTGTGTTGGCTGACCCTGCACTTGGGAATTCTCTGGCTATGCTGGGCTCCCCATGTCCACCTGTCCTTGCCTGTATTGGCTGACCCTGCACCTGGGAATTCTCTGGCTCTGCTGGGCTCCCCATGTCCACCTGTCCTTGCCTGTGTTGGCTGACCCTGCACTTGGGAATTCTCGGGCTCTGCTGGGCTCCCCATGTCCACCTACCCTTGCCTGTGTTGGCTGACCCTGCACTTGGTAATTCTCTGGCAGTGCTGGGCTCCCCATGTCTACCTGTCATTGCATATGTTGGCTGACTTTGCAATTGGTTATTCTCTGGCTGCGCTGGGCTCGCCATGTCCACCTGTCTTGCCTGTGTTGGCTGACCTTGCAAATGGGAATTCTCTGGCTGTGCTGGGCTCCCCAGCTCTGCCTGTCCTTGCCTGTGTTGGCTGACCCTGCACTTAGTAATTCTCTGGCAGTGCTGGGCTCCCCATGTCTACCTGTCCTTGCATATGTTGGCTGACTTTGCAATTGGTTATTCTCTGGCTGTGCTGGGCTCCCCATGTCCACCTGTCCTTGCCTGTGTTGGCTGACCCTGCACTTGGGAATTCTCTGGCTGTGCTCGGCGCTCCATGTCCACCTGTCCTTGCCTGTGTTGGCTGACCCTGCACTTGGTAATTCTCTTGCTGTGCTGGGCTCCCCATGTCCACCTGTCCTTGCCTGTGTTGGCTGACCCTGCACCTGGGAATTCTCTGGCTCTACTGGGCTCCCCATGTCCACCTGTCCTTGCCTGTGTTGGCTGACCCTGCACTTGGGAATTCTCTGGCTATGCTGGGCTCCCCATGTCCACCTGTCCTTGCCTGTGTTGGCTGACCCTGCACCTGGGAATTCTCTGGCTCTGCTGGGCTCCCCATGTCCACCTGTCCTTGCCTGTGTTGGCTGACCCTGCACTTGGGAATTCTCGGGCTCTGCTGGGCTCCCCATATCCACCTACCCTTGCCTGTGTTGGCTGACCCTGCACTTGGTAATTCTCTGGCAGTGCTGGGCTCCCCATGTCTACCTGTCCTTGCATATGTTGGCTGACTTTGCAATTGGTTATTCTCTGGCTGCGCTGGGCTCGCCATGTCCACCTGTCTTGCCTGTGTTGGCTGACCTTGCAAATGGGAATTCTCTGGCTGTGCTGGGCTCCCCATGTCCACCTGTCTTGCCTGTGTTGGCTGACCCTGCACTTGGGAATTCTCTGGCTGGGCTGGGCTCCCCATGTCTACCTGTCCTTGCATATGTTGGCTGACTTTGCAATTGGTTATTCTCTGGCTGCGCTGGGCTCGCCATGTCCACCTGTCTTGCCTGTGTTGGCTGACCTTGCAAATGGGAATTCTCTGGCTGTGCTGGGCTCCCCATGTCCACCTGTCCTTGCCTGTGTTGGCTGACCCTGCACTTGGGAATTCTCTGGCTATGCTGGGCTCCCCATGTCCACCTGTCCTTGCCTGTATTGGCTGACCCTGCACCTGGGAATTCTCTGGCTCTGCTGGGCTCCCCATGTCCACCTGTCCTTGCCTGTGTTGGCTGACCCTGCACTTGGGAATTCTCGGGCTCTGCTGGGCTCCCCATGTCCACCTACCCTTGCCTGTGTTGGCTGACCCTGCACTTGGTAATTCTCTGGCAGTGCTGGGCTCCCCATGTCTACCTGTCATTGCATATGTTGGCTGACTTTGCAATTGGTTATTCTCTGGCTGCGCTGGGCTCGCCATGTCCACCTGTCTTGCCTGTGTTGGCTGACCTTGCAAATGGGAATTCTCTGGCTGTGCTGGGCTCCCCAGCTCTGCCTGTCCTTGCCTGTGTTGGCTGACCCTGCACTTAGTAATTCTCTGGCAGTGCTGGGCTCCCCATGTCTACCTGTCCTTGCATATGTTGGCTGACTTTGCAATTGGTTATTCTCTGGCTGCGCTGGGCTCGCCATGTCCACCTGTCTTGCCTGTGTTGGCTGACCTTGCAAATGGGAATTCTCTGGCTGTGCTGGGCTCCCCATGTCCACCTGTCATGCCTGTGTTGGCTGACCCTGCACTTGGGAATTCTCTGGCTGGGCTGGGCTCCCCATGTCCACCTGTCCTTGCCTGTGTTGGCTGATCCTGCACTTGGGAATTCCCTGGTTATGCTGGGCTCCCCATGTTCACCCGTCCTTGCCTGTGTTGGCTGAGCCTGCACTTAATAATTCTCTGGTTTTGGTGGGCTTCCCAGGTCCACCTGTACTTACATGTGTTGGCTCACTCTGCACTTGGGAATTCTCTGGCTGTGCTGGGCTCCCCATGTCCACCTGTCTTTGCCTGTGTTGGCTGACCTTGCATTTGGGAATTCTATGGCTGTGCTGGGCTCCCAATGTCCACCTGTCTTGCCTGTGTTGGCTGATCTTGCACTTGGGAATTCTCTGTCTGTGCTGGGCTCACCATGTCCACCTGTCTTTCCTGTGTTGGCTGACCTTGCACTTGGGAATTCTCTGGCTGTGCTGGGCTCCCCATTTCCACCTGTCTTGCCTGTGTTGGCTGACCCTGCACTAGGGAATTCTCTGGCTGTGCTGGGCTCCCCATATCCACCTGTCCTTGCCTGTGTTGGCTGACCCTGCGCTTGGGAATTCTCTGGCTGTGCTGGGCTCCCCATGTCCACCTGTCCTAGCCTGTGTTGGCTGACCCTGCACTTGGGAATTCTCTGGCTGTGCTGGGCTCCTCATGTCCACCTGTCCTTGCCTGTGTTGGCTGTCCCTGCACTTGGTAATTCTCTGGCTGTGCTGGGCTCCCCATGTCCACCTGTCCTCGCCTGTGTTGGCTGACCCTGCACTTGGTAATTCTCTGGCTGTGCTGGGCTCCCCATGTCCACCTGTCCTCGCCTTTGTTGGCTGACCCTGCACTTGGTAATTTTCTGGCTGTGCTGGGCTCCCCATGTCCACCTGTCCTTGCCTGTGTTGGCTGACCCTGCACTTGGGAATTCTCTGGCTGTGCTGGGCTCCCCATGTCCACCTGTCCTTGCCTGTGTTGGCTGACCCTGCACTTGGGAATTCTCTGGCTGTGCTGGATTCCCCATGTCCACCTGTCCTTGCCTGTGTTGGCTGACCCTACACTGGGTAATTCTCTGGCTGTGCTGGGCTCCCCATGTCCAGCTGTCCTTGCCTGTGTTGGCTGACCCTGGACTTGGGAATTCTCTGGCTGTGCTGGGCTCCCCATGTCCACCTGTCCTTGCCTGTGTTGGCTGACCCTGCACTTGGGAATTCTCTGGCTGTGCTCGGCTCCCCATGTCCACCTGTCCTTGCCTGTGTTGGCTGACCCTGCACTTGGGAATTCTCTGGCTGTGCTCTGGCTAACCATGTCCACCTGTCCTTGCCTGTGTTGGCTGACCCTGCACTTGGGAATTCTCTGGCTGTGCTCTGGCTAACCATGTCCAACTGTCCTTGCCTGTGTAGGCTGACCCTGCACCTGGTAATTCTCTGGCACTGCTGGGCTCCCCATGTCCACCTGTCCTTGCCTGTGTTGGCTGACCCTGCACTTGGGAATTCTCTGGCTATGCTGGGCTCCCCATGTCCACCTGTCCTTGCCTGTGTTGGCTGACCCTGCACCTGGGAATTCTCTGGCTCTGCTGGGCTCCCCATGTCCACCTGTCCTTGCCTGTGTTGGCTGACCCTGCACTTGGGAATTCTCGGGCTCTGCTGGGCTCCCCATGTCCACCTACCCTTGCCTGTGTTGGCTGACCCTGCACTTGGTAATTCTCTGGCAGTGCTGGGCTCCCCATGTCCACCTGTCCTTGCCTATGTTGGCTGACTTTGCAATTGGGAATTCTCTGGCTGTGCTGGGCTCGCCATGTCCACCTGTCTTGCCTGTGTTGGCTGACCTTGCACTTGGGAATTCTCTGGCTGTGCTGGGCTCCCCATGTCCACCTGTCGTGTCTGTGTTGGCTGACCCTGCACTTGGGAATTCTCTGGCTGTGCTGGGCTCCCCATGTCCACCTGTCCTTGCCTGTGTTGGCTGACCCTGCACTTGGAAATTCTCTGGCTGTGGTGGGCTCCCCATCTGAACCTGTCTTTGCATGTGTTGGCTGACCCCGCACTTGGGAATTCTATGGCTGTGCTGGGCTCCCCATGTCCACCTGTCCTTGCCTGTGTTGGCTGACCCTGCACTTGGGAATTCCCTAGCTGTGCTGGGGTCCCCTTGTCCACCTGTCCTTGCCTGGGTTGGCTGGCCCTGTACTTGGTAATTCTCTGGCTGTGCTGGGCTCCCCATGTCCACCTGTCCTTGCCTGTGTTGGCTGGCCTTGCACTTGAGAATTCTCTGGCTGTGCGGGGTTCCCCATGTCCAACTGTCCTTGCCTGTGTTGGCTGACCCTGCACTTGGGAATTCTCTGGCTGTGCTGGGCTCCCCATGTCCACCTGTCTTGCCTGTGTTGGCTGACCTTGCACTTGGGAATTCTCTGGCTGTGCAGGGCTCCCCATGTCCAGCTGTCCTTGCCTGTGTTGGCTGACCCTGCACTTGGGAATTCTCTGGCTGTGCTGGATTCCCCATGTCCACATGTCCTTGCCTGTGTTGGCTGACCCTACACTGGGTAATTCTCTGGCTGTGCTGGGCTCCCCATGTCCAGCTGTCCTTGCCTGTGTTGGCTGACCCTGCACTTGGGAATTCTCTGGCTGTGCTCGGCTCCCCATGTCCACCTGTCCTTGCCTGTGTTGGCTGACCCTGCACTTGGGAATTCTCTGGCTGTGCTCTGGCTAACCATGTCCAACTGTCCTTGCCTGTGTAGGCTGACCCTGCACTTGGGAATTCTCTGGCTGTGCTCTGGCTAACCATGTCCAACTGTCCTTGCCTGTGTAGGCTGACCCTGCACCTGGTAATTCTCTGGCTCTGCTGAGCTCCCCATGTCCACCTGTCCTTGCCTGTGTTGGCTGACCCTGCACTTGGGAATTCTCTGGCTATGCTGGGCTCCCCATGTCCACCTGTCCTTGCCTGTGTTGGCTGACCCTGCACCTGGGAATTCTCTGGCTCTGCTGGGCTCCCCATGTCCACCTGTCCTTGCCTGTGTTGGCTGACCCTGCACTTGGGAATTCTCGGGCTCTGCTGGGCTCCCCATGTCCACCTACCCTTGCCTGTGTTGGCTGACCCTGCACTTGGTAATTCTCTGGCAGTGCTGGGCTCCCCATGTCCACCTGTCCTTGCCTATGTTGGCTGACTTTGCAATTGGGAATTCTCTGGCTGTGCTGGGCTCGCCATGTCCACCTGTCTTGCCTGTGTTGGCTGACCTTGCACTTGGGAATTCTCTGGCTGTGTTGGGCTCCCCATGTCCACCTGTCTTGCCTGTGTTGGCTGACCCTGCACTTGGGAATTCTCTGGCTGTGCTGGGCTCCCCATGTCCACCTGTCCTTGCCTGTGTTGACTGACCCTGCACTTGGGAATTCTCTGGTTGTGCTGGGCTCCCCATGTTCACCTGTCCTTGCCTGTGTTGGCTGACCCTGCACTTAATAATTCTCTGGCTTTGGTGGGCTCCCCATGTCCATCTGTACTTACATGTTTTGGCTCAGTCTGCACTTGGGAATTCTCTGGCTGTGCTGGGCTCCCCATGTCCACCTGTCTTGCCTGTGTTGGCTGATCTTGCACTTGGAAATTCTCTGGCTGTGCTGGACTCACCATGTCTACCTGTCTTTCCTGTGTTGGCTGACCTTGCACTTGGGAATTCTCTGGCTGTGCTGGGCTCCCCATGTCGACCTGTCTTGCCTGTGTTGGCTGATCTTGCACTTGGAAATTCTCTGGCTGTGCTGGACTCACCATGTCCACCTGTCTTTCCTGTGTTGGCTGATCTTGCACTTGGAAATTCTCTGGCTGTGCTGGACTCACCATGTCCACCTGTCTTTCCTGTGTTGGCTGACCTTGCACTTGGGAATTCTCTGGCTGTGCTGGGCTCCCCATGTCCAGCTGTCCTTGCCTGTGTTGGCTGACCCTGGACTTGGGAATTCTCTGGCTGTGCTGGGCTCCCCGTGTCCACCTGTCCTTGCCTGTGTTGGCTGACCCTGCACTTGGGAATTCTCTGGCTGTGCTCGGCGCTCCATGTCCACCTGTCCTTGCCTGTGTTGGCTGACCCTGCACTTGGTAATTCTCTTGCTGTGCTGGGCTCCCCATGTCCACCTGTCCTTGCCTGTGTTGGCTGACCCTGCACCTGGGAATTCTCTGGCTCTACTGGGCTCCCCATGTCCACCTGTCCTTGCCTGTGTTGGCTGACCCTGCACTTGGGAATTCTCTGGCTATGCTGGGCTCCCCATGTCCACCTGTCCTTGCCTGTGTTGGCTGACCCTGCACCTGGGAATTCTCTGGCTCTGCTGGGCTCCCCATGTCCACCTGTCCTTGCCTGTGTTGGCTGACCCTCCACTTGGGAATTCTCGGGCTCTGCTGGGCTCCCCATATCCACCTACCCTTGCCTGTGTTGGCTGACCCTGCACTTGGTAATTCTCTGGCAGTGCTGGGCTCCCCATGTCTACCTGTCCTTGCATATGTTGGCTGACTTTGCAATTGGTTATTCTCTGGCTGCGCTGGGCTCGCCATGTCCACCTGTCTTGCCTGTGTTGGCTGACCTTGCAAATGGGAATTCTCTGGCTGTGCTGGGCTCCCCATGTCCACCTGTCTTGCCTGTGTTGGCTGACCCTGCACTTGGGAATTCTCTGGCTGGGCTGGGCTCCCCATGTCTACCTGTCCTTGCATATGTTGGCTGACTTTGCAATTGGTTATTCTCTGGCTGCGCTGGGCTCGCCATGTCCACCTGTCTTGCCTGTGTTGGCTGACCTTGCAAATGGGAATTCTCTGGCTGTGCTGGGCTCCCCATGTCCACCTGTCCTTGCCTGTGTTGGCTGACCCTGCACTTGGGAATTCTCTGGCTATGCTGGGCTCCCCATGTCCACCTGTCCTTGCCTGTATTGGCTGACCCTGCACCTGGGAATTCTCTGGCTCTGCTGGGCTCCCCATGTCCACCTGTCCTTGCCTGTGTTGGCTGACCCTGCACTTGGGAATTCTCGGGCTCTGCTGGGCTCCCCATGTCCACCTACCCTTGCCTGTGTTGGCTGACCCTGCACTTGGTAATTCTCTGGCAGTGCTGGGCTCCCCATGTCTACCTGTCATTGCATATGTTGGCTGACTCTGCAATTGGTTATTCTCTGGCTGCGCTGGGCTCGCCATGTCCACCTGTCTTGCCTGTGTTGGCTGACCTTGCAAATGGGAATTCTCTGGCTGTGCTGGGCTCCCCAGCTCTGCCTGTCCTTGCCTGTGTTGGCTGACCCTGCACTTAGTAATTCTCTGGCAGTGCTGGGCTCCCCATGTCTACCTGTCCTTGCATATGTTGGCTGACTTTGCAATTGGTTATTCTCTGGCTGCGCTGGGCTCGCCATGTCCACCTGTCTTGCCTGTGTTGGCTGACCCTGCACTTGGGAATTCTCTGGCTGGGCTGGGCTCCCCATGTCCACCTGTCCTTGCCTGTGTTGGCTGATCCTGCACTTGGGAATTCCCTGGTTTTGCTGGGCTCCCCATGTTCACCCGTCCTTGCCTGTGTTGGCTGAGCCTGCACTTAATAATTCTCTGGTTTTGGTGGGCTTCCCATGTCCACCTGTACTTACATGTGTTGGCTCACTCTGCACTTGGGAATTCTCTGGCTGTGCTGGGCTCCCCATGTCCACCTGTCTTTGCCTGTGTTGGCTGACCTTGCATTTGGGAATTCTATGGCTGTGCTGGGCTCCCAATGTCCACCTGTCTTGCCTGTGTTGGCTGATCTTGCACTTGGGAATTCTCTGTCTGTGCTGGGCTCACCATGTCCACCTGTCTTTCCTGTGTTGGCTGACCCTGCACTTGGGAATTCTCTGGCTGTGCTGGGCTCCCCATTTCCACCTGTCTTGCCTGTGTTGGCTGACCCTGCACTAGGGAATTCTCTGGCTGTGCTGGGCTCCCCATATCCACCTGTCCTTGCCTGTGTTGGCTGACCCTGCGCTTGGGAATTCTCTGGCTGTGCTGGGCTCCCCATGTCCACCTGTCCTAGCCTGTGTTGGCTGACCCTGCACTTGGGAATTCTCTGGCTGTGCTGGGCTCCTCATGTCCACCTGTCCTTGCCTGTGTTGGCTGTCCCTGCACTTGGTAATTCTCTGGCTGTGCTGGGCTCCCCATGTCCACCTGTCCTCGCCTGTGTTGGCTGACCCTGCACTTGGTAATTCTCTGGCTGTGCTGGGCTCCCCATGTCCACCTGTCCTTGCCTTTGTTCGCTGACCCTGCACTTGGTAATTTTCTGGCTGTGCTGGGCTCCCCATGTCCACCTGTCCTTGCCTGTGTTGGCTGACCCTGCGCTTGGGAATTCTCTGGCTGTGCTGGGCTCCATATGTACACCTGTCCTTGCCTGTGTTGGCTGACCCTGCGCTTGGGAATTCTCTGGCTGTGCTGGGCTCCCCATGTCCACCTGTCCTTGCCTGTGTTGGCTGATCTTGCGCTTGGTAATTCTCTGGCTGTGCTGAGCTCCCCATTTCCACCTGTCCTTGCCTGTGTTGGCTGACCCTGCACTTGGGAATTCTCTGGCTGTGCTGGGCTCCCCATGTCCACCTGTCCTAGCCTGTGTTGGCTGACTTTGCAATTGGGAATTCTCTGGCTGTGCTGGGCTCGCCATGTCCACCTGTCTTGCCTGTGTTGGCTGACCTTGCACTTGGGAATTCTCTGGCTGTGCTGGGCTCCCCATGTCCACCTGTCTTGCCTGTGTTGGCTGACCCTGCACTTGGGAATTCTCTGGCTGTGCTGGGCTCCCCATGTCCACCTGTCCTTGCCTGTGTTGGCTGACCTTGCACTTGGGAATTCTCTGGCTGTGCTGGGCTCCCCATGTCCACCTGTCTTGCCTTTGTTGGCTGACCTTGCATTAGGGAATTCTCTTGCTGTGCTGGGCTCCCCTTGTCCACCTGTCCTTGCCTGTGTTGGCTCACCCTGCACTTGAGAATTCTCTCGCTGTGCTGGGCTCCCCATGTCCACCTGTCCTAGCCTGTGTTGGCTGACCCTGCACTTGGGAACTCTCTGGCTGTTCTGGGCTCCCCATGTCCACCTGTCCTTGCCTGTGTTGGCTGACCCTGCACTTGGTAATTCTCTGGCTGTGCTGGGCTCCCCATGTCCACCTGTCCTTGCCTTTGTTCGCTGACCCTGCACTTGGGAATTTTCTGGCTGTGCTGGGCTCCCCATGTCCACCTGTCCTTGCCTATGTTGGCTGACCCTGCACTTGGGAATTCTCTGGCTGTGCTGGGCTCGATATGTCCACCTGTCCTTGCCTGTGTTGGCTGACCCTGCACTTGGGAATTCTCTGGCTGTGCTGGGCTCCCCATGTCCACCTGTCCTTGCCTGTGTTGGCTGATCTTGCACTTGGTAATTCTCTGGCTGTGCTGGGCTCCCCATGTCCACCTGTCCTTGCCTGTGTCGGCTGACCCTGCACTTGGGAATTCTCTGGCTGTGCTGGGCTCCCCATGTCCACCTTTCCTTGCCTGTGTTGGCTGACCCTGCACTTGGGAATTCTCTGGCTGTGCTGGGCTCCCCATGTCCACCTGTCCTTTCCTGTGTTGGCTGACCCCGCACTTGGGAATTCTCTGGCTGTGCTGGGCTCCCCATGTCTACCTGTCCTTGCCTGTGTTGGCTGACCCTGCACCTGGTAATTCTCTGGCTGTGCTGGGCTCCCCATGTCCACCTGTCCTTGCCTGTGTTGGCTGACCCTGCACTTGGGAATTTTCTGGCTGTGCTGGGCTCCCCATGTCCACCTGTCCTTGCCTGTGTTGACTGACCCTGCACTTGGGAATTCTCTGGCTGTGCTGGATTCCCCATGTCCACCTGTCCTTGCCTGTGTTGGCTGACCCTACACTGGGTAATTCTCTGGCTGTGCTGGGCTCCCCATGTCCACCTGTCCTTGCCTGTGTTGGCTGACCCTGCACTTGGGAATTCTCTGGCTGTGCTGGGCTCCCCACGTCCACCTGCCCTTGCCTGTGTTGGCTGACACTGCACTTGGTAATTCTCTGGCTGTGCTGGGCTCCCCATGTCCACCTGTCCTTGCCGGTGTTGCTGACCCTGCACTTGGGAATGCTGTTGCTATGCTGGGCTCCCCATGTCCACCTGTCCTTGCCTGTGTTGGCTGACCCTGCACCTGGGAATTCTCTGGCTCTGCTGGGCTCCCCATGTCCACCTGTCCTTGCCTGTGTTGGCTGACCCTGCACCTGGGAATTCTCGGGCTCTGCTGGGCTCCCCATGTCCACCTACCCTTGCCTGTATTGGCTGACCCTGCACTTGGGAATTCTCTGGCTGTCCTGGGCTCCCCAGCTCTGCCTGTCCTTTCCTGTGTTGGCTGACCCTGCACTTGGTAATTCTCTGGCAGTGCTGGGCTCCCCATGTCCACCTGTCCTTGCCTATGTTGGCTGACTTTGCAATTGGGAATTCTCTGGCTGTGCTGGGCTCCCCGTGTCCACCTGTCTTGTGTAACGCTCACCTGATTCCCGTAGGGGCGCCGGTCTTGACTGGGCGTATACCGTATCTTCAAAGGTGATGTGTAACACATGGCTGGCTCTTTGGGCTGGACCTCTGTGCACTGTATATCTGGCTCGAAGGGTAAGATGTCTGCAGATAGAAAATGTGGGATTAATGAACTGGGTTATTGAATGTCTCTCTCTTCTTCCATTTCTCTTCTCCTGTAGAACCCCAAAGGTTAACGCTCTCACCTTAGGTAAGTGAACGCCGTGCTCTCCATCTGCCTCGAGGCAGGGTGCTGTAACCAGTTTCTTCACTGGATAAGGGGAGCAGGCCTCTTGACTTCAGAGGACTGCTGTCCGTCGTTTACTGCACGAACGGTAAGTTTCGAGTAATTCTAATGTCTTTAAAGTCTTTAGTAATGATGTCTCTTGTTTTGCAGGGTTCCGGCGATGGCGGATGGCGGGCTGAAGTGAGTTGAAGATGGACCCCTGGGGATGAATAGAAGCGCCTGGAAGCACGTAAGTAAGCGCTTGTTGCCTGCTTCACGATGCGCTCTAACTGTCTTTTTATTTTGCAGGTACAAGTTCGGGGCGGCTGCAGGGTGCCGGAATACCCACTGGGTTAGATGTGGAAAGGAGTAATGGCACGTGAGTATTAAAGTTCCCCAATGTCTTTAAACGCACCTTGTTTTGTCTTTCAGATGCCGGATGCAGCGCCAAAGGCCTCCGGAGCGTGCGAAGAGTTGGTAAGCTTTTGTCTTTCTGATGCCGGAATGCAGTGTGAAGACTCCCGGAGCGCACGAAGAGTAGGTAAGCCTTTGTCTTTCAGATGCCGGAATGCAGCGCGAGGCGTTGGTGACAGCCGATGGACCAGGTAAGTGAAGAGCTGTCACTGAAGACCGTAATGCTAACCTATTCTTTCTTGTCTTTAGAGGTGTTGCTGAAGACTGGATTCAGAATGGTAAGCCTTTTTCCTTAGGCCCAGGATCAGATGCAGAAGACACGATGAGCGTTCTGCTGCTGAGGATGCAGAATAACGCAAAGCAAGATTCATCCATCGGGTGTGGTTTAAATAGCCTCCTGTAGTGCTTAGGTGTCTCCTTCCACAGCCACGCCTAGGTAAGAAAAGAGTTCCTGCTTTCCAGAAGAGTTCCAGTGTTCTGAATCTAGGGAGTGGCTCCTGCCCCACCCAACAGGAAAAGTAGTTCCAAACAGAAGAGGATCAGAGACTCAACTGGCAGGCAAGTAAGCAGCATGGTCTGCTGCAGGTAAATCCACCCAAGCATTATGAGCCCGGCGCTTCCAGCGCTGGGACTGGGCATATTTATGAGCCTGGTGCCACTGGCGCCAGGACTGGGTCCAAAAGGTCCCAATTGGGACTGGTTGGCACTCGGAACCTGGGTTATGGATCTGCTTCCAAGGGAGTTGGGAAAACCCTGACCTTTTGGAAGCAGAGATCATGACAGTACCCCCCCTCAAGGCCCCTCCCAAACCGGGCTTCTCCGGGGGTTTTGGCTTGTCAGGAAATGTTCGGTGAAATCTTTTGATTAGGCGAGGAGCGTGGACATATTCAGCAGGTTCCCAGGATCTCTCTTGGGGGCCGTAGCCTTTCCAGTCAATTAGGTAGAATAGTTTAGATTTGGAGATCTTGGAGTCCAGAATGCTTTTGACTTCAAACTCGAGTTCTCCATCAACTAGGATAGGTTTTGGAGATTTGGTTAGTCGGGTTTGAGGTTGCACGGGTTTTAATAGAGAGACGTGGAAGACCGGATGTATCTTCATGTGCGGGGGCAAGTCCAACTTGACCGCTACTGGGTTTACTATGGTAGTGATGGAATAGGGACCCAGGTATCTTGGGTTGAATGTGCGTGGCCCTTTTAGAGGTAGATATTTGGTGGATAACCAGACTTGATCCCCTACTTGATATTGAGGGGCTTCCTTCCGATGTTGATCTGCTCCTTTCTTGTATTGTTCTTTAGCCCTTTGAAGGTGAGAAACAGCTTCCTTAAAGGCTTGGGTGATTGTAGAATGCAGGTAGTCTACTGCTGGTGTTTCAAGATCTTGGAGGGGATCCAACTCCGAGGTTCGAGGGTGACTGCCGTACAAAAGAAAAAACGGGGTTTTCCCAGTTCCCAAATGGACAGAGTTATTGTAGGCATATTCGGCTATCCAAAGGATGTCTTTCCAAGTTTTTTCAGTTTGTTGCAGCATGCAGCGTAAATACTGTTCCAGAGTTTGATTGGTCCTCTCGGTTTGTCCGTCGGTCTGAGGGTGGTGACTGGTCGATAGTCTCACATCAATTTGAGCCGACCGACAGCAACTTCGCCAAAAATGAGAAATAAATTGACTGCCTCGATCCGAAATTAGAACCGAAGGAAAACCGTGCAGTCGGACGATGTTTTCGAGAAATTCTCGGGCCAGAGTTGCTGCTGTTGGCAAGCCTTTGAGCGGAATGAAATGCCCCATCTTGGAGAATAAGTCCACGATTACTAGAATCGTATTGTATCCGGAGCATGGAGGTAGATTGGTGATGAAGTCCATAGAAAGCGTATGCCAAGGGCGAGGTGGGATGTCAATAGGGCGTAAGAGGCCTGCTGGTCTTTCCTTTTGACTCTTGTTTTGGGCGCATACTCCACAGGACATTATAAAGTCTCTGATATCTTTTTTCCAAGACGGCCACCAGAAGTAGCGCTTGATCTTTTCTGAGGTCTTGGCCATACCGGGATGTCCTTCCATTAAAGAATCGTGATAACAAGAGATTACTTTTTTCTGTAAATCTGTGCTGGGTAGGTATAATCGTTCTTGGAAATACAATAAATTGGCCTTTACTGCAAAGTCCTTTCCCTGCAGATGCCAATTCTGTATGTCTGCTGGAGTTACAAGTTGCCTGGCTTTATCCTTAACTTCCTCTATGGATTCTGTGGCGATTACACCCAGAATTCTTTGTTCGGGAATGATTGGTACAGGTTTAGGGTTGATCAAGTGTTCTTCCACTCCCATCCGAGAAAGGGGATCAGCTTTACCGTTTTTTGTACCAGGTCGATAGGTAATTATGAAGTCAAACTCGGCAAAGAATAATGCCCAACGGAGTTGTCTAGAGGATTGGGCTTTTGCGGTTTTCAAATATTGCAGGTTTCGGTGATCCGTAATCACAGTAGCGGTGTGTCGGGCCCCCAGCAGATAATGCCGCCAAGCCTTAAAGGCAGGCTTGATAGCCAGAAGTTCCTTGTCAGTAATCGTGTAATTGATTTCAGGAGGTGAGAATTTGCGGGACCAAAATGCCACGGGATGCAACTGATTGGTTACCGGGTCCTTTTGTGATAGAACTGCCCCCATGGCAAGGCTTGAAGCATCAGTTTCCATGATGTAGGGGAGTTCGGGGCGAGGGTGTTTTAAGATTGGTGCAGAGATAAATTTAGTCTTCAAATCCTGGAAAGCTTGTTCCGCCTCGGTAGACCATTCAAAACGTTTGTTTTTCTTTAACAAGGCAGTGATGGGCTGGACTATTCGAGAGAATTCGGGGATAAACCTGCGGTAAAAGTTAGCGAAGCCTAACATGCTTTGCACACCTTTTACGGAGGATGGTTATGGCCATTTGAGAACTGCATCGACCTTCTTTGAATCCATACGCACTCCGCCAGGTGATAATATGAATCCCAAGAATTCAACTTCAGTCACGTTGAAAACACATTTTTCCAACTTAGCGAAAAGTTTGTGTTGACGCAATCTTTCGAGGACCATTTTCACGTGTTTCCGATGTTCAGATTCCGATGAAGAATAAACGAGGATGTCGTCAATGTAAACAACAACACACACATCTATGAGCTCTCTGAGGACATCGTTCATAAAATATTGAAAGGCGGCCGGGGCATTACAAAGTCCGAAGGGCATGACCTGATATTCAAATAGCCCATACTTGGTGCGGAAGGCCGTCTTCCATTCATCGCCCTCTTTTACTCGTACCAAGTGGTAAGCTCCTCTAAGATCCAGCTTTGTATATATGCATGCTTTTCTGACTTGGTCCAGGAGTTCAGGGATCAAAGGTAACGGATATCTATTCTTAACGGTGATCTGGTTCAGGGAGCGATAATCTATACAAGTTCTAAGGTCTCCTTCCTTTTTTGGAACGAAGAACAAAGCTGAAGAAGCAGGGGACTTGGAAGGACGAATAAACCCATTTGCCAGGTATTGATCCAGGTATTGTCGAAGGTGAAGGTTCTCAGGCTCGGTGAGGGCATAAATTCTACTACAAGGAGGAGTAGATCCAGGTATCAGGTCGATCTGGCAGTCATAAGACCTATGAGGAGGTAGAGAGTTAGCCTGATCCTTCCGGAAAACATCTTGGTATTCTAGGTATTCGGGAGGTAACTGGGGAGTCTCTGAAGAAATTGCTGCCAGTGCAACACCAGGTGGAGGGTGACAAGTAGAGACACATTCTGGAAACTGGACCGTTCTTGCTCACCAATCGATCAGAGGATTGTGTTTCTCTAACCAAGGTATTCCTAGAATAATCTGAAACTGAGGGGCCTTGATCACATCGAACACAATCCTCTCATGGTGTCCATCTTGACTTACTAGCGTCACTTCTTGAGTGGTATGCGTTACTGGCCCGCAGGCTATCTCCGTACCATCCACCGTAGTAATGACGTCCTTTACAGCCTTGGGACAAAGAGTTAGATTCATCCTCAAAACCATTTCATGATCCACATAATTGCCGATGGCACCGCTGTCGACGTAAGCTTCAATTGCATGTAATCGATCCGGATTATCAGGGCTAATAAGGACCATAGGTATCACGAAATGCGAGGTCACAGAACTGGTTTTCACACTCGGCAAGAGGACCTCTATTCTTGTCGGGCGAGGTTGTTTCCCTGCTCAGAGTTTGTAACTTTGGTAACTGCAGCTCCTACTGCCTTCTTGGCAGGTTTCATCGGACAGTCTCGAAGAAAGTGCCCTGAGTTTCCGCAATAGAGGCATAATTGCAACTGTTTTCTCCTTTCCTGCTCCTTTTGTGTTAGAGGACCTTTCAGACCCCCTATTTGCATGGGTTCCCCGGAGTCTACTCCTTTCGAAGGAGTTGGCGGTTTGGAAAATACTCGAGCATCAAACTTGGAACGATCGGCCTTCCTGTTCTGCAGTCTGTGATCTATTTGAACGACTAAGTCTATATAGTCCGAACAATCTTGTGGGGGATTCACTACTTGGGCTAACACATCTTTGAGCTCTCCGCGTAGACCTCTATAAAACAGCGTAATCCTTTTGTCCTCAGGCCAGTGAGTTTCCACTATCAGTCTGTTTAAAGACGCAATATAAGCCAAAAGGTCTTGATTACCTTGTCGCAACGAAAGAAGCTCATTGTCCAAGGCCTGCCCCTGTGAATGTCTTGCGAACAGTTTTTCCATACTGAGCTGAAAAGCTTGAAAATCATGGAGGACCGGATCATCTTGATTTACTAGAGGGATCGACCAGTCTGCCGCATTGCCACTAAGGTACGAAAGCACGAAAGCTACTTTAGCTTGATCAGTTGGAAAGGCTGCTGGCCGGCATAAGAAATGCAACCGGCACTGATTGATAAATACTGCAAACCTCTTTGGGTCACCAGAAAATCGTTCGGGCGGAGCCAGAGGTACATTCCCAGGTAGGTTGATCTGCACTGGATTCATAGAGGATGTAGAAGGAAGATTTCCCCCAGATGCGGGTAACGGGGTCTGTCCGGCTTGTGACTGTAGCAATTGTCTAGCGAGATCATCTGTTCGCTCCTTGGAAATAATCAGTTCCCTTCTTAGAGCGTTCGTTTCCTGACGGGCTGCATGCACTTCTGCCCTTAGTTCCCCAAGTAACTGGGCTAGCTGGTCGGTATCCGAGGTTTCCATAGCGCCTGGACGGGAGTTTTGTGGTAGGCTTTGCGTTCTGTAACGCTCACCTGATTCCCGTAGAGGCGCCGGTCTTGACTGGGCGTATACCGTATCTTCAAAGGTGATGTGTAACACACGGCTGGCTCTTTGGGCTGGACCTCTGTGCACTGTATATCTGGCTCGAAGGTTAAGATGTCTGCAGATAGAAAATGTGGGATTAATGAACTGGGTTATTGAATGTCTCTCTCTTCTTCCCTTTCTCTTCTCCTGTAGAACCGCAAAGGTTAACGCTCTCACCTTAGGTAAGTGAACACCGTGCTCTCCATCTGCCTCGAGGCAGGGTGCTGTAACCAGTTTCTTCACTGGATAAGGAGAGCAGGACTCTTGACTTCAGAGGACTGCTGTCCGTCGTTTACTGCACGAACGGTAAGTTTCGAGTAATTCTAATGTCTTTAAAGTCTTTAGTAATGGTGTCTCTTGTTTTGCAGGGTTCCGGCGATGGCGGATGGCGGGCTGAAGTGAGTTGAAGATGGACCCCTGGGGATGAATAGAAGCGCCTGGAAGCACGTAAGTAAGCGCTTGTTGCCTGCTTCACGATGCGCTCTAACTGTCTTTTTATTTTGCAGGTACAAGTTCGGGGCGGCTGCAGGGTGCCGGAATACCCACTGGGTTAGATGTGGAAAGGAGTAATGGCACGTGAGTATTAAAGTTCCCCAATGTCTTTAAACGCACCTTGTTTTGTCTTTCAGATGCGGGATGCAGCGCCGAAGGCCTCCGGAGCGTGCAAAGAGTTGGTAAGCTTTTGTCTTTCAGATGCCGGAATGCAGTGTGAAGACTTCCGGAGCGCACGAAGAGTAGGTAAGCCTTTGTCTTTCAGATGCCGGAATGCAGCGCGAGGCGTTGGTGACAGCCGATGGACCAGGTAAGTGAAGAGCTGTCACTGAAGACCGTAATGCTAACCTGTTCTTTCTTGTCTTTATAGGTGTTGCTGAAGACTGGATTCAGAATGGTAAGCCTTTTTCCTTAGGCCCAGGATCAGATGCAGAAGACACGATGAGCGTTCTGCTGCTGAGGATGCAGAATAACGCAAAGCAAGATTCATCCATCGGGTGTGGTTTAAATAGCCTCCTGTAGTGCTTAGGTATCTCCTTCCACAGCCACGCCTAGGTAAGAAAAGAGTTCCTGCTTTCCAGAAGAGTTCCAGTGTTCTGAATCTAGGGAGTGGCTCCTGCCCCACCCAACAGGAAAAGTAGTTCCAAACAGAAGAGGATCAGAGACTCAACTGGCAGGCAAGTAAGCAGCATGGTCTGCTGCAGGTAAGTCCACCCAAGCATTATGAGCCCGGCGCTTCCAGCGCTGGGACTGGGCATATTTATGAGCCTGGTGCCACTGGCGCCAGGACTGGGTCCAAAAGGTCCCAATTGGGACTGGTTGGCACTCGGAACCTGGGTTATGGATCTGCTTCCAAGGGAGTTGGGAAAACCCTGACCTTTTGGAAGCAGAGAGCATGACATCTTGCCTGTGTTGGCTGACTTTGCACTTGGGAATTCTCTGGCTGTGCTGGGCTCCCCATGTCCACCTGTCTTGCCTGTGTTGGCTGACCCTGCACTTGGGAATTCTCTGGCTGTGCTGGGCTCCCCATGTCCACCTGTCCTTGCCTGTGTTGGCTGACCCTGCACTTGGGAATTCTCTGGTTGTGCTGGGCTCCCCATGTCCACCTGTCCTTGCCTGTATTGGCTGACCCTGCACTTGGTAATTCTCTGGCTTTGGTGGGCTCCCCATGTCCACCTGTACTTACATGTGTTGGCTCACTCTGCACTTAAGAATTCTCTGGCTGTGCTGGGCCCCCCTTGTCCACCTGTCTTTGCCTGTGTTGGCTGACCTTGCACTTGGGAATTCTCTGGCTGTGCTGGGCTCCCCATGTCCACCTGTCTTGCCTGTGTTGGCTGACCTTGCATTAGGGAATTCTCTGGCTGTGCTGGGATCCCCTTGTCCACCTGTCCTTGCCTGTGTTGGCTCACCCTGCACTTGGGAATTCTCTCGCTGTGCTGGGCTCCCCATGTCCACCTGTCCTTGCCTGTGTTGGCTGTCCCTGCACTTGGTAATTCTCTGGCTGTTCTGGGCTCCCCATGTCCACCTGTCCTTGCCTGTGTTGGCTGACCCTGCACTTGGTAATGCTCTGGCTGTGCTGGGCTCCCCATGTCCACCTGTCCTTGCCTTTGTTCGCTGACCCTGCACTTGGGAATTTTCTGGCTGTGCTGGGCTCCCCATGTCCACCTGTCCTTGCCTGTGTTGGCTGACCCTGCACTTGGGAATTCTCTGGCTGTGCTGGGCTCCATATGTACACCTGTCCTTGCCTGTGTTGGCTGACCCTGCGCTTGGGAATTCTCTGGCTGTGCTGGGCTCCCCATGTCCACCTGTCCTTGCCTGTGTTGGCTGATCTTGAGCTTGGTAATTCTCTGGCTGTGCTGAGCTCCCCATTTCCACCTGTCCTTGCCTGTGTTGGCTGACCCTGCAATTGGGAATTCTCTGGCTGTGCTGGGCTCCCCATGTCCACCTGTCCTAGCCTGTGTTGGCTGACTTTGCAATTGGGAATTCTCTGGCTGTGCTGGGCTCGCCATGTCCACCTGTCTTGCCTGTGTTGGCTTACCTTGCACTTGGGAATTCTCTGGCTGTGCTGGGCTCCCCATGTCCACCTGTCTTGCCTGTGTTGGCTGACCCTGCACTTGGGAATTCTCTGGCTGTGCTGGGTTCCCCATGTTCACCTGTCCTTGCCTGTGTTGGCTGACCCTGCACTTGGGAATTCTCTGGCTGTGCTGGGCTCCCAATGTCCACCTGTCTTGCCTGTGTTGGCTGACCTTGCACTTGGGAATTCTCTGGCTGTGCTGGGCTCCCCATGTCCACCTGTCTTGCCTTTGTTGGCTGACCTTGCATTAGGGAATTCTCTGGCTGTGCTGGGCTCCCCTTGTCCACCTGTCCTTGCCTGTGTTGGCTCACCCTGCACTTGGGAATTCTCTCGCTGTGCTGGGCTCCCCATGTCCACCTGTCCTAGCCTGTGTTGGCTGACCCTGCACTTGGGAACTCTCTGGCTGTTCTGGGCTCCCCATGTCCACCTGTCCTTGCCTGTGTTGGCTGACCCTGCACTTGGTAATTCTCTGGCTGTGCTGGGCTCCCCATGTCCACCTGTCCTTGCCTTTGTTCGCTGACCCTGCACTTGGGAATTTTCTGGCTGTGCTGGGCTCCCCATTTCCACCTGTCCTTGCCTGTGTTGGCTGACCCTGCACTTGGGAATTCTCTGGCTGTGCTGGGCTCGATATGTCCACCTGTCCTTGCCTGTGTTGGCTGACCCTGCACTTGGGAATTCTCTGGCTGTGCTGGGCTCCCCATGTCCACCTGTCCTTGCCTGTGTTGGCTGATCTTGCACTTGGTAATTCTCTGGCTGTGCTGGGCTCCCCATGTCCACCTGTCCTTGCCTGTGTCGGCTGACCCTGCACTTGGGAATTCTCTGGCTGTGCTGGGCTCCCCATGTCCACCTTTCCTTGCCTGTGTCGGCTGACCCTGCACTTGGGAATTCTCTGGCTGTGCTGGGCTCCCCATGTCCACCTGTCCTTTCCTGTGTTGGCTGACCCCGCACTTGGGAATTCTCTGGCTGTGCTGGGCTCCCCATGTCCACCTGTCCTTGCCTGTGTTGGCTGACCCTGCACCTGGTAATTCTCTGGCTGTGCTGGGCTCCCCATGTCCACCTGTCCTTGCCTGTGTTGGCTGACCCTGCACGTGGGAATTTTCTGGCTGTGCTGGGCTCCCCATGTCCACCTGTCCTTGCCTGTGTTGACTGACCCTGCACTTGGGAATTCTCTGGCTGTGCTGGATTCCCCATGTCCACCTGTCCTTGCCTGTGTTGGCTGACCCTACACTGGGTAATTCTCTGGCTGTGCTGGGCAACCCCTGTCCAGCTGTCCTTGCCTGTGTTGGTTGACCCTGGACTTGGGAATTCTCTGGCTGTGCTAGGCTCCCATGTCCACCTGTCCTTCCCTGTGTTGGCTGACCCTGCACTTGGGAATTCTCTGGCTGTGCTGGGCTCCCCATGTCCACCTGTCCTTGCCTGTGTTGGCTGACCCTGCACTTGGGAATTCTCTGGCTGTGCTGGGCTCCCCATGTCCACCTGTCCTTGCCAGTGTTGGCTGACCCTGCACTTAGGAATTCTCTGGCTGAGCTGGACTCCCCATGTCCACCTGTCTTGCCTGTGTTGGCTGACCCTGCACTTGGGAATTCCCTGGCTGTGCTGGGCTCCCCATGTCCACCTGTCTTGCCTGTGTTGGCTGACCCTGCACTTGGGAATTCTCTGGCTGTGCTGGGCTCCCCATGTCCACCTGTCCTTGCCTGTGTTGGCTGACCCTGCACCTGGGAATTCTCTGGCTCTGCTGGGCTCCCCATGTCCACCTGTCCTTGCCTGTGTTGGCTGACCCTGCACCTGGGAATTCTCGGGCTCTGCTGGGCTCCCCATGTCCAGCTGTCCTTGCCTGTGTTGGCTGACCCTGCACTTGGGAATTCTCTGGCTGTGCTGGGCTCCCCAGCTCTGCCTGTCCTTGCCTGTGTTTGCTGACCCTGCACTTGGTAATTCTCTGGCAGTGCTGGGCTCCCCATGTCCACCTGTCCTTGCCTATGTTGGCTGACTTTGCAATTGGGAATTCTCTGGCTGTGCTGGGCTCCCCGTGTCCACCTGTCTTGCCTGTGTTGGCTGACTTTGCACTTGGGAATTCTTTGGCTGTGCTGGGCTCCCCAGGTCCACCTGTCTTGCCTGTGTTGGCTGACCCTGCACTTGGGAATTCTCTGGCTGTGCTGGGCTCCCCATGTCCACCTGTCCTTGCCTGTGTTGGCTGACCCTGCACTTGGGAATTCTCTGGTTGTGCTGGGCTCCCCATGTCCACCTGTCCTTGCCTGTGTTGGCTGACCCTGCACTTGGTAATTCTCTGGCTTTGGTGGGCTCCCCATGTCCACCTGTACTTACATATGTTGGCTCACTCTGCACTTAGGAATTCTCTGGCTGTGCTGGGCCCCCCTTGTCCACCTGTCTTTGCCTGTGTTGGCTGACCTTGCACTTGGGAATTCTCTGGCTGTGCTGGGCTCCCCATGTCCACCTGTCTTGCCTGTGTTGGCTGACCTTGCATTAGGGAATTCTCTGGCTGTGCTGGGCTCCCCTTGTCCACCTGTCCTTGCCTGTGTTGGCTCACCCTGCACTTGGGAATTCTCTCGCTGTGCTGGGCTACCCATGTCCACCTGTCCTAGCCTGTGTTGGCTGACCCTGCACTTGGGAACTCTCTGGCTGTTCTGGGCTCCCCATGTCCACCTGTCCTTGCCTGTGTTGGCTGACCCTGCACTTGGTAATTCTCTGGCTGTGCTGGGCTCCCCATGTCCACCTGTCCTTGCCTTTGTTCGCTGACCCTGCACTTGGGAATTGTCTGGCTGTGCTGGGCTCCCCATGTCCACCTGTCCTTGCCTGTGTTGGCTGACCCTGCACTTGGGAATTATCTGGCTGTGCTGCGCTCGATATGTCCGCCTGTCCTTGCCTGTGTTGGCTGACCCTGCACTTGGGAATTCTCTGGCTGTGCTGGGCTCGCCATGTCCACCTGTCCTTGCCTGTGTTGGCTGATCTTGCACTTGGTAATTCTCTGGCTGTGCTGGGATCCCCATGTCCACCTGTCTTGCCTGTGGTGGCTGACCTTGCACTTGGGAATTCTCTGCCTGTGCTGGGCTCCCCATGTCCACCTGTCTTGCCTGTTTTGGTTGACCCTGCACTTGGGAATTCTCTGGCTGTGCTTGGCTCCCCATATCTACCTGTCCTTGCCTGTGTTGGCTGACCCTGCACTTGGGAATTCTCTGGATGTGCTGGGCTCCCCATGTCCACCTGTCCTTGCCTGTATTGGCTGACCCTGCACCTGGTAATTCTCTGGCTGTGCTGGGCTCCCCATGTCCACCTGTCCTTGCCTGTGTTGGCTGACCCTGCACTTGGGAATTTTCTGGCTGTGCTGGGCTCCCCATGTCCACCTGTCCTTGCCTGTGTTGGCTGACCCTGCACTTGGGAATTCTCTGGCTGTGCTGGGCTCCCCATGTCCACCTGTCCTTGCCTGTGTTGGCTGACCCTGCACTTGGGAATTCTCTGGCTGTGCTGGGCCCGCCATGTCCACCTGTCCTTTCCTGTGTTGGCTGACCCTGTACTTGGGAATTCTCTGGCTGTGCCGGGCTCCCCATGTCCACCTGTCCTTGCCTGTGTTGGCTGACCTTGCACTTGGGAATTCTCTGGCTGTGCTGGCTCCCCATGTCCACCTGTCTAGCCTGTTTTGGCTGACCTTGCACTTGGGAATTCTCTGGCTGTGCTGGGCTCTCCATGTCCACCTGTCTTGCCTGTGTTGGCTGACCTTGCACTTGGGAATTCTCTGGCTCTGCTGGGCTCCCCATGTCCACCTGTCTTGCCTGTGATGGCTGACCATGCACGTGGGAATTCTCTGACTGTGCTGGGCTCCCCATGCCCACCTGTCTTGCCTGTGTTGGCTGACCCTGCACTTGGGAATTCTCTGGCTGTGCTGGGCTCCCCATGTCCACCTGTCTTGCCTGTGTTGGCTGACCCTGCACTTGGGAATTCTCTCGCTGTGCTGGGCTCCCCATGTCCACCTGTCTTGCCTGTGTTGGCTGACCTTGCATTAGGGAATTCTCTGGCTGTGCTGGGCTCCCCATGTCCACCTGTCCTTGCCTGTGTTAGCTGACTATGCACTTGGGAATTATCTGGCTGTGCTGGGCTCCCCATGTCCACCTGTCTTAGCCTGTGTTGGCTGACCCTGCACTTGGGAATTCTCTGGCTGCGCTGGGCTCCCCATGTCCACCTGTCCTTGCCTGTGTTCGCTGACCTTGCACTTGGTAATTCTCCGGCTGTGCTGGGATCCCCATGTCCACCTGTCCTTGCCTGTGTTGGCTGACCTTGCACTTGGGCATTCTCCGGCTGTGCTGGGCTCCCCATGTCCACCTGTCCTTGCCTGTGTTGGCTGACCCTGCACTTGGGCATTCTCTGGCTGTGCTGGCTCCCCATGTCTACCTGTCCTTGTCTGTGTTTGGGCTCCCCATGTCCACCTGTCCTTGTCTGTGTTGGCTGACCCTGCACTTGGGCATTCTCTGGCTGTGCTGCGCTCCCCATGTCCACCTGTCCATGCCTGTGTTGGCTGACCTTGCACTTGGGAATTCTCTGGCTGTCTTGGGCTCCCCATGTCCACCTGTCCTTGCCTGTGTTGGCTGACCCTGCACTTGGGAATTTTCTGGCTGTGCATAACATCCCCCCATGTCCACCTGTCCTTGCCTATATTGGCTGACCCTGCACTTGAGAATTATCTTGTTCTGCTGGTCTCCACATGTCCACCTGTCCTTGCCTGTGTTGGCTGACCCTGCACTTGGGAATTTTCTGGCTGTGCTGGGCTCCCCATGTCCACCTGTCTTGCCTCTGGTGGCTGACCTTGCGCTTGGGAATTCTCTGGCTGTGCTGGGCTCTCCATGTCCACCTGTCTTGCCTGTGTTGGCTGACCTTGCACTTGGGAATTCTCTGCCTGTGCTGGGCTCCCCATGTCCACCTGTCTTGCCTGTTTTGGTTGACCCTGCACTTGGGAATTCTCTGGCTGTGCTGGGCTCCCCATGTCTACCTGTCCTTGCCTGTGTTGGCTGACCCTGCACTTGGGAATTCTCTGGCTGTGCTGGGCTCCCCATGTCCACCTGTCCTTGCCTGTGTTGGCTGACCTTGCACTTGGGAATTCTCTGGCTGTGCTGGGCTCCCCATTTCCACCTGTCCTAGCCTGTGTTGGCTGACCCTGCACTTGGGAATTCTCTGGCTGCGCTGGGCTCCCCATGTCCACCTGTCCTTGCCTGTGTTGGCTGACCCTGCACCTTGTAATTCTCTGGCTGTGCTGGGCTCCCCATGTCCACCTGTCCTTGCCTGTGTTGGCTGACCCTGCACTTGGGAATTCTCTGGCTGTGCTGGGCTCCCCATGTCCACCTGTCCTTGCCTGTGTTGACTGACCCTGCACTTGGGAATTCTCTGGCTGTGCTGGGCTCCCCAAGTCCACCTGTCCTTGCCTGTGTTGGCTGACCCTGCACTTGGGAATTCTCTGGCTGTGCTGGGCTCCCCATGTCCACCTGTCCTTGCCTGTGTTGGCTGACCCTGCACTTCGGAATTCTCTGGCTGTGCTGGGCCCCCCATGTCCACCTGTCCTTTCCTGTGTTGGCTGACCCCGCACTTGGGAATTCTCTGGCTGTGCCGGGCTCCCCATGTCCACCTGTCCTTGCCTGTGTTGGGTGACCTTGCACTTGGGAATTCTCTGGCTGTGCCGGGCTCCCCATGTCCACCTGTCCTTGCCTGTGTTGGCTGACCCTGCACTTGGGAATTCTCTGGCTGTGCTGGGCTCCCCATGTCCACCTGTCCTTGCCTGTGTTGGCTGACCTTGCACTTGGAAATTCTCTGGCTGTGCTGGGCTCCCCATTTCCACCTGTCCTAGCCTGTGTTGGCTGACCCTGCACTTGGGAATTCTCTGGCTGCGCTGGGCTCCCCATGTCCACCTGTCCTTGCCTGTGTTGGCTGACCCTGCACCTTGTAATTCTCTGGCTGTGCTGGGCTCCCCATGTCCACCTGTCCTTGCCTGTGTTGGCTGACCCTGCACTTGGGAATTTTCTGGCTGTGCTGGGCTCCCCATGTCCACCTGTCCTTGCCTGTGTTGACTGACCCTGCACTTGGGAATTCTCTGGCTGTGCTGGGCTCCCCAAGTCCACCTGTCCTTGGCTGTGTTGGCTGACCCTGCACTTGGGAATTCTCTGGCTGTGCTGGGCTCCCCATGTCCACCTGTCCTTGCCTGTGTTGGCTGACCCTGCACTTCGGAATTCTCTGGCTGTGCTGGGCCCCCCATGTCCACCTGTCCTTTCCTGTGTTGGCTGACCCCGCACTTGGGAATTCTCTGGCTGTGCCGGGCTCCCCATGTCCACCTGTCCTTGCCTGTGTTGGGTGACCTTGCACTTGGGAATTCTCTGGCTGTGCCGGGCTCCCCATGTCCACCTGTCCTTGCCTGTGTTGGCTGTCCCTGCACTTGGGAATTCTCTGGCTATGCCGGGCTCGCCATGTCCACCTGTCCTTGCCTGTGTTGGCTGACCCTGCACCTGGGAATTCTCTAGCTCTGCTGGGCTCCCCATGTCCACCTGTCCTTGCCTGTGTTGGCTGACCCTGCACTTGAGAATTCTCTGGCTCTGCTGGGCTTCCCATGTCCACCTACCCTTGCCTGTGTTGGCTGACCCTGCACTTGGGAATTTTCTGGCTGTGCTGGGCTCCCAAGCTCTTCCTGTCCTTGCCTGTGTTGGCTGACCCTGCACTTGGTAATTCTCTGGCAGTGCTGGGATCCCCATGTCCACCTGTCCTTGCCTATGTTGGCTGACCCTGCACTTGGGAATTCTCCAGCTGTGCTGGGCTTCCCATGTCCACATGTCTTGCCTGTGTTGGCTGACCTTGCACTTGGGAATTCTCCGACTGTGCTGGGCTCCCCATGTCCACCTGTCTTGCCTGTGTTGGCTAACCCTGCACTTTGGAATTCTCTGGCTGTGCTGGGCTCCCCATGTCCACCTGCCCTTGCCTGTGTTGGCTGACCCTGCACTTGGGAATTCTCTGGCTGTGCTGGTCTCCCCATGTCCACCTGCCCTTGCCTGTGTTGGCTGACCCTGCACTTGGCAATTCTCTGGCTTTGGTGGGCTCCCCATGTCCACCTGTACTTACCTGTGTTGGCTCACTCTGCACTTGGGAATTCTCTGGCTGTGCTGGGCTCGACATGTCCACCTGTCCTTGCCTGTGTTGGCTTACCTTGCACTTGGGAATTCTATGGCTGTGCTGGGATCCCCATGTCCACCTGTCTTGCCTGTGGTGGCTGACCTTGCACTTGGGAATTCTCTGCCTGTGCTGGGCTCCCCATGTCCACCTGTCTTGCCTGTTTTGGTTGACCCTGCACTTGGGAATTCTCTGGCTGTGCTTGGCTCCCCATATCTACCTGTCCTTGCCTGTGTTGGCTGACCCTGCACTTGGGAATTCTCTGGATGTGCTGGGCTCCCCGTGTCCACCTGTCCTTGCCTGTATTGGCTGACCCTGCACCGGGTAATTCTCTGGCTGTGCTGGGCTCCCCATGTCCACCTGTCCTTGCCTGTGTTGGCTGACCCTGCACTTGGGAATTTTCTGGCTGTGCTGGGCTCCCCATGTCCACCTGTCCTTGCCTGTGTTGGCCGACCCTGCACTTGGGAATTCTATGGCTGTGCTGGGCTCCCCATGTCCACCTGTCCTTGCCTGTGTTGGCTGACCCTGCACTTGGGAATTCTCTGGCTGTGCTGGGCCCGCCATGTCCACCTGTCCTTTCCTGTGTTGGTTGACCCTGTACTTGGGAATTCTCTGGCTGTGCCGGGCTCCCCATGTCCACCTGTCCTTGCCTGTGTTGGCTGACCTTGCACTTGGGAATTCTCTGGCTGTGCTGGCTCCCCATGTCCACCTGTCTAGCCTGTTGTGGCTGACCTTGCACTTGGGAATTCTCTGGCTGTGCTGGGCTCTCCATGTCCACCTGTCTTGCCTGTGATGACTGACCATGCACTTGGGAATTCTCTGGCTGTGCTGGGCTCCCCATGTCCACCTGTCATGCCTGTGTTTGCTGACCCTGCACTTGGGAATTCTCTGGCTGTGCTGGGCTCCCCATGTCCACCTGTCTTGCCTGTGTTGGCTGACCCTGCACTTGGGAATTCTCTGGCTGTGCTGTGCTCCCCATGTCCACCTGTCTTGCCTGTGTTGGCTGACCTTGCATTAGGGAATTCTCTGGCTGTGCTGGGCTCCCCATGTCCACCTGTCCTTGCCTGTGTTGGCTGACTATGCACTTGGGAATTATCTGGCTGTGCTGGGCTCCCCATGTCCACCTGTCCTAGCCTGTGTTGGCTGACCCTGCACTTGGGAATTCTCTGGCTGTGCTGGGCTCCCCATGTCCACCTGTCCTTGCCTGTGTTCGCTGACCTTGCACTTGGTAATTCTCCGGCTGTGCTGGGATCCCCATGTCCACCTGTCCTTGCCTGTGTTGGCTGACCTTGCAATTGGGCATTCTCTGGCTGTGCTGGGCTCCCCATGTCCACCTGTCCTTGCCTGTGTTGGCTGACCCTGCACTTGGGCATTCTCTGGCTGTGCTGGCTCCCCATGTCCACCTGTCCTTGTTTGTGTTTGGGCTCCCCATGTCCACCTGTCCTTGTCTGTGTTGACTGACCCTGCACTTGGGCATTCTCTGGCTGTGCTGCGCTCCCCATGTCCACCTGTCCTTGCCTGTGTTGGCTGACCCTGCACTTGGGAATTCTCTGGCTGTGCTGGGCTCTCCATGTCCACCTGTCTTGCCTGTGGTGGCTGACCTTGCACTTGGGAATTCTCTGCCTGTGCTGGGCTCCCCATGTCCACCTGTCTTGCCTGTTTTGGTTGACCCTGCACTTGGGAATTCTCTGGCTGTGCTGGGCTCCCCATGTCTACCTGTCCTTGCCTGTGTTGGCTGACCCTGCAGTTGGGAATTCTCTGGCTGTGCTGGGCTCCCCATGTCCACCTGTCCTTGCCTGTGTTGGCTGACCTTGCACTTGGGAATTCTCTGGCTGTGCTGGGCTCCCCATGTCCACCTGTCCTAGCTTGTGTTGGCTGACCCTGCACTTGGGAATTCTCTGGCTGTGCTGGGCTCCCCATGTCCACCTGTCCTTGCCTGTGTTGGCTGACCCTGCACTTGGGAATTCTCTGGCTGTGCTGGGCCCGCCATGTCCACCTGTCCTTTCCTGTGTTGGTTGACCCTGTACTTGGGAATTCTCTGGCTGTGCCGGGCTCCCCATGTCCACCTGTCCTTGCCTGTGTTGGCTGACCTTGCACTTGGGAATTCTCTGGCTGTGCTGGCTCCCCATGTCCACCTGTCTAGCCTGTTGTGGCTGACCTTGCACTTGGGAATTCTCTGGCTGTGCTGGGCTCTCCATGTCCACCTGTCTTGCCTGTGATGACTGACCATGCACTTGGGAATTCTCTGGCTGTGCTGGGCTCCCCATGTCCACCTGTCATGCCTGTGTTGGCTGACCCTGCACTTGGGAATTCTCTGGCTGTGCTGGGCTCCCCATGTCCACCTGTCTTGCCTGTGTTGGCTGACCCTGCACTTGGGAATTCTCTGGCTGTGCTGTGCTCCCCATGTCCACCTGTCTTGCCTGTGTTGGCTGACCTTGCATTAGGGAATTCTCTGGCTGTGCTGGGCTCCCCATGTCCACCTGTCCTTGCCTGTGTTGGCTGACTATGCACTTGGGAATTATCTGGCTGTGCTGGGCTCCCCATGTCCACCTGTCCTAGCCTGTGTTGGCTGACCCTGCACTTGGGAATTCTCTGGCTGTGCTGGGCTCCCCATGTCCACCTGTCCTTGCCTGTGTTCGCTGACCTTGCACTTGGTAATTCTCCGGCTGTGCTGGGATCCCCATGTCCACCTGTCCTTGCCTGTGTTGGCTGACCTTGCAATTGGGCATTCTCTGGCTGTGCTGGGCTCCCCATGTCCACCTGTCCTTGCCTGTGTTGGCTGACCCTGCACTTGGGCATTCTCTGGCTGTGCTGGCTCCCCATGTCCACCTGTCCTTGTTTGTGTTTGGGCTCCCCATGTCCACCTGTCCTTGTCTGTGTTGACTGACCCTGCACTTGGGCATTCTCTGGCTGTGCTGCGCTCCCCATGTCCACCTGTCCTTGCCTGTGTTGGCTGACCCTGCACTTGGGAATTCTCTGGCTGTGCTGGGCTCTCCATGTCCACCTGTCTTGCCTGTGGTGGCTGACCTTGCACTTGGGAATTCTCTGCCTGTGCTGGGCTCCCCATGTCCACCTGTCTTGCCTGTTTTGGTTGACCCTGCACTTGGGAATTCTCTGGCTGTGCTGGGCTCCCCATGTCTACCTGTCCTTGCCTGTGTTGGCTGACCCTGCAGTTGGGAATTCTCTGGCTGTGCTGGGCTCCCCATGTCCACCTGTCCTTGCCTGTGTTGGCTGACCTTGCACTTGGGAATTCTCTGGCTGTGCTGGGCTCCCCATGTCCACCTGTCCTAGCTTGTGTTGGCTGACCCTGCACTTGGGAATTCTCTGGCTGTGCTGGGCTCCCCATGTCCACCTGTCCTTGCCTGTGTTGGCTGACCCTGCACTTGGGAATTCTCTGGCTGTGCTGGGCCCGCCATGTCCACCTGTCCTTTCCTGTGTTGGTTGACCCTGTACTTGGGAATTCTCTGGCTGTGCCGGGCTCCCCATGTCCACCTGTCCTTGCCTGTGTTGGCTGACCTTGCACTTGGGAATTCTCTGGCTGTGCTGGCTCCCCATGTCCACCTGTCTAGCCTGATTTGGCTGACCTTGCACTTGGGAATTCTCTGGCTGTGCTGGGCTCTCCATGTCCACCTGTCTTGCCTGTGTTGGCTGACCTTGCACTTGGGAATTCTCTGGCTGTGCTGGGCTCCCCATGTCCACCTGTCTTGCCTGTGATGGCTGACCATGCACTTGGGAATTCTCTGGCTGTGCTGGGCTCCCCATGCCCACCTGTCTTGCCTGTGTTGGCTGACCCTGCACTTGGGAATTCTCTGGCTGTGCTGGGCTCCCCATGTCCACCTGTCTTGCCTGTGTTGGCTGACCCTGCACTTGGGAATTCTCTCGCTGTGCTGTGCTCCCCATGTCCACCTGTCTTGCCTGTGTTGGCTGACCTTGCATTAGGGAATTCTCTGGCTGTGCTGGGCTCCCCATGTCCACCTGTCCTTGCCTGTGTTAGCTGACTATGCACTTGGGAATTATCTGGCTGTGCTGGGCTCCCCATGTCCACCTGTCCTAGCCTGTGTTGGCTGACCCTGCACTTGGGAATTCTCTGGCTGCGCTGGGCTCCCCATGTCCACCTGTCCTTGCCTGTGTTCGCTGACCTTGCACTTGGGCATTCTCCGGCTGTGCTGGGCTCCCCATGTCCACCTGTCCTTGCCTGTGTTGGCTGACCCTGCACTTGGGCATTCTCTGGCTGTGCTGGCTCCCCATGTCCACCTGTCCTTGTCTGTGTTTGGGCTCCCCATGTCCACCTGTCCTTGTCTGTGTTGGCTGACCCTGCACTTGGGCATTCTCTGGCTGTGCTGCGCTCCCCATGTCCACCTGTCCTTGCCTGTGTTGGCTGACCTTGCACTTGGGAATTCTCTGGCTGTCTTGGGCTCCCCATGTCCACCTGTCCTTGCCTGTGTTGGCTGACCCTGCACTTGGGAATTTTCTGGCTGTGCATAACATCCCCCCATGTCCACCTGTCCTTGCCTATGTTGGCTGACCCTGCACTTGGGAATTATCTTGTTCTGCTGGTCTCCACATGTCCACCTGTCCTTGCCTTTGTTGGCTGGCCCTGCACTTGGGAACTCTCTGGTTGTGCTGGGCTCCCCATGTCCGCCTGTCCTTGCCTGTGTTGGCTGACCGTGCACTTGGAAATTCTCTGGCTGTGCTGGGCTCCCCATGTCCACCTGTCCTTGCCTGTGTTGGCTGACCCTGCACTTGGGAATTTTCTGGCTGTGCTGGGCTCCCCATGTCCACCTGTCTTGCCTGTGGTGGCTGACCTTGCACTTGGGAATTCTCTGGCTGTGCTGGGCTCTCCATGTCCACCTGTCTTGCCTGTGTTGGCTGACCTTGCACTTGGGAATTCTCTGCCTGTGCTGGGCTCCCCATGTCCACCTGTCTTGCCTGTTTTGGTTGACCCTGCACTTGGGAATTCTCTGGCTGTGCTGGGCTCCCCATGTCTACCTGTCCTTGCCTGTGTTGGCTGACCCTGCACTTGGGAATTCTCTGGCTGTGCTGGGCTCCCCATGTCCACCTGTCCTTGCCTGTGTTGGCTGACCTTGCACTTGGGAATTCTCTGGCTGTGCTGGGCTCCCCATGTCCACCTGTCCTAGCCTGTGTTGGCTGACCCTGCACTTGGGAATTCTCTAGCTGTGCTGGGCTCCCCATGTCCACCTGTCCTTGCCTGTGTTGGCTGACCCTGCACCTTGTAATTCTCTGGCTGTGCTGGGCTCCCCATGTCCACCTGTCCTTGCCTGTGTTGGCTGACCCTGCACTTGGGAATTTTCTGGCTGTGCTGGGCTCCCCATGTCCACCTGTCCTTGCCTGTGTTGACTGACCCTGCACTTGGGAATTCTCTGGCTGTGCTGGGCTCCCCAAGTCTACCTGTCCTTGCCTGTGTTGGCTGACGCTGCACTTGGGAATTCTCTGGCTGTGCTGGGCTCCCCATGTCCACCTGTCCTTGCCTGTGTTGGCTGACCCTGCACTTGGGAATTCTCTGGCTGTGCTGGGCCCCCCATGTCCACCTGTCCTTTCCTGTGTTGGCTGACCCCGCACTTGGGAATTCTCTGGCTGTGCCGGGCTCCCCATGTCCACCTGTCCTTGCCTGTGTTGGGTGACCTTGCACTTGGGAATTCTCTGGCTGTGCCGGGCTCCCCATGTCCACCTGTCCTTGCCTGTGTTGGCTGTCCCTGCACTTGGGAATTCTCTGGCTATGCTGGGCTCGCCATGTCCACCTGTCCTTGCCTGTGTTGGCTGACCCTGCACCTGAGAATTCTCTGGCTCTGCTGGGCTCCCCATGTCCACCTGTCCTTGCCTGTGTTGGCTGACCCTGCACTTGAGAATTCTCTGGCTCTGCTGGGCTTCCCATGTCCACCTACCCTTGCCTGTGTTGGCTGACCCTGCACTTGGGAATTTTCTGGCTGTGCTGGGCTCCCAAGCTCTGCCTGTCCTTGCCTGTGTTGGCTGACCCTGCACTTGGTAATTCTCTGGCAGTGCTGGGATCCCCATGTCCACCTGTCCTTGCCTATGTTGGCTGGCCCTACACTTGGGAATTCTCCGGCTGTGCTGGGCTTCCCATGTCCACATGTCTTGCCTGTGTTGGCTGACCTTGCACTTGGGAATTCTCCGACTGTGCTGGGCTCCCCATGTCCACCTGTCTTGCCTGTGTTGGCTGACCCTGCACTTTGGAATTCTCTGGCTGTGCTGGGCTCCCCATGTCCACCTGCCCTTGCCTGTGTTGGCTGACCCTGCACTTGGGAATTCTCTGGCTGTGCTGGTCTCCCCATGTCCACCTGCCCTTGCCTGTGTTGGCTGACCCTGCACTTGGCAATTCTCTGGCTTTGGTGGGCTCCCCATGTCCACCTGTACTTACCTGTGTTGGCTCACTCTGCACTTGGGAATTCTCTGGCTGTGCTGGGCTCCCCATGTCCACCTGTCCTTGCCTGTGTTGGCTTACCTTGCACTTGGGAATTCTATGGCTGTGCTGGGCTCCCCATGCCCACCTGTCTTGCCTGTGTTGGCTGACCCTGCACTTGGGAATTCTCTGGCTGTGCTGGGCTCCCCATGTCCACCTGTCTTGCCTGTGTTGGCTGACCCTGCACTTGGGAATTCTCTCGCTGTGCTGTGCTCCCCATGTCCACCTGTCTTGCCTGTGTTGGCTGACCTTGCATTAGGGAATTTTCTGGCTGTGCTGGGCTCCCCATGTCCACCTGTCCTTGCCTGTGTTAGCTGACCCTGCACCTGAGAATTCTCTGGCTCTGCTGGGCTCCCCATGTCCACCTGTCCTTGCCTGTGTTGGCTGACCCTGCACTTGAGAATTCTCTGGCTCTGCTGGGCTTCCCATGTCCACCTACCCTTGCCTGTGTTGGCTGACCCTGCACTTGGGAATTGTCTGGCTGTGCTGGGCTCCCAAGCTCTGCCTGTTCTTGCCTGTGTTGGCTGACCCTGCACTTGGTAATTCTCTGGCAGTGCTGGGATCCCCATGTCCACCTGTCCTTGCCTGTGTTGGCTGACCCTGCACCTTGTAATTCTCTGGCTGTGCTGGGCTCCCCATGTCCACCTGTCCTTGCCTGTGTTGGCTGACGCTGCACTTGGGAATTTTCTGGCTGTGCTGGGCTCCCCATGTCCACCTGTCCTTGCCTGTGTTGGCTGACCCTGCACTTGGGAATTCTCTGGCTGTGCTGGGCTCCCCAAGTCCACCTGTCCTTGCCAGTGTTGGCTGACCCTGCACTTGGGAATTCTCTGGCTGTGCTGGGCTCCCCATGTCCACCTGTCCTTGCCTGTGTTGGCTGACCCTGCACTTGGGAATTCTCTGGCTGTGCTGGGCCCCCCATGTCCACCTGTCCTTTCCTGTGTTGGCTGACCCCGCACTTGGGAATTCTCTGGCTGTGCCGGGCTCCCCATGTCCACCTGTCCTTGCCTGTGTTGGGTGACCTTGCACTTGGGAATTCTCTGGCTGTGCCGGGCTCCCCATGTCCACCTGTCCTTGCCTGTGTTGGCTGTCCCTGCACTTGGGAATTCTCTGGCTATGCCGGGCTCGCCATGTCCACCTGTCCTTGCCTGTGTTGGCTGACTCTGCACCTGAGAATTCTCTGGCTCTGCTGGGCTCCCCATGTCCACCTGTCCTTGCCTGTGTTGGCTGACCCTGCACTTGAGAATTCTCTGGCTCTGCTGGGCTTCCCATGTCCACCTACCCTTGCCTGTGTTGGCTGACCCTGCACTTGGGAATTGTCTGGCTGTGCTGGGCTCCCAAGCTCTGCCAGTCCTTGCCTGTGTTGGCTGACCCTGCACTTGGTAATTCTCTGGCAGTGCTGGGATCCCCATGTCCACCTGTCCTTGCCTATGTTGGCTGGCCCTACACTTGGGAATTCTCCGGCTGTGCTGGGCTTCCCATGTCCACATGTCTTGCCTGTGTTGGCTGACCTTGCACTTGGGAATTCTCCGACTGTGCTGGGCTCCCCATGTCCACCTGTCTTGCCTGTGTTGGCTGACCCTGCACTTTGGAATTCTCTGGCTGTGCTGGGCTCCCCATGTCCACCTGCCCTTGCCTGTGTTGGCTGACCCTGCACTTGGGAATTCTCTGGCTGTGCTGGTCTCCCCATGTCCACCTGCCCTTGCCTGTGTTGGCTGACCCTGCACTTGGCAATTCTCTGGCTTTGGTGGGCTCCCCATGTCCACCTGTACTTACCTGTGTTGGCTCACTCTGCACTTGGGAATTCTCTGGCTGTGCTGGGCTCCCCATGTCCACCTGTCCTTGCCTGTGTTGGCTTACCTTGCACTTGGGAATTCTATGGCTGTGCTGGGATCCCCATGTCCACCTGTCTTGCCTGTGGTGGCTGACCTTGCACTTGGGAATTCTCTGCCTGTGCTGGGCTCCCCATGTCCACCTGTCTTGCCTGTTTTGGTTGACCCTGCACTTGGGAATTCTCTGGCTCTGCTTGGCTCCCCATATCTACCTGTCCTTGCCTGTGTTGGCTGACCCTGCACTTGGGAATTCTCTGGATGTGCTGGGCTCCCCATGTCCACCTGTCCTTGCCTGTATTGGCTGACCCTGCACCTGGTAATTCTCTGGCTGTGCTGGGCTCCCCATGTCCACCTGTCCTTGCCTGTGTTGGCTGACCCTGCACTTGGGAATTTTCTGGCTGTGCTGGGCTCCCCATGTCCACCTGTCCTTGCCTGTGTTGGCTGACCCTGCACTTGGGAATTCTCTGGCTGTGCTGGGCTCCCCATGTCCACCTGTCCTTGCCTGTGTTGGCTGACCCTGCACTTGGGAATTTTCTGGCTGTGCTGGGCCCGCCATGTCCACCTGTCCTTTCCTGTGTTGGTTGACCCTGTACTTGGGAATTCTCTGGCTGTGCCGGGCTCCCCATGTCCACCTGTCCTTGCCTGTGTTGGCTGACCTTGCACTTGGGAATTCTCTGGCTGTGCTGGCTCCCCATGTCCACCTGTCTAGCCTGTTGTGGCTGACCTTGCACTTGGGAATTCTCTGGCTGTGCTGGGCTCTCCATGTCCACCTGTCTTGCCTGTGTTGGCTGACCTTGCACTTGGGAATTCTCTGGCTGTGCTGGCTCCCCATGTCCACCTGTCCTTGTTTGTGTTTGGGCTCCCCATGTCCACCTGTCCTTGCCTGTGTTGGCTGACCCTGCACTTGGGAATTCTCTGGCTGTGCTGGCTCCCCATGTCCACCTGTCCTTGTTTGTGTTTGGGCTCCCCATGTCCACCTGTCCTTGTCTGTGTTGGCTGACCCTGCACTTGGGCATTCTCTGGCTGTGCTGCGCTCCCCATGTCCACCTGTCCTTGCCTGTGTTGGCTGACCTTGCACTTGGGAATTCTCTGGCTGTCTTGGGATCCCCATGTCCACCTGTCCTTGCCTGTGTTGGCTGACCCTGCACTTGGGAATTTTCTGGCTGTGCATAACATCCCCCCATGTCCACCTGTCCTTGCCTATGTTGGCTGACCCTGCACTTGGGAATTATCTTGTTCTGCTGGGCTCCACATGTCCACCTGTCCTTGCCTTTGTTGGCTGGCCCTGCACTTGGGAACTCTCTGGTTGTGCTGGGCTCCCCATGTCCACCTGTCCTTGCCTGTGTTGGCTGACCCTGCACTTGGGAATTTTCTGGCTGTGCTGGGCTCTCCATGTCCACCTGTCCTTGCCTGTGTTGACTGACCCTGCACTTGGGAATTCTCTGGCTGTGCTGGGCTCCCCAAGTCCACCTGTCCTTGCCTGTGTTGGCTGACCCTGCACTTGGGAATTCTCTGGCTGTGCTGGGCTCCCCATGTCCACCTGTCCTTGCCTGTGTTGGCTGACCCTGCACTTGAGAATTCTCTGGCTGTGCTGGGCCCCCCATGTCCACCTGTCCTTTCCTGTGTTGGCTGACCCCGCACTTGGGAATTCTCTGGCTGTGCCGGACTCCCCATGTCCACCTGTCCTTGCCTGTGTTGAGTGACCTTGCACTTGGGAATTCTCTGGCTGTGCCGGGCTCCCCATGTCCACCTGTCCTTGCCTGTGTTGGCTGTCCCTGCACTTGGGAATTCTCTGGCTATGCTGGGCTCGCAATGTCCACCTGTCCTTGCCTGTGTTGGCTGACCCTGCACCTGAGAATTCTCTGGCTCTGCTGGGCTCCCCATGTCCACCTGTCCTTGCCTGTGTTGGCTGACCCTGCACTTGAGAATTCTCTGGCTCTGCTGGGCTTCCCATGTCCACCTACCCTTGCCTGTGTTGGCTGACCCTGCACTTGGGAATTTTCTGGCTGTGCTGGGCTCCCAAGCTCTGCCTGTCCTTGCCTGTGTTGGCTGACCCTGCACTTGGTAATTCTCTGGCAGTGCTGGGATCCCCATGTCCACCTGTCCTTGCCTATGTTGGCTGGCCCTACACTTGGGAATTCTCCGGCTGTGCTGGGCTCCCCATGTCCACCTGTCCTTGCCTGTGTTGGCTGACCCTGCACCTTGTAATTCTCTGGCTGTGCTGGGCTCCCCATGTCCACCTGTCCTTGCCTGTGTTGGCTGACCCTGCACTTGGGAATTTTCTGGCTGTGCTGGGCTCCCCATGTCCACCTGTCCTTGCCTGTGTTGACTGACCCTGCACTTGGGAATTCTCTGGCTGTGCTGGGCTCCCCAAGTCCACCTGTCCTTGCCTGTGTTGGCGGACGCTGCACTTGGGAATTCTCTGGCTGTGCTGGGCTCCCCATGTCCACCTGTCCTTGCCTGTGTTGGCTGACCCTGCACTTGGGAATTCTCTGGCTGTGCTGGGCCCCCCATGTCCACCTGTCCTTTCCTGTGTTGGCTGACCCCGCACTTGGGAATTCTCTGGCTGTGCCGGGCTCCCCATGTCCACCTGTCTTTGCCTGTGTTGGGTGACCTTGCACTTGGGAATTCTCTGGCTGTGCCGGGCTCCCCATGTCCACCTGTCCTTGCCTGTGTTGGCTGTCCCTGCACTTGGGAATTCTCTGGCTATGCTGGGCTCGCCATGTCCACCTGTCCTTGCCTGTGTTGGCTGACCCTGCACCTGAGAATTCTCTGGCTCTGCTGGGCTCCCCATGTCCACCTGTCCTTGCCTGTGTTGGCTGACCCTGCACTTGAGAATTTTCTGGCTCTGCTGGGCTTCCCATGTCCACCTACCCTTGCCTGTGTTGGCTGACCCTGCACTTGGGAATTTTCTGGCTGTGCTGGGCTCCCAAGCTCTGCCTGTCCTTGCCTGTGTTGGCTGACCCTGCACTTGGTAATTCTCTGGCAGTGCTGGGATCCCCATGTCCACCTGTCCTTGCCTATGTTGGCTGGCCCTACACTTGGGAATTCTCCGGCTGTGCTGGGCTTCCCATGTCCACATGTCTTGCCTGTGTTGGCTGACCTTGCACTTGGGAATTCTCCGACTGTGCTGGGCTCCCCATGTCCACCTGTCTTGCCTGTGTTGGCTGACCCTGCACTTTGGAATTCTCTGGCTGTGCTGGGCTCCCCATGTCCACCTGCCCTTGCCTGTGTTGGCTGACCCTGCACTTGGGAATTCTCTGGCTGTGCTGGTCTCCCCATGTCCACCTGCCCTTGCCTGTGTTGGCTGACCCTGCACTTGGCAATTCTCTGGCTTTGGTGGGCTCCCCATGTCCACCTGTACTTACCTGTGTTGGCTCACTCTGCACTTGGGAATTCTCTGGCTGTGCTGGGCTCCCCATGTCCACCTGTCCTTGCCTGTGTTGGCTTACCTTGCACTTGGGAATTCTATGGCTGTGCTGGGCTCCCCATGCCCACCTGTCTTGCCTGTGTTGGCTGACCCTGCACTTGGGAATTCTCTGGCTGTGCTGGGCTCCCCATGTCCACCTGTCTTGCCTGTGTTGGCTGACCCTGCACTTGGGAATTCTCTCGCTGTGCTGTGCTCCCCATGTCCACCTGTCTTGCCTGTGTTGGCTGACCTTGCATTAGGGAATTTTCTGGCTGTGCTGGGCTCCCCATGTCCACCTGTCCTTGCCTGTGTTAGCTGACCCTGCACCTGAGAATTCTCTGGCTCTGCTGGGCTCCCCATGTCCACCTGTCCTTGCCTGTGTTGGCTGACCCTGCACTTGAGAATTCTCTGGCTCTGCTGGGATTCCCATGTCCACCTACCCTTGCCTGTGTTGGCTGACCCTGCACTTGGGAATTGTCTGGCTGTGCTGGGCTCCCAAGCTCTGCCTGTCCTTGCCTGTGTTGGCTGACCCTGCACTTGGTAATTCTCTGGCAGTGCTGGGATCCCCATGTCCACCTGTCCTTGCCTGTGTTGGCTGACCCTGCACCTTGTAATTCTCTGGCTGTGCTGGGCTCCCCATGTCCACCTGTCCTTGCCTGTGTTGGCTGACGCTGCACTTGGGAATTTTCTGGCTGTGCTGGGCTCCCCATGTCCACCTGTCCTTGCCTGTGTTGGCTGACCCTGCACTTGGGAATTCTCTGGCTGTGCTGGGCTCCCCAAGTCCACCTGTCCTTGCCAGTGTTGGCTGACCCTGCACTTGGGAATTCTCTGGCTGTGCTGGGCTCCCCATGTCCACCTGTCCTTGCCTGTGTTGGCTGACCCTGCACTTGGGAATTCTCTGGCTGTGCTGGGCCCCCCATGTCCACCTGTCCTTTCCTGTGTTGGCTGACCCCGCACTTGGGAATTCTCTGGCTGTGCCGGGCTCCCCATGTCCACCTGTCCTTGCCTGTGTTGGGTGACCTTGCACTTGGGAATTCTCTGGCTGTGCCGGGCTCCCCATGTCCACCTGTCCTTGCCTGTGTTGGCTGTCCCTGCACTTGGGAATTCTCTGGCTATGCCGGGCTCGCCATGTCCACCTGTCCTTGCCTGTGTTGGCTGACCCTGCACCTGAGAATTCTCTGGCTCTGCTGGGCTCCCCATGTCCACCTGTCCTTGCCTGTGTTGGCTGACCCTGCACTTGAGAATTCTCTGGCTCTGCTGGGCTTCCCATGTCCACCTACCCTTGCCTGTGTTGGCTGACCCTGCACTTGGGAATTGTCTGGCTGTGCTGGGCTCCCAAGCTCTGCCTGTCCTTGCCTGTGTTGGCTGACCCTGCACTTGGTAATTCTCTGGCAGTGCTGGGATCCCCATGTCCACCTGTCCTTGCCTATGTTGGCTGGCCCTACACTTGGGAATTCTCTGGCTGTGCTGGGCTTCCCATGTCCACATGTCTTGCCTGTGTTGGCTGACCTTGCACTTGGGAATTCTCCGACTGTGCTGGGCTCCCCATGTCCACCTGTCTTGCCTGTGTTGGCTGACCCTGCACTTTGGAATTCTCTGGCTGTGCTGGGCTCCCCATGTCCACCTGCCCTTGCCTGTGTTGGCTGACCCTGCACTTGGGAATTCTCTGGCTGTGCTGGTCTCCCCATGTCCACCTGCCCTTGCCTGTGTTGGCTGACCCTGCACTTGGCAATTCACTGGCTTTGGTGGGCTCCCCATGTCCACCTGTACTTACCTGTGTTGGCTCACTCTGCACTTGGGAATTCTCTGGCTGTGCTGGGCTCCCCATGTCCACCTGTCCTTGCCTGTGTTGGCTTACCTTGCACTTGGGAATTCTATGGCTGTGCTGGGATCCCCATGTCCACCTGTCTTGCCTGTGGTGGCTGACCTTGCACTTGGGAATTCTCTGCCTGTGCTGGGCTCCCCATGTCCACCTGTCTTGCCTGTTTTGGTTGACCCTGCACTTGGGAATTCTCTGGCTCTGCTTGGCTCCCCATATCTACCTGTCCTTGCCTGTGTTGGCTGACCCTGCACTTGGGAATTCTCTGGATGTGCTGGGCTCCCCATGTCCACCTGTCCTTGCCTGTATTGGCTGACCCTGCACCTGGTAATTCTCTGGCTGTGCTGGGCTCCCCATGTCCACCTGTCCTTGCCTGTGTTGGCTGACCCTGCACTTGGGAATTTTCTGGCTGTGCTGGGCTCCCCATGTCCACCTGTCCTTGCCTGTGTTGGCTGACCCTGCACTTGGGAATTCTCTGGCTGTGCTGGGCTCCCCATGTCCACCTGTCCTTGCCTGTGTTGGCTGACCCTGCACTTGGGAATTTTCTGGCTGTGCTGGGCCCGCCATGTCCACCTGTCCTTTCCTGTGTTGGTTGACCTTGTACTTGGGAATTCTCTGGCTGTGCCGGGCTCCCCATGTCCACCTGTCCTTGCCTGTGTTGGCTGACCTTGCACTTGGGAATTCTCTGGCTGTGCTGGCTCCCCATGTCCACCTGTCTAGCCTGTTGTGGCTGACCTTGCACTTGGGAATTCTCTTTCTGTGCTGGGCTCTCCATGTCCACCTGTCTTGCCTGTGTTGGCTGACCTTGCACTTGGGCATTCTCTGGCTGTGCTGGCTCCCCATGTCCACCTGTCCTTGTTTGTGTTTGGGCTCCCCATGTCCACCTGTCCTTGTCTGTGTTGGCTGACCCTGCACTTGGGCATTCTCTGGCTGTGCTGCGCTCCCCATGTCCACCTGTCCTTGCCTGTGTTGGCTGACCTTGCACTTGGGAATTCTCTGGCTGTCTTGGGATCCCCATGTCCACCTGTCCTTGCCTGTGTTGGCTGACCCTGCACTTGGGAATTTTCTGGCTGTGCATAACATCCCCCCATGTCCACCTGTCCTTGCCTATGTTGGCTGACCCTGCACTTGGGAATTATCTTGTTCTGCTGGGCTCCACATGTCCACCTGTCCTTGCCTTTGTTGGCTGGCCCTGCACTTGGGAACTCTCTGGTTGTGCTGGGCTCCCCATGTCCACCTGTCCTTGCCTGTGTTGGCTGACCCTGCACTTGGGAATTTTCTGGCTGTGCTGGGCTCTCCATGTCCACCTGTCCTTGCCTGTGTTGACTGACCCTGCACTTGGGAATTCTCTGGCTGTGCTGGGCTCCCCAAGTCCACCTGTCCTTGCCTGTGTTGGCTGACCCTGCACTTGGGAATTCTCTGGCTGTGCTGGGCTCCCCATGTCCACCTGTCCTTGCCTGTGTTGGCTGACGCTGCACTTGGGAATTCTCTGGCTGTGCTGGGCCCCCCATGTCCACCTGTCCTTTCCTGTGTTGGCTGACCCCACACTTGGGAATTCTCTGGCTGTGCCGGGCTCCCCATGTCCACCTGTCCTTGCCTGTGTTGGGTGACCTTGCACTTGGGAATTCTCTGGCTGTGCCGGGCTCCCCATGTCCACCTGTCCTTGCCTGTGTTGGCTGTCCCTGCACTTGGGAATTCTCTGGCTATGCTGGGCTCGCAATGTCCACCTGTCCTTGCCTGTGTTGGCTGACCCTGCACCTGAGAATTCTCTGGCTCTGCTGGGCTCCCCATGTCCACCTGTCCTTGCCTGTGTTGGCTGACCCTGCACTTGAGAATTCTCTGGCTCTGCTGGGCTTCCCATGTCCACCTACCCTTGCCTGTGTTGGCTGACCCTGCACTTGGGAATTTTCTGGCTGTGCTGGGCTCCCAAGCTCTGCCTGTCCTTGCCTGTGTTGGCTGACCCTGCACTTGGTAATTCTCTGGCAGTGCTGGGATCCCCATGTCCACCTGTCCTTGCCTATGTTGGCTGGCCCTACACTTGGGAATTCTCCGGCTGTGCTGGGCTTCCCATGTCCACATGTCTTGCCTGTGTTGGCTGACCTTGCACTTGGGAATTCTCCGACTGTGCTGGGCTCCCCATGTCCACCTGTCTTGCCTGTGTTGGCTGACCCTGCACTTTGGAATTCTCTGGCTGTGCTGGGCTCCCCATGTCCACCTGCCCTTGCCTGTGTTGGCTGACCCTGCACTTGGGAATTCTCTGGCTGTGCTGGTCTCCCCATGTCCACCTGCCCTTGCCTGTGTTGGCTGACCCTGCACTTGGCAATTCTCTGGCTTTGGTGGGCTCCCCATGTCCACCTGTACTTACCTGTGTTGGCTCACTCTGCACTTGGGAATTCTCTGGCTGTGCTGGGCTCCCCATGTCCACCTGTCCTTGCCTGTGTTGGCTTACCTTGCACTTGGGAATTCTATGGCTGTGCTGGGATCCCCATGTCCACCTGTCTTGCCTGTGGTGGCTGACCTTGCACTTGGGAATTCTCTGCCTGTGCTGGGCTCCCCATGTCCACCTGTCTTGCCTGTTTTGGTTGACCCTGCACTTGGGAATTCTCTGGCTCTGCTTGGCTCCCCATATCTACCTGTCCTTGCCTGTGTTGGCTGACCCTGCACTTGGGAATTCTCTGGATGTGCTGGGCTCCCCATGTCCACCTGTCCTTGCCTGTATTGGCTGACCCTGCACCTGGTAATTCTCTGGCTGTGCTGGGCTCCCCATGTCCACCTGTCCTTGCCTGTGTTGGCTGACCCTGCACTTGGGAATTTTCTGGCTGTGCTGGGCTCCCCATGTCCACCTGTCCTTGCCTGTGTTGGCTGACCCTGCACTTGGGAATTCTCTGGCTGTGCTGGGCTCCCCATGTCCACCTGTCCTTGCCTGTGTTGGCTGACCCTGCCCTTGGGAATTCTCTGGCTGTGCTGGGCCCGCCATGTCCACCTGTCCTTTCCTGTGTTGGTTGACCCTGTACTTGGGAATTCTCTGGCTGTGCCGGGCTCCCCATGTCCACCTGTCCTTGCCTGTGTTGGCTGACCTTGCACTTGGGAATTCTCTGGCTGTGCTGGCTCCCCATGTCCACCTGTCTAGCCTGTTGTGGCTGACCTTGCACTTGGGAATTCTCTGGCTGTGCTGGGCTCTCCATGTCCACCTGTCTTGCCTGTGTTGGCTGACCTTGCACTTGGGCATTCTCTGGCTGTGCTGGCTCCCCATGTCCACCTGTCCTTGTTTGTGTTTGGGCTCCCCATGTCCACCTGTCCTTGTCTGTGTTGGCTGACCCTGCACTTGGGCATTCTCTGGCTGTGCTGCGCTCCCCATGTCCACCTGTCCTTGCCTGTGTTGGCTGACCTTGCACTTGGGAATTCTCTGGCTGTCTTGGGATCCCCATGTCCACCTGTCCTTGCCTGTGTTGGCTGACCCTGCACTTGGGAATTTTCTGGCTGTGCATAACATCCCCCCATGTCCACCTGTCCTTGCCTATGTTGGCTGACCCTGCACTTGGGAATTATCTTGTTCTGCTGGGCTCCACATGTCCACCTGTCCTTGCCTTTGTTGGCTGGCCCTGCACTTGGGAACTCTCTGGTTGTGCTGGGCTCCCCATGTCCACCTGTCCTTGCCTGTGTTGGCTGACCCTGCACTTGGGAATTCTCTGGCTGTGCTGGGCTCTCCATGTCCACCTGTCCTTGCCTGTGTTGGCTGACCGTGCACTTGGAAATTCTCTGGCTGTGCTGGGCTCCCCATGTCCACCTGTCCTTGCCTGTGTTGGCTGACCCTGCACTTGGGAATTCTCTGGCTGTGCTGGGCTCTCCATGTCCACCTGTCTTGCCTGTGTTGGCTGACCTTGCACTTGGGAATTCTCTGCCTGTGCTGGGCTCCCAATGTCCACCTGTCTTGCCTGTTTTGGTTGACCCTGCACTTGGGAATTCTCTGGCTGTGCTGGGCTCCCCATGTCTACCTGTCCTTGCCTGTGTTGGCTGACCCTGCACTTGGGAATTCTCTGGCTGTGCTGGGCTCCCCATGTCCACCTGTCCTTGCCTGTGTTGGCTGACCTTGCACTTGGGAATTCTCTGGCTGTGCTGGGCTCCCCATGTCCACCTGTCCTAGCTTGTGTTGGCTGACCCTGCACTTGGGAATTCTCTGGCTGTGCTGGGCTCCCCATGTCCACCTGTCCTTGCCTGTGTTGGCTGACCCTGCACTTGGGAATTCTCTGGCTGTGCTGGGCCCGCCATGTCCACCTGTCCTTTCCTGTGTTGGTTGACCCTGTACTTGGGAATTCTCTGGCTGTGCCGGGCTCCCCATGTCCACCTGTCCTTGCCTGTGTTGGCTGACCTTGCACTTGGGAATTCTCTGGCTGTGCTGGCTCCCCATGTCCACCTGTCTAGCCTGCTTTGGCTGACCTTGCACTTGGGAATTCTCTGGCTGTGCTGGGCTCTCCATGTCCACCTGTCTTGCCTCTGTTGGCTGACCTTGCACTTGGGAATTCTCTGGCTGTGCTGGGCTCCCCATGTCCACCTGTCTTGCCTGTGATGGCTGACCATGCACTTGGGAATTCTCTGGCTGTGCTGGGCTCCCCATGCCCACCTGTCTTGCCTGTGTTGGCTGACCCTGCACTTGGGAATTCTCTGGCTGTGCTGGGCTCCCCATATCCACCTGTCTTGCCTGTGTTGGCTGACCCTGCACTTGGGAATTCTCTCGCTGTGCTGTGCTCCCCATGTCCACCTGTCTTGCCTGTGTTGGCTGACCTTGCATTAGGGAATTCTCTGGCTGTGCTGGGCTCCCCATGTCCACCTGTCCTTGCCTGTGTTAGTTGACTATGCACTTGGGACTTATCTGGCTGTGCTGGGCTCCCCATGTCCACCTGTCCTAGCCTGTGTTGGCTGACCCTGCACTTGGGAATTCTCTGGCTGCGCTGGGCTCCCCATGTCCACCTGTCCTTGCCTGTGTTCGCTGACCTTGCACTTGGTAATTCTCCGGCTGTGCTGGGATCCCCATGTCCACCTGTCCTTGCCTGTGTTGGCTGACCTTGCACTTGGGCATTCTCCGGCTGTGCTGGGCTCCCCATGTCCACCTGTCCTTGCCTGTGTTGGCTGACCCTGCACTTGGGCATTCTCTGGCTGTGCTGGCTCCCCATGTCCACCTGTCCTTGTCTGTGTTTGGGCTCCCCATGTCCACCTGTCCTTGTCTGTGTTGGCTGACCCTGCACTTGGGCATTCTCTGGCTGTGCTGCGCTCCCCATGTCCACCTGTCCTTGCCTGTGTTGGCTGACCTTGCACTTGGGAATTCTCTGGCTGTCTTGGGCTCCCCATGTCCACCTGTCCTTGCCTATGTTGGCTGACCCTGCACTTGGGAATTATCTTGTTCTGCTGGTCTCCACATGTCCACCTGTCCTTGCCTTTGTTGGCTGGCCCTGCACTTGGGAACTCTCTGGTTGTGCTGGGCTCCCCATGTCCGCCTGTCCTTGCCTGTGTTGGCTGACCGTGCACTTGGAAATTCTCTGGCTGTGCTGGGCTCCCCATGTCCACCTGTCCTTGCCTGTGTTGGCTGACCCTGCACTTGGGAATTTTCTGGCTGTGCTGGGCTCCCCATGTCCACCTGTCTTGCCTGTGGTGGCTGACCTTGCACTTGGGAATTCTCTGGCTGTGCTGGGCTCTCCATGTCCACCTGTCTTGCCTGTGTTGGCTGACCTTGCACTTGGGAATTCTCTGCCTTTGCTGGGCTCCCCATGTCCACCTGTCTTGCCTGTTTTGGTTGACCCTGCACTTGGGAATTCTCTGGCTGTGCTGGGCTCCCCATGTCTACCTGTCCTTGCCTGTGTTGGCTGACCCTGCACTTGGGAATTCTCTGGCTGTGCTGGGCTCCCCATGTCCACCTGTCCTTGCCTGTGTTGGCTGACCTTGCACTTGGGAATTCTCTGGCTGTGCTGGGCTCCCCATGTCCACCTGTCCTAGCCTGTGTTGGCCGACCCTGCACTTGGGAATTCTCTGGCTGTGCTGGGCTCCCCATGCGCACCTGTCCTTGCCTGTGTTGGCTGACCCTGCACCTTGTAATTCTCTGGCTGTGCTGGGCTCCCCATGTCCACCTGTCCTTGCCTGTGTTGGCTGACCCTGCACTTGGGAATTTTCTGGCTGTGCTGGGCTCCCCATGTCCACCTGTCCTTGCCTGTGTTGACTGGCCCTGCACTTGGGAATTCTCTGGCTGTGCTGGGCTACCCAACTCCACCTGTCCTTGCCTGTGTTGGCTGACCCTGCACTTGGGAATTCTCTGGCTGTGCTGGGCTCCCCATGTCCACCTGTCCTTGCCTGTGTTGGCTGACCCTGCACTTGGGAATTCTCTGGCTGTGCTGGGCCCCCCATGTCCACCTGTCCTTGCCTGTGTTGGGTGACCTTGCACTTGGGAATTCTCTGGCTGTGCCGGGCTCCCCATGTCCACCTGTCCTTGCCTGTGTTGGCTGTCCCTGCACTTGGGAATTCTCTGGCTATGCTGGGCTCGCCATGTCCACCTGTCCTTGCCTGTGTTGGCTGACCCTGCACCTGGGAATTCTCTGGCTCTGCTGGGCTCCCCATGTCCACCTGTCCTTGCCTGTTTTGGCTGACCCTGCACTTGAGAATTCTCTGGCTCTGCTGGGCTTCCCATGTCCACCTACCCTTGCCTGTGTTGGCTGACCCTGCACTTGGGAATTTTCTGGCTGTGCTGGGCTACCAAGCTCTGCCTGTCCTTGCCTGTGTTGGCTGACCCTGCACTTGGTAATTCTCTGGCAGTGCTGGGATCCCCATGTCCACCTGTCCTTGCCTATGTTGGCTGACCCTGCACTTGGGAATTCTCCGGCTGTGCTGGGCTTCCCATGTCCACATGTCTTGCCTGTGTTGGCTGACCTTGCACTTGGGAATTCTCCGACTGTGCTGGGCTCCCCATGTCCACCTGTCTTGCCTGTGTTGGCTGACCCTGCACTTTGGAATTCTCTGGCTGTGCTGGGCTCCCCATGCCCACCTGCCCTTGCCTGTGTTGGCTGACCCTGCACTTGGGAATTTTCTGGCTGTGCTGGTCTCCCCATGTCCACCTGCCCTTGCCTGTGTTGGCTGACCCTGCACTTGGCAATTCTCTGGCTTTGGTGGGCTCCCCATGTCCACCTGTACTTACCTGTGTTGGCTCACTCTGCACTTGGGAATTCTCTGGCTGTGCTGGGCTCCCCATGTCCACCTGTCCTTGCCTGTGTTGGCTTACCTTGCACTTGGGAATTCTATGGCTGTGCTGGGATCCCCATGTCCACCTGTCTTGCCTGTGGTGGCTGACCTTGCACTTGGGAATTCTCTGCCTGTGCTGGGCTCCCCATGTCCACCTGTCTTGCCCGTTTTGGTTGACCCTGCACTTGGGAATTCTCTGGCTCTGCTTGGCTCCCCATATCTACCTGTCCTTGCCTGTGTTGGCTGACCCTGCACTTGGGAATTCTCTGGATGTGCTGGGCTCCCCATGTCCACCTGTCCTTGCCTGTATTGGCTGACCCTGCACCTGGTAATTCTCTGGCTGTGCTGGGCTCCCCATGTCCACCTGTCCTTGCCTGTGTTGGCTGACCCTGCACTTGGGAATTTTCTGGCTGTGCTGGGCTCCCCATGTCCACCTGTCCTTGCCTGTGTTGGCTGACCCTGCACTTGGGAATTCTCTGGCTGTGCTGGGCTCCCCATGTCCACCTGTCCTTGCCTGTGTTGGCTGACCCTGCACTTGGGAATTCTCTGGCTGTGCTGGGCCCGCCATGTCCACCTGTCCTTTCCTGTGTTGGTTGACCCTGTACTTGGGAATTCTCTGGCTGTGCCGGGCTCCCCATGTCCACCTGTCCTTGCCTGTGTTGGCTGACCTTGCACTTGGGAATTCTCTGGCTGTGCTGGCTCCCCATGTCCACCTGTCTAGCCTGTTGTGGCTGACCTTGCACTTGGGAATTCTCTGGCTGTGCTGGGCTCTCCATGTCCACCTGTCTTACCTGTGTTGGCTGACCTTGCACTTGGGCATTCTCTGGCTGTGCTGGCTCCCCCTGTCCACCTGTCCTTGTTTGTGTGTGGGCTCCCCATGTCCACCTGTCCTTGTCTGTGTTGGCTGACCCTGCACTTGGGCATTCTCTGGCTGTGCTGCGCTCCCCATGTCCACCTGTCCTTGCCTGTGTTGGCTGACCTTGCACTTGGGAATTCTCTGGCTGTCTTGGGATCCCCATGTCCACCTGTCCTTGCCTGTGTTGGCTGACCCTGCACTTGGGAATTTTCTGGCTGTGCATAACATCCCCCCATGTCCACCTGTCCTTGCCTATGTTGGCTGACCCTGCACTTGGGAATTATCTTGTTCTGCTGGGCTCCACATGTCCACCTGTCCTTGCCTTTGTTGGCTGGCCCTGCACTTGGGAACTCTCTGGTTGTGCTGGGCTCCCCATGTCCGCCTGTCCTTGCCTGTGTTGGCTGACCGTGCACTTGGAAATTCTCTGGCTGTGCTGGGCTCCCCATGTCCACCTGTCCTTGCCTGTGTTGGCTGACCCTGCACTTGGGAATTCTCTGGCTGTGCTGGGCTCTCCATGTCCACCTGTCTTGCCTGTGTTGGCTGAACTTGCACTTGGGAATTCTCTGCCTGTGCTGGGCTCCCAATGTCCACCTGTCTTGCCTGTTTTGGTTGACCCTGCACTTGGGAATTCTCTGGCTGTGCTGGGCTCCCCATGTCTACCTGTCCTTGCCTGTGTTGGCTGACCCTGCACTTGGGAATTCTCTGGCTGTGCTGGGCTCCCCATGTCCACCTGTCCTTGCCTGTGTTGGCTGACCTTGCACTTGGGAATTCTCTGGCTGTGCTGGGCTCCCCATGTCCACCTGTCCTAGCTTGTGTTTGCTGACCCTGCACTTGGGAATTCTCTGGCTGTGCTGGGCTCCCCATGTCCACCTGTCCTTGCCTGTGTTGGCTGACCCTGCACTTGGGAATTCTCTGGCTGTGCTGGGCCCGCCATGTCCACCTGTCCTTTCCTGTGTTGGTTGACCCTGTACTTGGGAATTCTCTGGCTGTGCCGGGCTCCCCATGTCCCCCTGTCCTTGCCTGTGTTGGCTGACCTTGCACTTGGGAATTCTCTGGCTGTGCTGGCTCCCCATGTCCACCTGTCTAGCCTGCTTTGGCTGACCTTGCACTTGGGAATTCTCTGGCTGTGCTGGGCTCTCCATGTCCACCTGTCTTGCCTCTGTTGGCTGACCTTGCACTTGGGAATTCTCTGGCTGTGCTGGGCTCCCCATGTCCACCTGTCTTGCCTGTGATGGCTGACCATGCACTTGGGAATTCTCTGGCTGTGCTGGGCTCCCCATGCCCACCTGTCTTGCCTGTGTTGGCTGACCCTGCACTTGGGAATTCTCTGGCTGTGCTGGGCTCCCCATGTCCACCTGTCTTGCCTGTGTTGGCTGACCCTGCACTTGGGAATTCTCTCGCTGTGCTGTGCTCCCCATGTCCACCTGTCTTGCCTGTGTTGGCTGACCTTGCATTAGGGAATTCTCTGGCTGTGCTGGGCTCCCCATGTCCACCTGTCCTTGCCTGTGTTAGCTGACTATGCACTTGGGAATTATCTGGCTGTGCTGGGCTCCCCATGTCCACCTGTCCTAGCCTGTGTTGGCTGACCCTGAACTTGGGAATTCTCTGGCTGCGCTGGGCTCCCCATGTCCACCTGTCCTTGCCTGTGTTCGCTGACCTTGCACTTGGTAATTCTCCGGCTGTGCTGGGATCCCCATGTCCACCTGTCCTTGCCTGTGTTGGCTGACCTTGCACTTGGGCATTCTCCGGCTGTGCTGGGCTCCCCATGTCCACCTGTCCTTGCCTGTGTTGGCTGACCCTGCACTTGGGCATTCTCTGGCTGTGCTGGCTCCCCATGTCCACCTGTCCTTGTCTGTGTTTGGGCTCCCCATGTCCACCTGTCCTTGTCTGTGTTGGCTGACCCTGCACTTGGGCATTCTCTGGCTGTGCTGCGCTCCCCATGTCCACCTGTCCTTGCCTGTGTTGGCTGACCTTGCACTTGGGAATTCTCTGGCTGTCTTGGGCTCCCCATGTCCACCTGTCCTTGCCTGTGTTGGCTGACCCTGCACTTGGGAATTTTCTGGCTGTGCATAACATCCCCCCATGTCCACCTGTCCTTGCCTATGTTGGCTGACCCTGCACTTGGGAATTATCTTGTTCTGCTGGTCTCCACATGTCCACCTGTCCTTGCCTTTGTTGGCTGGCCCTGCACTTGGGAACTCTCTGGTTGTGCTGGGCTCCCCATGTCCGCCTGTCCTTGCCTGTGTTGGCTGACCGTGCACTTGGAAATTCTCTGGCTGTGCTGGGCTCCCCATGTCCACCTGTCCTTGCCTGTGTTGGCTGACCCTGCACTTGGGAATTTTCTGGCTGTGCTGGGCTCCCCATGTCCACCTGTCTTGCCTGTGGTGGCTGACCTTGCACTTGGGAATTCTCTGGCTGTGCTGGGCTCTCCATGTCCACCTGTCTTGCCTGTGTTGGCTGACCTTGCACTTGGGAATTCTCTGCCTGTGCTGGGCTGCCCATGTCCACCTGTCTTGCCTGTTTTGGTTGACCCTGCACTTGGGAATTCTCTGGCTGTGCTGGGCTCCCCATGTCTACCTGTCCTTGCCTGTGTTGGCTGACCCTGCACTTGGGAATTCTCTGGCTGTGCTGGGCTCCCCATGTCCACCTGTCCTTGCCTGTGTTGGCTGACCTTGCACTTGGGAATTCTCTGGCTGTGCTGGGCTCCCCATGTCCACCTGTCCTAGCCTGTGTTGGCTGACCCTGCACTTGGGAATTCTCTGGCTGTGCTGGGCTCCACATGCGCACCTGTCCTTGCCTGTGTTGGCTGACCCTGCACCTTGTAATTCTCTGGCTGTGCTGGGCTCCCCATGTCCACCTGTCCTTGCCTGTGTTGGCTGACCCTGCACTTGGGAATTTTCTGGCTGTGCTGGGCTCCCCATGTCCACCTGTCCTTGCCTGTGTTGACTGACCCTGCACTTGGGAATTCTCTGGCTGTGCTGGGCTACCCAAGTCCACCTGTCCTTGCCTGTGTTGGCTGACCCTGCACTTGGGAATTCTCTGGCTGTGCTGGGCTCCCCATGTCCACCTGTCCTTGCCTGTGTTGGCTGACCCTGCACTTGGGAATTCTCTGGCTGTGCTGGGCCCCCCATGTCCACCTGTCCTTGCCTGTGTTGGGTGACCTTGCACTTGGGAATTCTCTGGCTGTGCCGGGCTCCCCATGTCCACCTGTCCTTGCCTGTGTTGGCTGTCCCTGCACTTGGGAATTCTCTGGCTATGCTGGGCTCGCCATGTCCACCTGTCCTTGCCTGTGTTGGCTGACCCTGCACCTGGGAATTCTCTGGCTCTGCTGGGCTCCCCATGTCCACCTGTCCTTGCCTGTGTTGGCTGACCCTGCACTTGAGAATTATCTGGCTCTGCTGGGCTTCCCATGTCCACCTACCATTGCCTGTGTTCGCTGACCCTGCACTTGGGAATTTTCTGGCTGTGCTGGGCTACCAAGCTCTGCCTGTCCTTGCCTGTGTTGGCTGACCCTGCACTTGGTAATTCTCTGGCAGTGCTGGGATCCCCATGTCCACCTGTCCTTGCCTATGTTGGCTGACCCTGCACTTGGGAATTCTCCGGCTGTGCTGGGCTTCCCATGTCCACATGTCTTGCCTGTGTTGGCTGACCTTGCACTTGGGAATTCTCCGACTGTGCTGGGCTCCCCATGTCCACCTGTCTTGCCTGTGTTGGCTGACCCTGCACTTTGGAATTCTCTGGCTGTGCTGGGCTTCCCATGTCCACCTGCCCTTGCCTGTGTTGGCTGACCCTGCACTTGGGAATTCTCTGGCTGTGCTGGTCTCCCCATGTCCACCTGCCCTTGCCTGTGTTGGCTGACCCTGCACTTGGCAATTCTCTGGCTTTGGTGGGCTCCCCATGTCCACCTGTACTTACCTGTGTTGGCTCACTCTGCACTTGGGAATTCTCTGGCTGTGCTGGGATCCCCATGTCCACCTGTCCTTGCCTGTGTTGGCTTACCTTGCACTTGGGAATTCTATGGCTGTGCTGGGATCCCCATGTCCACCTGTCTTGCCTGTGGTGGCTGACCTTGCACTTGGGAATTCTCTGCCTGTGCTGGGCTCCCCATGTCCACCTGTCTTGCCTGTTTTGGTTGACCCTGCACTTGGGAATTCTCTGGCTCTGCTTGGCTCCCCATATCTACCTGTCCTTGCCTATGTTGGCTGACCCTGCACTTGGGAATTCTCTGGATGTGCTGGGCTCCCCATGTCCACCTGTCCTTGCCTGTATTGGCTGACCCTGCACCTGGTAATTCTCTGGCTGTGCTGGGCTCCCCATGTCCACCTGTCCTTGCCTGTGTTGGCTGACCCTGCACTTGGGAATTTTCTGGCTGCGCTGGGCTCCCCATGTCCACCTGTCCTTGCCTGTGTTGGCTGTCCCTGCACTTGGGAATTCTCTGGCTATGCTGGGCTCGCCATGTCCACCTGTCCTTGCCTGTGTTGGCTGACCCTGCACCTGGGAATTCTCTGGCTCTGCTGGGCTCCCCATGTCCACCTGTCCTTGCCTGTGTTGGCTGACCCTGCACTTGAGAATTATCTGGCTCTGCTGGGCTTCCCATGTCCACCTACCATTGCCTGTGTTCGCTGACCCTGCACTTGGGAATTTTCTGGCTGTGCTGGGCTACCAAGCTCTGCCTGTCCTTGCCTGTGTTGGCTGACCCTGCACTTGGTAATTCTCTGGCAGTGCTGGGATCCCCATGTCCACCTGTCCTTGCCTATGTTGGCTGACCCTGCACTTGGGAATTCTCCGGCTGTGCTGGGCTTCCCATGTCCACATGTCTTGCCTGTGTTGGCTGACCTTGCACTTGGGAATTCTCCGACTGTGCTGGGCTCCCCATGTCCACCTGTCTTGCCTGTGTTGGCTGACCCTGCACTTTGGAATTCTCTGGCTGTGCTGGGCTTCCCATGTCCACCTGCCCTTGCCTGTGTTGGCTGACCCTGCACTTGGGAATTCTCTGGCTGTGCTGGTCTCCCCATGTCCACCTGCCCTTGCCTGTGTTGGCTGACCCTGCACTTGGCAATTCTCTGGCTTTGGTGGGCTCCCCATGTCCACCTGTACTTACCTGTGTTGGCTCACTCTGCACTTGGGAATTCTCTGGCTGTGCTGGGATCCCCATGTCCACCTGTCCTTGCCTGTGTTGGCTTACCTTGCACTTGGGAATTCTATGGCTGTGCTGGGATCCCCATGTCCACCTGTCTTGCCTGTGGTGGCTGACCTTGCACTTGGGAATTCTCTGCCTGTGCTGGGCTCCCCATGTCCACCTGTCTTGCCTGTTTTGGTTGACCCTGCACTTGGGAATTCTCTGGCTCTGCTTGGCTCCCCATATCTACCTGTCCTTGCCTATGTTGGCTGACCCTGCACTTGGGAATTCTCTGGATGTGCTGGGCTCCCCATGTCCACCTGTCCTTGCCTGTATTGGCTGACCCTGCACCTGGTAATTCTCTGGCTGTGCTGGGCTCCCCATGTCCACCTGTCCTTGCCTGTGTTGGCTGACCCTGCACTTGGGAATTTTCTGGCTGCGCTGGGCTCCCCATGTCCACCTGTCCTTGCCTGTGTTGGCTGACCCTGCACTTGGGAATTCTCTGGCTGTGCTGGGCTCCCCATGTCCACCTGTCCTTGCCTGTGTTGGCTGACCCTGCACTTGGGAATTCTCTGGCTGTGCTGGGCCCGCCATGTCCACCTGTCCTTTCCTGTGTTGGTTGACCCTGTACTTGGGAATTCTCTGGCTGTGCCGGGCTCCCCATGTCCACCTGTCCTTGCCTGTGTTGGCTGACCTTGCACTTGGGAATTCTCTGGCTGTGCTCGCTCCCCATGTCCACCTGTCTAGCCTGTTGTGGCTGACCTTGCACTTGGGAATTCTCTTGCTGTGCTCTCCATGTCCACCTGTCTTGCCTGTGTTGGCTGACCTTGCACTTGGGAATTCTTTGGCTGTGCTGGGCTCCCCATGTCCACCTGTCTTGCCTGTGATGACTGACCATGCACTTGGGAATTCTCTGGCTGTGCTGGGCTCCCCATGTCCACCTGTCTTGCCTGTGTTGGCTGACCCTGCACTTGGGAATTCTCTGACTGTGCTGGGCTCCCCATGTCCACCTGTCTTGCCTGTGTTGGCTGACCCTGCACTTGGGAATTCTCTGGCTGTGCTGTGCTCCCCATGTCCACCTGTCTTGCCTGTGTTGGCTGACCTTGCATTAGGGAATTCTCTGGCTGTGCTGGGCTCCCCATGTCCACCTGTCCTTGCCTGTGTTGGCTGACTATGCACTTGGGAATTATCTGGCTGTGCTGGGCTCCCCATGTCCACCTGTCCTAGCCTGTGTTGGCTGACCCTGCACTTGGGAATTCTCTGGCTGTGCTGGGCTCCCCATGTCCACCTGTCCTTGCCTGTGTTCGCTGACCTTGCACTTGGTAATTCTCCGGCTGTGCTGGGATCCCCATGTCCACCTGTCCTTGCCTGTGTTGGCTGACCTTGCAATTGGGCATTCTCCGGCTGTGCTGGGCTCCCCATGTCCACCTGTCCTTGCCTGTGTTGGCTGACCCTGCACTTGGGCATTCTCTGGCTGTGCTGGCTCCCCATGTCCACCTGTCCTTGTTTGTGTTTGGGCTCCCCATGTCCACCTGTCCTTGTCTGTGTTGGCTGACCCTGCACTTGGGCATTCTCTGGCTGTGCTGCGCTCCCCATGTCCACCTGTCCTTGCCTGTGTTGGCTGACCTTGCACTTGGGAATTCTCTGGCTGTCTTGGGATCCCCATGTCCACCTGTCCTTGCCTGTGTTGGCTGACCCTGCACTTGGGAATTTTCTGGCTGTGCATAACATCCCCCCATGTCCACCTGTCCTTGCCTATGTTGGCTGACCCTGCACTTGGGAATTATCTTGTTCTGCTGGGCTCCACATGTCCACCTGTCCTTGCCTTTGTTGGCTGGCCCTGCACTTGGGAACTCTCTGGTTGTGCTGGGCTCCCCATGTCCGCCTGTCCTTGCCTGTGTTGGCTGACCGTGCACTTGGACATTCTCTGGCTGTGCTGGGCTCCCCATGTACACCTGTCCTTGCCTGTGTTGGCTGACCCTGCTCTTGGGAATTCTCTGGCTGTGCTGGGCTCTCCATGTCCACCTGTCTTGCCTGTGTTGGCTGACCTTGCACTTGGGAATTCTCTGCCTGTGCTGGGCTCCCCATGTCCACCTGTCTTGCCTGTGTTGGTTGACCCTGCACTTGGGAATTCTCTGGCTGTGCTGGGCTCACCATGTCTACCTGTCCTTGCCTGTGTTGGCTGACCCTGCACTTGGGAATTCTCTGGCTGTGCTGGGCTCCCCATGTCCACCTGTCCTTGCCTGTGTTGGCTGACCTTGCACTTGGGAATTCTCTGGCTGTGCTGGGCTCCCCATGTCCACCTGTCCTAGCTTGTGTTGGCTGACCCTGCACTTGGGAATTCTCTGGCTGTGCTGGGCTCCCCATGTCCACCTGTCCTTGCCTGTGTTGGCTGACCCTGCACCTTGTAATTCTCTGGCTGTGCTGGGCTCCCCATGTCCACCTGTCCTTGCCTGTGTTGGCTGACCCTGCACTTGGAAATTTTCTGGCTGTGCTGGGCTCCCCATGTCCACCTGTCCTTGCCTGTGTTGGCTGACCCTGCACTTGGGAATTTTCTGGCTGTGCATAACATCCCCCCATGTCCACCTGTCCTTGCCTATGTTGGCTGACCCTGCACTTGGGAATTATCTTGTTCTACTGGGCTCCACATGTCCACCTGTCCTTGCCTTTGTTGGCTGGCCCTGCACTTGGGAACTCTCTGGTTGTGCTGGGCTCCCCATGTCCGCCTGTCCTTGCCTGTGTTGGCTGACCGTGCACTTGGAAATTCTCTGGCTGTGCTGGGCTCCCCATGTCCACCTGTCCTTGCCTGTGTTGGCTGACCCTGCACTTGGGAATTCTCTGGCTGTGCTGGGCTCTCCATGTCCACCTGTCTTGCCTGTGTTGGCTGACCTTGCACTTGGGAATTCTCTGCCTGTGCTGGGCTCCCAATGTCCACCTGTCTTGCCTGTTTTGGTTGACCCTGCACTTGGGAATTCTCTGGCTGTGCTGGGCTCCCCATGTCTACCTGTCCTTGCCTGTGTTGGCTGACCCTGCACTTGGGAATTCTCTGGCTGTGCTGGGCTCCCCATGTCCACCTGTCCTTGCCTGTGTTGGCTGACCTTGCACTTGGGAATTCTCTGGCTGTGCTGGGCTCCCCATGTCCACCTGTCCTAGCTTGTGTTGGCTGACCCTGCACTTGGGAATTCTCTGGCTGTGCTGGGGTCCCCATGTCCACCTGTCCTTGCCTGTGTTGGCTGACCCTGCACTTGGGAATTCTCTGGCTGTGCTGGGCCCGCCATGTCCACCTGTCCTTTCCTGTGTTGGTTGACCCTGTACTTGGGAATTCTCTGGCTGTGCCGGGCTCCCCATGTCCACCTGTCCTTGCCTGTGTTGGCTGACCTTGCACTTGGGAATTCTCTGGCTGTGCTGGCTCCCCATGTCCACCTGTCTAGCCTGCTTTGGCTGACCTTGCACTTGGGAATTCTCTGGCTGTGCTGGGCTCTCCATGTCCACCTGTCTTGCCTCTGTTGGCTGACCTTGCACTTGGGAATTCTCTGGCTGTGCTGGGCTCCCCATGTCCACCTGTCTTGCCTGTGATGGCTGACCATGCACTTGGGAATTCTCTGGCTGTGCTGGGCTCCCCATGCCCATCTGTCTTGCCTGTGTTGGCTGACCCTGCACTTGGGAATTCTCTGGCTGTGCTGGGCTCCCCATGTCCACCTGTCTTGCCTGTGTTGGCTGACCCTGCACTTGGGAATTCCCTCGCTGTGCTGTGCTCCCCATGTCCACCTGTCTTGCCTGTGTTGGCTGACCTTGCATTAGGGAATTCTCTGGCTGTGCTGGGCTCCCCATGTCCACCTGTCCTTGCCTGTGTTAGCTGACTATGCACTTGGGAATTATCTGGCTGTGCTGGGCTCCCCATGTCCACCTGTCCTAGCCTGTGTTGGCTGACCCTGCACTTGGGAATTCTCTGGCTGCGCTGGGCTCCCCATGTCCACCTGTCCTTGCCTGTGTTCGCTGACCTTGCACTTGGTAATTCTCCGGCTGTGCTGGGATCCCCATGTCCATCTGTCCTTGCCTGTGTTGGCTGACCTTGCACTTGGGCATTCTCCGGCTGTGCTGGGCTCCCCATGTCCACCTGTCCTTGCCTGTGTTGGCTGACCCTGCACTTGGGCATTCTCTGGCTGTGCTGGCTCCCCATGTCCACCTGTACTTGTCTGTGTTTGGGCTCCCCATGTCCACCTGTCCTTGTCTGTGTTGGCTGACCCTGCACTTGGGCATTCTCTGGCTGTGCTGCGCTCCCCATGTCCACCTGTCCTTGCCTGTGTTGGCTGACCTTGCACTTGGGAATTCTCTGGCTGTCTTGGGCTCCCCATGTCCACCTGTCCTTGCCTGTGTTGGCTGACCCTGCACTTGGGAATTTTCTGGCTGTGCATAACATCCCCCCATGTCCACCTGTCCTTGCCTATGTTGGCTGACCCTGCACTTGGGAATTATCTTGTTCTGCTGGTCTCCACATGTCCACCTGTCCTTGCCTTTGTTGGCTGGCCCTGCACTTGGGAACTCTCTGGTTGTGCTGGGCTCCCCATGTCCGCCTGTCCTTGCCTGTGTTGGCTGACCGTGCACTTGGAAATTCTCTGGCTGTGCTGGGCTCCCCATGTCCACCTGTCCTTGCCTGTGTTGGCTGACCCTGCACTTGGGAATTTTCTGGCTGTGCTGGGCTCCCCATGTCCACCTGTCTTGCCTGTGGTGGCTGACCTTGCACTTGGGAATTCTCTGGCTGTGCTGGGCTCTCCATGTCCACCTGTCTTGCCTGTGTTGGCTGACCTTGCACTTGGGAATTCTCTGCCTGTGCTGGGCTCCCCATGTCCACCTGTCTTGCCTGTTTTGGTTGACCCTGCACTTGGGAATTCTCTGGCTGTGCTGGGCTCCCCATGTCTACCTGTCCTTGCCTGTGTTGGCTGACCCTGCACTTGGGAATTCTCAGGCTGTGCTGGGCTCCCCATGTCCACCTGTCCTTGTCTGTGTTGGCTGTCCTTGCACTTGGGAATTCTCTGGCTGTGCTGGGCTCCCCATGTCCACCTGTCCTAGCCTGTGTTGGCTGACCCTGCACTTGGGAATTCTCTGGCTGTGCTGGGCTCCCCATGCGCACCTGTCCTTGCCTGTGTTGGCTGACCCTGCACCTTGTAATTCTCTGGCTGTGCTGGGCTCCCCATGTCCACCTGTCCTTGCCTGTGTTGGCTGACCCTGCACTTGGGAATTTTCTGGCTGTGCTGGGCTCCCCATGTCCACCTGTCCTTGCCTGTGTTGACTGACCCTGCACTTGGGAATTCTCTGGCTGTGCTGGGCTACCCAAGTCCAACTGTCCTTGCCTGTGTTGGCTGACCCTGCACTTGGGAATTCTCTGGCTGTGCTGGGCTCCCCATGTCCACCTGTCCTTGCCTGTGTTGGCTGACCCTGCACTTGGGAATTCTCTGGCTGTGCTGGTCCCCCCATGTCCACCTGTCCTTGCCTGTGTTGGGTGACCTTGCACTTGGGAATTCTCTGGCTGTGCCGGGCTCCCCATGTCCACCTGTCCTTGCCTGTGTTGGCTGTCCCTGCACTTGGGAATTCTCTGGCTATGCTGGGCTCGCCATGTCCACCTGTCCTTGCCTGTGTTGGCTGACCCTGCACCTGGGAATTATCTGGCTCTGCTGGGCTCCCCATGTCCACCTGTCCTTGCCTATGTTGGCTGACCCTGCACTTGAGAATTCTCCGGCTCTGCTGGGCTTCCCATGTCCACCTACCCTTGCCTGTGTTGGCTGACCCTGCACTTGGGAATTTTCTGGCTGTTCTGGGCTACCAAGCTCTGCCTGTCCTTGCCTGTGTTGGCTGACCCTGCACTTGGTAATTCTCTGGCAGTGCTGGGATCCCCATGTCCACCTGTCCTTGCCTATGTTGGCTGACCCTGCACTTGGGAATTCTCCAGCTGTGCTGGGCTTCCCATGTCCACATGTCTTGCCTGTGTTGGCTGACCTTGCACTTGGGAATTCTCCGACTGTGCTGGGCTCCCCATGTCCACCTGTCTTGCCTGTGTTGGCTGACCCTGCACTTTGGAATTCTCTGGCTGTGCTGGGCTCCCCATGTCCACCTGCCCTTGCCTGTGTTGGCTGACCCTGCACTTGGGAATTCTCTGGCTGTGCTGGTCTCCCCATGTCCACCTGCCCTTGCCTGTGTTGGCTGACCCTGCACTTGGCAATTCTCTGGCTTTGGTGGGCTCCCCATGTCCACCTGTACTTACCTGTGTTGGCTCACTCTGCACTTGGGAATTCTCTGGCTGTGCTGGGCTCCCCATGTCCACCTGTCCTTGCCTGTGTTGGCTTACCTTGCACTTGGGAATTCTATGGCTGTGCTGGGATCCCCATGTCCACCTGTCTTGCCTGTGGTGGCTGACCTTGCACTTGGGAATTCTCTGCCTGTGCTGGGCTCCCCATGTCCACCTGTCTTGCCTGTTTTGGTTGACCCTGCACTTGGGAATTCTCTGGCTCTGCTTGGCTCCCCATATCTACCTCTCCTTGCCTATGTTGGCTGACCCTGCACTTGGGAATTCTCTGGATGTGCTGGGCTCCCCATGTCCACCTGTCCTTGCCTGTATTGGCTGACCCTGCACCTGGTAATTCTCTGGCTGTGCTGGGCTCCCCATGTCCACCTGTCCTTGCCTGTGTTGGCTGACCTTGCAATTGGGCATTCTCCGGCTGTGCTGGGCTCCCCATGTCCACCTGTCCTTGCCTGTGTTGGCTGACCCTGCACTTGGGCATTCTCTGGCTGTGCTGGCTCCCCATGTCCACCTGTCCTTGTTTGTGTTTGGGCTCCCCATGTCCACCTGTCCTTGTCTGTGTTGGCTGACCCTGCACTTGGGCATTCTCTGGCTGTGCTGCGCTCCCCATGTCCACCTGTCCTTGCCTGTGTTGGCTGACCTTGCACTTGGGAATTCTCTGGCTGTCTTGGGATCCCCATGTCCACCTGTCCTTGCCTGTGTTGGCTGACCCTGCACTTGGGAATTTTCTGGCTGTGCATAACATCCCCCCATGTCCACCTGTCCTTGCCTATGTTGGCTGACCCTGCACTTGGGAATTATCTTGTTCTGCTGGGCTCCACATGTCCACCTGTCCTTGCCTTTGTTGGCTGGCCCTGCACTTGGGAACTCTCTGGTTGTGCTGGGCTCCCCATGTCCGCCTGTCCTTGCCTGTGTTGGCTGACCGTGCACTTGGACATTCTCTGGCTGTGCTGGGCTCCCCATGTACACCTGTCCTTGCCTGTGTTGGCTGACCCTGCTCTTGGGAATTCTCTGGCTGTGCTGGGCTCTCCATGTCCACCTGTCTTGCCTGTGTTGGCTGACCTTGCACTTGGGAATTCTCTGCCTGTGCTGGGCTCCCCATGTCCACCTGTCTTGCCTGTGTTGGTTGACCCTGCACTTGGGAATTCTCTGGCTGTGCTGGGCTCACCATGTCTACCTGTCCTTGCCTGTGTTGGCTGACCCTGCACTTGGGAATTCTCTGGCTGTGCTGGGCTCCCCATGTCCACCTGTCCTTGCCTGTGTTGGCTGACCTTGCACTTGGGAATTCTCTGGCTGTGCTGGGCTCCCCATGTCCACCTGTCCTAGCTTGTGTTGGCTGACCCTGCACTTGGGAATTCTCTGGCTGTGCTGGGCTCCCCATGTCCACCTGTCCTTGCCTGTGTTGGCTGACCCTGCACCTTGTAATTCTCTGGCTGTGCTGGGCTCCCCATGTCCACCTGTCCTTGCCTGTGTTGGCTGACCCTGCACTTGGAAATTTTCTGGCTGTGCTGGGCTCCCCATGTCCACCTGTCCTTGCCTGTGTTGGCTGACCCTGCACTTGGGAATTTTCTGGCTGTGCATAACATCCCCCCATGTCCACCTGTCCTTGCCTATGTTGGCTGACCCTGCACTTGGGAATTATCTTGTTCTACTGGGCTCCACATGTCCACCTGTCCTTGCCTTTGTTGGCTGGCCCTGCACTTGGGAACTCTCTGGTTGTGCTGGGCTCCCCATGTCCGCCTGTCCTTGCCTGTGTTGGCTGACCGTGCACTTGGAAATTCTCTGGCTGTGCTGGGCTCCCCATGTCCACCTGTCCTTGCCTGTGTTGGCTGACCCTGCACTTGGGAATTCTCTGGCTGTGCTGGGCTCTCCATGTCCACCTGTCTTGCCTGTGTTGGCTGACCTTGCACTTGGGAATTCTCTGCCTGTGCTGGGCTCCCAATGTCCACCTGTCTTGCCTGTTTTGGTTGACCCTGCACTTGGGAATTCTCTGGCTGTGCTGGGCTCCCCATGTCTACCTGTCCTTGCCTGTGTTGGCTGACCCTGCACTTGGGAATTCTCTGGCTGTGCTGGGCTCCCCATGTCCACCTGTCCTTGCCTGTGTTGGCTGACCTTGCACTTGGGAATTCTCTGGCTGTGCTGGGCTCCCCATGTCCACCTGTCCTAGCTTGTGTTGGCTGACCCTGCACTTGGGAATTCTCTGGCTGTGCTGGGGTCCCCATGTCCACCTGTCCTTGCCTGTGTTGGCTGACCCTGCACTTGGGAATTCTCTGGCTGTGCTGGGCCCGCCATGTCCACCTGTCCTTTCCTGTGTTGGTTGACCCTGTACTTGGGAATTCTCTGGCTGTGCCGGGCTCCCCATGTCCACCTGTCCTTGCCTGTGTTGGCTGACCTTGCACTTGGGAATTCTCTGGCTGTGCTGGCTCCCCATGTCCACCTGTCTAGCCTGCTTTGGCTGACCTTGCACTTGGGAATTCTCTGGCTGTGCTGGGCTCTCCATGTCCACCTGTCTTGCCTCTGTTGGCTGACCTTGCACTTGGGAATTCTCTGGCTGTGCTGGGCTCCCCATGTCCACCTGTCTTGCCTGTGATGGCTGACCATGCACTTGGGAATTCTCTGGCTGTGCTGGGCTCCCCATGCCCATCTGTCTTGCCTGTGTTGGCTGACCCTGCACTTGGGAATTCTCTGGCTGTGCTGGGCTCCCCATGTCCACCTGTCTTGCCTGTGTTGGCTGACCCTGCACTTGGGAATTCCCTCGCTGTGCTGTGCTCCCCATGTCCACCTGTCTTGCCTGTGTTGGCTGACCTTGCATTAGGGAATTCTCTGGCTGTGCTGGGCTCCCCATGTCCACCTGTCCTTGCCTGTGTTAGCTGACTATGCACTTGGGAATTATCTGGCTGTGCTGGGCTCCCCATGTCCACCTGTCCTAGCCTGTGTTGGCTGACCCTGCACTTGGGAATTCTCTGGCTGCGCTGGGCTCCCCATGTCCACCTGTCCTTGCCTGTGTTCGCTGACCTTGCACTTGGTAATTCTCCGGCTGTGCTGGGATCCCCATGTCCACCTGTCCTTGCCTGTGTTGGCTGACCTTGCACTTGGGCATTCTCCGGCTGTGCTGGGCTCCCCATGTCCACCTGTCCTTGCCTGTGTTGGCTGACCCTGCACTTGGGCATTCTCTGGCTGTGCTGGCTCCCCATGTCCACCTGTACTTGTCTGTGTTTGGGCTCCCCATGTCCACCTGTCCTTGTCTGTGTTGGCTGACCCTGCACTTGGGCATTCTCTGGCTGTGCTGCGCTCCCCATGTCCACCTGTCCTTGCCTGTGTTGGCTGACCTTGCACTTGGGAATTCTCTGGCTGTCTTGGGCTCCCCATGTCCACCTGTCCTTGCCTGTGTTGGCTGACCCTGCACTTGGGAATTTTCTGGCTGTGCATAACATCCCCCCATGTCCACCTGTCCTTGCCTATGTTGGCTGACCCTGCACTTGGGAATTATCTTGTTCTGCTGGTCTCCACATGTCCACCTGTCCTTGCCTTTGTTGGCTGGCCCTGCACTTGGGAACTCTCTGGTTGTGCTGGGCTCCCCATGTCCGCCTGTCCTTGCCTGTGTTGGCTGACCGTGCACTTGGAAATTCTCTGGCTGTGCTGGGCTCCCCATGTCCACCTGTCCTTGCCTGTGTTGGCTGACCCTGCACTTGGGAATTTTCTGGCTGTGCTGGGCTCCCCATGTCCACCTGTCTTGCCTGTGGTGGCTGACCTTGCACTTGGGAATTCTCTGGCTGTGCTGGGCTCTCCATGTCCACCTGTCTTGCCTGTGTTGGCTGACCTTGCACTTGGGAATTCTCTGCCTGTGCTGGGCTCCCCATGTCCACCTGTCTTGCCTGTTTTGGTTGACCCTGCACTTGGGAATTCTCTGGCTGTGCTGGGCTCCCCATGTCTACCTGTCCTTGCCTGTGTTGGCTGACCCTGCACTTGGGAATTCTCAGGCTGTGCTGGGCTCCCCATGTCCACCTGTCCTTGTCTGTGTTGGCTGTCCTTGCACTTGGGAATTCTCTGGCTGTGCTGGGCTCCCCATGTCCACCTGTCCTAGCCTGTGTTGGCTGACCCTGCACTTGGGAATTCTCTGGCTGTGCTGGGCTCCCCATGCGCACCTGTCCTTGCCTGTGTTGGCTGACCCTGCACCTTGTAATTCTCTGGCTGTGCTGGGCTCCCCATGTCCACCTGTCCTTGCCTGTGTTGGCTGACCCTGCACTTGGGAATTTTCTGGCTGTGCTGGGCTCCCCATGTCCACCTGTCCTTGCCTGTGTTGACTGACCCTGCACTTGGGAATTCTCTGGCTGTGCTGGGCTACCCAAGTCCAACTGTCCTTGCCTGTGTTGGCTGACCCTGCACTTGGGAATTCTCTGGCTGTGCTGGGCTCCCCATGTCCACCTGTCCTTGCCTGTGTTGGCTGACCCTGCACTTGGGAATTCTCTGGCTGTGCTGGTCCCCCCATGTCCACCTGTCCTTGCCTGTGTTGGGTGACCTTGCACTTGGGAATTCTCTGGCTGTGCCGGGCTCCCCATGTCCACCTGTCCTTGCCTGTGTTGGCTGTCCCTGCACTTGGGAATTCTCTGGCTATGCTGGGCTCGCCATGTCCACCTGTCCTTGCCTGTGTTGGCTGACCCTGCACCTGGGAATTATCTGGCTCTGCTGGGCTCCCCATGTCCACCTGTCCTTGCCTATGTTGGCTGACCCTGCACTTGAGAATTCTCCGGCTCTGCTGGGCTTCCCATGTCCACCTACCCTTGCCTGTGTTGGCTGACCCTGCACTTGGGAATTTTCTGGCTGTTCTGGGCTACCAAGCTCTGCCTGTCCTTGCCTGTGTTGGCTGACCCTGCACTTGGTAATTCTCTGGCAGTGCTGGGATCCCCATGTCCACCTGTCCTTGCCTATGTTGGCTGACCCTGCACTTGGGAATTCTCCAGCTGTGCTGGGCTTCCCATGTCCACATGTCTTGCCTGTGTTGGCTGACCTTGCACTTGGGAATTCTCCGACTGTGCTGGGCTCCCCATGTCCACCTGTCTTGCCTGTGTTGGCTGACCCTGCACTTTGGAATTCTCTGGCTGTGCTGGGCTCCCCATGTCCACCTGCCCTTGCCTGTGTTGGCTGACCCTGCACTTGGGAATTCTCTGGCTGTGCTGGTCTCCCCATGTCCACCTGCCCTTGCCTGTGTTGGCTGACCCTGCACTTGGCAATTCTCTGGCTTTGGTGGGCTCCCCATGTCCACCTGTACTTACCTGTGTTGGCTCACTCTGCACTTGGGAATTCTCTGGCTGTGCTGGGCTCCCCATGTCCACCTGTCCTTGCCTGTGTTGGCTTACCTTGCACTTGGGAATTCTATGGCTGTGCTGGGATCCCCATGTCCACCTGTCTTGCCTGTGGTGGCTGACCTTGCACTTGGGAATTCTCTGCCTGTGCTGGGCTCCCCATGTCCACCTGTCTTGCCTGTTTTGGTTGACCCTGCACTTGGGAATTCTCTGGCTCTGCTTGGCTCCCCATATCTACCTCTCCTTGCCTATGTTGGCTGACCCTGCACTTGGGAATTCTCTGGATGTGCTGGGCTCCCCATGTCCACCTGTCCTTGCCTGTATTGGCTGACCCTGCACCTGGTAATTCTCTGGCTGTGCTGGGCTCCCCATGTCCACCTGTCCTTGCCTGTGTTGGCTGACCCTGCACTTGGGAATTTTCTGGCTGCGCTGGGCTCCCCATGTCCACCTGTCCTTGCCTGTGTTGGCTGACCCTGCACTTGGGAATTCTCTGGCTGTGCTGGGCTCCCCATGTCCACCTGTCCTTGCCTGTGTTGGCTGACCCTGCACTTGGGAATTCTCTGGCTGTGCTGGGCCCGCCATGTCCACCTGTCCTTTCCTGTGTTGGTTGACCCTGTACTTGGGAATTCTCTGGCTGTGCCGGGCTCCCCATGTCCACCTGTCCTTGCCTGTGTTGGCTGACCTTGCACTTGGGAATTCTCTGGCTGTGCTGGCTCCCCATGTCCACCTGTCTAGCCTGTTGTGGCTGACCTTGCACTTGGGAATTCTCTGGCTGTGCTGGGCTCTCCATGTCCACCTGTCTTGCCTGTGTTGGCTGACCTTGCACTTGGGAATTCTCTGGCTGTGCTGGGCTCCCCATGTCCACCTGTCTTGCCTGTGATGACTGACCATGCACTTGGGAATTCTCTGGCTGTGCTGGGCTCCCCATGTCCACCTGTCTTGCCTGTGTTGGCTGACCCTGCACTTGGGAATTCTCTGGCTGTGCTGGGCTCCCCATGTCCACCTGTCTTGCCTGTGTTGGCTGACCCTGCACTTGGGAATTCTCTGGCTGTGCTGTGCTCCCCATGTCCACCTGTCTTGCCTGTGTTGGCTGACCTTGCATTAGGGAATTCTCTGGCTGTGCTGGGCTCCCCATGTCCACCTGTCCTTGCCTGTGTTGGCTGACTATGCACTTGGGAATTATCTGGCTGTGCTGGGCTCCCCATGTCCACCTGTCCTAGCCTGTGTTGGCTGACCCTGCACTTGGGAATTCTCTGGCTGTGCTGGGCTCCCCATGTCCACCTGTCCTTGCCTGTGTTCGCTGACCTTGCACTTGGTAATTCTCCGGCTGTGCTGGGATCCCCATGTCCACCTGTCCTTGCCTGTGTTGGCTGACCTTGCAATTGGGCATTCTCCGGCTGTGCTGGGCTCCCCATGTCCACCTGTCCTTGCCTGTGTTGGCTGACCCTGCACTTGGGCATTCTCTGGCTGTGCTGGCTCCCCATGTCCACCTGTCCTTGTTTGTGTTTGGGCTCCCCATGTCCACCTGTCCTTGTCTGTGTTGGCTGACCCTGCACTTGGGCATTCTCTGGCTGTGCTGCGCTCCCCATGTCCACCTGTCCTTGCCTGTGTTGGCTGACCTTGCACTTGGGAATTCTCTGGCTGTCTTGGGATCCCCATGTCCACCTGTCCTTGCCTGTGTTGGCTGACCCTGCACTTGGGAATTTTCTGGCTGTGCATAACATCCCCCCATGTCCACCTGTCCTTGCCTATGTTGGCTGACCCTGCACTTGGGAATTATCTTGTTCTGCTGGGCTCCACATGTCCACCTGTCCTTGCCTTTGTTGGCTGGCCCTGCACTTGGGAACTCTCTGGTTGTGCTGGGCTCCCCATGTCCGCCTGTCCTTGCCTGTGTTGGCTGACCGTGCACTTGGAAATTCTCTGGCTGTGCTGGGCTCCCCATGTCCACCTGTCCTTGCCTGTGTTGGCTGACCCTGCACTTGGGAATTCTCTGGCTGTGCTGGGCTCTCCATGTCCACCTGTCTTGCCTGTGTTGGCTGACCTTGCACTTGGGAATTCTCTGCCTGTGCTGGGCTCCCCATGTCCACCTGTCTTGCCTGTTTTGGTTGACCCTGCACTTGGGAATTCTCTGGCTGTGCTGGGCTCCCCATGTCTACCTGTCCTTGCCTGTGTTGGCTGACCCTGCACTTGGGAATTCTCTGGCTGTGCTGGGCTCCCCATGTCCACCTGTCCTTGCCTGTGTTGGCTGACCTTGCACTTGGGAATTCTCTGGCTGTGCTGGGCTCCCCATGTCCACCTGTCCTAGCTTGTGTTGGCTGACCCTGCACTTGGGAATTCTCTGGCTGTGCTGGGCTCCCCATGTCCACCTGTCCTTGCCTGTGTTGGCTGACCCTGCACCTTGTAATTCTCTGGCTGTGCTGGGATCCCCATGTCCACCTGTCCTTGCCTGTGTTGGCTGACCCTGCACTTGGAAATTTTCTGGCTGTGCTGGGCTCCCCATGACCACCTGTCCTTGCCTGTGTTGACTGACCCTGCACTTGGGAATTCTCTGGCTGTGCTGGGCTCCCCAAGTCCACCTGTCCTTGCCTGTGTTGGCTGACCCTGCACTTGGGAATTCTCTGGCTGTGCTGGGCTCCCCATGTCCACCTGTCCTTGCCTGTGTTGGCTGACCCTGCACTTGGGAATTCTCTGGTTGTGCTGGGCTCCCCATGTCCACCTGTACTTGCCTGTGTTGGCTGACCCTGCACTTGGGAATTCTCTGGCTGTGCTGGGCCCCCCATGTCCACCTGTCCTTTCCTGTTTTGGCTGACCCCGCACTTGGGAATTCTCTGGCTGTGCCGGGCTCCCCATGTCCACCTGTCCTTGCCTTTGTTGGGTGACCTTGCACTTGGGAATTCTCTGGCTGTGCCGGGCTCCCCATGTCCACCTGTCTAGCCTGTTTTGGTTGAACTTGCACTTGGGAATTCTCTGGCTGTGCTGGGCTCCCCATGTCCACTTGTCTTCTTGGGAATTCTCTGGCTATGCTGGGCTCCCCATGTCCACCTGTCTTGCCTGTGTTGGCTGACCCTGCACTTGGGAATTCTCTGGCTGTGCTGGGCTCCCCATGTCCACCTGTCTTGCCTGTGTTGGCTGACCCTGCACTTGGGAATTCTCTGGCTGTGCTGGGCTCCCCATGTCCACCTGTCCTTGCCTGTGTTAGCTGACTATGCAGTTGGGAATTCTCTGGCTGTGCTGGGCTCCCCATGTCCACCTGTCCTAGCCTGTGTTAGCGGACCCTGCACTTGGGAATTCTCTGGCTGTGCTGGGCTCCCCATGTCCACCTGTCCTTGCCTGTGTTCGCTGACCTTGCACTTGGTAATTCTCCGGCTGTGCTGGGCTCCCCATGTCCACCTGTCCTTGCCTGTGTTGGCTGACCTTGCACTTGGGCATTCTCCGGCTGTGCTGGGCTCCCCATGTCCACCTGTCCTTGCCTGTGTTGGCTGACCCTGCACTTGGGCATTCTCTGGCTGTGCTGGGCTCCCCATGTCCACCTGTCCTTGTCTGTGTTGGCTGACCCTGCACTTGGGCATTCTCTGGCTGTGCTGGGCTCCCCATGTCCACCTGTCCTTGCCTGTGTTGGCTGACCTTGCACTTGGGAATTCTCTGGCTGTCTTGGGCTCCCCATGTCCACCTGTCCTTGCCTGGTGTTGGCTGACCCTGCACTTGAGAAATTTCTGGCTGTGCATAACATCCCCCCATGTCCACCTGTCCTTGCCTGTGTTGGCTGACCCTGCACTTGGGAATTTTCTGGCTGTGCTGGGCTCCCCATGTCCACCTGTCCTTGCCTGTGTTGACTGACCCTGCACTTGGGAATTCTCTGGCTGTGCTGGGCTCCCCAAGTCCACCTGTCCTTGCCTGTGTTGGCTGACCCTGCACTTGGGAATTCTCTGGCTGTGCTGGGCTCCCCATGTCCACCTGTCCTTGCCTGTGTTGGCTGACCCTGCACTTGGGAAATCTCTGGCTGTGCTGGGCCCCCCATGTCCACCTGTCCTTTCCTGTGTTGGCTGACCCCGCAATTGGGAATTCTCTGGCTGTGCCGGGCTCCCCATGTCCACCTGTCCTTGCCTGTGTTGGGTGACCTTGCACTTGGGAATTCGCTGGCTGTGCCGGGCTCCCCATGTCCACCTGTCTAGCATGTTTTGGTTGACCTTGCACTTGGGAATTCTCTGGCTGTGCTGGGCTCTCCATGTCCACCTGTCTTGTCTGTGCTGGCTGACCTTGCACTTGGGAATTCTCTGGCTGTGCTGTGCTCCCCATGTCCACTTGTCTTGCCTGTGATGGCTGACCATGCACTTGGGAATTCTCTGGCTGTGCTGGGCTCCCCATGTCCACCTGTCTTGCCTGTGTTGGCTGACCCTGCACTTGGGAATTCTCTGGCTGTGCTGGGCTCCCCATGTCCACCTGTTTTGCCTGTGTTGGCTGACCCTGCATTTGGTAATTCTCTGGCTATGCTGGGCTCCCCATGTCCACCTGTCTTGCCTGTGTTGGCTGACCCTGCACTTGGGAATTCTTTGGCTGTGCTGGGCTCCCCATGTCCACCTGTCCTTGCCTGTGTTAGCTGACTATGCAGTTGGGAATTCTCTGGCTGTGCTGGGCTCCCCATGTCCACCTGTCCTAGCCTGTGTTAGCGGACCCTGCACTTGGGAATTCTCTGGCTGTGCTGGGCTCCCCATGTCCACCTGTCCTTGCCTGTGTTCGCTGACCTTGCACTTGGTAATTCTCCGGCTGTGCTGGGCTCCCCATGTCCACCTGTCCTTGCCTGTGTTGGCTGACCTTGCACTTGGGCATTCTCCGGCTGTGCTGGGCTCCCCATGTCCACCTGTCCTTGCCTGTGTTGGCTGACCCTGCACTTGGGCATTCTCCGGCTGTGCTGGGCTCCCCATGTCCACCTGTCCTTGTCTGTGTTGGCTGACCCTGCACTTGGGCATTCTCTGGCTGTGCTGGGCTCCCCATGTCCACCTGTCCTTGCCTGTGTTGGCTGACCCTGCACCTGGTAATTCTCTGGCTGTGCTGGGCTCCCCATGTCCACCTGTCCTTGCCTGTGTTGGCTGACCCTGCACTTGGGCATTCTCCGGCTGTGCTGGGCTCCCCATGTCCACCTGTCCTTGCCTATGTTGGCTGACCCTGCACTTGGGAATTCTCTGGATGTGCTGGGCTCCCCATGTCCACCTGTCCTTGCCTGTATTGGCTGACCCTGCACCTGGTAATTCTCTGGCTGTGCTGGGCTCCCCATGTCCACCTGTCCTTGCCTGTGTTGGCTGACCCTGCACTTGGGCATTCTCCGGCTGTGCTGGGCTCCCCATGTCCACCTGTCCTTGCCTATGTTGGCTGACCCTGCACTTGGGAATTCTCTGGATGTGCTGGGCTCCCCATGTCCACCTGTCCTTGCCTGTATTGGCTGACCCTGCACCTGGTAATTCTCTGGCTGTGCTGGGCTCCCCATGTCCACCTGTCCTTGCCTGTGTTGGCTGACCCTGCACTTGGGAATTTTCTGGCTGCGCTGGGCTCCCCATGTCCACCTGTCCTTGCCTGTGTTGGCTGACCCTGCACTTGGGAATTCTCTGGCTGTGCTGGGCTCCCCATGTCCACCTGTCCTTGCCTGTGTTGGCTGACCCTGCACTTGGGAATTCTCTGGCTGTGCTGGGCCCGCCATGTCCACCTGTCCTTTCCTGTGTTGGTTGACCCTGTACTTGGGAATTCTCTGGCTGTGCCGGGCTCCCCATGTCCACCTGTCCTTGCCTGTGTTGGCTGACCTTGCACTTGGGAATTCTCTGGCTGTGCTCGCTCCCCATGTCCACCTGTCTAGCCTGTTGTGGCTGACCTTGCACTTGGGAATTCTCTGGCTGTGCTCTCCATGTCCACCTGTCTTGCCTGTGTTGGCTGACCTTGCACTTGGGAATTCTTTGGCTGTGCTGGGCTCCCCATGTCCACCTGTCTTGCCTGTGATGACTGACCATGCACTTGGGAATTCTCTGACTGTGCTGGGCTCCCCATGTCCACCTGTCTTGCCTGTGTTGGCTGACCCTGCACTTGGGAATTCTCTGGCTGTGCTGTGCTCCCCATGTCCACCTGTCTTGCCTGTGTTGGCTGACCTTGCATTAGGGAATTCTCTGGCTGTGCTGGGCTCCCCATGTCCACCTGTCCTTGCCTGTGTTGGCTGACTATGCACTTGGGAATTATCTGGCTGTGCTGGGCTCCCCATGTCCACCTGTCCTAGCCTGTGTTGGCTGACCCTGCACTTGGGAATTCTCTGGCTGTGCTGGGCTCCCCATGTCCACCTGTCCTTGCCTGTGTTCGCTGACCTTGCACTTGGTAATTCTCCGGCTGTGCTGGGATCCCCATGTCCACCTGTCCTTGCCTGTGTTGGCTGACCTTGCAATTGGGCATTCTCCGGCTGTGCTGGGCTCCCCATGTCCACCTGTCCTTGCCTGTGTTGGCTGACCCTGCACTTGGGCATTCTCTGGCTGTGCTGGCTCCCCATGTCCACCTGTCCTTGTTTGTGTTTGGGCTCCCCATGTTCACCTGTCCTTGTCTGTGTTGGCTGACCCTGCACTTGGGCATTCTCTGGCTGTGCTGCGCTCCCCATGTCCACCTGTCCTTGCCTGTGTTGGCTGACCTTGCACTTGGGAATTCTCTGGCTGTCTTGGGATCCCCATGTCCACCTGTCCTTGCCTGTGTTGGCTGACCCTGCACTTGGGAATTTTCTGGCTGTGCATAACATCCCCCCATGTCCACCTGTCCTTGCCTATGTTGGCTGACCCTGCACTTGGGAATTATCTTGTTCTGCTGGGCTCCACATGTCCACCTGTCCTTGCCTTTGTTGGCTGGCCCTGCACTTGGGAACTCTCTGGTTGTGCTGGGCTCCCCATGTCCGCCTGTCCTTGCCTGTGTTGGCTGACCGTGCACTTGGACATTCTCTGGCTGTGCTGGGCTCCCCATGTCCACCTGTCCTTGCCTGTGTTGGCTGACCCTGCTCTTGGGAATTCTCTGGCTGTGCTGGGCTCTCCATGTCCACCTGTCTTGCCTGTGTTGGCTGACCTTGCACTTGGGAATTCTCTGCCTTTGCTGGGCTCCCCATGTCCACCTGTCTTGCCTGTGTTGGTTGACCCTGCACTTGGGAATTCTCTGGCTGTGCTGGGCTCACCATGTCTACCTGTCCTTGCCTGTGTTGGCTGACCCTGCACTTGGGAATTCTCTGGCTGTGCTGGGCTCCCCATGTCCACCTGTCCTTGCCTGTGTTGGCTGACCTTGCACTTGGGAATTCTCTGGCTGTGCTGGGCTCCCCATGTCCACCTGTCCTAGCTTGTGTTGGCTGACCCTGCACTTGGGAATTCTCTGGCTGTGCTGGGCTCCCCATGTCCACCTGTCCTTGCCTGTGTTGGCTGACCCTGCACCTTGTAATTCTCTGGCTGTGCTGGGCTCCCCATGTCCACCTGTCCTTGCCTGTGTTGGCTGACCCTGCACTTGGAAATTTTCTGGCTGTGCTGGGCTCCCCATGTCCACCTGTCCTTGCCTGTGTTGACTGACCCTGCACTTGGGAATTCTCTGGCTGTCTTGGGATCCCCATGTCCACCTGTCCTTGCCTGTGTTGGCTGACCCTGCACTTGGGAATTTTCTGGCTGTGCATAACATCCCCCCATGTCCACCTGTCCTTGCCTATGTTGGCTGACCCTGCACTTGGGAATTATCTTGTTCTACTGGGCTCCACATGTCCACCTGTCCTTGCCTTTGTTGGCTGGCCCTGCACTTGGGAACTCTCTGGTTGTGCTGGGCTCCCCATGTCCGCCTGTCCTTGCCTGTGTTGGCTGACCGTGCACTTGGAAATTCTCTGGCTGTGCTGGGCTCCCCATGTCCACCTGTCCTTGCCTGTGTTGGCTGACCCTGCACTTGGGAATTCTCTGGCTGTGCTGGGCTCTCCATGTCCACCTGTCTTGCCTGTGTTGGCTGACCTTGCACTTGGGAATTCTCTGCCTGTGCTGGGCTCCCAATGTCCACCTGTCTTGCCTGTTTTGGTTGACCCTGCACTTGGGAATTCTCTGGCTGTGCTGGGCTCCCCATGTCTACCTGTCCTTGCCTGTGTTGGCTGACCCTGCACTTGGGAATTCTCTGGCTGTGCTGGGCTCCCCATGTCCACCTGTCCTTGCCTGTGTTGGCTGACCTTGCACTTGGGAATTCTCTGGCTGTGCTGGGCTCCCCATGTCCACCTGTCCTAGCTTGTGTTGGCTGACCCTGCACTTGGGAATTCTCTGGCTGTGCTGGGGTCCCCATGTCCACCTGTCCTTGCCTGTGTTGGCTGACCCTGCACTTGGGAATTCTCTGGCTGTGCTGGGCCCGCCATGTCCACCTGTCCTTTCCTGTGTTGGTTGACCCTGTACTTGGGAATTCTCTGGCTGTGCCGGGCTCCCCATGTCCACCTGTCCTTGCCTGTGTTGGCTGACCTTGCACTTGGGAATTCTCTGGCTGTGCTGGCTCCCCATGTCCACCTGTCTAGCCTGCTTTGGCTGACCTTGCACTTGGGAATTCTCTGGCTGTGCTGGGCTCTCCATGTCCACCTGTCTTGCCTCTGTTGGCTGACCTTGCACTTGGGAATTCTCTGGCTGTGCTGGGCTCCCCATGTCCACCTGTCTTGCCTGTGATGGCTGACCATGCACTTGGGAATTCTCTGGCTGTGCTGGGCTCCCCATGCCCATCTGTCTTGCCTGTGTTGGCTGACCCTGCACTTGGGAATTCTCTGGCTGTGCTGGGCTCCCCATGTCCACCTGTCTTGCCTGTGTTGGCTGACCCTGCACTTGGGAATTCCCTCGCTGTGCTGTGCTCCCCATGTCCACCTGTCTTGCCTGTGTTGGCTGACCTTGCATTAGGGAATTCTCTGGCTGTGCTGGGCTCCCCATGTCCACCTGTCCTTGCCTGTGTTAGCTGACTATGCACTTGGGAATTATCTGGCTGTGCTGGGCTCCCCATGTCCACCTGTCCTAGCCTGTGTTGGCTGACCCTGCACTTGGGAATTCTCTGGCTGCGCTGGGCTCCCCATGTCCACCTGTCCTTGCCTGTGTTCGCTGACCTTGCACTTGGTAATTCTCCGGCTGTGCTGGGATCCCCATGTCCACCTGTCCTTGCCTGTGTTGGCTGACCTTGCACTTGGGCATTCTCCGGCTGTGCTGGGCTCCCCATGTCCACCTGTCCTTGCCTGTGTTGGCTGACCCTGCACTTGGGCATTCTCTGGCTGTGCTGGCTCCCCAGGTCCACCTGTACTTGTCTGTGTTTGGGCTCCCCATGTCCACCTGTCCTTGTCTGTGTTGGCTGACCCTGCACTTGGGCATTCTCTGGCTGTGCTGCGCTCCCCATGTCCACCTGTCCTTGCCTGTGTTGGCTGACCTTGCACTTGGGAATTCTCTGGCTGTCTTGGGCTCCCCATGTCCACCTGTCCTTGCCTGTGTTGGCTGACCCTGCACTTGGGAATTTTCTGGCTGTGCATAACATCCCCCCATGTCCACCTGTCCTTGCCTATGTTGGCTGACCCTGCACTTGGGAATTATCTTGTTCTGCTGGTCTCCACATGTCCACCTGTCCTTGCCTTTGTTGGCTGGCCCTGCACTTGGGAACTCTCTGGTTGTGCTGGGCTCCCCATGTCCGCCTGTCCTTGCCTGTGTTGGCTGACCGTGCACTTGGAAATTCTCTGGCTGTGCTGGGCTCCCCATGTCCACCTGTCCTTGCCTGTGTTGGCTGACCCTGCACTTGGGAATTTTCTGGCTGTGCTGGGCTCCCCATGTCCACCTGTCTTGCCTGTGGTGGCTGACCTTGCACTTGGGAATTCTCTGGCTGTGCTGGGCTCTCCATGTCCACCTGTCTTGCCTGTGTTGGCTGACCTTGCACTTGGGAATTCTCTGCCTGTGCTGGGCTCCCCATGTCCACCTGTCTTGCCTGTTTTGGTTGACCCTGCACTTGGGAATTCTCTGGCTGTGCTGGGCTCCCCATGTCCACCTGTCCTTGTCTGTGTTGGCTGACCTTGCACTTGGGAATTCTCTGGCTGTGCTGGGCTCCCCATGTCCACCTGTCCTTGCCTGTGTTGGCTGACCCTGCACTTGGGAATTCTCAGGCTGTGCTGGGCTCCCCATGTCCACCTGTCCTTGTCTGTGTTGGCTGACCTTGCACTTGGGAATTCTCTGGCTGTGCTGGGCTCCCCATGTCCACCTGTCCTAGCCTGTGTTGGCTGACCCTGCACTTGGGAATTCTCTGGCTGTGCTGGGCTCCCCATGCGCACCTGTCCTTGCCTGTGTTGGCTGACCCTGCACCTTGTAATTCTCTGGCTGTGCTGGGCTCCCCATGTCCACCTGTCCTTGCCTGTGTTGGCTGACCCTGCACTTGGGAATTTTCTGGCTGTGCTGGGCTCCCCATGTCCACCTGTCCTTGCCTGTGTTGACTGACCCTGCACTTGGGAATTCTCTGGCTGTGCTGGGCTACCCAAGTCCAACTGTCCTTGCCTGTGTTGGCTGACCCTGCACTTGGGAATTCTCTGGCTGTGCTGGGCTCCCCATGTCCACCTGTCCTTGCCTGTGTTGGCTGACCCTGCACTTGGGAATTCTCTGGCTGTGCTGGGCCCCCCATGTCCACCTGTCCTTGCCTGTGTTGGGTGACCTTGCACTTGGGAATTCTCTGGCTGTGCCGGGCTCCCCATGTCCACCTGTCCTTGCCTGTGTTGGCTGTCCCTGCACTTGGGAATTCTCTGGCTATGCTGGGCTCGCCATGTCCACCTGTCCTTGCCTGTGTTGGCTGACCCTGCACCTGGGAATTCTCTGGCTCTGCTGGGCTCCCCATGTCCACCTGTCCTTGCCTATGTTGGCTGACCCTGCACTTGAGAATTCTCCGGCTCTGCTGGGCTTCCCATGTCCACCTACCCTTGCCTGTGTTGACTGACCCTGCACTTGGGAATTTTCTGGCTGTTCTGGGCTACCAAGCTCTGCCTGTCCTTGCCTGTGTTGGCTGACCCTGCACTTGGTAATTCTCTGGCAGTGCTGGGATCCCCATGTCCACCTGTCCTTGCCTATGTTGGCTGACCCTGCACTTGGGAATTCTCCAGCTGTGCTGGGCTTCCCATGTCCACATGTCTTGCCTGTGTTGGCTGACCTTGCACTTGGGAATTCTCCGACTGTGCTGGGCTCCCCATGTCCACCTGTCTTGCCTGTGTTGGCTGACCCTGCACTTTGGAATTCTCTGGCTGTGCTGGGCTCCCCATGTCCACCTGCCCTTGCCTGTGTTGGCTGACCCTGCACTTGGGAATTCTCTGGCTGTGCTGGTCTCCCCATGTCCACCTGCCCTTGCCTGTGTTGGCTGACCCTGCACTTGGCAATTCTCTGGCTTTGGTGGGCTCCCCATGTCCACCTGTACTTACCTGTGTTGGCTCACTCTGCACTTGGGAATTCTCTGGCTGTGCTGGGCTCCCCATGTCCACCTGTCCTTGCCTGTGTTGGCTTACCTTGCACTTGGGAATTCTATGGCTGTGCTGGGATCCCCATGTCCACCTGTCTTGCCTGTGGTGGCTGACCTTGCACTTGGGAATTCTCTGCCTGTGCTGGGCTCCCCATGTCCACCTGTCTTGCCTGTTTTGGTTGACCCTGCACTTGGGAATTCTCTGGCTCTGCTTGGCTCCCCATATCTACCTGTCCTTGCCTATGTTGGCTGACCCTGCACTTGGGAATTCTCTGGATGTGCTGGGCTCCCCATGTCCACCTGTCCTTGCCTGTATTGGCTGACCCTGCACCTGGTAATTCTCTGGCTGTGCTGGGCTCCCCATGTCCACCTGTCCTTGCCTGTGTTGGCTGACCCTGCACTTGGGAATTTTCTGGCTGCGCTGGGCTCCCCATGTCCACCTGTCCTTGCCTGTGTTGGCTGACCCTGCACTTGGGAATTCTCTGGCTGTGCTGGGCTCCCCATGTCCACCTGTCCTTGCCTGTGTTGGCTGACCCTGCACTTGGGAATTCTCTGGCTGTGCTGGGCCCGCCATGTCCACCTGTCCTTTCCTGTGTTGGTTGACCCTGTACTTGGGAATTCTCTGGCTGTGCCGGGCTCCCCATGTCCACCTGTCCTTGCCTGTGTTGGCTGACCTTGCACTTGGGAATTCTCTGGCTGTGCTGGCTCCCCATGTCCACCTGTCTAGCCTGTTGTGGCTGACCTTGCACTTGGGAATTCTCTGGCTGTGCTGGGCTCTCCATGTCCACCTGTCTTGCCTGTGTTGGCTGACCTTGCACTTGGGAATTCTCTGGCTGTGCTGGGCTCCCCATGTCCACCTGTCTTGCCTGTGATGACTGACCATGCACTTGGGAATTCTCTGGCTGTGCTGGGCTCCCCATGTCCACCTGTCTTGCCTGTGTTGGCTGACCCTGCACTTGGGAATTCTCTGGCTGTGCTGGGCTCCCCATGTCCACCTGTCTTGCCTGTGTTGGCTGACCCTGCACTTGGGAATTCTCTGGCTGTGCTGTGCTCCCCATGTCCACCTGTCTTGCCTGTGTTGGCTGACCTTGCATTAGGGAATTCTCTGGCTGTGCTGGGCTCCCCATGTCCACCTGTCCTTGCCTGTGTTGGCTGACTATGCACTTGGGAATTATCTGGCTGTGCTGGGCTCCCCATGTCCACCTGTCCTAGCCTGTGTTGGCTGACCCTGCACTTGGGAATTCTCTGGCTGTGCTGGGCTCCCCATGTCCACCTGTCCTTGCCTGTGTTCGCTGACCTTGCACTTGGTAATTCTCCGGCTGTGCTGGGATCCCCATGTCCACCTGTCCTTGCCTGTGTTGGCTGACCTTGCAATTGGGCATTCTCCGGCTGTGCTGGGCTCCCCATGTCCACCTGTCCTTGCCTGTGTTGGCTGACCCTGCACTTGGGCATTCTCTGGCTGTGCTGGCTCCCCATGTCCACCTGTCCTTGTTTGTGTTTGGGCTCCCCATGTCCACCTGTCCTTGTCTGTGTTGGCTGACCCTGCACTTGGGCATTCTCTGGCTGTGCTGCGCTCCCCATGTCCACCTGTCCTTGCCTGTGTTGGCTGACCTTGCACTTGGGAATTCTCTGGCTGTCTTGGGATCCCCATGTCCACCTGTCCTTGCCTGTGTTGGCTGACCCTGCACTTGGGAATTTTCTGGCTGTGCATAACATCCCCCCATGTCCACCTGTCCTTGCCTATGTTGGCTGACCCTGCACTTGGGAATTATCTTGTTCTGCTGGGCTCCACATGTCCACCTGTCCTTGCCTTTGTTGGCTGGCCCTGCACTTGGGAACTCTCTGGTTGTGCTGGGCTCCCCATGTCCGCCTGTCCTTGCCTGTGTTGGCTGACCGTGCACTTGGAAATTCTCTGGCTGTGCTGGGCTCCCCATGTCCACCTGTCCTTGCCTGTGTTGGCTGACCCTGCACTTGGGAATTCTCTGGCTGTGCTGGGCTCTCCATGTCCACCTGTCTTGCCTGTGTTGGCTGACCTTGCACTTGGGAATTCTCTGCCTGTGATGGGCTCCCCATGTCCACCTGTCTTGCCTGTTTTGGTTGACCCTGCACTTGGGAATTCTCTGGCTGTGCTGGGCTCCCCATGTCTACCTGTCCTTGCCTGTGTTGGCTGACCCTGCACTTGGGAATTCTCTGGCTGTGCTGGGCTCCCCATGTCCACCTGTCCTTGCCTGTGTTGGCTGACCTTGCACTTGGGAATTCTCTGGCTGTGCTGGGCTCCCCATGTCCACCTGTCCTAGCTTGTGTTGGCTGACCCTGCACTTGGGAATTCTCTGGCTGTGCTGGGCTCCCCATGTCCACCTGTCCTTGCCTGTGTTGGCTGACCCTGCACCTTGTAATTCTCTGGCTGTGCTGGGATCCCCATGTCCACCTGTCCTTGCCTGTGTTGGCTGACCCTGCACTTGGAAATTTTCTGGCTGTGCTGGGCTCCCCATGTCCACCTGTCCTTGCCTGTGTTGACTGACCCTGCACTTGGGAATTCTCTGGCTGTGCTGGGCTCCCCAAGTCCACCTGTCCTTGCCTGTGTTGGCTGACCCTGCACTTGGGAATTCTCTGGCTGTGCTGGGCTCCCCATGTCCACCTGTCCTTGCCTGTGTTGGCTGACCCTGCACTTGGGAATTCTCTGGTTGTGCTGGGCTCCCCATGTCCACCTGTCCTTGCCTGTGTTGGCTGACCCTGCACTTGGGAATTCTCTGGCTGTGCTGGGCCCCCCATGTCCACCTGTCCTTTCCTGTTTTGGCTGACCCCGCACTTGGGAATTCTCTGGCTGTGCCGGGCTCCCCATGTCCACCTGTCCTTGCCTTTGTTGGGTGACCTTGCACTTGGGAATTCTCTGGCTGTGCCGGGCTCCCCATGTCCACCTGTCTAGCCTGTTTTGGTTGACCTTGCACTTGGGAATTCTCTGGCTGTGCTGGGCTCCCCATGTCCACTTGTCTTCTTGGGAATTCTCTGGCTATGCTGGGCTCCCCATGTCCACCTGTCTTGCCTGTGTTGGCTGACCCTGCACTTGGGAATTCTCTGGCTGTGCTGGGCTCCCCATGTCCACCTGTCTTGCCTGTGTTGGCTGACCCTGCACTTGGTAATTCTCTGGCTGTGCTGGGCTCCCCATGTCCACCTGTCTTGCCTGTGTTGGCTGACCCTGCACTTGGGAATTCTCTGGCTGTGCTGGGCTCCCCATGTCCACCTGTCCTTGCCTGTGTTAGCTGACTATGCAGTTGGGAATTCTCTGGCTGTGCTGGGCTCCCCATGTCCACCTGTCCTAGCCTGTGTTAGCGGACCCTGCACTTGGGAATTCTCTGGCTGTGCTGGGCTCCCCATGTCCACCTGTCCTTGCCTGTGTTCGCTGACCTTGCACTTGGTAATTCTCCGGCTGTGCTGGGCTCCCCATGTCCACCTGTCCTTGCCTGTGTTGGCTGACCTTGCACTTGGGCATTCTCCGGCTGTGCTGGGCTCCCCATGTCCACCTGTCCTTGCCTGTGTTGGCTGACCCTGCACTTGGGCATTCTCTGGCTGTGCTGGGCTCCCCATGTCCACCTGTCCTTGTCTGTGTTGGCTGACCCTGCACTTGGGCATTCTCTGGCTGTGCTGGGCTCCCCATGTCCACCTGTCCTTGCCTGTGTTGGCTGACCTTGCACTTGGGAATTCTCTGGCTGTCTTGGGCTCCCCATGTCCACCTGTCCTTGCCTGGTGTTGGCTGACCCTGCACTTGAGAAATTTCTGGCTGTGCATAACATCCCCCCATGTCCACCTGTCCTTGCCTGTGTTGGCTGACCCTGCACTTGGGAATTTTCTGGCTGTGCTGGGCTCCCCATGTCCACCTGTCCTTGCCTGTGTTGACTGACCCTGCACTTGGGAATTCTCTGGCTGTGCTGGGCTCCCCAAGTCCACCTGTCCTTGCCTGTGTTGGCTGACCCTGCACTTGGGAATTCTCTGGCTGTGCTGGGCTCCCCATGTCCACCTGTCCTTGCCTGTGTTGGCTGACCCTGCACTTGGGAAATCTCTGGCTGTGCTGGGCCCCCCATGTCCACCTGTCCTTTCCTGTGTTGGCTGACCCCGCAATTGGGAATTCTCTGGCTGTGCCGGGCTCCCCATGTCCACCTGTCCTTGCCTGTGTTGGGTGACCTTGCACTTGGGAATTCGCTGGCTGTGCCGGGCTCCCCATGTCCACCTGTCTAGCATGTTTTGGTTGACCTTGCACTTGGGAATTCTCTGGCTGTGCTGGGCTCTCCATGTCCACCTGTCTTGTCTGTGCTGGCTGACCTTGCACTTGGGAATTCTCTGGCTGTGCTGTGCTCCCCATGTCCACTTGTCTTGCCTGTGATGGCTGACCATGCACTTGGGAATTCTCTGGCTGTGCTGGGCTCCCCATGTCCACCTGTCTTGCCTGTGTTGGCTGACCCTGCACATGGGAATTCTCTGGCTGTGCTGGGCTCCCCATGTCCACCTGTTTTGCCTGTGTTGGCTGACCCTGCATTTGGTAATTCTCTGGCTATGCTGGGCTCCCCATGTCCACCTGTCTTGCCTGTGTTGGCTGACCCTGCACTTGGGAATTCTTTGGCTGTGCTGGGCTCCCCATGTCCACCTGTCCTTGCCTGTGTTAGCTGACTATGCAGTTGGGAATTCTCTGGCTGTGCTGGGCTCCCCATGTCCACCTGTCCTAGCCTGTGTTAGCGGACCCTGCACTTGGGAATTCTCTGGCTGTGCTGGGCTCCCCATGTCCACCTGTCCTTGCCTGTGTTCGCTGACCTTGCACTTGGTAATTCTCCGGCTGTGCTGGGCTCCCCATGTCCACCTGTCCTTGCCTGTGTTGGCTGACCTTGCACTTGGGCATTCTCCGGCTGTGCTGGGCTCCCCATGTCCACCTGTCCTTGCCTGTGTTGGCTGACCCTGCACTTGGGCATTCTCCGGCTGTGCTGGGCTCCCCATGTCCACCTGTCCTTGTCTGTGTTGGCTGACCCTGCACTTGGGCATTCTCTGGCTGTGCTGGGCTCCCCATGTCCACCTGTCCTTGCCTGTGTTGGCTGACCTTGCACTTGGGAATTCTCTGGCTGTCTTGGGCTCCCCATGTCCACCTGTCCTTGTCTGTGTTGGCTGACCCTGCACTTGAGAATTTTCTGGCTGTGCATAACATCCCCCCATGTCCACCTGTCCTTGCCTATGATGGCTGACCCTGCACTTGGGAATTGTCTTGTTCTGCTGGGCTCCCCATGTCCACCTGTCCTTGCCTTTGTTGGCTGGCCCTGCACTTGGGAACTCTCTGGTTGTGCTGGGCTCCCCATGTCCGCCTGTCCTTGCCTGTGTTGGCTGACCCTGCACTTGGGAATTCTCTGGCTGTGCTGGGCTCCCCATGTCCACATGTCCTAGCCTGTGTTGGCTGACCCTGCACTTGGGAACTCTCTGGTTGTGCTGGGCTCCCCATGTCCGCCTGTCCTTGCCTGTGTTGGCTGACCCTGCACTTGTGAATTCTCTGGCTGTGCTGGGCTCCCCATGTCCGCATGTCCTTGCCTGTGTTGGATGACCCTGCACTTGGTAATTCTCTGGCTGTGCTGGGCTCCCCACGTCTACCTGTCCTTGCCTGTGTTGGCTGACCCTGTGGTTTGGGAATTCTCTGGCTGTGCTGGGCTCCCCACGTCCACCTGTCCTTGCCTGTGTTGGCTGACCTTGCACTTGGGAATTCGCTGGCTGTGCTGGGCTCCCCACTTCTACCTGTCCTTGCCTGTGTTGGCTGACCCTGTACTTGGGAATTCTCTGGCTGTGCTGGGCTACCCATGTCCACCTGTCCTTGCCTGTGTTGGCTGACCCTGCACTTGGGAATTATCTGGCTGTGCTGGGCTCAATATGTCCACCTTTCCTTGCCTGTGTTGGCTGACCTTGCACTTGGTAATTCTCCGGCTGTGCTGGGATCCCCATGTCCACCTGTCCTTGCCTGTGTTGGCTGACCTTGAACTTGGGCATTCTCCGGCTGTGCTGGGCTCCCCATGTCCACCTCTCCTTGCCTGTGTTGGCTGACCCTGCACTTGGGCATTCTCCGGCTGTGCTGGGCTCCCCATGTCCACCTGTCCTTGTCTGTGTTGGCTGACCCTGCACTTGGGCATTCTCTGGCTGTGCTGGGCTCCCCATGTCCACCTGTCCTTGCCTGTGTTGGCTGACCTTGCACTTGGGAATTCTCTGGCTGTCTTGGGCTCCCCATGTCCACCTGTCCTTGCCTGTGTTAGCTGACCCTGCACTTGGGAATTTTCTGGCTGTGCATAACATCCCCCCATGTCCACCTGTCCTTGCCTATGTTGGCTGACACTGCACTTGGGAATTCTCTGGCTGTGCTGGGCTCGCCATGTCCGCCTGTCCTTGCCTTTGTTGGCTGACCCTGCACTTGGGAACTATCTGGTTGTGCTGGGCTCTGCATGTCTGCCTGTCCTTGCCTGTATTGGCTGACCCTGCATTTGGGAATTCTCTGGCTGTGCTGGGCTCCCCATGTCCGCCTGTCCTAGCCTGTGTTGGCTGACCCTGCACTTGGGAATTCTCTGGCTGTGCTCATCTCCCCATGTCTGCTTGTTCTAGCCTGTGTTGGCTGACCCTGCACTTGGGAATTCTCTGGCTGTGCTGGGCTCCCCATGTCCACCTGTCCTTGCCTGTGTTGGCTGACCCTGCACTTGGAAATGTTCTGACTGTGCTGGGCTCCCCATGTCCACCTGTCCTTGCCTGTGTTGACTGACCCTGCACTTGGGAATTCTCTGGCTGTGCTGGGCTCCCCAAGTCCACCTGTCCTTGCCTGTGTTGGCTGACCCTGCACTTGGGAATTCTCTGGCTGTGCTGGGCTCCCCATGTCCACCTGTCCTTGCCTGTGTTGGCTGACCCTGCACTTGGGAATTCTCTGGCTGTGCTGGGCCCCCCATGTCCACCTGTCCTTTTCTGTTTTGGCTGACCCCGCACTTGGGAATTCTCTGGCTGTGCCGGGCTCCCCATGTCCACCTGTCCTTGCCTTTGTTGGGTGACCTTGCACTTGGGAATTCTCTGGCTGTGCCGGGCTCCCCATGTCCACCTGTCTAGCCTGTTTTGGTTGACCTTGCACTTGGGAATTCTCTGGCTGTGCTGGGCTCCCCATGTCCACTTGTCTTCTTGGGAATTCTCTGGCTATGCTGGGCTCCCCATGTCCACCTGTCTTGCCTGTGTTGGCTGACCCTGCACTTGGGAATTCTCTGGCTGTGCTGGGCTCCCCATGTCCACCTGTCTTGCCTGTGTTGGCTGACCCTGCACTTGGTAATTCTCTGGCTGTGCTGGGCTCCCCATGTCCACCTGTCTTGCCTGTGTTGGCTGACCCTGCACTTGGGAATTCTCTGGCTGTGCTGGGCTCCCCATGTCCACCTGTCCTTGCCTGTGTTAGCTGACTATGCAGTTGGGAATTCTCTGGCTGTGCTGGGCTCCCCATGTCCACCTGTCCTAGCCTGTGTTAGCGGACCCTGCACTTGGGAATTCTCTGGCTGTGCTGGGCTTCCCATGTCCACCTGTCCTTGCCTGTGTTCGCTGACCTTGCACTTGGTAATTCTCCGGCTGTGCTGGGCTCCCCATGTCCACCTGTCCTTGCCTGTGTTGGCTGACCTTGCACTTGGGCATTCTCCGGCTGTGCTGGGCTCCCCATGTCCACCTGTCCTTGCCTGTGTTGGCTGACCCTGCACTTGGGCATTCTCTGGCTGTGCTGGGCTCCCCATGTCCACCTGTCCTTGTCTGTGTTGGCTGACCCTGCACTTGGGCATTCTCTGGCTGTGCTGGGCTCCCCATGTCCAACTGTCCTTGCCTGTGTTGGCTGACCTTGCACTTGGGAATTCTCTGGCTGTCTTGGGCTCCCCATGTCCACCTGTCCTTGCCTGGTGTTGGCTGACCCTGCACTTGAGAAATTTCTGGCTGTGCATAACATCCCCCCATGTCCACCTGTCCTTGCCTGTGTTGGCTGACCCTGCACTTGGGAATTTTCTGGCTGTGCTGGGCTCCCCATGTCCACCTGTCCTTGCCTGTGTTGACTGACCCTGCACTTGGGAATTCTCTGGCTGTGCTGGGCTCCCCAAGTCCACCTGTCCTTGCCTGTGTTGGCTGACCCTGCACTTGGGAATTCTCTGGCTGTGCTGGGCTCCCCATGTCCACCTGTCCTTGCCTGTGTTGGCTGACCCTGCACTTGGGAAATCTCTGGCTGTGCTGGGCCCCCCATGTCCACCTGTCCTTTCCTGTGTTGGCTGACCCCGCAATTGGGAATTCTCTGGCTGTGCCGGGCTCCCCATGTCCACCTGTCCTTGCCTGTGTTGGGTGACCTTGCACTTGGGAATTCGCTGGCTGTGCCGGGCTCCCCATGTCCACCTGTCTAGCATGTTTTGGTTGACCTTGCACTTGGGAATTCTCTGGCTGTGCTGGGCTCTCCATGTCCACCTGTCTTGTCTGTGCTGGCTGACCTTGCACTTGGGAATTCTCTGGCTGTGCTGTGCTCCCCATGTCCACTTGTCTTGCCTGTGATGGCTGACCATGCACTTGGGAATTCTCTGACTGTGCTGGGCTCCCCATGTCCACCTGTCTTGCCTGTGTTGGCTGACCCTGCACTTGGGAATTCTCTGGCTGTGCTGGGCTCCCCATGTCCACCTGTTTTGCCTGTGTTGGCTGACCCTGCATTTGGTAATTCTCTGGCTATGCTGGGCTCCCCATGTCCACCTGTCTTGCCTGTGTTGGCTGACCCTGCACTTGGGAATTCTTTGGCTGTGCTGGGCTCCCCATGTCCACCTGTCCTTGCCTGTGTTAGCTGACTATGCAGTTGGGAATTCTCTGGCTGTGCTGGGCTCCCCATGTCCACCTGTCCTAGCCTGTGTTAGCGGACCCTGCACTTGGGAATTCTCTGGCTGTGCTGGGCTCCCCATGTCCACCTGTCCTTGCCTGTGTTCGCTGACCTTGCACTTGGTAATTCTCCGGCTGTGCTGGGCTCCCCATGTCCACCTGTCCTTGCCTGTGTTGGCTGACCTTGCACTTGGGCATTCTCCGGCTGTGCTGGGCTCCCCATGTCCACCTGTCCTTGCCTGTGTTGGCTGACCCTGCACTTGGGCATTCTCCGGCTGTGCTGGGCTCCCCATGTCCACCTGTCCTTGTCTGTGTTGGCTGACCCTGCACTTGGGCATTCTCTGGCTGTGCTGGGCTCCCCATGTCCACCTGTCCTTGCCTGTGTTGGCTGACCTTGCACTTGGGAATTCTCTGGCTGTCTTGGGCTCCCCATGTCCACCTGTCCTTGTCTGTGTTGGCTGACCCTGCACTTGAGAATTTTCTGGCTGTGCATAACATCCCCCCATGTCCACCTGTCCTTGCCTATGATGGCTGACCCTGCACTTGGGAATTGTCTTGTTCTGCTGGGCTCCCCATGTCCACCTGTCCTTGCCTTTGTTGGCTGGCCCTGCACGTGGGAACTCTCTGGTTGTGCTGGGCTCCCCATGTCCGCCTGTCCTTGCCTGTGTTGGCTGACCCTGCACTTGGGAATTCTCTGGCTGTGCTGGGCTCCCCATGTCCGCATGTCCTAGCCTGTGTTGGCTGACCCTGCACTTGGGAACTCTCTGGTTGTGCTGGGCTCCCCATGTCCGCCTGTCCTTGCCTGTGTTGGCTGACCCTGCACTTGTGAATTCTCTGGCTGTGCTGGGCTCCCCATGTCCGCATGTCCTTGCCTGTGTTGGATGACCCTGCACTTGGTAATTCTCTGGCTGTGCTGGGCTCCCCACGTCTACCTGTCCTTGCCTGTGTTGGCTGACCCTGTGGTTTGGGAATTCTCTGGCTGTGCTGGGCTCCCCACGTCCACCTGTCCTTGCCTGTGTTGGCTGACCTTGCACTTGGGAATTCGCTGGCTGTGCTGGGCTCCCCACTTCTACCTGTCCTTGCCTGTGTTGGCTGACCCTGTACTTGGGAATTCTCTGGCTGTGCTGGGCTACCCATGTCCACCTGTCCTTGCCTGTGTTGGCTGACCCTGCACTTGGGAATTATCTGGCTGCGCTGGGCTCAATATGTCCACCTTTCCTTGCCTGTGTTGGCTGACCTTGCACTTGGTAATTCTCCGGCTGTGCTGGGATCCCCATGTCCACCTGTCCTTGCCTGTGTTGGCTGACCTTGAACTTGGGCATTCTCCGGCTGTGCTGGGCTCCCCATGTCCACCTCTCCTTGCCTGTGTTGGCTGACCCTGCACTTGGGCATTCTCCGGCTGTGCTGGGCTCCCCATGTCCACCTGTCCTTGTCTGTGTTGGCTGACCCTGCACTTGGGCATTCTCTGGCTGTGCTGGGCTCCCCATGTCCACCTGTCCTTGCCTGTGTTGGCTGACCTTGCACTTGGGAATTCTCTGGCTGTCTTGGGCTCCCCATGTCCACCTGTCCTTGCCTGTGTTAGCTGACCCTGCACTTGGGAATTTTCTGGCTGTGCATAACATCCCCCCATGTCCACCTGTCCTTGCCTATGTTGGCTGACACTGCACTTGGGAATTCTCTGGCTGTGCTGGGCTCGCCATGTCCGCCTGTCCTTGCCTTTGTTGGCTGACCCTGCACTTGGGAACTATCTGGTTGTGCTGGGCTCTGCATTTCTGCCTGTCCTTGCCTGTATTGGCTGACTCTGCATTTGGGAATTCTCTGGCTGTGCTGGGCTCCCCATGTCCGCCTGTCCTAGCCTGTGTTGGCTGACCCTGCACTTGGGAATTCTCTGGCTGTGCTCATCTCCCCATGTCTGCTTGTTCTAGCCTGTGTTGGCTGACCCTGCACTTGGGAATTCTCTGGCTGTGCTGGGCTCCCCATGTCTGCCTGTTCTTGCCTGTGTTGGCTGACCCTGCACTTGGGAATTCTCTGGCTGTGCTGGGCTCCCCATGTCCACCTGTCCTTGCCTGTGTTGGATGACCCTGTACTTGGGAATTCTCTGGCTGTGCTGGGTTCCCCACGTCTACCTGTCCTTGCCTGTGTTGGCTGACCCTGCACTTGGGAATTCTCCGGCTGTGCTGGGCTCCCCATGTCCACCTGTCCTTGCCTGTGTTGGCTGACCTTGCACTTGGTAATTCTCTGGCTGTGCTGGGCTTCCCATGTCCACCTGCCTTTCCTGTGTTGGCTGACCTTGCACTTGGGAATTCTCTGGCTGTGCTGGGCTTCCCATGTCCACCTGTCTTGCCTGTGTTGGCTGACCTTGCACTTGGAAATTCTCTGGCTGTGCTGGGCTCCCCATGTCGACCTGTCTTGCCTGTGTTGGCTGGGCATTCTCTGGCTGTGCTGGGCTCCCCATGTCCACCTGTCCTTGTCTGTGTTGGCTGACCCTGCATTTGGTCATACCCTGCCTGCGCTTGGCTGTGCCATGTCTCTCTATCCTTGCCTGTGGCAGTCATCCTGTACTTACCTCTTCTAAACCCTTCACTCGAACTGATATCCTGCCTGCCGCTCTTCCAGTCTCTCTCTCTCGGTTCACTAACTCATCCAAACACCCTCGCCAAGGTAGAGAGGGAAAGCATGGATCCTGTCAACACACATGCTATTAGGCACTCTACAAAACACCCGCAGAAAAAGATGAGCAACTAATACACTTGATTGGCTCCCAGGCCATTCAAAAGGTAATTAATGCCCCAATAGTGCACATGAAGATGGCCACTTACCCTTGCATTCTTCTTCGAGATGCTCAGTGCAAGAGAAGGAAAAAGCAAGGTATGTGCTTGTTTATCTGTATGGACTGAGTTCTGATAGGTTCCTAGTTCCAATTTCTCCATCCACCCACCCCCACCCACCTGGATTGACCTCCTCCCCTCAGGTGTTCATGTAAATGCAGATGTCACTGCTTGTCTGACTTAGTGCCTTATTTCCACCTTCCATCCGCCTCTTGCTGCTCCCCTTTAACACAATGGGGGAGGGGGAGTTGGGGAGGAAACATAGCACAGGAGTTGGGGGGCGGGGGGGCATGGGGTGAGGGCATGTATACAGAAGAATCCCAGAAGTGCCCAGCACTGGTTTAAGCGGGGGTGGAGCTCTGTCCAATAACCGCCAGTGTAACCCCAAAAGCAAACGAGACAGAAAAGAATGGCTTCTGGACAAGCCAATATAAATGCAACGCGTCATATCCCCCCACCCGCCTCCCGGACCCCCACACCGAGGCACTACATGCGCAATATTTAGGAATGCTAATTCAGTGTGGCTGCAGGGGATGTAAAGACACCCCAGGCACATAAGATAAAGACAATTGCAAGTAAACATTGACACCCCAGATTAGGGATACACCGATCCCCTGCACACCTTCTTACTGGCAATATCAGTCCATTGGTTTATTTAAGCTCAAACAATGTTATGTATACTAGCTATTCAAATAAAGAGTTAACATGCAACAAGTAAAGTATCCGTCCGTTTGCACCCTATTTCTAGAATTAATAAACTAACCGCTCGGCACAATATCATTTTAACTTTCTCGGAGGAGGAAGCTCACAGAATTCTTTCATTGATTATAGATATTGATAAGTCTGTACCTACCAAAGACATCTCAGACATTTGGAAGGAATAACTTGAACATCTTATTTGTAAAGAAATGTCACAAAAATGACCCGCATCAACAGAGGTCCCTACAGCGTTTAAGAGTCATTCTCCGAGTCCGGCTAATGCAGAGTTTGTTAACTTGACCTCCAAGTCTCAACAATAGAAGAGCCTTCTAACTCCTTGACACAACTGGAACACGAACTTAGCAAGTTGAAAAGACCATTTCTGCTTTACTAACTGGTGAATAACTCCAGCAATTATTGGATGATATCTATCGCACTTTAGATTCACATCACGCGAACAAAGAAAGATTTGTAAATTCAGGAGAGACACTAGGTTACTTGCATGGTAAAGTATATATTTGTCAAGATTACTATCAACACAACGAACCGAATAGACCCACTACCGTGAGTACAGTGGCATCCCAAAAGGGGAGTAGTCACCCAATTAGTGATCTTACAAGTAGTGGGCGTGACGCTGCAACAGATCATAGTGCAGCCAACAAGGTGGTTGACGAGGAGAGGTAATTACTGACGGGCCCATTGGTCAGCACTCACCCTCGAAAACTTGTAATACAAGATAGCTGCACCATGCGAGGACAGAGTGCAGGACTTACATACTCCAGCACAAATCAATCCTAGGGACTCAGTAAATTGACAAAGGGAAGTCTGTTTTAATGATACATACATCCGTTTCTGGAAATCAGCAGCATCGCAAACACCTGTCTCGCCCGACTTCCCCGACCTTCAGTACAACAGCCTCTTTTATGGGCAAACTTCGTCAACAATGACGTACACTTCTGTAAAAAATCATCATGCAATATAATTGGTTGGGAAAGGTAACTTAAGTATAGGTGTTATATCTATATATGAAAATAAGGCATACGGATTGGATAACTCTTATCGGGTGGGCGTCTATGCCCATCCCTCTACACCACATGTGATTGAAGTCACTACAAGTACGACGTCTCATTGGTTACAATGTCTATGGGACCCTAGAATACATGGTCCCTTGTGATTGGGCAAGTTACACCCCTAAACATAAATCTCCACTTTAATTAGCAGCATGCAGAATAGACACCCTGGTGCCTGGTGTTCCAAGATTCACCCTGCCTCCCTTCCATCAATCAGTGGTTTAGGGCTATGTGTCAATTAGTTGGCTGAGTATGGCCTCAGATCTGTAGTCTCTTATCAGGAAAAGTTATGGCACCCTCTGGCTCTGAATGACATCAGGCGGTGGTACATCTTCGCGCCTGTCAGGTCACCTGTTGGACCACCGTGAAGCTGCTTCAGTTCTCAGTCTTTTCGTGCATTTGATTCTGTGTTCGCTTGGCCACCTGCATGGGCCTCTCTTATCTTGACCTTCACGGGCGGGCTAGCGTGCTCTGAAGTTGGAGCCTCGTGAGCTCATGCTCACCTCCCCTTCTCTGGTTGACCTCGATTTCCCCAGCATGAGCCATCCTTTGTTAGGTTTTGATCCCGCTCTTTTCCTCAGCTTGGACCTAGATGTGAAACTCAGCCAGTTGGGCCTGGGCCGCCTGGGCTTTCTTCTGCTCAAACAAAATGGAGTCGCACGTGTACATTGTGCTGTATTGAGGTAGACATATATAGTTGGCGCATGCCGCTCTATTCTTCTACTTAAGCATTGCAGGCGGTATCAATTACTTAGCATCTTGCATTTCAAGCTTATTTACACACGTTCAATAAGGCGGTTGCTTCCGTATTGTCTCATGGCACCATTCTCATACGTTTCACAGTGTCTCTCCCCTTGGTCCATTACGATTCTCCTCGGAATTGTCGATACTGTCATGCATAGCTTTCAGTAGCCACTTCTGGTTGTTCTCGGGGCTGCCTAGGCCCTTAGTCTATTTCCATTGGCCTTCCATTAAGGCCTTCGGGGTCTCCTCGTGGACAGTCTGTAAATACTTGTCGTTTCGTACCAATGGCAGATACGGTTGTCTGATTGGGTACCGTGCTGCCCAGGGTTGCCTGGTTAGGGGCATTGCAACAGGTATTGATCTTCTAATGTACACAGGGCAGCGGCCCATTGCCGCCCTTTGTTGGTTCAGCTGTTCCTCGTATTTCACATACAACGGCAAGTACCTTACTGGCAACTCGCAATGGGGGGCAGGGGTGCAGGTAATATCTGGGACCTCCTCTACACTCCCCCCTCTGGTCGGTTCATCGACCACTCCTACTTCCTCCTTTATATTCAGTTTCTTTGATTCCTCAGCTTCTTGCTCATCGTCTCCTGGGTTTACACAAGAAGGCGTGAAAGTATGCAATTTTGGTATCCATATCTTTATCACCTCTTTCAAGCTTCCTGCTGTTCTCACATGCTCATCTTTGTTCCAGGTCATCAACTGGCATTGTCTATTTGGACTGCAGTAAATCCATTTACCATCATACCTTCTTCGTTTCTTGGGATACGTGAATTTTGTTCCTTCTGCTGCAAATTCACTGGCCTTCATGAAGTCCTTTATTTCCTCATCTTTCAGGTCTCTGGGCTTCCAGCCTGGTTCTATGTCTACCATCATTTTCTTCCCAATGGCCTTCTTTGTAGTTTTCTGGCACTGTGTGATGATTATCTTGATAACACAGAATCCTAGCAGCACCATTGCTAGCAAAGCTCCCAGGAACTTGAATATATCTGCCATCGATTGCGGGACCCATGAGAATAGGTTCCCAAACCAGCTGTCATCATCTACTTCATCTGTTTCCTCATTTATCTGGTTTTTCAGGGTCGTTAACATGCTTATGGCCTCTGTGAGGGTTCCATTTTCTTCATCGTGTGATGGTACAAATGTGCAACATGATTCTCCGATTTTTGCACAAACACCTCCATCCATTGCTGTGATCATGTCAAGCACATATCTGTTCTGGAGGGTCATCAGTCTAACCGCTCTCAGCAATTCTTTGATCGCATTGAATCCTTTTATAGTGGTGTTGATGGTCTGCAGTAACTCCCATCTGGTTATCTGCAACCATTTAGCATTCACTCCAACTTGGATGTGTGGCAGGAGCATTGTGGTGAATACTGTTGAAGTGAGGCTGAACAGCCTGTGTTCGTATGGAATCGCATAGAATGCTTCTTCTGATTTGGCAGAAAAGTAGTTTTCTCTCTTCATTCTGGATATCAGTTCTGCAGATCTCCTTCTCAGATGAGCATCTGCTTTCAGTAAGCTGTCCAGATTCGTTTTTTGGAATCACCAGTGCGGGGACATGGACAGTGACCAATGTACATATGCCCCCCCAATTTCTTGGCAGTCTTATGTACGCTTTGGATCCACACGTCCAATGGCGGTCCATCAGGACTGTGGTTCCTTGTGCCATTCCTGGTGCCTCATATATTCATCCACAGTTTTGATTTTCCCCATTTTCCTTGTACCATTATTTCTGCAGCACAGTTTCGGTTCTCCAACGGTACTATTTTCAGGGGTCCTCCTCTGTCTTCGACCCATGTTAACAGCTTTGCCAATTTTGCCCATAGAGGTTTACATAACCTCTGTGAGTTTTCTACTGCTTCCTTGCAGGCTCCAAGGACCATCCAAGCTCGGCAGATTACTACTCCTTCTTACCATCCGTCTGGGGAAACCACTGACCCCCGGATCTGCATTTGGCCTCTGTTCTTCCAGATTTGAGCCACTTCTGCAGTTTTTCCTTGGACGTTCAGTCTTGGGTTTATTTCCCATCTAATTCCTGATCCTTTGACGTCAGGGTTTTCATATCTAATAACGTGATTCTTGGTGTGCGCCCTGTTTCTTGTTTTGATGTCCTGGACAAAACCGTCTTCATCTGGGAAGTCTTTTTCGTTGGCCCATATCAGTGAGGCGTCTCTTCCCACAAATTGCCCTCTGGTGTTGCACATTGCTACATGTGACATGCAGTGTGCCGTGGGGACGTCAACTTCTACTGCAACAAAGATTTTTGACTTGCCCATGCTATATGGCAGGAGTGCACACACGAAACATTCTCCTTCTGATTGCCTTTGTCCAACTTCCATACCATATGTTGTTTCCAAGATGGGCTGTGCTGTCCAGGTAGTCGTTTAGTTCAGTGTCCGTTTCATATGGGCTTCTCTTGATTCTTAACGTTTTACTGTAGTTGGCCAACACTATGTCTCTGAATGAATCTGTACTGCTCTTTTGTTCAGGCAGTCTCTCGGGCGTTATCCTTGGTGGGGCAGGTCTCACTTCCTGCACTGTCATAGTAGAGGAAGGGCTTGCATTTCTTTTCTTTCCCTCGTACACTCTGTTGTAGAACTCTTCCCACCACCATTGGCTCGTTATCTTCCCAACGCGTGGTGGCATTGTATGCCTGTTGCTTATCTCTGGCGTTGGAGCAGAAGTGCTCGTTATTACAGGTTCTGTGGTTTTCTTGCTCAACTCCTCATGTAGTTTTTTTGCTCTATGTATGAGCGGGAACACATACTTGACTACCGCATGTGTTTTCTCAGTGATTTCTTTTGCGGCTTCCTCCGTTTCATTGAGTGATTGTGCTATCTCACTTCGGTTCGGTTTCTCACTTTACTTCCTGCTTTCTGGAGCTGCTTGTTCCACCGGGGATTTCTCCCTTTCAGTTAGTTTGGCCTGCGGTTTTGTAGCCATTGACACTTGCCCTTGTTTGTGTGCACTCAGTGTATGGGTGCGTGCCGTGGACAGTGCTATGTCATCATTCATTCCGTGCTGACCCTGTCTCCAGCCTTTCTCACCATTCATTACTTCAAGTGTGTACGTGTTGCTGCTAATTACATTCAACTGTAAATCGTTTGTTTTATCATCAGTTTTTCTTGGAACAGGGATGACAATTTAAGGTCTGGGTGCCTTTGTGGGCCCCAGATGTTCATTTCCTGGTGGAAGCACGGACATTGGGATGCTTTGTGCACCAATAAGAAAGGCAGTTCTGACAGTTAGAGACAAAAATACTACAAAAATCGCTATGCATATACGTATGACCGCCTTGAAAGACATCTTACAGCATCTCCTTCCAGGAAACTGGGGGTGCCCCTCCACTGGTGGCACAACTAAATTACTGTTTTGGGCCCCCATCTCGAACAAGTCCATAGTCAATAGTTCATTTATTTTCTTATCTTGATTTTCGTTACTTAAAAGTTCAGCAAACACTAAAATGGCGGGTGCAGTTTAATGTCCCCCCTCTTGCGGGTGATGACGGAAGTCTCTGGTTATGGAGTACAGATCCTTTGCTAGACTATGGAAAAAGGTTAGACTACCGTTTTTAGCACATCACATTCTTCCTGCATTTGTGTATACAACGCATTCCCAGGGCACCTTCCCAATTCGTCTTGGCCATGAGGACATGCAGGAATTTGTTCGCACTGACACCATAAAAGGATGGCTTCGCTGCACATCACGCATAGATAAACCATTGAAAAAATAAAAACAAAAATAAAAATAACAGTGAGCATATGAGAAGGTAGGAAAAAATAAGAAAAAGGTTGAAAAAAGTAAACACAGCAGTGAAGTTCGTTGCTCTGCTCCTTTCGCTTGGTTCTTCGAGGTCGAGTTGCTGCAAAGTCTCTCTCCCCCTCATTTACTCCACTGCGGGATGATGATGAAAAACAGAGAAAAATAGGAAAAGAAGTTCAGGATGTAGTTATCCCCTTTCGATCCGTTCTACGTTGGAAGCATGAAGAACTGTGTCTTTGTTTCCTTGCTCTGCCCCCGGCTGGGGCTTCTAAAGGGTTTTCTCTTGGATATCTCCTTTCTAAGGCTCTTCTCAGCAGCGGATGTCCATGATTGCTTCTCAGCTGTGATGCAATAGCTCTCAGGAGTCTGTTGAGTTGTGAATATTTTGCTGGATCACAGAGAAACGTGGGCACGTCGACAGTGATGGGTCTACCCACTAGCTCTGGAAAGTTCTTGATGAGGTGAAAGAAGACTGTGAAGGCATTTCTGCTATCTTCAGGTGATAACGACATTTGCTCTGATTCTCTGTCTCTTAGGTCACCGGTCTTTTTTACAGTGTGATCAGTCCTTGCCTTCTCGATCTGTCCCTCGTCGACTAAGTTCACTGGAATTCACTCAGAAACTCCCTCTGAAAGCTGGGCAGTTCCATTTGTAGCTGTATGCTATAGAAGAGTGTTCCTATCTTTCTCGCGCTGGCAGGGTCTCGGAGGAAGTTCAGGGCGTCAGCCTCGGCAGGTCTCCCTACCATTTCCGGAAAGTCATTTACTAAGCTGAAGAGGATGTTGTGGGCAAGTAGGCTGTCCTCAGGGGACAGGGACATTTATTCGTTTTGCAGAGTCTCAATCACACGCCTCGCTTTTGCTTTGAGCAGTCTTTGCACTTGCCTTCTGCGTGGATGGCTACCACATTATTTAGTTTACTGGTTTAGAAAATGATTGCTTCGGGGATCTCTGATGAACGTCAGTGTATCTGTGGTCCTCCCGACAAGTTCTGGGCACTCCTCAATGATTCGAAAGAATAACGTGTAGGTCACTTTGTCAATGACTGCTTGAGGCGGGAGCATTGATCTTTGAGTCACTGTGCTCAGGCAACTCGGCGAAGACCTCTGCGATGACAGTCAATAGTTGCCTGAATACTTCTTATTTTCTGGATCTTGGATGAATTCTGTGATAATTGTTTCTCTCCCTATGAGTGATGGATAAGTCAATGTCACTAATTGGAAGTAGGTGAGTACATCCCACTTAAGGCTTCTGCTGGGGTGTACCATAAGATCGTGAACAAAGTCTTTATGCTGGGTCCTTCAGGATAACAGTTTCAGTTCTCTGGAATATCCGGTTCTGTTGCTTACCAGAGTCTTAGAGTTCTTTGTCCACTACTCTGTGGCTCTATGTGTTTAAGTTACCAGTGTCACTACAGATTCAAAGTATGCAACCTTTTCCTTTGCCCTGCGACTTCAGCTGCACATTGCGTTTTTTTGAAAAGTCTTGTATCTCATTCAGTGCTTAGAGAAAAGTTCAATGTATAGCCACAGTTTTAACAGCAAGCTCTTCAGTCTGTCTTTTCTGCTTCTGCGTCCTTCTTCCTCACCCTAGACCTTGTCTGCACGTGCTGTGGTCCTTCCCCGTTGTCTGTAGTTTCCATGATGGATGCAGTAGGAGCGCCTTCTCCTATAAAGGGCTTGACGTCATTCAGGAAGATCCAGGCTCTTCTTCCTTGGAGCTTGACAGCGGATGGGGAGCAGTCCTCTATGATGAAATGGCCATTAAATCGTGGTTCGTCCCATTTCTTCCTCATAAAGTTCTTCACTAGAACTCTGTCCCCTGGGAAGACAAGGGGTGCGCCTAGGTTGAGAGTTGTGCCTGCATCAGCATTGTCTGTTGTGGTTTGTGCTGTGCTGTCCCCTTTCCGCCGTCGCTGCAGCTGGCCTGAAATGACAGATGTACTAGAGGTAAGACAGTCAAGGTAATTCTTCATTCGGCTCCCAGAACCTCCCTAGCGGGCTGGGCATCACATCTAGCTCTATCTCGGGGGGTAAGAGGGGTTTTCATCCTTCTACCAGTGATAATCTCATCCGGCGTGAGGTGATTGTCAGAGCCTGGTTGGTTCGAAGCGCATATAATGCCAGTGGTAGGCAGTGCAGCCATCCCTTCTTTAATGTGAGCTTCAGTTTGGCTATCCTCTCTTTCAACAGGCCGTTGAGGCGTTCACATATGCCATTTCCTTCTGGGTGATACGCTGACGAGATCTTGTGCTTTATACCAAGCAACAAGCTAATCTGCTCAAATACTGAGTTTACGAAATGGGGCCCATTGTCTGACCTCATAACCTCACACACCCCCCACCTGGGGAATACCTCCCTCACCAGGAACTTTGCAGCACAGGCAGCGTCAGGGTGTGTACAGGGCCCCGCTTCTATCCATCTAGAGAATGGACACACCACGATAATTAAATACCTGTACCCATTACAAACCTGAATCATATCGACATAGTCGATATGCAGGTGCTGGAAAGGCCCTTCAGGTCTGGGAATGATTCCTCCCATCACCTTCAATGTGTGCCCAGAGGTGAATTGCTGGCAAATCATGCAATTGACCATAAAGAATGCAACATGCTCCGCTAAATTCGGCGTGAACCAGTCTTCTGAGAGCGTCGCCGCAAGAATTTCTTTTGACATATGGAAAGGGTAGTGGAGCTGTTCTAACGCTACCTTTAGGAGGGTGACAGGCATTACTGGTTTACCAGTGCTGTCCTGCCTCCATAACCCATCAGAGGGGTTTAAAGAATACCCTTGACGCTTCCATAAATTCTTCTCATCCTGAGGTGCCTCCCCCTGGAGTTCCATTAACTGTGTCTGCCCCATATTGCTATAGGCTTCTGGAGTGGCTTGGGCTATCATCATTCGCTCATGGGTACGTGCCACCTCCACGTCCAAGATTGTCTCACCATTGGATGCCATGCGCTTGGCTTCCGTGTCCGCTTAATGGTTTCCACATGACACGAAATCTGTTCCCTTGGTGTGAGCGGTGCACTTGACGACTTCTATGCACACTGGGAGCTATAGTGCTTTTATCAGTCTGTCCAACAAGGCTGCATGTTGCGCTGGCGTGCCGTCCTTTTCCATCGTGCCAGGCCTGCATGCACGGTGGACGTCACATAGGCGGAGTCACTGTACACTGTTACTTCCTGGTCTGCGTGATTCTCGATGGCGAGTATCTGTCATGATGCCTAACCCCAGGCATCAGGATCAAGCCCATCAGCTCCGGGAGCGGGCATCCAAATACTTATTAAAACCCCAACAGCCCCGGGTGGGGGCTGTTTGGGTTCAGTCCTGGCGCCTTAGGCACCAGGCTCATCATAGAAATCAGTCCTGGTGCCACAGGCGCCAGACTCATAGACTTTACTTACCTGATGCAGACCATGCTGCTAGTGAGTCCAAGCCAACGTGAGGCCTGGATGGGACTATTTTATTACAGGGACTATTTTTTACTTGGGCGTGGTTCTAGGGAACTTCTTACCTGGAACTACTGTGGAGGCTATTGAGGTGATTAGTTGGGAGGACTGTGGGGGGTGCCATCACTTGAATCCACGGGTGGCTAAATCCATCTCTCCACTTGCTGGAGAATGTTTCTACGGGTCAAGCAGACAAGATTAGGAGGGCCAGTCCAGTCAGTCATCTCTGCACTACGCATCACGTTGGTGGAGACCGCAGCCGTCCGCATCCGACTGACGCCCCTGTGGGAGCCAGGTGAGCGTAACAGTATCAATGCCACTAGTTCTGCAGCCTGTGCCGAATAGTGGGATGGTATTCGTGCACTGACAAGTACTTGGAACTCTCCATTTGCCATGTGTTTGATCACAGCCACGCCTGTGTACCTTTGCCCGTCTTCTTGGTCAATTCTCGATGACCCGTCAATGAAGACGACTTCTCCGCTTGGCAGAGCATTCTCTCCTATTCTGGGGATTTCATCATAAAACTCTTCATAATTGGCACAGTCATGCACAGGTTCTCCCTCTGTGACTGGCTCAGCAATAAACATAGCAGAGTTCACAGTTTTGCATCGCACTATTTTGATCGATGGATTTGAGATAATCACCTCATATGTGGATGCTCTCTGTGACGTCAAGGTGCCCTTTGGCTTCTCCAATATGGCAAATAATGAGTGCTCAACCTATAATGTCATGGAGCACCCCATCACAATGGATGATGCTTTCCAGATGGCAAACGCGACGGCTGCTAAATTTTGCTTGCATGGGAAGTGGCCCCTCATAACCGGGTCCAAGCTCCCACTGTAATACGCTAGGGGCTTGTACCCCAGCGATGTTCGCTGAGCGAGCACTGCCATCATAAAATTGCCATCGGTATGAGAGAAGAGATAGAATTCCTCTGCATAATTGAGGATCCCGAGAACTGGGGCCTTACAAATTGCCCCTTTTAGTTCTGCAAACCCCTTTTCCATTTCTTCAGTCCATTCAATTTTTCCCTTTGTTGCCTGGGCTTTCTTTAAGGCCTGGAGCAAGGGCTTGGTGTATGAGCTGTAATCGAAGACCCATGCTCTGACATAATTGCATAGTCCTAAGAAGCTCGGCATTTGTTTTACCGTGAGCGGCTTAGCCGTGTTCATGATGGCTTCAGCCCTTTCTGGTGTTACCTTTTTCCCTTTATGTGAGATTAGTTGCCCTATGTATAACACCTCCTGTTGGCAGTATTGCAACTTGTCCTTGTCCACCTTGTATCCCTTCTCAGCTAATATGGTCAATAGCTGAACAGAGTCGTGTCGGCATTGCTCTTCAGTGGTGCTGCAGATCAGAATGTCATCTACATACTGCAAAACAACACTGTCTACCGCAATGTTACTTAGGTCCATTTGCAGGACTCGGTTAAAAATGGACGGAGATTCACAATACCCCTGTGGCAGCCTTGTACTTTTCAGGCACATTTGTCTGAAAGTAAATGACGTCAGGTCTTGTGAATCACGCTGCAATGGGATCGAGAAAAATGCATTCATCAAATCGATCTCCGTGAAATATTTTGCCTCTGTGGGTATGTTGCACAAAATATTGGATGGATTAGGGACTAGAAGGAACTCGGCTTCTACTATGTCATTCAATGCTCGTAAATCCTGGATTAAACGCCAGGACCCTCCCTTCGATTTCTTGACAGGATAGATCACTCTGTTACAAGGTGATTCTGACGTTACCAGAATGCCCTGCTCCATCATGGCAGAGATTGTCTTCGCAATCCCTTCGTCCGCTTCTCTGTACATGGGGTATTGTCGCGCTCTTGGTAGAATCGTTCAAGGCTTGAGTTTAATCTTCACCTCTCCTGCCCCCTTCAGGAGTCCTACGTCATAAGGCCCTTTTGTCCATACTGTGACTGGCACCTGGGCCATGTCCTCCTCAAAGTATTCTGGGCATCATTCGCTGTGGCACTTCTAGTTTGATCATTTTGATCCAATATATAAGACTTACTTCCACCCGTGTCTCCTCTAAGTCAGGGTGCTCTTCGAACAGATTATCATCTGTGATGTCAGCCACTCGATACCCTTCTTCAATGGCGATAACTGCGCACCATTGCCTTCCTTCGTCATCGTATCCTTCTACTGAAACTACCTTCCCCTTTACTGCAGCAAACTGTATTACCAAAGGAAATATTTGTCCCTCTTCTTCATGCATGGGTATCCTTGGTCTAAAAAGAAACTCGTCAATGGTCCTCATAGTTTTGCCTGCGAGGCCCGGCAATACCACCATGAGTACTCGCACGCCATATTCGAAGACCTCCGGCTCCAGCAGTAAAGCTCTCATAGATGTACGTCCTGTGTATGCTCTGATCATTTCACATACGTTGGAATAATGCATTCCTGGCATGGAGCACACTATGCCATCCTCAGTGAATGAGATTGACATATTCAGCTTTTTCTTTAGATCTCGACCCATGATGTTTACTGGGGACAGACGTGAGTACAGTAAAGGCACATTCATTTCATGCTCTCCCATGGAGACAGGGAGAGCGTCTGTGAAGGGAACTCTACTATAAGCTCCAGTGAAACTCTGCATGTCTATTGCCTCGCCGGACAAGGGAAACTTGCCTTCTTTTATGCACGAACGCGTCGCGCCTGTGTCAACTAAGAAGGAATACTGTTTTTCTCCTATGGTGACATTTACCTTTGGTTCCCTATTAGGGTCTGGTGTCACCGATAGGATAGAGCACATCCGAGTTTCCCATGAGCTGTCCTATTTTATGTATAGGTTCGGCCCACTATAAGTTTGCGGAACACCCCCATTGTTCATCCCTTGTGGTACCGGCGGCGGTGCCTGCTGGGGTTGCCCCTGTTGCAAGTTCCCCAAGTTCGAGGGTTGAAACCCTTGCTGTGCACCTTGCTGCAAGACAGCTGCCTGCTGCTGCACGGTATAGTTTTGTGCATTGCCCTGTTGTGGGGTAGCCGGTTGATTTACCGTGCCTGCACCATCCCTTGATTGTTCTGCCATATGCCTGGGCTTCTACATATGCGTGCCACATGTCCTGTCACTCCACACAGCCAACACACTGGCGGTGGTCGGGCAATCTGTCCATCTGGCATAGCTGGACTGCCCATTGGTGCAATCTGGATACCACCTTGAACATTTTGAAAACCTCCTTGGGTCCCTCTAAAGCCTCCCTGATTACTCTGCCATCCTCTTCCTCCAAATCCCCTTCCTCTCGGAAAATATCCTGCGTTACCCTGATTGTTCTGCGGCGTGTTAGAGGCACATTGCGCACTCAAATCGGCTGGGCTTGTTAGCATGGCTCCCTCGAGTGCATACTTTGTGAGCTTCCTTTGCACCAGCTTCGCCTCTTCTCCCTTACGCATTGCCTCTTTCTTTTGATTCTTTTCTTGCAACAGCCTACAATAATGGGCAATTGTCAACTGGATTTCGGGCCATGGTTTAGCTTCTATTCCTACCAATTATTTTAGTTGTTTTTGCACCGGTTCTGGTAACCCTTGGCACAGTATATGATAGAATACAGGGATAGATTTTGTCCAAGACTCATGCGTTTCAAGCACCCACACATCTTGAAAATTCTGGATGTAAAGCAACGGGTCCTCTGACTCTTCCATCTTCCGAGTCATAATGGCTCCCATGTCTGATGTGTCAGGGTATAGCGTTCGCAGCGCTTTCCACAGTGCGGCTCTACAATTATTAAATGGCGCTCCTTCATGAGAGGTGTTAGTTATGGTTACCGTAGGGTAACCTGCCCTCTTCCACACATCGTCTGCTCTTTCTCCGAGTATAGCAATTAGGAGACCCTTGATGTCCCCTATGGCTAGAGTGACTCCCCCCATCATTTTTTCTAGCTCATGTATCCACTTCCCGGCTCCCGATGTCAACATTGGAAGCTTATTCTTTAAATGTTCCCGGTCCATGTGTGGCCATGGAATATATTGAGGTCTTACTCCCCCTTTCTCTAGCAGTGGGAATTGGAATGTGCAATCCTCCTTTCCCTTTTCTTTACCTCCTCGGTCTCTTGCTGGAGTGGCGTTCCCACCTTGCTTTCTACCTGGCAGCGCCCTTATCCTATCTGTATAGGCAGGTGCCGACGCTCCCCTCTGACCGTGGGGTGTCTTCATGTCAGCTGGACTGTCCAGTGGACTTCGATGTCCTACTTACGGACTCGCCAGCCTCTGACCATTGTAGCCCTTGGTTCCCTGGGAGCCGCCTTTCGCACCGTCTCCCTTTGTCATACATCGCTTCTTCCGCGTCCCTATCGGAGTCAGACTCCAAATACTCCCAGTTTGCACAACTTCTTGCATCATCTTTGTTCTGCCTATCTTCTAGTCTATCTAGGGAACGTCCCCTACTCTCAATACTTTGGGTGACATTCTCAGTGTCATATAACTGAGTGCTCTCTAAGCGCTCATCTTTCCTTCCCTTCCCCAATGTTTCTGGTTTCGAAGTCATCATCAATAATTGTCCTGCTTGTACCTGGTACTGCATCACTTGCTGAAAAGAACTCTTCTATGTCTTCCCAGTCTACAACAGGATTGGGTTTTTTCACTTCCCGCTGCAAATATTCTAAGTCTCGCGTCCTTTGTCTATGTTTTCGTTCTATTTCCTCATCTGTTTCCTTGGGTTTCCTTGCGTCCTCTCTAATCTTATCTACTTCCCGCATCCTTTCGTCTCTACGTTCCTTTGCCTTTCTAATCTCTTCTTTCCTTTCATGCACCCTACATTCTTCCTCTAACTTCAACTTATTCAGTTTGTATTTTTCGTAGGCTGCATACTAGGTGCGGCTGAGCGGTATTTTTTGCTCTTCGCGATAAAGTTGTTCTCGCCTCAGCCTGTCCTTCTTTCTATTTCTTTCATCCCTTGTCTCCCTATCCTTTTCTCTTCTCTGCTTTTCGTCAGGCCTTCCTCGTGGCCTTGCATCATCACTCCTCTTTCCATCTAATTTTAACAATATCTGTCCTCCCATCCATTCGTCCTTTGCTAATGTCATCTCATCACTCTCTCTTCGCTTCTTTCCCTCTCTCTCCTTATCGAGAGGTGCACTAGTCTGTACCTGATCATTTTGTCCATCTCCGTGCCTCTCCTTGTCCCTCGGGACGGCGGGGGCTGGAACGGTTTCCCGCTCCTTCTCATTAGTTTCGTCACTACTGCATGCAGGTGACTCATACGCGGGGTTGCTATACCCCGTGGCTGCATTGAGCTCTCGTAGCAGGTAAAGACCCTCTGACCTGCTTCCCTCAATGACTGGTTCCTCCGGGTCCGGTGGCGCAGTAGGCGTCTCACCCCCCTCTGTACATATGTTTAATATCCAGTCTGCAGGTGGTTCTTCTTCCTTTGTTTGTTCAAACATCTTCCATAACTCGAGAACGGCAAGGCGTTTCTCGAGTTTCTTCCCGCTATATATGGCATGTAGGAACGTGGTCATGTGCTGTAAAACAGCCTTAGACAATGACCCATTCTGGGGCCATGGCATAAACATTTTGGGGGTAATTCATGGAATATTTGTGCCAGAAAAAACAGGATTTGTGCCCCATTCTGCCCGCAAATCCGTGTTTAACAAATGGGGGTTTGCGGGCAGAATGGCGCACAAATCCGTTTTTTTCAGTGCAAATAATCCATGAATTAGCCCCTTCATTTGCGGTGCCCTTAACCCACTCCTGGCTGTATTTCTTCAGCTTTGCTGCATGTTTTGGCAATTGCTTAAAGAGATGCATGAGCGGGGTGACCTCCTCCATCTTTTCACTTCAATACCCACAATGTTTACACAATAACTTAAGTCTCTCCACCAATATGAGCGAGCACCACAACCGCAAGCTCCAATCCACTTTTTCCCGCCAAAATGTATACCATCAATTTACTCAACAGAAACCATCAATTCACTGGCGATCCCCTCTCAGTTACAGAATCGCAAAAACCAAAATGCATTTCACTCAAGCATGAACACATTTTTTGCATCAATACATTTATTGCGCATTCACATATAGCAATACACTTATAACAGACGCTTGACAGACTAGACAGACACCAGCTGGTCAACATATACCTGCCTTCTAATTATTACCCTGTCATGGGATTTGAACTACCCCTTTATGACGTCTTTAAACGTCATCGTAGCCTAGCGTCCTCCTCGCTGTGGGCTCTGGGTTCAAGTTCCTTCTGACCACTCTTTAAAGCGCAACAAGGCGAATTTACAGTTTTCTCTCAGGTGCCCCCCCGGTATTCCTTACCGTTTTTGATCTCGGGTGCCCCCCCGGTATACTTTTACGTTTTTACCTTTCCCAGGTGCCCCCCTGGTATTCTATTACGTTTTAGCTCCGGTGCCCCCCTGGAATCCTATTATATATGTCTTCCTTTTATACTCGAGTCATTAATCCACTATATATATACCGTCTTCTCTACCTCTAAGTAATTTATCTTTCTCCGCCACCCTCCGTTACCTTTCCCCCACTTGCTCTAATGCCTATGAGTCATTTGCCAAGATAACGAGTTTCGTTGTTTCACTCACTGATCGTCTCTTTTCCTCTCTGGATCTCCAGGGTCACCGCCCCTTCCTCTTCCCGCTTTATGGTTTTCGTCCGATCCGCTTCCCGTGGGAACGCAAAGGGTTATTCTTGGAAAAGCGGGTTCCTTCAGACCCACTGCAGATTTTTTGGGAGTATATACACTATCACTGTCCATGGGAAGCTTCTCGGCCTACTCAGCCGGAATAGCGAAAGGACTCGCGATGTAACCGAAGATCCAGAGTTACTTCGCACCGTCGGTTTAAAGGTGTCTTGTGACTATATTAATCGATTATCAATAATCGATGGCCGAAACCATCCTCACGCTACCAAGTGTTGACGAGGAGAGGTAATTACTGACGGGCCCATTGGTCAGCACTCACCCTCGAAAACTTGTAATACAAGATAGCTGCACCGTGTGAGGACAGCGTGCAGGACTTACATACTCCAGCACAAATCAATACTAGGGACTCAGTAAGTTGGCAAAGGGAAGTCCGTTTTAATGATACATACATCAGCTATGGAAATCAGCAGCATCGCGAACACCCATCTTTCCCCGAACTTCAGTACAACAGCCTCTTTTATGGGCACACTTCGTCATCAATGATGTACACGTCTATAAAAAAATCATCTTGCAATATAATTGGTTGTGAAAGGTAACTTAAGTATAGGTGCTATATCTGTATATGAAAATAAGGCATACGGATTGGATAACTCTTATCGGGTGGGCGTCTATGCCCATCCCTCTACACCACATGTGATTGACGTCACTACAAGTACGACGTCTCATTGGTTACAATGTCTATAGGACCCTAGATTACATGGTCCCTTGTGTTTGGGTGAGTTACAACCCTAAACATAAATCTCCACTTTTAATTAGCAGCATTCAGAATAGGACCCTGTTGCCTGGTGTCCCAAGATTCACCCTTCCTCTTTTCCATCAATCAGTGTTTTAGGGCTATGTGTCAATTAGTTGGCTGGGAATGACTTCGGATCTTTAGTCTCTTATCAGGAAAAGTTATGGCACCCTCTGGTTCTGAGTGACATCAGGCGGTGGTACATCTTCGCGCCTGTCTAGTCACGTGTTGGTCCACCGTGAATCTGCTTCAGTTCTCAGTCTTTTCGTGCATTTGATTCTGTGTTCGCTTGGCCACCTGCACGGGCCTCTCTTATCTTGACCTTCACGGGTGGGCTGGCGTGCTCTGAAGTTGGAGCCTCGTGAGCTCATGCTCACCACCCCTTCTCTTGTTGACCTCGATTTCCCCAGCATCAGCCATCCTTTGTTAATTTTCGATCCCGCTCTTTTCCTCAGCTTGGACCTAGATGTGAAACTCAGCAAGTTGGGCCTTGGCCGCCTGGGCTTTCTTCTGCTCAAACAAAATGGAGTTGCACGTGTACATTGTGCTGTATTGAGGTAGACATATATAGTTGGCGCATGCCGCTTTATTCTTCTACTTAAGCATTGCAGGCGGTATCGATTACTTAGCATCTTGCATTTCAAGCTTATTTACACACGTTCAATAAGGCGGTTGCTTCCGTCTTGTCTCAGGGCACCATTCTCATACGTTTCACAGTGTCTCTCCCCTTCGTCCATTACAATTCTCCTCACAATTGTCGATACTGTCATGACAGAAGGTACATTTCACACTTCAATATATTGCAAACCCACTGATGTAAATAATCCATTTGATTATGCAAAATTACATCCATTGTCAATTTCCAAGACTGAAGAGAATCATTTCTGATTCTCCTGTATTTTAACAAGAATGTGATCAAATGGGTGAACCGTTCCATTCATGTGGCTATTCAGATGAGGAAAAAAAGCTACCAACAAGGATATAGCTGACTGACTTACAAGAAGGTTAGAATCTAGCTCTATTTCACTTCTATATGTTACCAAATACAAAGTCCAGAGTAATCATGTAGCAGGGATCATTAGAAAAAACTGGAAGTTGTTACATTGTCATAGTCAGTTACAACACTTATTCCCTAGACTGCCTATGATGGCTTATAGGCGTAGAGAAATAGTCTGTGACTTTCTGGTAAAGGCAGAGCATACCCCAGGCGACAGCCAACTACCCTTCTATAAAAAAAAGAAACAAGTCTCTTTTCCATGCCCTAATTGCAGCAATTGCAGTAATATTATAAAGGGCAACCATATACATTATCCACTTTCAGGTTGCAAGATTAGACTAAAGAGTTATGCAAATGCAATTTCAAGAATGCAATTTACGGAATTTATTGTCAATGTAGTAAATATTGTGTTGGCCAGATGATGAAAAAGTTCAACAAAAGATGGTCAGAACATAAATACAATATTCACATTCGATATCTGAAATCTCCTGTAGCACGCTACTATATTGAGAATCATCAATATATAGCACTGATGAGATTTGTGATATTGGAAGTTGTACAATCATCCCGACGTGGAGGGAATTTATCTAATCGTTTGGCCCCACGAGAATTGATTTGGATGAACTATTTCAGCACAATGTACCCTGATGGCATGAATGAGGATTTCAATGTAGGTCTATTTCTTCAATGCAATATATATCTCTACTTGGATTTGCCAAATATATAGTGGATGGCCATGTCTCTAAGTAAAATAGATTAAACAATAACCTGACCTAATTTGTAATGCATATTTTTTTATGACCTTTTTAAGTTTCAAAATGTATATCCATGCTGCTGGTCTCAGATTGTACGTAAAGAGCCAAAAGATTGTTCAACATTATTTTCGGTTTTAATCTACACTTTTTTATAAGGTTCATATCCAATGATCAATAATAATAGAACCTACTCCAATTCATTTTTTTGGTTTAACCTCCCTATTTTGCAAAGATAATTTGACATGGGTTATGTTTACAAGTTGACGTGATTGCACGATTAACTATGTGTGCCTTTTTTCCAAAATCAAACACAACTCGATGTGGACACGTTGTTCCTGCGAATTCTCTGACGGGTTGACATTTTGCCATTTTCCGGTGTCAGTGTCATGATCACCTCTGGGGTTTCAGGTTTAGGTTTAGGTGTTCGGCCCAGGAAGGATTCTTGGTACAGCTCTGCAGGGTCTAGATGGGTTTTAGCCTGGCAAACATGGCATTCTCACATTCCCCAGTACCAAGATGACAATGGGCTCCCATAGAGATTCAATGGTGTTCTAATTCCCCTAAGATGGCCGCCCGGTGGATCATTGCTTAAGTTGTCATAGAGAACCAGACATTGGGCAAAGAGGACCATAAAAGCCCTGCCTCCACAGTTACACGTGATTCGCGTTAGATCCGCTGACAAAGGTGTAACGCTACCGACGCTCTGCTCACAGACCTGCAGAATAACAGTAAAAAGTAATGTTATGAACTTGAATGCGTCATAGAAAGCTCACAGATCCTAGACTTTGACTTACCTGACCGAAGTTTCCGTAGAAGTAATCCTCCAAAGGGTGACATCTTCTTCTGTAGTTCCGCAGTGCAGTCACAGTCTTCGTCCACGGCCGCATCTTCATTGTGAGATCTTCCGATCTCCGAAAATCTGAAAAGACAAAGGTACCATAGTTAATTGATGAGCATTACAGATTAAGGGTGAAAGAAGATATGTATATGCCTTATCCTAATTACACACGCATATATACCTCAGAGAAGACTTGACGTTTTTTCTTTGACAACGCACAAACTCCTTCAGCAAAAGTATTACTTCCAAAAGCAGGCAAAAGAAGTAGAAAGAGAATAGATTAAGACAACAAGAGAGATCTCTCCAACCCCAGACATGTTTTTCTCTCGGAGACTTCAGAGCCCTTTTCTACCCAAAGACTTCTTTTACAATAAAGAACACTTACCTAAGAGGCTCAGCCCGACTACAGCATCCGCGCCTTCTGAGCATCAACACCTATGCACAACTAACCAAAGGTGAGGAGAGTGCGGGCCTTAAGAGTAAAGAAGTGGAGCTTGTCAGAGTGGGAAGATAGGGGAGAGCCCCGGTAAAATCAACACGCATATTGATTATAGCCCCCATTTCCTGTTTTTCTCTCTTATGACAGGGGAAAAATCCTAATTAGCAGAACTGCAGACAAGGGCTTTTGACCATTTACGCTCCTGCGGAGACAAGGTAAGCGTTACAGACAGGTATTCCTAGAATAGAGTGCAACTATTTGATGCCCTGACATTATCCCGCTGCTAAAATGTACTTTTACTTTACTTTATTACATTTATATTGCGGCAGCGCACTCCAGGTGGGGTACATCCTTTTGCTCATTAAGGTGAAAAGTGAATAAAACGAGACAGTGATTTAGGAATAGCATGGTGTTCTGGTCTAAGTTGCCCCTGGCTATGATGGGAAGAGCAGCTCTGCTCAAAATGGTCGTTCTGCCCAGGCTCTTGCACTTTTTTGTGAATGTCCCATACTTGATCCCCAGACGCTTCTTTGTGAGACTCCATGGCATGTGCAGGGGCGTCATATGGGGCAACTCCAGGAATAGGGTGGCCCTGTGGAAGCTTCTGAACACTTATGGTAAGGGGGGCATAAACCTGCCAAACTTTGAACTGTATTAATTAGCGGGACAGCTGTTGTATGTGGCCAGGTGGCTGTCTGCAGAAGACTCGGCAGAAGCCAGGCTTTTGCGGGGCGACTCAGTCCCATATTTTCTAAAACAAGCAGTGTGGATGCATAAAACTAAGATGGTGGGGAGGGGGAGATTATTGGAGTTGGGCTGGGAAATTTGGCATAGAGCATGGAAAACAGTAGGCGACCCGGACCCGTTCTCTCTGCAGGTCCCGCTGGTGGCCCCATGCGGGGATGACTCCCAACTGTTTGAAGCAGTTCGCAGATACTGGGAACCGGTGGGCCTGGCCACCCTCGGAGATATATTGCAGGAAGGGGAGGTATTGGAATTTCAGAGGTTGCAGGAGGAGACAGCGGTGCACAGCAGCCAATATATTACATACATCAGGCTGGTGAAATGGGTGAGGGAGAGGTGGCCTGAGACGGTGTTGGCGGAAGAACCTGATGCCGCCCTGGAAATGATGTACAATGTCTCAGAGGGCGGGCACAAAATATCCAGGGTATACGAGCTCCTGAGAGCAAAGGATGGGAAGGAGCTGCTTCAACTGAGGCAGGACTGGGAGGAGGAGGTAAGAAGGCCCATGACAGAGGGGCAATGGGCGAGAGCTCAAAGGTACCACAAAAAGGTGTCCCGAAATGCGAGACTCCAACAGATCCAGTTGTATGTCACCCATAGAGCTTACCTGACCCCTAGAAGAATCACTAGGTTCGGAGGCTCAGCTACACAGAAATGCCCTAGGTGTGGAGACGAGGAGGCATGGTTGTTGCACATGTTCTGGGCTTGCCCAGAGGTGTATAGATTTTGGGAGGAAATAAAGATGAAAATGGCTAGCGGGGGTGTGATGCTGGATGTGGGGTCCGCTGGGGAATGCATGCTCGGGAATTTCCCCAGGCCACGTACTTTTAAGCATATCAACAAAATGAAGGACCTGGCATATGTCCTGGCCAAGCGCAGGATTGCAATGTGTTGGAAGGCGGCCCATAGGCCTAGAGTGGGGACGTGGTGGGTGGACCTCCTGAGATGGGCTGATGCGGAAACTGCGGTTTGGTTTGAAACGGCCACCAGGGGGGGTGAAGAAGAAGTGGGTCCCCTGATGGCCTGGAGGCAACCCCTTACCAGGTCAGTCATGAAACAGAGGACTCCGATGAGCCGATAGGCTCTGTGATTCCCGAAATTATTCACGTAGATGGCTCTGATGGTATGGCTCGAGTTTGTGGGGAGGGAGGGGGAAGGAGTGGAACCTATAATGTGTTGGTTTGACATTGATTACGAATGTCCGAAAGTTGTAATGTTTGGTGTGTTGCATTAAAATAATAAAAATTGTTTTAAAAAAAGAAAAAACGAGACAGTGATTCTACATTTCTTTCAGTTATTACTTCAATTCATTGATATTCAGGAACTTACATGTTTCCAAGATCTTTAAATAATCTTTTAGCTCTAGCAGGGCAATTGTATAATATGGATGACAATATTTGCCACATTACGGGGCTGATTCATGGAATTTGTGCGCTGAAAAACAGGGATTTGTGCGCCATTCTGCCCGCAAATCCCTGTTTAACAAATGGGGATTTGTTGCCAGAATGGCGCACAAATCCTAGTTTTTCGGCGCACAAATTCCATTAATTAGCCCCTACATGAGTCTACCTCATGATTATATTTTGTGATTTTGAATTTTGTCTTTTCTGTTTTAATGATTTTTATTGTTTAAATATTCAGTTTGATACAGATATCAACAAGTTACAGACTTTGAATAAATAAGAACCATAGAGAAATAACATAGTAATAGTATTTCTATATAGATAAATCATTTGTTAAAATCATTTATGAATATAATATGAACCATAGTAGATATAAACCGCATTAATATAACGAGTAGTATAAATTAATAGCAGCACTAGTCTGCAAAGAGTGACTTATATGTAGTGAATGTAGAGGTTAGGAGGAAGACGTACAGGGAGACAGACAAGAGACATACAAGAATCAGGAGGGTAGAGGATAGGGGGGGAGAATGGGTATATTGGATTATTTCATCAAGATAAACTAATCATTTCAAACATTGTTAAGTTCTAGCATTTCAGTGAATTTTGTCTTTGACAATAACATTTATTTCATTTTTAATCTGAATATAAGACATTGTTTGATAAGGGTTATACATTGAAACACATATCTCCAATTGATGAATTGAGGAATTACTGCCAGATAATGGATAACTTTGTTTGATAGCCCTTTTGGTATTATATACAGTTGAATTAGGAACATGACAGATGTAATTAAGCCGTTGATTGTTTGAATGAATCAATAATTCAACATAAGATCTACATTAATAATTGTGTTCTATTAAACATTATGCAAAAGAAAAAGCGTATCTGCTCCTGACGAAAGGACACTCTCCCCCAAAACACATTGAGCACATTTGGCAAATTATTGGATGAAGACTTTTGAAACATTGTATCTACAATGGAAGTATATTGATTGTTGACTATATAAAATGTATACTTTCCAACATGGATATTTACTTTCTCATCTCCAGTCCTGTGCACCCTCTCTTAACTATCCACCCCTATGCACTCTTTCTCTTCTCTCCTCCTGTGCACCCTCTTTCTCCTCTCTGTACCTGTGAACCCTCGTTGACCTCTCCACTCCTATTCACTCTCTTTCTCCTCTCCACCCTGTATGTATGTAGGTACAAAAATGTATAGAGCGCGACAAAGACCCGAAGGCATACAGGTGCTGAAGGCAGCGAACCACCAGAGAGAAGGAAGAAAGGCAGCCCGATCAAAACAGACAGGTATTTAGATGCTTACGGAAAGAAAGATAGGACCTGGATGCTCCTAACATGCAGGGGGAGAGCATTCCATAAAGTTGGGGCCAACACAGAAAAAGATCTGTCCCCCGCACGAGAACGCCGAAAGCGGGGGATGGTCAGCTAAAGCTGATTGGCCGAACGAAGATCTCTCTTGGGTTGATGAAGAGACAGCTTCGACTGGAGGAATTTAGCACCCATGGAGTAGATGGCACAGTGGACCATACAAAGGACCTTGAACTTCACCCAAGTCCTGACGGGTAGCCAGTGAAGGCGCTGAAGTAGGTCCTGAGAATGGGCTAGTTGAAGGGCGCAGAGAGCCACCCTAGCCACCGAATTCTGGAGGATCTGAAGTCGCTGGATCAAAACCGCTGGCTGGCCCAGATAGATGCCATTACAGTAGTCAATGGCACCCAGATTGGCGGCAGTAACAATTTTGCTCTTACCTGAGTAAGGAAGTAACGGAAACACCTTATTCAGTAACCTGAGTTGTCTTGGGAGGATAGCTCAGGGGCAACGTGCTCGCTTTGGAAGCAAGACGACACAGAGCACCACAGGTTCGATCACTGGGTCTGTGCTTAGAAACCTCTGGGTATTAATCGCGTTACAAATAACCTATCATATCATATCATAAAGCCGTCCCGGCAGACCGAGGAGATCTCGCCTCTCTAGAGCCTGACGTCATAATCTTCATTCCAAGAATTTTAACTACAGAAGCGGGTTTGGGAAAAGTTCCCAAGCAAGTAGGCCAGTAGTCAGAAGTCCAGCCACTGGGTGCCTGGCCGATAACTAATATCTCAAACTTTCCCTGTTCAGCTTATGTTATGTTATGTTATTTTACATTTATATAGAGCCTTAAATACCATTGGTATGGTCTGAAGGTGCTGGTAGGTTGAACGCCCTTGGGAACCGAAGTTTGGGTCAGTAGAGAGAGTAGAGAGAGTCCAAAAAGTGTGTGTGCGCACCAGGTATGTGTGCAGCTGGTGCGGAATTCAAGTGGTAGCTGCTTCATAGCGGTAGGTGTGGTGGTTGAGAGGTCAGGAGTATGTGTATGCTCTGGCCGGCTTTATCCAGATCGAGTATGGCTGCGTTAGGCCTGAGGAGAATGCCTGGTTGGGGGTGCGAAACCAGCAATGATTACTTAGAGTGATGGGAGTGAGCGGGAGATGTTGATATGAGAACAGTTATACCGAATGGTGTCAGAGTATCTCTGTGTTCTATTTGAGTGGTGGTGTAAGGGAGAGAGTAAGCGTGGGGTGTGTTATGGTGTATTCCATGCATTCCATAGGATAATTACGTATGTCATGCAATTCCGTGCAGATAGGTCAGTTCAATGCCTTTTTGTCCATTCCACACACTTAACCGCTCTACAGACTCACCATTTCCGCACAATCATCCGCTCCGTCGATTCATCCGCACCAGACATTCGTCCGCTCCACACAATCATACGCACCAGACATTCGTCCGCTCCGCACAATTATCCGATCCGTCAACTCATCCGCTCCACACATACGGCTGCTCCGCGCACTCATCCGCTCTCCACACCCATCCGGTCTCCCCACTCGTCCGCTCTCCGCTCTCCCCACTCCTCCGCTCTCCCCACTCGTCCGCTCTCCCCTCTACCCACTCGTCCGCTCTCCCCTCTCCCCACTCGTCTGCTCTCCCCTTCTCCCCACTCATCCGCTCTCCCCTCTCCTCTCTCCCCAGTTAACCCCTCTCCCCTCTCCACACTCATCCGCTCTCCCCTCTCCACACTCATCCGCTCTCCCTCTCCACACTCATCCGCTCTCCCCTCCCATCCGCTCTCCCCTCCCATCCGCTCTCCACTCTCATCCGCTCTCCCCTCCCATCCGCTCTCCCCTCCCGTCCGCTCTCCACTCCCGTCTGCTCTCCACACCCATCTGCTCTCCACACTCGTCCGCTCTCCACACTTGTTCGCTCTCCACACTCATCCGCTCTCCACACTCATCCGCTCACCACACTCATCCGCTCACCACACTCATCCGCTCTCCACTCACATCCGCTCTCCACACCCATCCGCTCTCCACTCCCATCCGCTCTCTACTCCCATCCGCTCTCCCCTCCCATCCGCTCTCCACTCCCATCCGCTCTCCACTCCCATCCGCTCTCCACACTCATCCGCTCTCCACACTCATCCGCTCTCCACACCCATCCGCTCTCCACTCCCCTCCGCTCTCCACTCCCATCCGCTCTCCACTCCCGTCCGCTCTCCACTCCCGTCCGCTCTCCACACTCGTCTGCTCTCCACACTTGTCTGCGCTTTACACTCATCTGCTCTCTACACTCGTCTGCTCTCCACACTCCTCCGCTCTCGACACTCCTCCGCTCCCGACACTCAGTTGCTCCTGACACTTATTTGCTCCCGACACTCAGTCGTTCCCACACGCCTCCGCTCTCCATGCTCCTCCGCTCTGTACGCTCTTCCGCTTTGTACGTTCCTCCACTCTTCACATTCTTCCGCTCTCTACACACAATCGGCCGCTCTTCACATTCAACCGCTCTCTACACTCAACTGCTCTCCACACTCATCCTTCCATACTCAACCGTCCTCCACACTCATCCGACAATAGCAATTCCTCCTCCACACTCATCTATACTCATCCACACTCATCGATACTCATTCGCTCTCCCCACTCATCCGCTCACGCCCTCCACACTCATCTGCTCTCCACGCTCATCCGCTTTCCACGCTCTCTACATTCCCAGTGATTTATTCCTATTATCCACTTCATTGTTTAGATCTATATTACTCGTTTAGTTCTGTTTGTCTTTGTAGGATACAATCTGGTTGGTTTAGCTGTGAACTTTTTTGCTTCAAGTGGTTTGTTGGGTCAGTGTTATTGTGATGATGTTGATTTGGAACCGGTTGGTTTTAGGGAAAGAGCCAGGGTTTCAGTAGTTTGCGGAAGGCGGTTAAGTCCTCAGTTAGGCGGATGTGGGGTGGGAGCGACTTCCACAGGGTTGGGGCCAGGGCTGAGAATGATGCTCCGCCTAACCTGACTGAGTTTGTCTTGGGAATTACTAGGAGGCCGGCTGAGCTTGATCTAAGGGTGCGAGAGGGGTGATAAGGTATTAGCTTATCTTGAAGATATTGCGGTCCAGTTTTATGTAGTGCTCGATGGGTGAGGCATAAGGTTTTGAAAGCCACCCTACGGGCTACTGGAAGCCAGTGCAGTGTCTTGAGGGCCGGGTATATGTGGTCTCTTGGACCCAGAGCAAGTAGCATTTTGGCCCCCGAGTTTTGTGCTCTTTGGAGTTTATTCAGTTGGTAGGCATTAATTCCGAGGTATAGGGGGTTTCCGTAGTCTAGTCTTGATATGATGATTGATTGGACCGCGGAGACTCTGTTGGGAAATGAGAGGTATGGAAAGATGCGCCTAAGGTTTTTGAGGTGGTAGTGGCAGGATTTTGAGACATTGTTGTCTTGGCGCGAGAGTGTTAGGTCGGAGTCTAGGGTGCATCCGAGATTTTTCACTGTGTTGGAGGGGGTTGGTGAGATGCCCATGGCGGGTGGCCAGGGTAGTGGGTGCGGAAGGAGATCGGAGTTGCCACAGACCATGATTTCAGTTTTGGAGTGGTTTAATAGGAGGTGGCTTTGAGTCATCCAGCGTTCTATGTTAAGGAGGCAGGATGCCAGGTCAGGACGGGAGTTGGGTTTCGAGTTCAGGAATTTTAGAATTAGTTGGGTGTCGTCGGCGTAGTTGTAACACAGGATGTTGTGTGAGCGAATTATTGGTGGGAGGGTGGTCAGGTAGAGATTGAACAGGAGGGTGGATAGACATGCTCCTTGAGGGACTCCCGTGTCAACTGGATGGGCTTGTGAGGTAAAACTGGAGAGTGTCGTTATTTGGTGCCTGTCTTTGAGGAATGAAGCTATCCATTTAAGGGCGGTCCCACGAATTCCAAGGGCGTGGAGGCGGTCTAGGAGGATTGAGTGATTGATCGTGTCAAAAGCGGCCGATAGGTCGAGAAGGATGAGTGCAGCGCATCCGCCGAGTCCGCTGTCATTTTAAGGTCATCCCAGATCGAGGTGATGGTGGTTTCAGTTCTGTGACGTGATCTGAAACCTGATTGGGCGGGGTCAAGGAGGTTGTTGGCTTCGACAAAGGCATTTAGTTGAGAGTAGGCGGTTCGGTCAATGAGTTTGGCGAGGAACCTGGTGTTTGAGATTGGCCGGTAGTTTTTGGGCTCGAGAGGGTCGAGCGAAGTTTTTTAATTAGAGGTTTGACGTGTACCATTTTGAATGCGTCAGGAAAGATACCGGAGGAGAGGGAAGCATTTATGATACATCTTGCGTGTTCTCCTACACAGGTGGTAGCAAAAATGTCTTTAAGGGTTGTGGCTGGGCAAGGGTCCAGTGGTGATCCGGATGGTTTGCGGGCGGATGGAAGTTTGAGGAATTGTTCTGGTGACATTGGACTAAAGGATTCGAACGTTGGTTGGGTAGAGGTCGCATCTGATGGGCTGGCCGGTACGGGCGGAGGATTGCCCGGTGGCTGTAATAGAGCCAGTTTGGTGTTTAGAGTTTTTGTCCTTCCGATAGCCGTGTTGTAAAAGTGGTGGGAGAGTGAGTTGCACAGTGATTGTGAGGGGGTCGGGATGGTTGTAATACAGGCCGGGGTGGTGAATTCTGAGATGATTTTGTGGAGTTCTTTGCTTGGGTTTTTGTAGTTAATGGATTTGGCTGTTGTAGTGGGCTTTTTTGCTTTCCGAATTTCAGCCTTGTAGTGATATAGGTGTCGGGCCAAGGTGGTCCTGCACTCGTGGGTTTTCTCTTTCTGCCATTTGCGTTCTAGCTGTTTGTAAAGTCGTTTAGTGGTCTTCAACTCAGGAGTGAACCATCTGGGGAAAGGGCCACGGCGGGTTGATGGTTTGCACGGGGGGGTGAGTCGCAGAAGAGATGCGTTGAGCCATGAGTCAAAGGCCTCAGGAGTTAGTTGGTTGTTGGGACGGCAGGTGGGTGGTGGAGATTGGAGGAGTGCCTCGGCTAGGTCCGGGGTGATCATTAGTTTTTTCCAGCATTTGTGTAAGTTTGGAGGTTCAGATGTGAGTACGGGAAGGGGGTCGGGTTAGTGGATGGTGAACGAGAGAATGAAATGATCGGACCAGATGAAAGGGGTGGGTGGCTTTAAATGAATGAGGGTGTTGGAGCTAAAGATCACGTCAAGAGTGTGTCCTTTGTAGTGGGTCGGGCCGTTTATGTGGGGTCGGAGATTAATAGCATCTAAGCCGTCAACCAGGGAGAGTGTCATAGGGTTGGTGGGGATGTCGAGCCATATGTTGAAGTCTTCAAGGATTGTGAGGTTGGGATAGTTTAGTTGGAGGGTGGCGATGGAGTCGCAAAGGTTGTTTGCGAATTGTCTATCGTAGCCAGGGGGCCTGTATATTATTAGGAAGATGTGTGAGAGCGATGGGGAGAGGGATAGTTTAACAAGGAGAGATTTGCAGGATGGAATGGAGGGTTGGTTGTCGATGATTGAGGCGTGGAATAGAGATTTGAAGACGAATGCTACCCCACCTCCTCTGGACGGACGGTTCAGAGGGATGAGGGAGTAGTCGGGGGGAAGGCTTCATTGGCGATTGGCGTCATCAGAGAACCAGGTTTCAGTGATGAAAACTAGGTCTGGTTTGACAGAGGCGAGGAGGTCATAGATGCAATGTCTATTTTTTGCTACGGATCGGGCATTGAATAGGATACAGTTCACATCGGCAGGCAAGGTAGGTCTTGGTGCTGGAGTGCGATCGGGCGGTGGCAGTGAGAGTGGAGGGGGGAGGTAAGGTGGCTGATGCTAGAAGGGAATAGTGGGCGGGCAGAGAATTTGGTAGGTTTCGGGGGGGATGGGTGGCTGGGAGTGGTAGGATGATCGGGTTTGGGGTGGGGGATTTGAGGGTGGGGTGTGGGCGGTTGGGGGTTTGAGTTGCAGTTGATGAGAAGTCGAGGGCGAGGGGTTTCAGGAAGGGGGAGGCTACGGGGGAAGGAGGAGATTGCAGGAGAGAGGTGGTGGGCCGGGACAGGGGAGGCGAGGAGTGCCGAGAGATTGATGGGGACCAGGAGCGTTTCCTCTTTAGTTTCTTTGCTGCAACTGGTGTGTGAGAGAGGGTAGGGGGGTCAGAGGGGGAGAGAGAAGCAGCTTCGGTTCGTGCTAGGGCTAGGCGCGCAGTTTTTAGGGAGGGGAAAGAGTGCGGTCGGCGGGGGAAGGGGGCAGGGGTATGAGGGCAGGGCGGTGGGTGGGTGATTGCAGGGTGGGGTGTGCTAGGTCTGATCGTGGGGTGGGGTGTGCTAGGTCTGATAGTGAGGGGAGCGGGTATTGGCAATGCAGGCGGGTCGCGTGTGGGGTTGAGGGGGAGGGGATGAGTGGTCTTAGGGTGAGTGACTCGCCATCGTGCACCTCTGGCTTGGTGTTTGGAGAGCGGAGTGGCAGCGAGTGCGGAGGAGGGTGGGGTGATTTTTTCGGAGAGTGTGGGAGGTCCACGGTGGTCGTTTCTGACAGGCCCTGGTGGAGTGTGTGCGCTCATGATTGGTGCGAGCTTTTAGGTTGATTTAGGAGGGATTCTGATTGTAGTTCAAAGAACGGTGGTGTTACGTTATACTCAAGATTCGATTTGTTTTAGGTTCTACATTAGCCTCAGGATTCGATTTGTTTTAAATTCTACATTACCTTCAAGATTCGATTTGCTTAGAGGGGGGGTTAGATTATTAGTCACCTTTTTAGATTCTATATTACACAGCTATACTGTTAGTTATACTAATAGGATTCAGTCGGGCAAGCTATTGGGTGGATTTATTTCAATTCACTATTGTATAGTGAGGGTATTAGGCATGAATCTAAATCAACTTTGTATTAAATTATTAGTCGCTGTTTAGGTTCTAGATTACACAGCGATACTGCTACTTATATTAATACGATTAGTTAGGGCATGCTAGTAGGTGCACTTCATATAATTTAACTTCGTACAGTACACTTCTAGATGCAACTTTCAAAGGGAGGCTATTGGGCACACTTCTAAATTCGGAGGGATGTATGTTTCTAAGTGCAACCTTCTCAGAGAGGCTAATGGTCACGACATCTAGATGCCACTTTCACAGAGAGGATATTGGGGCACTTCTAGATGCAACTTTCAGAGATAGGCTATTGGGCACACTTCTAAATTCCCAGAGATGCAATTGGGCACACTTCTAGATGCAATTTCTCAAAGAGAGACTATCGGGCACAGCTTCTAATGTAATTGGGCACACTTGTAAATTCACAGAGATGCAATTGGGCACACTTCTAGATGCAACTTTCAAAGAGAGACTATCGTGCACAGCTTCTAAATGTAATTGGGCACACTTCTAAATGCAACTTTCTCAGAGATACTATTGGGCACAACTTCTAAATACAATTGGGCATACTTTTAGATGCAACTTTCAAAGAGAGACTATCGTGCACAGCTTCTAAATGTAATTGGGCACAATTCTAAATGCGACTTTCTCAGAGATACTATTGGGCACAACTTCTAGATGCAATTGGGCACACATCTAGATGCAACTTTCAGAGAGAGACTATCGTGCACAGCTTCTAAATGTAATTGGGCACACTTCTAAATGCAACTTTCTCAGAGACACTATTGGGGACAACTTTTAAATGCAATTGGGCACACTTCTAGATGCAACTTTTCCTCCGAGAGGTTATTGGGCGTAGCTTCTAAATGTAATTTGGTACACTTCTAATGCAATTGGGTACCCTTCTAAGTTCATTGGGCGCAACCTCTACATGCAATTGGGTATACTTCTAGATACAATTTTCTCAGAGAGGCTATTGGGCGCACTTCTAAATGCAATTGGAATACACTTCTAAATGCAATTGGAATACACTTCTAGATGCAATTGGGTACACTTCTAAATTCAACTATTGGGCGCAACTTCTAAATGCAATTGGAATACACTTCTAGGTGCAATTGGGTACACTTCTAAATGCGATTTGGTACACTTCTAAATCACACTTTCTCAGAGAGGCTATTGGGCGCAACTTCTAAATGCGATTGGATACACTTCTGGATGCAATTGGGTACACTTCTAAATTGAACTTTCTCAGAGAGGCTATTGGGCGCAACTTCTAAATGCAATTGGAATACACTTCTAAATGCAATTGGGTACACTTCTAAATTCAACTATTGGGCGCAACTTGTAAATGCAATTGGAATGCACTTCTAAATTCAACTATTGGGCTCCATGTCTAAATGCAGTTGGAATACACTTCTAAATGCAATTGGGTACACTTCTAAGTTCAGCTTTCTCAGAGAGGGTATTGGGCGCAACTTCTAAATGCACTTGGGTACATTTCTAAATTCAACTTTCTCAGAGCGGCTATTGAGCGCAACTTCTAAATGCAATTGGAATACACTTCTAAATGCAATTGGGTGCACTTCTAAATTCAACTATTGGGCGCAACTTCTAAATGCAATTGGAATACACTTCTACATGCAATTGTGTACACTTCTAAATTCAACTATTGGGCGCAACGTCTAAATGCAGTTGGAATACACTTCTAAATGCAATTGGGTACATTTCTAAATTCAGCTTTCTCAGAGAGGCTATTGGGCGCACTTCTAAATGCAATTGGAATACACTTCTAAATGCAATTGGAATACACTTCTAGATGCAATTGGGTACACTTCTAAATTGAACTTTCTCAGAGAGGCAATTGGGCGCAGCTTCTAAATGCAATTGGAATACACTTCTAAATGCAATTGGGTACACTTCTAAATTCAACTATTGGGCGCAACGTCTAAATGCAGTTGGAATACACTTCTAAATGCAATTGGGTACACTTCTAAATTCAGCTTTCTCAGAGAGGCTATTGGGCGCAACTTCTAAATGCAATTGGATACACTTCTGGATGCAATTGGGTACACTTCTAGATGCAATTGGGTACACTTCTAAGTTCAGCTTTCTCAGAGAGGCTATTGGGCGCAACTTCTAAATGCACTTGGGTACACTTCTAAATTCAACTATTGGGCGCAACTTCTAAATGCAATTGGAATACACTTCTACATGCAATTGGGTACACTTCTAAATTCAACTATTGGGCGCAACGTCTAAATGCAGTTGGAATACACTTCTAAATGCAATTGGGTACACTTCTAAATTCAGCTTTCTCAGAGAGGCTATTGGGCGCAACTTCTAAATGCAATTGGATACACTTCTGGATGCATTTGGGTACACTTCTAGATGCAATTGGGTACACTTCTAAGTTCAGCTTTCTCAGAGAGGGTATTGGGCGCAACTTCTAAATGCACTTGGGTACATTTCTATATTCAACTTTCTCAGAGCGGCTATTGTGCGCAACTTCTAAATGAGAGGCTATTGGGCGCAACTTCTAAATGCAATTGGAATACACTTCTAAATGCAATTGGAATACACTTCTGGATGCAATTGGGTACACTTCTAAATTCAACTATTGGGCGCAACTTCTAGATGCAATTGGAATACACTTCTAAATGCAATTGGGTACACTTCTAAATTCAACTATTGGGCGCAACTTCTAAATGCAATTGGAATACACTTCTAAATGCAATTGGGTACACTTCTAAATTCAACTATTGGGCGCAACTTCTAAATGCAATTGGAATACACTTCTAAATGCAATTGGAATACACTTCTAGATGCAATTGGGTACACTTCTAAATTCAACTATTGGGCGCAACTTCTAGATGCAATTGGAATACACTTCTAAATGCAATTGGGTACACTTCTAAATTCAACTATTGGGCGCAACTTCTAAATGCAATTGGAATACACTTCTAAATGCAATTGGAATACACTTCTAAATGCAATTGGGTACACTTCTAAATTTAACATTTTTAGAGAGGTTATTGGGCGCAACTTCTAATTGCAATTGGATACACTTCTAGATGCAATTTGGTACACTTCTAGATGCAATTGGGTACACTTCTAAATTCAACTTTCTCAGAGAGGCTATTGGGCGCAACTTCTAAATGCAATTGGAATACACTTCTAAATGCAATTGGGTACACTTCTAAATTCAACTATTGGGCGCAACTTCTAGATGCAATTGGAATACACTTCTAAATGCAATTGGGTACACTTCTAAATTCAACTATTGGGCGCAACTTCTAGATGCAATTGGAATACACTTCTAAATGCAATTGGGTACACTTCTAAATTCAACTATTGGGTGCAACTTCTAAATGCAATTGGAAAACACTTCTACGTGCAATTGGGTACACTTCTAAATTCAACTATTGGGCACAACTTCTAAATGCAATTGGAATACGCTTCTAAATGCAATTGGGTACACTTCTAAATTCAACTATTGGGCGCAACTTCTAAATGCAATTGGAATACACTTCTAGGTGCAATTGGGTACACTTCTAAATGCGATTTGGTACACTTCTAAATTACACTTTCTCAGAGAGGCTATTGGGCGCACTTCTAAATGCGATTGGATACACTTCTGGATGCAATTGGGTACACTTCTAAATTGAACTTTCTCAGAGCGGCTATTGTGCGCAACTTCTAAATGAGAGGCTATTGGGCGCAACTTCTAAATGCAATTGGAATACACTTCTAAATGCAATTGGAATACACTTCTGGATGCAATTGGGTACACTTCTAAATTCAACTATTGGGCGCAACTTCTAGATGCAATTGGAATACACTTCTAAATGCAATTGGGTACACTTCTAAATTCAACTATTGGGCGCAACTTCTAAATGCAATTGGAATACACTTCTAAATGCAATTGGGTACACTTCTAAATTCAACTATTGGGCGCAACTTCTAAATGCAATTGGAATACACTTCTAAATGCAATTGGAATACACTTCTAGATGCAATTGGGTACACTTCTAAATTCAACTATTGGGCGCAACTTCTAGATGCAATTGGAATACACTTCTAAATGCAATTGGGTACACTTCTAAATTCAACTATTGGGCGCAACTTCTAAATGCAATTGGAATACACTTCTAAATGCAATTGGAATACACTTCTAAATGCAATTGGGTACACTTCTAAATTTAACATTTTTAGAGAGGTTATTGGGCGCAACTTCTAATTGCAATTGGATACACTTCTAGATGCAATTTGGTACACTTCTAGATGCAATTGGGTACACTTCTAAATTCAACTTTCTCAGAGAGGCTATTGGGCGCAACTTCTAAATGCAATTGGAATACACTTCTAAATGCAATTGGGTACACTTCTAAATTCAACTATTGGGCGCAACTTCTAGATGCAATTGGAATACACTTCTAAATGCAATTGGGTACACTTCTAAATTCAACTATTGGGCGCAACTTCTAGATGCAATTGGAATACACTTCTAAATGCAATTGGGTACACTTCTAAATTCAACTATTGGGTGCAACTTCTAAATGCAATTGGAAAACACTTCTACGTGCAATTGGGTACACTTCTAAATTCAACTATTGGGCACAACTTCTAAATGCAATTGGAATACGCTTCTAAATGCAATTGGGTACACTTCTAAATTCAACTATTGGGCGCAACTTCTAAATGCAATTGGAATACACTTCTAGGTGCAATTGGGTACACTTCTAAATGCGATTTGGTACACTTCTAAATTACACTTTCTCAGAGAGGCTATTGGGCGCAACTTCTAAATGCGATTGGATACACTTCTGGATGCAATTGGGTACACTTCTAAATTGAACTTTCTCGGAGAGGCTATTGGGCACAACTTCTAAATGCAATTGGAATACACTTCTAAATGCAATTGGGTACACTTCTAAATTCAACTATTGGGCGCAACTTGTAAATGCAATTGGAATACACTTCTAAATTCAACTATTGGGCTCAATGTCTAGATGCAATTGGAATACACTTCTAAATGCAATTGGGTACACTTCTAAGTTCAGCTTTCTCAGAGAGGGTATTGGGCGCAACTTCTAAATGCACTTGGGTACATTTCTAAATTCAACTTTCTCAGAGCGGCTATTGAGCGCAACTTCTAAATGCAATTGGAATACACTTCTAAATGCAATTGGGTACACTTCTAAATTCAACTATTGGGCGCAACTTCTAAATGCAATTGGAATACACTTCTACGTGCAATTGGGTACACTGCTAAATTCAACTATTGGGCGCAACGTCTAAATGCAGTTGGAATACACTTCTAAATGCAATTGGGTACATTTCTAAATTCAGCTTTCTCAGAGAGGCTATTGGGCGCAACTTCTAAATGCGAATGGATACACTTCTGGATGCAATTGGGTACACTTCTAAATTGAACTTTCTCAGAGAGGCTATTGGGCGCAACTTCTAAATGCAATTTGAATACACTTCTAAATGCAATTGGGTACACTTCTAAATTCAACTATTGGGCGCAACTTCTAAATGCAATTGGAATACACTTCTAAATGCAATTGGGTACACTTCTAAATTTAACTTTTTTAGAGAGGCTATTGGGCGCAACTTCTAAATACAATTGGATACACTTCTAAATGCAATTGGGTACACTTCTAAATTCAACTATTGGGCGCAACTTCTAGATGCAATTGGAATACACTTCTAAATGCAATTGGGTACACTTCTAAATTCAACTATTGGGCGCAACTTCTAGATGCAATTGGAATACACTTCTAAATGCAATTGGGTACACTTCTAAGTTCAGCTTTCTCAGAGAGGGTATTGGGCGCAACTTCTAAATGCACTTGGGTACATTTCTAAATTCAACTTTCTCAGAGCGGCTATTGAGCGCAACTTCTAAATGCAATTGGAATACACTTCTAAATGCAATTGGGTACACTTCTAAATTCAACTATTGGGCGCAACTTCTAAATGCAATTGGAATACACTTCTACGTGCAATTGGGTACACTTCTAAATTCAACTATTGGGCGCAACGTCTAAATGCAGTTGGAATACACTTCTAAATGCAATTGGGTACATTTCTAAATTCAGCTTTCTCAGAGAGGCTATTGGGCGCACTTCTAAATGCAATTGGAATACACTTCTAAATGCAATTGGAATACACTTCTAGATGCAATTGGAATACACTTCTAGGTGCAATTGGGTACACTTCTAAATGCGATTTTTTACACTTCTAAATTACACTTTCTCAGAGGGACTATTGGGCGCAACTTCTAAATGCGAATGGATACACTTCTGGATGCAATTGGGTACACTTCTAAATTGAACTTTCTCAGAGAGGCTATTGGGCGCAACTTCTAAATGCAATTGGAATACACTTCTAAATGCAATTGGGTACACTTCTAAATTCAACTATTGGGCGCAACTTCTAGATGCAATTGGAATACACTTCTAAATGCAATTGGGTACACTTCTAAACTCAACTTTCTCAGAGAGGCTATTGGGCGCGACTTCTAAATGCAGTTGGAATACACTTCTAAACTCAACTTTCTCAGAGAGGCTATTGGGCGCAACTTCTAAATGCAGTTGGAATACACTTCTAAATGCAATTGGGTACACTTCTAAATTTAACTTTTTTAGAGAGGCTATTGGGCGCAACTTCTAAATGCAATTGGAATACACTTCTAAATGCAATTGGGTACACTTCTAAATTCAACTATTGGGCGCAACTTCTAGATGCAATTGGAATACACTTCTAAATGCAATTGGGTACACTTCTAAACTCAACTTTCTCAGAGAGGCTATTGGGCGCGACTTCTAAATGCAGTTGGAATACACTTCTAAACTCAACTTTCTCAGAGAGGCTATTGGGCGCAACTTCTAAATGCAGTTGGAATACACTTCTAGATGCAATTGGGTACACTTCTAAATTCAACTATTGGGAACAACTTCTAAATGCGGGAGGGACGCAGGTAGGGGAAAGAGGGATGAAAATGGAGGGAGAGTTGTATGGGCGCACGCAGTTGGCAGAAGGCTAACAATTAAGGGAGCACTCACCGGATGGTACCTTAAGCCAATTTACGGACATCCAAAGGCACACAGATGAGAGGCAAGCTCTCAGAAGTTCAAAAGGGCTATCCTTAGGAGAGTTGAGACGGAAACAAATCTAAGTATCGTCCGCATACATGAAGAAATGCACACCAAAGCTGGCAATGAGCCTGGCCAGGGCAGCCATGTATAACTTAAAGAGCAGAGCGGAGAGTGCAGAGCCTTGAGGGACACCACAATCAACCACCATTAGAGAAGAAGTGAAAGGAGGGAGTGAAACCACTTGGGTGCGGTCAGATAGAAAAGTGGAGAACCTTTTCAGGGGTACTCCCTATGCACCTTTTATGTCCTCTCCAGTCTTGTGCACCCTCTTTCTCTTCTCCACTCGTGTGCACCTTTTATGTCCTCTCCAGTCTTGTGCACCCTCTTTCTGTTCTCCACTCCTGTGCACCTTTTATGTCCTCTCCAGTCCTGTGCACCCTCTTTCTCCTCTCTATTCCTGTGTACCCTTTATCTACTCTCCACTCCTGTGCACCCTCTTTCTCCTCTCTACTCCTTTGCACCCTCTTTCTCCTCTCCCCTCCTGTGCACCCTCGTTCTCCTCGCCCCTCCTGTGCACCCTCTTTCTCCTCTCCCCTCCTGTGCACCCTCTTTCTCCTCTCTACTCCTGTGCACCGTCTTTCTCCTCTCCAGTCCTGTGCACCCTCTTTCTCCTCTCCCCTCCTGCGCACCCTCTTTCTCCTCTATACTCCTGTGCACCCTCTTTCTCCTCCCCTGTCCTGTGCACCCTCTTTCTCCTATGCAATCTCTTTCTCCTCTCCAGTCCTGTGCATCCTCTTTCTCCTCTCCCCCTCCTGTGCACCCTCTTTCTCCTCTCTACTCCTGTGCACACTCTTTCTCCTCTCCAGTCCTGTGCACCCTCTTTCTCTTCTCCACTCCCTATGCACCTTTTATGTCCTCTCCAGTCCTGTGCACCCTCTTTCCCCTCTCCCCTCCTGTGCACCCTCTTTCTCCTCTCCCCTCCTGTGCACCCTCTTTCTCCTCTCCCCTCCTGTGCACCCTCTTTCTCCTCTCCAGTACTGTGCACCCTCTTTCTCCTCTCTACTCCTGTGCACCCTCTTTCTCCTCTCCAGTACTGTGCACCCTTTTTCTCCTCTCTACTTCTGTGCACCCTCTTTCTCCTCTTCAGTACTGTGCGCCCTCTTTCTCCTCTCCAGTCCTGTGCACCCTCTTTCTCCTCTCCAGGCCTGTGCACCCTTTTTCTCCCCTCCAGCCCTCCACTTTCTTCCCCTTCTGCCACCTTCAGAGCTGCACTCCACCCTTCCTTTTCCTCCTCTACATGTCTGGTTCCTGAGTTCTTTTTCCCTCTCTCTAACCCTGAGTTCCTGCTTCCGTGTATGCTTCTCCCTTGTTGTGAGTTCTCTTCTTTTCGTCTTGCCCCCTCAGTTCCTGTGCTGCTGAACCCCTTTACACATTCCTTCGCTCCCCCCTTCCTCCCCCCATTTCCTCATTTGATTGACATCTTTCTATTCGGTAAAATGGCCAATGCCCGGTGGTTCCGCCTGTTTGCTGGGCACGTTTCTTGGCGGCGGGGTTGGCACCACTTCTTGCCCCTAGGTGGTTGGGCTTTCCTGCTGCTCTCCCTTAGTGCATGACTTCTGGCACAATGTGATGATATTTTCAGACCTGCCCTTGGTTTCCAGACCAGCCCCCCTCCTCCTCGCCCCTCTCCCGCCCCCCCAGCCCTCTTCCTTCCACACACCACTTCCTTCACACGCCCACTCCTTCAACTCTCTGCTCGCTTGGAACAGTTTGCTGTCTGCTATGTTCCTCTGGAAGTGGAGCGCCCCCTCGCCCCCGCCCCACCCCCAGCCGCCCCTCCCTGTAGCTGTGGGGTCAGCTTTCTTCTTTGAAAGCTCCCCAGTCTAAACAGTGCATTACTGTGTGTGCCAGAACAGGAAATGAAAGGTGGTTTGGAGAAGCATTCCTGTCTCGCTCCACTCCCCCTTCCCCCCCTCGCCTCCTGCTGCACTCCCTCTCTCCGCAAGGCCCACATTGGCAAAGACACTGGAAGGCTTAACTTGTCGGTGCCCTCTGCTCCACATTCGGGCATATATTCAGGGCCATGTTTATCACTTTTGGGGCTGGGGTACCTTTGCCCCCCCCTCCACTAACTCAAAGAAATTAATGGTTACAGAATGACTGTCCGCCCACCCCGCTCATTGCGATCGAAACCCACCGCTTGAGATGCTGCCATCAAAATAAGCCCGGGCGCCCCCTTTGAGTCTCCTTACCCCCTTCATTCGTGCTAGTGCCCAGGACGAGTGTGCGCGTCCTTTTTGCATAGACTTGCACAATAGCCTGGCACTTAAGGGGTTAATAATGAGAGTAATAAACAAGTAGCTACCCTTGAGGGTGCGTGTGTTCTAGCATAGGTACAGTAGCTACCAATGAGGGTACTTGTGTCTTAGCATAGGTACAGTAACTACCCTTGAGGGTGCGTGTGTCCTAGCATAGGTACAGTAGCTACCCATTCGGGTACTTGTGTCCTAGCATAGGTACAGTAGCTACCCATTCGGGTACTTGTGTCCTAGCATAGGTACAGTAGCTACCCATTCGGGTACTTGTGTCTTAGCATAGGTACAGTAGCTACCCATTCGGGTACTTGTGTCTTAGCATAGTTACAGTAGCTACCCATTCGGGTACTTGTGTCCTAGCATAGGTACAGTAGCTACCCTTGAGGGTGCGTGTGTCCTAGCATAGGTACAGTAGCTACCCATTCGGGTACTTGTGTCCTAGCATAGGTACAGTAGCTACCCATTCGGGTACTTGTGTCCTAGCATAGGTACAGTAGCTACCCTTGAGGGTGCGTGTGTCCTAGCATAGGTACAGTAGCTACCCATTAGGGTACTTGTGTCCTAGCATAGGTACAGTAGCTACCCATTCGGGTACTTAGGTACAGTAGCTACCCATTCAGGTACTTGTGTCCTAGCATAGGTACAGTAGCTACCCTTGAGGGTGCGTGTGTCCTAGCATAGGTACAGTAGCTACCCATTCGGGTACTTGTGTCCTAGCATAGGTACAGTAGCTACCAATGAGGGTACTTGTATTCTAGGTACAGTAGCTACCCTTGAGGGTGCGTGTGTTCTAGCATAGGTACAGTAGCTACCCATTCGGGTACTTATGTCCTAGCATAGGTACAGTAGCTACCCATTCGGGTACTGGTGTCCTAGCATAGGTACAGTAGCTACCCATTCGGGTACTTGTGTCCTAGCATAGGTACAGTAGCTACCAATAAGGGTACTTGTGTTCTAGGTACAGTAGCTACCCTTGAGGGTACATGTGTTCTAGTATAGATACAGTTGCTACCCATGAGGGTACGTGTGTTCTAGCAAAGGAACAGTAACTACCCTTGAGGGTACTTGTGTCCTAGCATAGGTACAGTAGCTACCCATGAGGGTACTTTGTGTTCTAGCATAGGTACACTAGCTACCATGAGGGTATTTGTGTTCTAGGTACAGTAGCTACCCTTGAGGGTACTTGTGTTCTAGCATAGTACAGCAGCCACCCATGAGGGTACTTGTGTTCTAGCATAGGTGCAGCAGCCACCCATGAGGGTCCTTGTGTTCTAGCATAGGTACAGCAGCTACCCATGGGGCTACGTGTGTTCTAGCATAGGTACAGCAGCCACCCATGAGGGCACTTGTGTACTAGCATAGGTACAGTATCTACCCATGAGGGGACTTGTGTTCTAGGATAGGTACATTAGTTACCCTTGACGGTATGTGTGTTATAGCATAGGTACAGTAGCTACCCATGAGGGTACATTGTGTTATAGCATAGGTACAGTGGCTAGCCTTGAGGGTACGTGTGTTCTAGCATAGGTACAGTAGCTACCCATGAGGGTACTTGTGTCCTAGCATAGGGACAGTAGCTACCCATGAGGGTTCTTGTGTCCTAGCATAGGTACAGTAGCTACCCATGAGGGTACTTGTGTTCTAGCATAGGTACAGTAGCTACCAATGAGGGTACTTGTGTTCTAAGTACAGTAGCTACCCTTGAGGGTGCGTGTGTTCTAGCACAGGTACAGTAGCTACCTATGAGTAACTTGTGTCCTAGCATAGGTACGGAAGCTACCCTTGAGGGTGTGTGTGTCCTAGCATAGGTACAGTAGCTACCCATCCGGTTACTTGTGTCCGAACATAGGTACAATAGCTACCCATGAGGGTACTTGTGTCCTAGCATAGGTACAGTAGCTACCCATTCAGGTACTTGTGTTCTAGGATAGGTACATTAGTTACCCTTGAGGGTATGTGTGTTCTGGCATAGGTACAGTAGCTACCCATGAGGGTGCATTGTGTTATAGCATAGGTACAGTGGCTACCCTTGAGGGTACGTGTGTTCTAGCATAGGTACAGTAGCTACCCATGAGGGTACTTATGTTCTAGTATAGTTACAGTAGCTACCATTGAGGGTACTTGTGTTCTAGCATAGGTACAGTAGCCACCCAGGAGGGTACTTATGTTCTAGCATAGGTACAGCAGCTACCCATGAGGGTACTTGTGTTCTAGCATAGGTACAGTGGCTACCCTTCAGGGTACTTGTGTTCTAGCATAGATACAGTAGCTACCCTTGAGGGTACTTGTGTTCTAGCATAGGTACAGCACAGTAGCTACCCTTGAGGGTACTTGTGTTCTAGCATAGGTACAGTAGCTACCCATGAGGGTAATTGTGTTCTAGCATAGGTACAGTAGCTACCCTTGAGGGTACATGTGTTCTAGCATACGTACAGTAGCGACTCATGAGGGTACTTGTGTTCTAGCATAGGCCGGGGACACTTAGTTGGCGAGAGCAGCGGCAGACTGTAGTATACATGCAGGCTCCGGTCATATGAAAGAACCTAGAATAGAGAGGGGGACTCAGATTTGCAGGCCCACAGAATGCAAACGTGCTGAAGCCTGGACACAGGACACCAATCGGAAGCCAGGAGAAAGCTACACATACCATAGATAGTGGCCGCAGATTAGAAGCTACCAGGAAGGTGACCGTATCCAGAGAGACTGAGAGTAGAAGAGGCTCCTGGTTTTCAAGTGGTGTTGCCATTAGAGTTAAAGACACAAGTGCCTGCGTTGTGCGGTATATCAATGCTCACTGCTATTATACAGGAAGCAACACTACAGCCATGGAAACCAGGAGTGAGGCTGTTTGGAAGTTCATACCCAGGGAATGAAATCACTCTTGAGGCTGACAGTCTTAGGGACTAGCAATTTGAGCAGTTTAGGCAACATGTGATTAAATGAGATACCAGAATCACATATTAGTTAAGAGGTCAAGCTGGGATTTCCGTCACATCTGCAGTTTCTGCACTTTACCACTTTCTTACTATGAAGACAAATAATTCCATATTTTAGAATCGTCTTGGAAAGTACAGAAACCCAACATGATCAATTGGAAAAACAAAACATTATAGAGGAATATTATGCACGATGGAAATGTTTCTAGCCTCTTTGCCTCCATCGCCAAGTGAAGGATATAAGTACCAGTGTGGTGCTGCCTCCTTAAGGGATGGGCAAGCGGCGGCGTGACGTTGCACGCGGCCGGGTGCATTATAAATAAAGGGGGCGTTCCTGTACGCGGCAGTGCGACCGGGGAGCTCGAACTGAACAGATGTGTGTGTCTGTGGGGTTGGGGGCTCACGGGGAGCGCCATATGGGTCACAGAAGGACCCCAACAGTGGCGACTAGGTTGGTGCGTTGCCCAGGCCCGGCAGTGAAGAATTTTTTAATTTTTGACACGGAACAGATAACTTTGAAAATTCGTTTCACGCCGTAGGCTGTGCAGAACCCACGCGGCAGGTGGCCATTTTGGATTCCTGGCAGGGGATACTCGCAGAGCTCCGGTAGGCCCCATGAGGGGCATCCATGCCAAATATTTGGAAATACTAATAGCAGGCAGCTATACCTGCCCAAGTATGCCCACATTTTGAATATTTTTTGATTTTTGGGTGCACTACATCGAGTGAAGGCGAGGAAAAGGGGGAAAGATGCCATGGCCTGCTTAGCCCTTATACCTCGCTGGATCAATTTTTGGAACATCCATGCTGGGACACAGCACTTAGCAGCTGAGGACTCCCATCTCCATTGTCATCTTCATCATCATGCCCAGCTGCTGTGCATGTGTGTGAGGCACACTGTCCATCTGGAGTTCTGCCAGCCATCATTATCATCATCAGGTCTGGACTTGTGTTTTCTGTGTGTCTGGACTGGTTTCAATCAGTGGGTACGGGGCTGTGTTGGTGGGGTGAGTTGCGGTTCACACTGGGGGTGCCTGTGCGCTCTAACCCATGAATGTGCCTGACGACCAGGATGGCGGTCAGCCCGTGGAACTGCAGCAGCCTCAAGCACAGCCACAGCATCAAGCTCAGCCCCAGCCTGTGGCGCAGCCTCAGGCCCAGCAACTGCCTCAAGCTCCACCTGTGGCACAACCGGTCATGCAGCAGCCCCCTCCAGTCATGGCGCAAATGCGGGCCCCAGCGTCGCTGCAGCCTATCCTAGAGTTCGATATCTCAGGCCCGCCATCCAGCCTGGGGCCCAGGTGGAAGAGGTGGGTGGGCTGCTTGGACATGTACTTCAGGACCACTATGGAAATGGATGATGACAGCAAGCTTGCGACCCTGCTGTATGCGGCTGGACCTGCAGTGCAAGAAATCTTCGAGTCCCTCCAAACAGCCAACGCCTCATATGCCACGGCAAAGACTGCTCTTCAAGATACTTTCTTGTCTCTCGCCAATGCTGATTATGAGAGGTTCGTAATGCTGTCAGCATGGCAGAAGGAGGACGAGACGCTGGACACCTTCTATGGCCGCCTCAGACGCCTGTCGTTGGCATGTGCCTGGGGTGTTGCAGATGACATGATCAGGAGTATACTCATTCAGGCCTGCTCGTCAGGTAAACTCAAACGACAGGTGCTACACTGGCCCGCATCCTCAAGCTGGGACGGTGCCATGAAGTGTCGGAGACCTGGGAGTCTAGAATGGAAACTCGTTCGCGCCCGGTAAAGACTGAGGAGGTATGTGCCATGTGGCAGGGTGGCAGAGGTGTCAGAAGCCCAGGTACCGGCCCCCGTGACAGTGGCGGGAGAGCTGGTGAGTCATGCCAGAAGTGTGGATATGATTTACCCCACCCTGCTCAGTGCCCTGCGGCGGGGAGAACCTGCGGAAGGTGTGGTCTTGCGGATCACTACTCCCGGGTGTGCAAGGCGGCCCTGCCAGTGATGGTGCCCAGAGGCCCGGTTCGGTCGGGGGTTCCTCTGGCAAAATCGCCCCCGAACGTGTCCCAGGTTGACCAGGGCGAGGAGAGTGCCCCCACGGAGGAAGAAGAAGAGGAAGAGAACATCTTTTTTGTGTCTAGTGTGGGGGCCCTCAAGTCAAAGAACAGACGCCAACCGAGGTGTGCGGTAGAAGTGAACAAGTCGCCGGTCCCGGGGCTCGTGGACACAGGGGCCTCGGTCAACGTGATGGCCCGTGGACATTATGATGCAATGGACACACCTCTCAGGCTGGTCAGTCCGAAGGCCTGCATCTTTTGCTTCGGTGCTTTTGTTGCAAAGGTGGTGCATGATGGCTCGCAGATCACGGCCCGCTTCTACGTCACACCGGTGAGCACAAATACCCTCCTGAGTTGTGCTGCGGCGGAGGCACTAGGCATTGTCAGTTTTGCCTACTCGGTATATCTCGAGGACATTCATGATCTGCTGGACAAATATTCTACCTTGTTCCGCGGAATTGGCCAAATGGCCGGTGACCCGGTGAGGCTGCACATTGACGAATCTGTGCAGCCCATAGCCCTGAAACATCGAAGGGTGCCGTTTCATCTTCGGGAGCAGGTGCACAAGGAATTGGACAATCTAGTGAATCTAGACATTATCGAGAAGGTGGAAGGTCCGACACCTTGGGTCTCAGCAATCGTGGTGGCAAGGAAGTCAAAGCAACCTGATTCCGTCCGCATATGCGTCGACATGAGGCTACCCAACAAGGCCATAAAGGGAGAGACACCTGACCCCAACCATCGACGATATCATCATGGAGGTAGAAGGTGCTCGATTCTGCACCCAGAGTCAAGATACATAACCACGTTCACCACCCATCGTAGACTCTACCGATACAAGAGACTCAGTTTTGGCGTGTCATCGGCAGCAGAGGTGTTTCAAAACATCATCAGAGATGCCCTCGCTGACCTGGATGGCGTCTTAAACATTAGTGATGACATCCTAGTGTTTGCTTAGACTGAGGTGGACCATCTGCACAAGCTGGCCAGGACATTTGAAAGACTGCAATCCCTGGGCCTCACGCTCCACAGGGAGAAGTGTGAGTTTCTGCGCCCCACCATAGAATTCTTTGGGTTTGTGTTCAAGGAAGGAGGTGTGTCACCAGATCTGAGGAAAGTGCAGGACATTAAGAAGGCCCAACCGCCTGAGTCGGTGTCGGATGTGAGGAGTTTTCTCGGTATGGTAACGTACTGTGGTCGATTCATTCAAAACCTTGCTTCCAGATCTGAGCCCCTGAGAGCCCTCACGAAGAAGGAAACAACCTGGCATTGGGGCCCTCTCGAACAGGCAGCGTTCGAAGACATTAAGAGCGCCCTCACGGCTGAAGACACCATGGCGTTCTTTGACCCCACCCTGCCGTCAGAAATCATCGTGGACGCCAGCCCATTCGGCCTAGGGGCCATATTGACACAGGTTGTTCGGGATGATGGCGTTTGCCCCGTGGCCTACGCCAGCAAGGCACTGTCTGTCACGAGCAGCGATACTCACAGATTGAACGTGAGGCCCTGGCAGTGCTGTGGGGTTGCAGGCACTTCCGGCTCTACGTCCTGGGCCGCCCGTTGACTGTCGCGACGGAGTATAAACCCCTGCTGCCCATATTGGCAGGGTCCTTGTCCAAACCACCGGCGAGGATAGAACGATGGATGCTTGCCCTCCTCGAGTATGGTGTCACCCTAGTGTACAGGCCTGGTATGAACAATGCGGCAGACTATTTGTCCAGACATCCCGGTGTGGACAGCAGAGAGGAGCAGGACACGTGGGCCGAGGAAGCGGACGACCACGTTCGCATGGTGGTTGAAGTGGCGACCCCCAATGCCATGCCCCTCGAAGATCTGGAGGAGGCAGCGGCTCAGGATGAGTGCTTCCAAATACTGAAACACGCCATGCAACAGGGCTCATGGAAGGCCGTGCTGGAGTCCCTGGCCGGGGGCACACAAGAAGCCAAGGTGGGGCTAGAACAACTGTGAAAGGTGAGGGAGGAGTTATCGTTCTCGCCATCCGGCCTCCTATTAAGGGGTGACCGGATAGTCATGCCCCAATCAAAGATCAAAGAGGTGATCACTCTGGCCCACCATGGACACCAAGGCGCCGTCAAGACCAAGGCCCGGCTATGCCTCAAGGTGTGGTTCCCTGAGCTGGAACGGAGGGTTGACGACTTTGTTGCTGCCTGTGTCTGGTGCCAGGCGGCGTCCCCACTGCAAAGAGAGCTGGCGATTGAAGCAATGCCCCAGAGGACGCGGCCCTGGGTGGTGGTGCATGCAGACTTTGGATCCACCACACTGGGCATGCATTTTCTGGTGATTGTGGACATGTTCTCCCGCTATCCAGAAGTCGAGTTCGTGGACTCGGTGGCTTTTGAGCACGTGGTGGTGGCCATTGAGAAAGTGTTTGCCTCCCATGGATTTCCCCACACCCAGTGCTCAGACAACGGGGCGCTGTTTCAAAGCGAGCGCTTCTCGGAACTGATGGAGGGGTATGGGGTCCAACATCGAAGATCACCCTGCTCTGGCCGCGGGCCAACAGTGAGGCGGAGCGGCTGATGAGGACGTTGAATAAGACTTTCCGGAGAGCGCAAGGCCAGGGGCAGTGCCTGCAGAGGGCTCTCTACCAGTTCTTGCAAGTTTATCGCACCACCCCCATGCCTCCATGGGTGTTGCGCCAGCCGAGGTTCTGTTCAAACGGTGCCCCCGTGGGCTGCTGCCCGAGGTGGGGGAGAAGGAGCCCGGAGTGATCGATGATCAGCAGGTGGAGCTGTATCGCCGGCTGCGTAAGGAACAAGAGAATGCGAGGAGAGGACTCCTCCGGCAACGACTGGAGCCGGGAGATGAGGTTCTCATTAGGAACAGGCATCCCCATGGAAAGCTCTCTCTCCCATATGAACCTGAACCACTTGATGTGGTGGCCGTCAAGGGGTCCATGGTGACGTCCTCGGACGGTGGTCGGCCGTCACCCGGAACGTAAGCTTCTTTACGAAGCTAGGGGACCCCAGGACTGAGCCTCCCCTTGAACCGGACCAGATGGAAGTACCAGACGAGGGTGAAGTGTGGTGCTGCCCCCTTAAGTAAGATGTTGCAGAAGTAAGATGTTAGCAAAACAGAAACGTGATGGCTGGGGTTGCTTGGTTTTCTGTGCAGAGGGGAACTGGCCTAGCAGTTCGGGCTGGGCTGCTACCTTCGGTGGTGGCAGCTGCTGACTGATTTGCACATGGCTGGTCCCCTTTTGCAATGGCGCAGAGGGGCTAAAAAACGGTGGTGTGGAAGGTTGGCCCAGAGCAATTGCCAGTGGTTTAGATTAATTCGAAACCTTCCACCCATCACTTTTGTGGTCAGTTTGTTTCTCCTTGTGAGAGAGGGTATGCCCGGACGTGGGTCCCTTGCTCGCTGCGCCACAGGGAACCAGGCTGCACCTCACTGAGGAGGTCCAACAAGGCCGAAACATGTCTGGGGTTGCTTGGTTTTCTGTGCAGAAGGGACCTGGCCTAGCAGTTCGGGCTGGGCTGCTACCTTCGGTGGCGGCAGCTGCTGACTGATTTGCACATGGCTGGTCCCCTTTTGCAATGGCGCAGACGGGCTAAAAAATGGTGGTGTGGAAGGTTGGCCCAGAGCAATTGCTAGTGGTTTAGATTAATTCGAAACCTTCCACCCATCACTTTTGTGGTCAGGCAGAAGTAAGATGTTGCGTTTGTGTTCTATTTAATAGACCGTCTACAGAGTGAGTAACCATCACGGTCAAAGTGTGGCCTAGAACCATGCCCTCACTTTGTTTTACAGACGCAGCAGCAGCAGCGACAGCTCTCAAACATCTCGGCAAAGCGCATGCAACATGATCAAGTGTGGAGGAAAAATACCCGCACGGTCTATTCTTCCCCCTATGTTGCTGCATTACCACAGCCAAAGCACATCCATCACGTTCATGCACATACAACTCGAAGGCCTTATCATAATTTGGTGTGCCCAAAACCAATGCTGAACACAGTGCAGTCTTGAGCAGATCAAAAGCTTTCTGGTGTTCCAAGTTCCACGGTAGTGGCAAAGAAATGCCCTTCTTTGTCAATGCCAACATTGGTTTTATCAGCAGTGAAAAGTTTGGGATCCACTGTCTACAGTAAGAAGCCATTCCAATCAAGGCTCTGACTTCCGTCTGTGTATTTGGGACAGACATGCCAGAAATGCTCTTAATTCGTCAGGTGTCAATCTTCTTCCCTCCTTTGACAGGAGATAGCCTAAATAGGCGATCTCCTATCGACAATACTACATTTTTTTCAATGAAGCTTTAAGCCCATGCTTTTCTAGATGAATAAGCAATAATACAGTGCCTTCCTTGCAAGCACTTTCTGAGTCTACAGCTAAGAGAAGGTCGTCAACGTACTGCAGCAATGTACAAGTGGAATGCAGCTCAAGTGTATCGAGCTGCTCTTTCAAAGCCCTACTGTAAATACTCGGACTCACCGTGTACCCTTGTGGTGCACGGGTGAATGTAAACGAGCGTCCCCATAGAGTGAACGCTAACAAATATCTACTATCCACGTGTATGGGAATGCTAAAGAAGGCATTCTTAAGATGCACCACACTGAAATGAGTAGCAGAAGCTGGAATCATTGTGAGTATCGTTGTTACATCAGGCACAATTGGAAATTGTGGAGCAACAATCTTATTGATAGCGCGCAAATCGATAATGAAACGTAACGGAGTTGCATTATCCCCTTTCTTATACACTGGTAAAATCAGGCTATTGCACAAACTTCCTGCAATTTCTTTGATTACTCCACGATGTACAAAGTCGGAAACTATACACTTCAAAGCTTGCTCACCATCAACTGAAATCTTATGTTGTGGAATTCGTGGCAAGTTAACTCCTGGTTTCAAAACAATTTTAACAGGCTCAATTTGTATAATACCAACATCATTGTCGTCAACCGCCCATAAACACGCCGGAACTTCACTAAATTCTGTCGGCAAAGGTCTAGTCAAAAACTGTGAGGCAGAAGATTGCTGAGGTGAAATCGTCAAACGCACTCCATCCGAAGAACAATGAATTACCGCATTTAATTCCTTCAACAGATTGAACCCCAACAAATTCTCTCCACAGTTCGTTATCAGAAGATACAGACAGTGATCCGTGAATGGCCTCAGTGAAATCAGTACCAGCAGAGAAACCGGACTAACCACTGACGTGCCAGAAAACCCTACAAAAACATTATTCTGCCCTGACAGTGGAATGTCTGGAACCTGTGAATGATCAATGGAACACTTCTCTGCTCCTGTGTCTATCAAAAATAGATGCTTCCTATTTCCCACCATCATCTCAACGTAGGGACCTTTCTGATTGACGGGAATAGGTGTCGGTTCCAGACCCTGCTTCGGGCTGTCCTAACGAAACAATATATCGTGAAAGACAAGATCTTAAGAAAGATAGGCAATTGAAGGATTATCAAAAATATTTCTGCTATCTACACTAGGTTGCTGATTATCTTGTGAAAAAGACTGCAAATTTTGAGCGAACTGGCTTAGACCAGCACCCCTACTGCAGGACGGCCTCTGGATCGTCTACCCATGACACCATATGTGTTATTCGACCTTTGCTGAAGGATCGGGCATTCAGCTCGCCAATTACCATCTTGTCTGCAATAAGCACTTTGGTTGGCATGTACAGGACCCAATGGCGCATTACTTTGTGGAACAAATTGACCTCGAAACTGTGTACTTCCACCTTTAGGCCCTCTGACCATCTCTTGCAATAATACTTTGGTTTTTAAATCTCCCCTTTTCTTTTTGATCCTTTCTTTTCATTATCGACTCTATTCTCATAATACTGAGCCATATGCAATACTTCGGACTGTGATTTAGCTTGCCAAGCACTCTCGGAAGTCATCATTTGTGACAGGATATCAGGCAACAATCCACGCACAAACTTATCCACAAACAAACTTTTCCCTGACTCAGTGCTTAAATCCTGACCGCTAAAATCTGAGAATACCTTTTTGAACCAATTAAAGAATTCGGTTGCACCTTCAGATTTTCCTTGGGTACAAGCAGTGAGTTTGTCCCAAACAATTCTTCTCTCTGGAATCAAAGTTTTCAATTTCGTTACTATTCTATCTGGCAAAGTCAGTATCACCTGCGGTGGTCTTTCACCTGCTGTCCTTTCTCCATCTAACCTAATCAAGTTAACCCACGTGTCACCTAACCCTGTTGGATCATCTACAGTCATCATCTGCTTCCATAAATCAGCCAGTAGGATCACAGGAAACAACAAGTCTATATCACCCAAAGTAAAAACGGACAAATGCAAGACAGATTTATTTGTAAAACCTTGTTGGATTTTTCCTTATGTCTGGAATCGACTGTCTAATAGAATTCACTTCCTGTCTTGAGAACGGGACATGAACAAACTGTGATACATAGTGAGCTTCAATATCAATGGCTGCTGCACCCGTTGCATCATTAGCCGGAATCTAAACTTTAGGAACAAATGTCTCATAGGTAGAGAGTTGAGGATAACTTGGATACCTTGCCTTTTTAAATAGAAAAAAGTTTGTATTTTCCACACAGGTTTTGTGGTTTTGTTGACAAGCGCTGCTTGGCGGCAGGCCTGTTTGTTTACTTGAGAATCACCCAGACAATATGAGGGTGGGGATCTTAGTGTCCCATGTGGTCAGCCGATACGTGTTTCGACCGAAGGTCTTTCTCAAGGATAGGTCTGTTCGGTCCGGCGCCCCCTGTGGGGTCCTGTATTTTATTCTTGGTCCTGTATATACAGAGTCTCCTTTAGGGCCCTGTAGTCCGATCTTGTAGACCGTGTTCGGTTAAAAACTTTTTTCATCTATTTAAAAAGTCAAGGTATCCAAGTTGTCCTCAACTCTGTACAAAACAAAAGAGGAGTGGGCTACACCTCAACCACAACCTGTGACCTTGCTGCAACAACTCAAACTAAGGAAATCCTATTTTTAGAGCCCAGCAAGGTTGGTTTCAACCTAGAGCCCAAATAAATCACCCTCTCTCATAGGTAGCTGAGAAGTAGGCAACTCCGAACATTTACTAAGCAACAGAGCCAAATCGAGCGCTAAAGTGGTGGAAGCAGTATCAGACGCAAAAGCTCTCTTATAAATATTCTATAATTCTGCGGGTCAACAAACCTTTTTCTTTGTACATTCATCCTGCAGGGGTTCTACCTGTAACACGTTCCTCTGCATTTCTGGAGTATACTGACTATACGTATCATATAAATCTACGGGAGATATCGACATATCTGAAATCCATCTAAGCGCATCCCTTGTGCGAATTCGCGTTTATTCACTCATTGACTTACAAGGAGGAAGGAACCATTTCTGCACGTAAAGAGCGTCCAAATCACCATCTATTTCATCATTCTGTAACCGTTCTAACTCCCTTCTAAACTCAAAATCCCTCTTGACATGCTCATGTACTTTCTCCACAGAATCCCTTGAATAAGCTAAAACATTCAAATCCCTCAATCCTTGTGGGACATCTGTGTCCTTCAATCTATTCCACACTGCAGCCAAATGTATCCCCATCCCCTCAATAAAGACATTCTGATCGGGAATACTTTCTAGATTAAGGAGTGAAGCTAAGACAGTAGATTTTTCACCTTTCTCTATACATTGCTTAGCCCATGCATTAAAATTTCTCCTCTTACCTTTGGAAACTGTGTTCCGCGTTACAACTTTTGATTCAGCACTCGCCCCTTTATCAGCTACAATCGGAGCAGAACCACTTGGGAAAGAGAGAGTAGACAAATCCTGTACAACAGGTAGTGGAAACACTACCACTGACAACAAAGACAGATTTACTGGAACAGTAACAGTCGGTAAAGGTGAAGGTACAGGCGTCGGAACAACAACAGGAAGTGGAGCAATAATTGGTGGCAGAGGAGCAACAGGAAGAACAGGAATTGCTACCGGAGGAGGTGCGACAGCACGAACAGGTAAGACATCAGGAAAAGGTACATAAGGAGGTGGTGCAGTGGCACCAGGCCTACGTTCATTTAAGAGTTTATCAATTAGCTCATCTGAGGCATGAAAATCTTTAGACTGATATATTTTCTGTATATCAATTTGAAAAGCCCTATCCATGTTTCTAACAGACTCTGACTGTTTTTGTTGATCATACAATAATGCCTTTTCTGAATTTGACATGTGACGACGTGCATGCTTCAGAAGCTGAAGTCCTCTACGACGAGTAACTGGAGTAACTGAAGCTTGACCTTGAAGCCCTGCTCGACGATAAGATTTGCTGTTGCTCTCCTTCACAATCTGAAAGCTGCTGTGTCTCCAAGGACTGACCCAGAGAGGACCTGGTAAGGCGCCCTCTTCCCGAGCTACGAGGGACCATCGTGCACCAGCTGATCTTTGCCAAAGCTCCCTGGTAGACATACCTTCGACAGGCTGCTGACCCGAGACAGGGACTGCCGCGGAATCCCAAAGAGAAGCGCCCGGAGCGTTGTCCGCCACTGTCGATGACCGCCATCGCCGACCGCAGTCGCTGTGCTCCCGTTTTGCCTAAGAACTTCAATTGATCCAAGGACGCTCTCGTCCGCATCGTCACCACTGTATCCTGCTGGCGAAGGCCTGGCCGTTGACACGCCGAGGAGCATCCACCGGTGGGTTTCTCGCCACCCAAAGACCACAGAGATGCCGACGACTCGACGCCCTTGTTGGGCCACAGTTCTTCCAACTCTTTGAGGTACAGAACTATTGACACCGAGATGCCCTGCACGCCTCTTCCTTGCAGGATGTTTACGCTTCCCCGTCAACAAGCACCCTGTCCTCTGTCGGACGTTTAACGACCCGTGACTCCTGCCCTAAAGGGAGGGCACTCAAGAAGTGCCGTCGATTCCCCACTGAGGAACGCTACAACGCCAGGTACTTTGGGGCTGCAGAACTATTGGGAAGTCTATTGGGAACAATATATGGACTGGGCTTGTATCTTTATTCTACAGGTTGCCCAGGTGGGGGGATCTCCATACAGAGCTGTGTTTAACGTAGCGACTAGTATTCTGCCAATTGTTCAACCAACTTACTTTCCTTTCTCTCTCTACTGCTGGTTTCCTCTTTATTGACCTGTGTGACATTTTGACAGTATAGTTGATGCACTTTAATGAGATCTGATAATATTTGTGGTACCACTGCAGAACTGTATATATTTACCATTGTTGATTCTCGGAGCACAAAGTGAGTTATTGTGATAGTGTACATAACCTTGAATATTAATTATATAAAGACTGTGTTTCAACCGATACAGTGTGCGGACATTCCTTTGTGAGTGCTTGAGGACTACACTGTACTTTAGAACCAGCCTGTATCACCTCCTGAGAAGCTAGGCCTTGATTGCTCGACTACGTTACCAATACTAGAGAATCTTGGCTGGGGTCCTCTGTGCCTCTCCTCTATCATATAGAGAGCAGAAGTACAGACATCCCTCTCCAGTCTTTACAGAAGGACACTGTTAGGCAAAGTTTGTATGCAGTACCCTCTGGGACCACTACACACAACTCTGACTACAGGTATAGGAAACCCAATCTTTGGTATAAGCTTGTACTATACAGTTTTGGTAGCGTGTTGAGCAGCCAGGCTTATCTCAAGAGGGGTCATTGTGATCTGTAGTGTAGTTACACAGAGATTTACAGTTACAGGTATTCAAACAAACTCTTACGCTGAAGGTTTCTTGCATAAACATTTATTTATTTATTTATCAGTCAGTTAGAACAAGCCTTCTTCATAAGGGAGCAATATAATAGTAACACACAAATACACTTCAGTACTGTACTGTCATAGTTTCTAAATCAGTAAAGACCCTTTTGGGGTGGCCCACAGACACAACCTACACCCACAGGTGACTTCAATAGCTAGGGTGCTGGGCACATTAATATCTTATTGTTGGCATTTAGAATACTTTTAGATGTTGGTAAGAGGCAAAGATTATTAGAATAACAAGAGACCACAAATATTCTTAAGCAGGCAAATACTTTTGGATCCACCAAGAAGAGTCATACAATTCAATAGGCTAAGCCAAAGTCAATGGGCAAACGTCTTGTATAGGATGAAGCACTTCTGGTAAGTAAATGGAAAAGTCTTTGCACAAGTTCTTAGGAGTCTTTGATGAAAAGAAGAATCAAATGTAGGGCCACAAGCTGATTAGGCTTGTGAGTTGTAGACGTTGCAAGAACTCTACAGTAAGAGGTACGTTCTCTCAGACTTTTTACAGTACCTTGGAAATGAAGAAAAAGACGCAGCTGATGACCTCTCTTCCTGTGTAGCTCTGCAGTTCTCGCTGTTCCTGGGCCTCAGTTGTGGCGACAAGAGGGAGGACGTCGGGGGGACTCCTGCAATGCACTGGGACGGGCAAAACTCGCAACCGGCAAACTTCACTTTCAGTGGCTATTCAGTGTTTCAGATCCTCGCGTCTACCACAAATAGCAACACTGCAGTTCCTGGCTGTTGAGATGGACTTTACATGCTTCTGGGGTCCTGAACTCTGTTGAGGGGGCTCAAGCTTGGTCAGTCCTGCTTCTTGGGAGTCTGTACAAAAGCTCCAGGCCAGCTTTAAAGCAACACACACAATCTGGTGTTCCTCTCCCTGGCTATAGGGTTTCCAGCAGCAACTCTGTAGAAATTCAACCAGCTCTGAGATGGATGTCTAGGTGGCTTACTTTGGAGTTGATTGGTCCCACCAACTGAAGGGGAGAAGTCGTCCTTGTAGGGACTTCTCTGTCGATGCAAACTTGGAGTTTTGGCATTGCAGCAGGGCTTCACCGGGCAAACCAACGGTCCAGGAGTTGCGCAGCCGTCCTCTTCAAGTTCTTCTTTGGTTCCTTCGTCCAGTGGTCGACTCTGCCTTCCAAGCCATAGGACTTGCCTTTTATTCAGTCCTCTCCTATTAATTCCAGCCTAGCTGTCAGTCACCCAACAGGGTGGCTGTCCTTGCCAGACAGTCAGCCGGCCAATCATCACAGAGTGCCTTTGGGTCTCCTAGGAGACTAAGCACAGGGAGTTTCGGGCACCTCCCTCACTTCCTGCCTACCCCAGACACTCTGGAGCCAGAGGCGGGCTTCACTCTTGAATCCTGCCAAAGGCGAAATGAACAAAGAGACCAAACCTGGTTTGGCGTGCAGAGCAAATCTCTAGAAGGACCTTTCCACAAAGAAACGGCGAAAAAAGAAAACCGGGAGCCATGTTAACAAAGATTGCTCCCGGCGGTGCTTTACTGTAGCTGTGAACACAGCCCGCGGTAAAGGCACACCATGGCAGTTCAAATGAAACCACTGCCACCATCCATTCAGTGTGAAAAGGGTAACATACACAATGTTACATGAGAAACTAGACAAAGGGGATACTAGGTAACCGCTCCAGCACCCTATTGTAAGATAGTGTGTGCTGGGTCTAGAAAGTTATAAGTATAAGCAAAGTCAATTTCACTTCACTGCTCTTGGAAACAGTAGTTTACCCAAGAGAAGGTATTAAACCTATGGGAGATCTTAGAGACTTCCCTGTGCCACTGCACTGAATGTGCAGTGTGACACAATGTAAACGATGATGCCTATGGAGGTTGTCAGACTCCTCAACCAAAAGAAACACAGTGTAGAAAATCACATTAAAATACATGAGAGAGTGGGAAAAAGGGTCATACTCTCTCCAGGTTAATTAAATTTAGTTGCTGAAATCCAGCAAAGTTGCTGGGGGTCTCTAAGGTGGAGGGGTTTAGTACATTTCTGAGAATTCTCATCCTTTGGGTGTTGTTCTGTTATTTGAGGAGGGACACACGGCATGTGGGTGTTGTTTGGTTAGTTGAGGAGGGACACACAGCCTGTGGGTGTTGTTTCTTAATTTGAGGGACACACAGCCTGTGGGTGTTGTTTGGTTATTTCAGGAGGGACACACAGCCTGTGGATGTTGTTTGGTTATTTGAGGAGGGTCACACAGCCTGTGGGTGTTGATTGGTTATTTGAGGAGGGACACACAGCCAGTCTGTGTTGTTTTGTTATTTGAGAAGCACAGCCTGTGGGTGATGTTTTGTAATTTGAAGGGCACACCGCCTGTGGGTGTTGTTTGGTTATTTGAGGAGGGACACACAGCCTGTATTTTCTTTTTTTATTTGAGGAGTGACACACAGCCTGTGGGTGCTGTTTGGTTATTTGAAGAGGGACACATAGCCTGTGGGTGTTGTTTGTTATTTGAGGTGTGGCACACAGCATGTGGGTGTTGTTTTATTATTTGAGGAGGGACACATAGCCTGTGGGTTTTGTTTGGTTATTTGAGTAGGGACACACATTATGTGGGTGTTGTTTGGCTCTTTGAGGAGCACAGCCTGTGGGTGTTGTTTTGTAATTCGAGGGGCACACAATCTGTGGGTGTTGTTTGGTTCTTTACCCACTCATTGAACATTCATGGCCATGCTATTCCCTAAGGCCATTATCACCCACTACCCACGCTGCCCTGTCCAAAGCGCACCCTCCTGAGCTAGGTTGGGCTACGAGGTGGGGCATAGCACATTGAATAATATGTACTCCTCTCCTACTACGTCTGTCTGGCCATAATAGGATTTTGTCACCGGTTTGAAACACAAACCACAGGCTGATATGCATGGGGGTCAGAGCAGAGTAGCAATTGGGCTTTTGTATTGTGCTTCATCAAGGAAGGAAGGAAAGAAGGGAGTGAGGGAGGAAGGGAAGGAAGGGAGAGAGGTATGGAGGGAGGGAGACTGGGGAGGGAAATAACTGCAAACCAAAACTCTGCCGCAACTTTGGGAATCTCTAAAGAGTGTGGAGAGGAAAGGAGAGTATATTTAGACGGGTCAGGAAACGTGATGATGAATAGGAAAATATCATACTTCACAGAAAACAATGTGAAATGGTAGTTAGAAAGGTTTTCATTCATGTATGGATTTAGGGGCACCCTTTGGCATCACGTCTCTGAATTTTCATGCCAATAGCTGTGACAAATGCATCCTCATTGACTCTCACTCCAACCATCCTCGCTGGCTACAGGCCACCCTAAACTCATTCCTAGCTCCTCCTATGTCTATGACCATCAACTCCACTTACAGATAATAACCTAGCTGAATACTTCGCTGGAAAATGTTCCAAAATTGGAGACTCTCTCCTAACCTTCCTCACACTCCCACCTCTTACATTTTATACGATGCCTTCTCATCCACCATCCTCTGCCGCTATCTCCCTCTTTAGTCACACTAATTCTGATGAAGGGCTATCACTACTGATGACAGCCAGACCCTCTTGTGCCACATCAGACCCTCTTGCTCCTCAGCTAGTCAAGCCTATTTCCCATTTAGTGGCATCTCACATCGCTGAACTCTTCTACCTGTCCTTCCATTCCGCTTGCTTTCCCTCTGTTTTCAAAACATCCACGGTCATTCCTGTTCTAAAAAAGCAAGGGACTGACTCAAACCTACCAGCTAACTTTCACCCTGTGTCTCTCCTTCCGCATTACTCTAAAGTGCTCGAAAGGGTTGTGTTCAACCGTTTTACCAATTTCTTAGACATCCACAAACTTCAAGAGCCCTTACAAGCAGATTTCTGCTACTGTCACTCCATGGAAACTGCTCTCATGGCTGTGTGCAACTTCATCACCTCTGCTAAGCACTCCAACCTATCCTCTATCCTATTTCTCCTTGACCTGTCTGCTGTCTTTGACACTGGCGATCACTCTGATCTCCTTAATACTCTATTTCTTCTTGGGATTCCTGATCGATCCCTTGCCTGGATTGTATTCTACCTTGCACCTTGCCAATTCTCTGTCTCCTGGAGCAACAGCACCTCTCAACGTACTCCTCTAACTGTTGGTGTTCCACAAGGATCTGTCTTGGGTCCACTTCTCTTTACACTCTACACATCTACTCTTGGGGCACTAATCTCCTCCTTTGTGTTCTCGTACCAACTGTTTGTGGACAACACCCTGATCTTCGTCTCTTTTCCTGTACTCTCCTCTGATCTCTCTATCAACATTTCCAACTGTCTCTCTGCCATTAAATATTGGATGGCTTTGCACTCTTTGATGTTAAACTCTACCAAAAACATGATCTCCTTCCCTGCCAAAAGCACTCTCTCATCTCTCTGTCTCTCTATCCAGTTCCCACCTGACACTCTCCCCTACTCTTCTTCAGCTAGGAACCTCAGCATCATCTATGAGCCCTCTCACACCTTCTCTACTTTCATCTCCAAAACTGCAACAGCAGCTCGCCTCAGCCTCCTTAATATTAGGAAAATCAGGCACCTCCTTACTTTCAACGTCGTCAAGCATCTCTTAATCACTCTTGTCTTCTGTATACTGGACTACTGTACCAGCATCCTCTTTAGTCGTCTCACCAACTATGCTTTCTGTGATCTCAACAAGAACATTAACTTCTCAACCGGGACTCTCTTTGAACTCCCTCACTTCACACCTACTTCCTTGTACCATCACCAGGCTGGATGGATGATGATGCAAAACAGGGCCAGATTTAAATTTCTTCTCCAAGTTCACAAATCTATCCACGGTAAGCACCACTGTATCTATCCTCCTCTATCCAACTCTATAAGTTTTCTCGTAACATCTGCTCTGCCTTCATGACTACCCTGGTGGCTCCTCGCCCTCCTTGTGCTTCCTCTCGCTTCCACTCTTTCTCTCGTCTTGCTCCACTTGCATGGAATTCTCTTCCCCCAGACATCTGAGAAACAGTCCACATGGACTTGTTCAAAATCAAACTAAAAGCCTAACTCCTCGCCTCTGAGTTACCCTCTTAACCTACCTCCCATTTGCCAGCTAGCTAACATTGTTCCATCGCCTCTGACCTGCCTCTGTCCCTCACTTCCTCTGCCTCCGCTCTCGCACTTCACCCATCAGGGTCACTCCCGGCACCTGCTGGCCGTACCGCCTGCCTGCACTTAAAAATGTCCAATGTTGGTTGTCCTTGTTTATCCACTTATGTATTGTCCCCAGTGACTGTTCCATTTACGTCCCTCCACAACCAGGTCAGAATGTCGCTCAAACTCACCCCTTTGTAGGAAGCTCCCTGCTTCCTGTCCCATCTGATTTCTTATTTATTGTGCGTTCTTTCGTGATTCAAAGAGAATTGTTCCTCCTGTATATAAATAAATAAAATAAATACATAATGATTCTGAGCCGTATCAGCCGCACGTGCTGGAAGCATAGTGCCGAGAGGTCACTGGGCTCCAGCCTTATCTTCCGTCATATAACCAGGAAGAACGGGAGGGTACCTCTGTGGCAACGCGTGCATCTTGGAATGAATCCCGGACCTGCGCTTGAAGAAAAAAAAGTGCGTTACAAATAACCTGCAACGAAACTAGCGCCTAGATAGCTACGGGTTATGTGTGCTGTAAATAAATGCTTAAATAAATGGGCAATAATGATGATATGGGCAGGTGCCTTTGATTTTGCAGCAAGATGCAGTATTGTTTCAAAGCTGTCTGAGTGTCTTACGGTTTTGCTTTCCGTGAATTGATAGACATGGCTTGCTTCTGGGCGCTTTCTCTGATGCTCTCTTGTGTGATGCTCTAAGGGTGGGGGAGGAGGGCTTGGCTTCCTCTGACATGCCACCTTAGTGCAGTGGAAATGGATGCTGCTTGGCAGATCAGGGGGCCCAGGCAATCCTGGGGTTCAGGACCCTTCTGCTGCAGCGCCTAAGCGCTAATGCAGTCTGCCTGACAGCACACCGCACCTCTTGCTTGAGTGCCTAAGCACTATTACAGTCCTCTCAGCCCACACACCTCGTGCTTGAGTGCCTAAGCGCTTGAGCGCCTAAGTGCTATTGCAGTCCTCTCAGCCCACACACCTCTTGCTTGAGTGCCTAAGCGCTTGAGCGCCTAAGTGCTATTGCAGTCCTCTCAGCCCACACACCTCGTGCCTGAGTGCCTAAGCGCTATTGCAGTCTGCCCTCAGCCCACCGCACCTCGTGCTTGAGCGCCTAAGCGCTATTGCAGTCTGCCTCTCAGCCCTCCGCACCTCGTGCTTGAGCGCCTAAGCGCTATTGCAGTCTGCCTCTCATCCCACCGCACCTCGTGCCTGAGCGCACCTCGTGCCTGAGCGCCTAAGCGCTATTGCAGTCTGCCCTCAGCCCACCGCACCTCGTGCTTGAGCGCCTAAGCGCTATTGCAGTCTGCCTCTCAGCCCACACACCTCGTGCCTGAGTGCCTAAGCGCTATTGCAGTCTGCCCTCAGCCCTCCGCACCTCGTGCTTGAGCGCCTTAGCGCTATTGCAATCTGCCTCTCAGCCCACCGAACCTCGTGCTTGAGCGCCTAAGCGCTATTGCAGTCTGCCTCTCAGCCTTCCGCACCTCGTGCCTGAGCGCCTAAGCGCTAATGCAGTCTGCAGTCTGCCTCTCAGCCCTCCGCACCTCGTGCGTGAGCAACTAAGCGCTATTGCAGTCTGCCTCTTAGCCCTCCGCACCTCGTGCTTGAGCGCACCTCTTGCTTGAGCGCCTAAGCGATATTGCAATCTGCCTCTCAGCCCTCCGCACCTCGTGCCTGAGCGCCTAAGCGCTATTGCAATCTGCCTCTCAGCCCTCCGCACCTCGTGCTTGAGCGCCTAAGCGCTATTGCAATCTGCCTCTCAGCCCTCCGCACCTCGTGCTTGAGCGCCTAAGCGCTATTGCAGTCTGCCTCTCAGCCCTCCGCACCTCGTGCTTGAGCGCCTAAGCGCTATTGCAGTCTGCCTCTCAGCCTTCCGCACCTCGTGCCTGAGCGCCTAAGCGCTATTGCAGTCTGCCCTCAGCCCTCCGCACCTCGTGCCTGAGCGCCTAAGCGCTATTGCAGTCTGCCTCTCAGCCCACACACCTCGTGCTTGAGCGCCTAAGCGCTATTGCAGTCTGCCCTCAGCCCTCCGCACCTCGTGCCTGAGCGCCTAAGCGCTATTGCAGTCTGCCTCTCATCCCAACGCACCTCGTGCCTGAGCGCCTAAGCGCTATTGCAGTCTGCCTCTCAGCCCTCCGGACCTCTTGCTTGAGCGCAGAAGCGCTATTGCAGTCTGCCTCTCAGCCCTCCGCACCTCGTGCTTGAGCGCCTAAGCGCTATTGCAGTCTGCCTCTCAGCCCTCCGGACCTCGTGCTTGAGCGCCTAAGCGCTATTGCAGTCTGCCTCTCAGCCCACCGCACCTCGTGCTTGAGCGCCTAAGCGCTATTGCAGTCTGCCTCTCAGCCCACCGCACCTCGTGCTTGAGCGCCTAAGCGCTATTGCAGTCTGCCTCTCAGCCCTCCGCACCTCGTGCCTGAGCGCCTAAGCGCTATTGCAGTCTGCCTCTCAGCCCTCCGCACCTCCTGCCTGAGCGCCTAAGCGCTATTGCAATCTGCCTCTCAGCCCTCCGCACCTCGTGCTTGAGCACCTAAGCGCTATTGCAGTCTGCCTCTCGCTTGTCTGCTCTTCGCCGGGCCGAATTCTAGACCATCTGCTTTCTCTATGACCTGCATGATTCAGTCCTAAATGCTTGGCCAGCCCTCCAGCATGTGATGTGTTTCAGCCAAGGGATTTCTCTATACCTGGCAAAAGATGGGCCCTTCCCCCACTATCTGTGCCCTGAGAGATCCAATCAGACCACGAGTCATCAGAGCCTTTGGAAAAAAAGAACAACTCCCCGGGTATAAGGGAACCTAAAGGGCAGGTCCTCTCCTGCCAGTATTTTTTTCTGTCCCTGCGTCTCTCGCATGTCCAGTGTAGTGTTCTCCCCCAGCGCTTAAAATTGCCGAAAGGCAACGAAAGCGCTAGATAAAAAATAGCTGTTGTTCCATTTACCTCATCCTTCATCCCCTACACCTCTTGCCTAGTTCCTCTCCTTTTCTTTAAAATGTGTTTCTTTTGTCAGACTACCACACACATACCCTGTGATGTTTGTGCCCCTTCCTTTGTGTTTTATCACAGGATATATTTCTAAAGCTGTTACTTGCATGTCAACCTGCTTAATCACAAGTAAATGCTTCTATTGTGCTGAGGGCAGTTATCAGGGCAGGGGCAGGAAGTATGTTCATTTAAATATGTACATTTATGTGTGTATGCTTCTGTTGTGTGACTGAGCGACTGCATGCTGCGTGTGAAGGTTGTGTCAATGTGTCTGCGTGTGTGTTTGGACTGGGACTTGGCGCGGATTTTGGCGGGACGGGGGCTGTGTGTCAGCCACAATCATCTCCCATCCATCATAGAGGCCTAGTAAAAGATCCCATGCCTACTCCTTGGGCCCCCCAGCACCTCACATGCACACATAATCACATGGTGTGTGTGTGAGGTGCTGGGGAGCCCAGAGGGAAGGCATGGCATTTTCTACTAGGCATCTATGATAAAGCAAGCATGATAGGTTCCCTGGCCTGACCACTTCATTCTCTCCCTGACTGTGGGTATGCAGTGATTACAAGGGATAGAAAATAATGAACTACAATGTTATCGAAACATTGCTAATGAAAATAAAGACTGAATTAAAAAAATATATATATGGGGGTGTGGCAAGGGTTTAAAATGGGTGGGGATGAGGTTGGGGTGGAAACGGAGGGTTTGGGCGTACCCTCCCAAATCAAAAAAAAATCTGTTTTTTTTTCATTACATTTTTTTAGATATAATTGTTCTCTGTTATTTTATATTCGTTCTAATCACATGTAAACGAGCTATATCACTTAGCCCCATGCCAGCCCGCAATAGTCGCTATTTGAAACATGCCCTCACTCTTAGCACCTCTCCCCGTGATCAGATCTACACGACACATGACCTTGCCAACCAACTCCACGCATGCCTGCTCCAGACCCTTGATCTGCGTGCACCGACAAACTCCAAAACTCCCAGACCACACACACCTAATAACACCTGGTTCACTGATGAACTAGCCAGCCTTCGTAGGGAGAAAAGATCTCTAGAACACGTGTGCAAAAACCACCCTTCTGCAAATAACTGCTCGCGTCCCACCACAATGGCCTCCACCTATAAGAAAGTGGCAAAGATATTAGCCTCAATGACAGAATCGCGAATGCAAGCTCCAGCAGTAGAGAACTATGTACTATCTCAGAGAGCTTGAGGCGGCAATCCCCCCCACCAAACTATATCCTCAGCAAGCTTGAGACACCAATTCCCCCCACCACACATCCTGGTGTAGCACAATTCAAGATGCCCTTTCTGACACAATTGAGAAACTTCTTATCAAGATCAATGACAAATAGGCCCACCTCGCCAGCAAATTGCCCCTGCCCACTACAGCAAGACTCCTGACCCTAATAGCCCCCCATTCGTATTCACTCAAGTCACACATTAGCAAGTAATCAACACATTAAAGCAGCAACATTGTAGAAATGCAAAGGATCACATAGTAATGCTCTGCGCCTCCACGCTAGCCCCCGCCAGCACAGAATGTGCTAATGCTTCTTTCATGACTAGCTTGGTGCCCACAACTTAAAGAAGACAGAGAGTCACGCTTCCTAGCTGGCAAAATGGGTATTGTGGCAACCTTCCGATCCTGGGCAGGTAAGGATTCGTTTGAATAATTTTTCTAAATTATTCAGTTGGAAAATGTGTTCCTGTTAATAATTATTCTGCACAGCCATTTTAGGATGCCTTGGGTTCGAAAAGCCTCCCAAACTGCCACCTACTAACTTAATGTGTTCAGTAAAGCCCGACTTTAGCTCATGGAGAGTTTTACTGTGTTTTTTTCAGGATTCTTGCTAAACGTATATTTTTTAAAGATTTGTTATGTGCTCCATCCTTTTGAGGAATGCAACAGTGGCTAATTTTTGAGGCAAACATGCCAAGGTATTTAAGGTAACCGGTTCTTGCAAATAGGCTCTTTGAAACAAGGCTGTTAGGCAGAATCCTGTGCAGTTCCCTTAGGGATCACTGCAAAAAGATTAAGACTACAGGAGTAAGCAGTAAACCCAATTTGTAGCAGTCTGTACCACCCAGATTTACCTAGTAGCTGTGGCTGAGCAGTCAGTATATAGAGTATACACAATAGGGCTAAAAACACAGTAGAGCAAACAAACACTGCCCAGAGCTATGTATAAAAAGTATATAATTATTTATTTAAAAACACACTTTAGGCAATATACTAGCACTCTAAATCAAAAGCAAGTTAAAACAGAATCAGGTAAAGTATACACACCTCCCTTGATAACTATTAGATAAGTCAGTGTTAAAACACCACGATTTGTTAAACAGATGTGAGCGCATAACGTGATGGCACTCCAATAGTTCAGTTAAAGGGAGAGAAAAAGGCAGAGCATAGAAATAAAACAGGTCCCAATACTTTTAGGAGTTCTCAGCAAGAGAAGAAAAGGCAGTATACACTGTAGAGCCAATGTTCATAGGCCAGGCCCACTTTAAATGGAGCAAAGCGAAATGTGCCCAGGATCACACGGTTTGAAATGCACTAAAAGTCTTTGCAGAATGTTCAAAAGAGGTTGGGGCGATTCAAGAAGATAAAGTTAGAAGGTCTGGGGCCAACCCAGTCGGAAAGCCAAGGATTTAAGGATCACCTTGGGCAAACCGAAGAAAGGGAGGCCAGGCAGGCCACAGTACCTTAAAGAGAGACGAAGCTCCAGCGGTGGCAGTTGTCCCTGGCAGTGGTTGCAGTTCATTGTTTCGACCAGGGGAAGAGAGGATCTCGTCGAGGAGGAAACGTGGAGTCGTTACACTGCACAGGGATGAAACCAGCCACGGAGTTCATCGATAAAAGGTGCGTTCCTTTTATTCGCGGTCAAGCTTGGCTATCCGGCCACTGGGGTGCTTGGCACGGGCGATTCGACCAAGAGACGTCTTTGGAAGGCGAAAAGGGCGAACTGGTTGGTCCCACCAGCTCAGAGGGAGAAGACTCGTCCAGCAGAAGATCTTCTCTTGTTGTTGGGAAAGTGGTGAGTTTGTTGCAGCAGGGCTCCACCGGTGGTGTCGTCATTGCAGATGGCTCAGCTTCTTCCCTCTTTGGATTCTTGGGTCCTGTGGCGACTTCTGAAGTTCCAGTCCCAAAGGCCCTGCTTTTATGCAGAAAAACCCCCATTCAACAGCCTAGCTGTCACTCAAACATGCTAAGTGGCCCAATCAGAACAGAGTGCGACTTGGGTTGCTAAGGCAACGCAGTCCAGGGTGCCAATTCCCTCCCCACCCATCCTGTGGAACCCAGACAGAGTGGCACCATTTGGAGGGCTTCTGTGGAGAAGCCGCCAAAAAGTGGAACAAAGGGCTCAATCTTGGTCAGAGTTACAGAGACGGACACGAACGTCATTTTAGAAAAGAGTTCTGGCAAAAAGACCTAACCGTTGATTTAATATTAAATAAATAAACCGGCGGTATCTTTAACATTGCACCAAAAAGTGGTGTGTTTAAAATCAATGGGAAAATCCCATAGGAAATATTCTGATGGAATATTTAGCGTGGTAACCACTGCCATCAGCCAGAAACTCAACAAGGGGGGACTGGACAGTGCCCCCTGGAAAACAGACCCAGGGGCAATATAATTAACCCCTTCCAGTACTTCCACAATATGATGGTTTGTACTGGTTCTGTTCATAATTTAAGACTAACAAAGTCAATGGTGACTTTACATGCCCTGGGAGACAGTAGTCAGTCCCAGGGTATGGAGTCTATGTTTGGTGGTCACTATGACACCCCTGTGTTACTGCACTGAGGGTGCTGTGTAACACACATACAAAAACAGTTGATACCCTATGGAGTAAAAGACCCCATAGCCCATAAGCACACAAGGAGTCAGACATACCTCATATCATGCCTAAGAGTGGGAGGAAGAGAGTCTCACTCTTAGCAGGAGAAAAAAACAAACCCCAAAAAATCCAGCAAAGCTGCTGGGGGGCTCACTAGGTTTGGGAAATTAGCCTTATAAGAGAATTCTCCCTAACAAAGGCAATATGTTTGTCTTGCAATGTTAATTTCACAGCCAGACTTGCACGTTTTACACAGTATCCAGTCATTTTACTCCAAACATTACAGAGTGGTACATAACGGAGTAGACGGCAGTGAGTGTGTGCCCCAGAAACAACACCCACCTGGTGTTTGTTCAGCCCTGTAATAGGTGGGCCCGTGCCCAGAAGTAGGCCCTTGCATCCCTCCCTCCCTGCACCCCTTCCTGGTTCCCCAGTCCACCCGCCTGCCTGCCCGCCTCCCGACCCGCCCTCCCTCCCTCCCATTGGTGCATCCACTTTTCCATCGAATCTATCGACTCGCGAGGCCCCCGCCGGCTCCTTTGCAAGACCCTCGGAGCGCGGTGAGTGTGTGCCCCAGAAACAACACCCACCTGGTGTTTGTTCAGCCCTGTAACAGGTGGGCCCGTGCCCAGAAGTAGGCTTTTGCATCCCTCCCTCCCTGCACCCCTTCCTGGTTCCCCAGTCCACCCGCCCGCCTGCCCGCCTCCCAACCCGCCCTCCCTCCCATTGGTGCATCCACTTTTCCATCGAGCCTATCGACTCACGAGGCCCCCATCGGCTCCTTTGCAAGACCCTCGGAGCGTGGTGAGTGTGTGCCCCAGAAACAACACCCACCTGGTGTTTGTTCAGCCCTGTAACAGGTGGGCCCGTGCCCAGAAGTAGGCCCTTGCATCCCTCCCTCCCCGCACCCCTTCCTGGTTCCCCAGTCCACCCGCCCGCCTGCCCGCCTCCCGACCCGCCCTCCCTCCCTCCCATTGGTGCATCCACTTCTCCATTGAGTCTATCGACTCGCGAGGCCCCCGCCAGCTCCTTTGCAAGACCCTCGGAGCGCGGTGAGTGTGTGCCCCAGAAACAACACCCACCTGGTGTTTGTTCAGCCCTGTAACAGGTGGGCCCGTGCCCAGAAGTAGGCCCTTTCATCCCTCCCTCCCCGCACCCCTTCCTGGTTCCCCAGTCCACCCGCCCGCATGCCCGCCTCCCGACCCGCCCTCCCTCCCATTGGTGCATCCACACTTCATCACCGTCCCTGCAGGGCAGCCCTCTGCCCGGCAGCCCCCAGCGGCTAAGGGCCCCGAGGCCAAGGGCGACTCCAACAGAGGCGACTCCAGGAAGTGTCAGCAGGTGTCCGCAGGGGAAGCCAACCCAGTGACCAGCCGTCAACCAGCAACTACAAGGACCAGTAAGGTAGGGGGGCCAGGGTTGGGAGAAGTACAGCTTTACACTAAATACCTAACTTCGTCGCCCCAAACTGCATTGATAGCAGGGCCGCCGTGCCCAAATTGCATTGTCTGTTCTCCAAACTGCACTGATATGCTTCTTTCCCACTATACAGGTGTCTCCAAACCTAGCAGGGCCGCCGTGCCCAAATTACATTGTCCGTTCTCCAAATTGCATTGATAGCAGGGCCGCCGTGCGCAAATTGCATTGTCTGTTCTCCAAACTGCATTGATAGCAGGGCCGCCGTGCCCAAATTGCATTGTCTGTTCTCCAAATTGCATTGATAGCAGGGCCGCTGTGCCCAAATTGCATCGTCTGTTCTCCAAACTGCACTGATAGGCTTCTCTCCCACTATACAGGTGTCTCAAACCTACCAGGGCCGCCGTGCCCAAATTGCATTGTCTGTTCTCCAAATTGCATTGATAGCATGGCCACCGTGCCCAAATCGCATTGTCTGTTCTCCAAATTGCATTGATAGCAGGGCCGCCGTGCCCAAACTGCATTGTCTGTTCTCCAAATTGCATTGATAGCAGGGCCGCCGTGCCCAAATTGCATTGTCTGTTCTCCAAACTGCATTGATAGGCCTCTGTCCCACTGTGCAGTTGTCTCAAACCTAGCAGGGCCGCCGTGCCCAAATTACACTGCCTGTTCTCCAAACTGCATTGATAGCAGGGCCGCCGCGCCCAAATTGCATTGTCGGTTCTCCAAAATGTATTGATAGCAGGGCCGCCACGCCCAAATTGCATTGTCTGTTCTCCAAACTGCACAGATAGGCTTCTCTCCCACTACACAGGTGTCTCAAACTTAGCAGGGCCGCCATACCCAAACTGCATTGATAGGCCTCTCTCCCACTATACAGGTGTCTCAAACCTAGCAGGGCTGCCGCGCCCAAATTGCATTGTCTGTTCTCCAAACTGCATTGATAGGCCTCTCTCCCACTATACAGGTGTCTCAAACCTAGCAGGGCTGCCGCGCCCAAATTGCATTGTCTGTTCTCCAAACTGCATTGATAGGCCTCTCTCCCACTATACAGGTGTCTCAAACCTAGCAGCGCTGCCGCGCCCAAATTGCATTGTCTGTTCTCCAAACTACATTGATAGCAGGACCACCATACCCAAACTGCATTGTCTGTCCTCCAAACTGCACTGATAGGCTTCTCTCCCACTATACAGGTCTCTCAAATCTAGCTGGGGTCTGTCCCCAATTGCACCTGAGATATTAGACTGCATAGTACAATATTTAGATTGCATCGATAGGCCTCTCTCCCACTATACAGGTCTCTCCTGTGGCGGGGTTCCGTCTCCGTATTACATTGCATCATACTCAGACTGCATTGATAGACCTGTCTCTCAAACCTAGCAGGGCTTCGGTGCCCTAACTGCATCAAGGGGGTAGGCCCTAGCTGCGCCCCTCAAGGTCAGTCCAGGGCCAGCACGTGTCCAGCCCCTATAACATACATGGTTAGCTCACCACAGTGAACCACGCTCAGGGAGACGAAGACTAAAGAAAGCCACTGTTAAAACCCAACTATATAACTATACAACCCTTAACTCCACCCTTATACCCCGACCGAGACAACAACAAGACTAAAACAACTCGGAATCGTACAATGCCGCGCAAATGACCAACCCAGAGGGAAAGAAGAGAAGAAAGAACAAACACTCCGAAACTTCAACTAAGAACCGCAACAACAGAACACACCCCCACAGACAGGCTCAAAGATCGGACCAACACTGAAAGAAGAGACAAATCCCTTTACCTAACTCCATACATCGCTGAGACCTTCTCACCAGATCGAACCAACGCAACGCCAAAACCAACTACATTGAACAACCCAACAACATCACGAAGAAGGACGAACCATACCAGATACAACAAGCACACAACTGAAGCAATAACACCATACATCACCAAAGCAAGAAGAACTCCCAACCCACAACCACGTCCCCTGGAAGACGAACCAGATGAAAACAAAAACCCTAGACTAAACCTAGAAGAACTAATCGAGGACGCTGACAACCTGAAACCTTCTCCTGAACTAGATCAGAAAACGACCCTAATAAAAAAAGGCAAACCAAGCTACTCCTCTAAACTCCACTGCAATCTAATAAATGCAAGATTCATGTCAAACCACTCTACAGAGATCTTCAATCTACTCGACGACAACGGCATCGACATCCTCTTCATCACAGAAACTTGGCTGGACGACAACTACAAAATCACACTCCAAAGCTGCCTTCAAGCAAACTTTAAATGCCTTCAAATAAACAGGAAAAACAAAAAAGGAGGAGGCATCGCAATAGCATTTAAAGAGCAGCTGAAAATAAGAACAGACGAACCACTCAACATCCCCAACTGCGAATCCATTGTCATACACCTAACAGCTAGCCCAAAAACCAACGTCACATTCATCCTGGTGTACAGACCCCCAACGTATGATGCATCCTTCGTCGACAACTTCATAGAAGCCATAACCAACATAGCCATCAACCACGAACACCTAATCATACTGGGGGACTTCAACATCTGGTTCGAAGACAGCCATGCCAACTCCCAAAATTCACTGATTGAACAACTTGCCACCATGAAACTACGACAACTAGTAAAAGGGGCAACTCACTCAGCAGGACACACCCTGGACGCAATATTCGCAGAGCAAAAACTCATCACCACGGCACAGCCAATACAAATACTGTGGAGCGACCATCTCATCATCCCATTCGTAATCACTCTGCCTACTCAAGTTTACATCCAACCTCCTAAACTCACAGCCACCACAAAAAGAAACTGGAAAGACGTAAAAAAAGGCAACCTATTTGAACAACTGGAGTTAACCAAGCCCTCAACAACAGAACTAGACCTAGCTGACCTAGACAGGAAAGCGGAGATATTACACAAATGGATCGCAGATACAATTGACAAGATGGCCCCAGAAAAACCATTCACACCATCAAAAAAGAGAGCAATGGCAAAATGGTTTACCTCACTACTAAGCACCATGAAAAAAGAAAACAAAAAGATGGAAATGGAATGGAGGAAAGACTACAACCCAGACAAAAAAACAATGTTCTAGAAGCAAATTCGCGCATACAAGAAGGAAATTCAAAAGGCAAAGAGAAGGCATTATGATGACAGAATCACAAATGCCACCAACACACAAAAAGAAATGTTCCGCATCATTAAAGAAATGAGAAACCCACCAGGCTGTGACAACACCCCAACCCCCTCGGAGAAACTATGCAACAACCTTGCAGACCACTTCAAAAACAAAATCAATGACAAATGACATCTGACAAACCATCCAACAGAGGCCAACCAGCAGCGACATACAACCAAACGAACCTAAATCAGAACCGCAGCACAAACTCAATAACTACCCTGAAATATCAGCAGAGGCATTCGCAACGCTGATAAAACACAGCAAGAAAGCAGGCTCACCGATGGATCCCTGCCCCCCGGACATCTACAAATCAATCCTCAGACAAGGAACACCAGCAGAATACTTCAGAAACCTTCTAAATCTATCACTGGCAACAGGAACCGTACCAAGGATCTTCAAATTGGCTTACATCAAACCACTTCTGAAAAACACAAGCGGGGACGTAGATGATCTCTCCAACTACAGACCAATCTCCAACATCCCCTACCCGGCCAAACTCCTCGAAACCTACGTATACAAACTAACCCAAGAATACGTTGAAGAACACCACCTCCTAGACCAAGCTCAAGTCGCCTTCAGACCCACTAGAGGTACAGAAACAGCACTACTATCCATCTGGGATGACCTAAAAACAAACGCAGACTCCAACGCAACATCTGCCCTCATTCTGCTCGACCTCTCCGCAGCCTTCGACACAGTTAGCCATGACACCCTAACCAAAAGACTAGAAGACATAGGCATAACAGACACAGCGCTACGCTGGACTAAATCATTCCTAGCAGACAGAACTGAAACCGTTTGGATCAAACCGTTCAAATCCACCCCATGAGTCAACGACTGTGGAGTACCACAAGGATCCTCTCTATCACCACTGTACTTCAACATCTACCAAACCCCAGTAATCAGAATCTTCAAGAAACACAACATCAAATGCTACAACTACGCAGACGACACTCAAATCATCTACAAGATCGAAGACACCCAAGCCGATTATTCAAACTTAACCGACTGTCTAAAAGAAGTCTTCAACTGGATGAATGGCAACAACCTGAAAATCAACCCAGGAAAAACAGAAATCATGATCATATCCAAAGACCAAGAGAAGGAAACCGCCATCCCGTGGCCAACGGAAATGGGATCCGCACCATCACCATCTAAGGTAGTAAAAAATCTGGAAGTCCTGATGGACAACACCCTAACCTTAGAACCGCAAATAAACACAACAGTCAAGAAATGCTTCTTCCTCCTCCACACGGCAAGGAAAATACGACCTTTCCTCTCCTTCACACACAAAACACTCACTATCGTCGGCCTCATCATGTCAAGTATCGACTATGTAAACAGCCTCTACCTTGGTATCCCGGAATACCTACTGAAGAAGCTACAACGGATCCAAAACACAGCAGCCAGACTACTCCTCAAACTATCCAGAAGAGACCACATCACCCCAGCCCTAAAAACACTCCACTGGCTCCCAGTAAAACAATGTATCATCTTCAAAACAATGTGCATAACGCACAGGGCAATCTCCGGACAAGGAGCAGAATTCCTACAAAAGAAAATAACAATCTACAAGCCAACGAGACCGCTCAGGTCAACCAACGAAATCCGACTGGAACAAAAACCTTACATCAAGAAGAAACTCGGAGGCACCGCTTTCTACCACTTAGCCGCGAAAACCTGGAACAACATCCCAAAAGTAATAAGGAACACTAAAGATCACCTTAAATTCAGAAAATTACTAAAAACCTGGCTCTTCAACACCAGAGACTAAAACCGAAACAACAATAAGACAAATGACACAACAGAAAAAGTCATTGACAAGCCCCTAGAACCTACAGAAGTACTCTGAGCACCAGTAGGGCTGACGCTGGACACAGGGGTCCACCTAGGGAGACGGAGGCAACAACTCCAGCCAACCCTTACCATCCCCCACCGCCCGTACAGCCACAACTAGATATCACGGGGTTGTGGAACGGACGAGATACCACCAATCACCACACAATCGTATAGACACTAGCAGGTGCGCTAGTCATGTGGGTGGGGGTGAGGAGCATGCAAAGTTATTAAGGGAGCGGGTGGAGGGGACAGCTAAATCCTCAAACGGCCTCGAATGCAAAAACGGGCACGCACCTCCTGAGGCACAGGGTGCACAAGCATCCCGTCGTGTAAGATTACACGAGCCCAACCGATTCAATCCAGGATAGAGATACCAACTAACCAATACCACTAACAATTTCCTTCTCTGCATACACCTCTCAAACTCCAAACCAAACACAACCACAAACCTCCAGCACAGCAAACCGCTCGAACTTCACTATACTGCAACAACAAAACAAAAAACACACATAGACTCGCACATCAGCACACGACGACTACCGGCCGCATACACCCCAGGCCCAGCCGACGGAACCACCGGGCTGAGGCTGCCAACAGCACATCACTGCAATCTTGCACTTTTCCAGCCTCCACCCACTAACCCACCTCTCCCTACCTCTTTCAGAGCTGCCAGAGCGCCAGGGGACCACTCCGGTGGTGATAGTGCGCGGTACAAATGACCTTTAACATTAACATTAACATTAACATCTGCCTGGGTCACACCACTGATAAATGAAACACCCTAGATCCTGCCATCCCCACTAACTACCGGCCCATCACAACAGTCCCCTTCCTTTGTAAAATTGTGGACTGCCTAGCGTATAGCCCAGTCGCACAATGCCTGTAGCAAAACCACCTTCCCGGCAAAAGGTAATCTAACTTTCACCCTAAGCACAGCACAGAAGCGGGCCTGCTGGACCTAAAAATCCAAATGGATTCCATCCAAGACTCTAGCCATCCTCCTCCTGTTAGACCTCTCTGCTGCGTTCAACATAGTCGATCACAACATACTTTGTCACCACCTCAGTCCGCACTTTCACTTCTCTCCCAAAGCCTCTGTTTGGATTAAATCCTTTCTGAGTGATCACGCCATGCAAGTATTCACGGCGGAATCTTCAGCTGCACCTCTGGGTTTCCCGCAAGGGTCGTGCCTCTCTCTGACAAAGTATAACACATACACAAAACCCTTTTTTGATATTCGTAACTCAAGGAAGATCATTAACACTAACTTCGCGGATGACACCCAAATACTCATTCCCGTCACAGGTGACCATGCCAATGACATGTCCACAATCAAAGCAGTATTCAGCACAATCCAAAACTGGATGGGCACTCATAATATATCTCTGAATGATAATATAATATGATATGATGAATCATTTATAACGCGTCTGTACACATTTGTTTTGAAGAGGGAAAATGGGACGCTCCCTTCTCCAGATTCTCGTCCAGACCATGGCCTATAACGTCACGACCTAAGCACCTGCCGCCAGAGGAGTTTGACCCTCTCACTGCCGCCCCGGATGTCAAAATCTACCATGGCCATGCCCCGCACAACCAGGCAAGCTGCACGCCATGCCCAGGTGGATCTGGCAACGACCATATGGACCAACTCGATTAAACATCACCCACAAATATCGCCATTGTTAGAGATGCCATGACGACATAGCCAGTGAACAAGAACACACCACCACACAGCAAATAGATCAGTCACTCACCAACCACACAAAGAACATACTTAGTGCTATGACGTAGAGGACCACTCACACTCACTTATGCATCGTTGGTATTTTTTACATAGGCCAACTACAGCACCGCAGAAACGCAAGACGCCAGACGAACTCGTGTACATGCTTGCAGACGCTTCCTCGCCACTAAAACCATGAAGATGTAACCCTGTATATGGACTAATGCATATGAATCTCTGTCGCCCCTCGTGAACACCATATTATGGACTATGTACCGCCACTCATGAGCCAGGCCAAGGTAGGCCGCAAATCCAGAGTCCCCAGGCAGGAGCAGCTCAGACGAAGCTGCAAGATGATGATCACGCAGAACGAACCCTGACGAGAGCCCCACAGCCAAGGCTGCAATGTTGCAATATACATGCCGCGCTCCCCGCGCCTTGGTTACTCCTGCCAATGCTAAACGCTCCTCAGAGCCGAAATACAAATCGAATGCTCATAATTCTGCTTTAGCCATGGTCTCACAACACGTGACCGGGCCGACCTGATATGATGCCAAGCCACAAGGACCAGAGAAGCTCTGGGGTCTCACCTCTGGGACACAGACTGCAACAATAAAGTGACAGGTTGGACATCGACAGCGATGGGAAAGGGCAACCCAACAGCCAATAGTCAGACCTGTCCATTGTCCGCCACTGACACATAGTCACACAGGTACACCGCGAGCTGGGAATAGCGATGCTCCCAGGCTTGGGGGCTCGCGGGTGGACCAATCAGAATACGAGGGCCTTACCACTGACGCCACTATAGGTTAGCCAATCACTAATGGTCCCCTTATAACAATTCTCTTGTAGCAACTATTAGGGATGATCCAAGCGTACCACCTGATCCTTTCTCTACCAATACCCTTTTCTTCTATATGGGTCTATACTGACCTTACCATTCGGGGAGCCAACCCGAGATAACGTTAGGTTTCGAGGCTAGTTTTCCCAGGTGACGCATGTAGTTGCGTCCTCCGGCTAGAAAAAGCGCCTGGAAGCCCACCACGAACGAAACGTCTCCTGGGTACCTGTGAGCCAAGAACATGTCCCTGTCTGTTTTGTGCAATAAACAGCAGTAACTCTTTGCTGCTGTGTGTGTCTCATACTCCTTTAGCATGCGGGAGGAGTTGGGGCCTCCACAACCCCGGAGGTCTGCGGACGCCCTGCCAACCTCCGGGAAATGACCCAGACAAGTTGGAGTCACTGCTGAGATAGACCACAGTGAGGCCGCTTGCATCAAGGTGGCCCGGCAATGCGGCCCCCTCTGCCGTTGCCCCCTTTGGAGGACTACAGGACCATTGCGGAACTGCGAGATGACCGGACAGCACAATCCTGAGATTGGCCATCGGGAGCCGACTTCAGAAGTATCCCGCCCGCGGTTGGCGAATGTCCAGGCGTGGTCTAGACAAGGGGAGGCAGCAAGCTGATTGGGAGGAGTGCCCGCAGTCGAGCGGCACCGGCAGGCGAGAGCCCGATGTGAGTATGGCACACACAACGAGCAGTGTAATGTTGTGCGGGTGGTGGGAGAAATTGTAACTAGAGTGGTGGGTAGTTCTTTGCAGTGTGTTAAGAAAAGATTTTGGATATTGAGCGGCGATCAATGTGTAAAGTGTAGCGGGGATCGGCACGAAGGCCATCCCCTCTAGTGTTACAGAGCATATTGGGTGGGGCTTTAAGCACCCATGTGTGACTGGCGAATCGCACTGATTGGTCTAGATCGTGGACACCTGTATGAAGGGGTGTGGCATTCCTATGAGTTGGCGTTGTAGATCAATGAATGGATGAGGATTCCTAATGATGGAGTTTTTTAGCTCGGTGAATAGATGACGTATTCCCACAGGAGGTAGCTAGATTGTTTCTCAGTGCGGAAGATAGTTGGCTGGTTAAGCTCCCCTAGAGAGGGGGCGTATCACATGCGAGGTGGTGCAGTGTGCGCAGTCCAACTGTAATAACAAAGTGATTGATGAATACTCCACTCCATGCATGGTGGGAAGACAGCTGTGGGGATCGCAGGGAATAACATTGTCAAATATGGCGTGTTTTCATTTTGCTTTAATTGTACCTAGCGGTAACCCATTGTAGTAGTTGGTGACGTCACCCGTAGGATTTGCATATGAAACTGCAGTCTTTTTTCAGGTGTGATCGGGGCAGGGACACGCGGTACGGTAGGGATGAAGGGGGAGAGGAAGAATTATCTACCCTTGGTTTGTTATTTTATTAGGTGCTTGAAGTAATACGTAAGGCAATTCTGCCCGCAATATATTTTAGCTGAACTACTTTTCCACATAAACACTGTGTGTGTGCTAAAGCAACCTAATTTTGCACATTTCCTCTTAGTGATCCACATATGCAGGAGAAGGCCGGCACGTCCTCGACAACAGGGGTCGCTCTAAGAGGTGGTGCGGCCAGTGGGAGAGGGAAAAGAAGGGCATACACTGTGCAGGCGGTGAGGGCAGAGGGGAAGGAGGAGATGTTAGAAGTACGTTAGAAGCACGTTGCAGGTGCGCCAAGTAGCGGCGGCACAGGAAAGGCGGGGCAGCTGAAAAGCACGCTGCACAGGGCATGAAGCTGTAGGGGGCTTCATGTGCCACGGGTTGAAGGGTGCCCTAGCTCCGAAAGGAGGAGTATAAAGGAAGGTGACAGTGTTGTAAAGATCAAGAGGGCGGTGGCGCCCAGCACGAAAGTATTGTAATGAAAAATAATATATATTGCTTTTCCTTGCAGCGGAAAGTCGAAAGACCCCAATTTACAGGGCCAGGTAACGGTGGGGTTTAAAAAGTGAAGTTTCCAAAATGTTTATGTATTATGGGATAGGGGAAGGGTACAGGGCCAGCACATTAACAACACCACTCCAGCATATCTGCATGACACTAACACCGCACAGGGATAAAATAGTAAAGTACGGTGTTGAATGGACTCAAGGGACGGATAACAGAATTAGGATACCATGGCCGCACAACGGCAGCTTTGACATGTCCACACAACATTCATTACTATCATATTTACACAAAACATATAAGGGGAAGAAGTTAGCGAGCCACCTAGAAATGTTTGATCTCTGGAGGATGTTCCAGGGACATATACCAGGTGTACCAGGGATGTTCAACGTACAGGAAGTAAAAGAGGAGAAGGTGAGCAAGGAGGCGAGTCCCGCGCACCTCAAGCTCCTCCCAGCACTGAGGGGAGTGAGGAAGAAACAGAAGGACCATATCCAGTTGCAGAGGTAAAAAAGGAGGGTGAGGGAGAGATACCCATAACTAAAGAGATAAAGAAAGAAACAGAAGGGCTGTATCCAATAAGAGAATTGAGAGAAGCGACCCGCGCACAGTTAACAGCCGCTGAGGGGTACTCAAACCCTATATACAGCCCACCGCCATATGCGCCACCGGACAACTACCAAGGGAGTGCAACAGACATAAAATTGGCAAAATTGGCACAGGTAAGCTCCGGGAATATAAAAAAGGCACAGATAGATTTGGCAAGTATAGGGCCAGATGAATGGATCGCAGCACAGGTGTTACTGAAGCTTCGAGGGATGTTAACAGGGGAAGAGGAAGAAGTAGTAAAGAGGGTAGGTAAGGAAGAGACAGAATCCACACAGAGAGGATGCGAGGTAAGTACAAGGGAAGGGGGAAGCATGACACGGGAAGAAGAAGCAGCGCTGGAGGCAAAATTAACAGAGCTGAGGGAAGCGAGGAGCATGTTGATTAGACAGCTCGAACAGGAAGAGCGGGAGAGAACAGTGAAGAGGAAGGAAGCAAAGGAGGACAGAACGGGATTAAAACAACAAGAGGAAGAATGAAGGAAACGAGAAGAGGACTGCATAAGGGGATTGCAGAAAGAGTAACACGCATGGAGCAGTGGGAGATATGGAGGAAAGAAGAGGGAAGAGAATGACAGGGAAATGACACTATGGAAGAGGAATATTATATCAGAGAGTGCACGAAAATACGTGGAAGGGAAACTTATAGAGAGTACATTGACAAGAGAGGGCGGGATATGGAACAACAAGGATGAAGGTGCAAGGGTACTGGAACAAGTAAGTGACGCGATAATGAACAAACTTTGCAGGGCAAGAGTGGGGTTAGAGGGTGATGGGAGCAAAGAATGCAATACAGGGCTAAGAGGAACAAGCAAGGAACATGGGGTTAGGACACACGCGCGTAGCAATAAGCAGCCAACAATCATGCCGGCACAGGAAGGTACAGAGAAGACAGGTGAATACACAGGCATAGACTTAGAAACTATAACGGTGGGGGGGGAACCAAACACGAAACTCACATCCTCAGATGAAGACAGGTGAATACACAGGCATAGACTTAGAAACTATAACGGTGGGGGGGGGGAACCAAACACGAAACTCACATCCTCAGATGGATTTTGCAGTGAGGAGGAAGAGGGATCGTGCGGAGGACAAAGTGAAGGAAGTGGGGAGGGACTAAGCAAATTGTAGATAACACACACAGATTGCAGGTCATCATGGGAATGTAAGACACCAGAAGAAGGAAGGACAGAAAGAGAGGGCAAGAGACAACAACGAGAAGGTACACAACGACCACCGACACCACCAGCACAGCACACGCCATATGTTAATAGACTTAGAGACCTCCCAGAGCGCAGAATGTAGGGATCAGCTACCCCACCTAAGAAGGAGCAGATGGGTCAACTGAGAGAACGTAAGACAATAGGGGATAATAGACTTACACCACACATTACTGACATTTGTGATGATTTTACTGACATGGAAGAAGAGAGCGAATACACGCACACATCACTGCACAAACACATGCGAGGAGAGGCAAAAGAATACACACTAATGCCATTACTCGAGAGAGGGGGGGCAAGGCCACAATATGTCCCATGGTAACATGCAGACAAGGAAAACATAAAATGCAGGCTACCATCTTTGAGTGGAGGAGCAGGGAAATGGATATATGAAATGGAAAAGCAAACTGCGGGACAAAAGCTAGCAGTGGGCGATGTCAAGGGGCTACTGATTTCCATATTTGGTGACGCAGCGGATGACATTTGGAAGAGGCCGGGATTCCCATGGGTGACTATCAGTGACACATCACATGATGGGGCACCATTTGCAAATAGCAGACAGGCACTATGGCAAGCGCTGAGGGTACAATACCCAGGCACAGCAAATATAGGGGTAATAACCTCACGCAAAATGCGTGAGAATGAGGACCCTGTTGATTACATACAGGAATTCCAGGAGAAGTGGTGCCGGAAATGCGGGAACCATGGGACAAAACACTAGCAATTCTTTTCCACATACTGATACAGAGCCTCCCAGAACCAGTACAAAGACAGTTAAGGAAATTGGTTGGAATGGAAGCAAAAGCACGGCCAGAAATACAGCTAATGGTAATACACCATTGTAGGCTCTGGCAAGAAAAGATGAAACAAAAAGAGGAAAATATGCCATGGAAGGTGCGCTAATAACAAGCTCTGACCAGGTCACTCCAGCACCAGACACCACACAACAGCAACAACAACCAACAACATCACCACAGCAAGCACAAATGATGACACAGCAAATGCCACCACCTCCGCCATACACAGCCCAACACCAATACGCTCCTCCGATGGGGGGTGGAAACACGCCAGTGGGAAACGGCTACACAAACAGCTACAGGGGGAGGGGTGGGTCAGCAAGAGGGAGGGGATTCAGACATGCCACACCACAGCAAGGGGTAGGGTTCAGAGGGTACAACTAATATGGACAGCAGGGGTACTCTGACAGCACTGGGGGATACCCGTGGCAAGCACAAGAGCCGCCAATGTGCTGGACATGTGGGCTAGTAGGACATGTAACACGCACATGCAGAGCAAGACCGGCACAAGCAGGCTGGGGAGAGCATGGGCAACAGGGGTACAATGGGGGAAAACAATACTATCAACAACAACAACCACAACAGGTGACCGAAACACAAACACAACAACAAGCGCCACCTCAGAAGCAACAACAAACATACACGACACCACCTGCACCACAAGTGCAGTACCAACCAGCCCAACAACAAGCGCAACAGCAAATGGCAACAACACAACAACAACACGTCCAGACAGTACAACAGCTCACACAAATACAGGACAATAAACTACTACCCGCAGACACACCAATACAATAGACACAATTATGGAGGGTGACAATATTGGATCACAACCCATACACAGGGAATGGACAGTCCCTATACCCACAATAGGACAGCCCACACACGTCCTTGATGTGTCCCATCCTATCAGTAACAGCTAACCCTGCAGAGGAACCATGCATAAAGGTGGCGATAAGTGACAAAACATTCTCTTTCTTAGTTGACACAGGGGCCACTAAGTCTTGTATTAGGGAAGGGAAGTTCAAATTGTCAGGCGATGCCATGCACACTCAAGGATTCTCTGGGGCTCGAGGGCTGGTTCCTTTTACTGATAACGTCTCCTTATCTGTCGGAGATCATGACCTATCTCTGCCACTGCTATACTCAAAACAAACGCCAGTAAATATACTTGGGAGAGACATCATGAGCAGACTGAACATGACTATATACTTCACTGACAAGGGAATAGTGTGCTCCACACCAGGCATACACATGCTCACCGCACGACACATACTGCAGGCTTACTGTGGCAAAACAGTGGCAAGGGCAGAACCAGTGGACGGGGACCTCTTCCCATATGGAATAGACATGGCAATAGCATGGCTACCAAGAATTGAGGGCAAGGTGTGGGGGAGACCAGCAGCATACCTTTTCAGACCAGAAACACCCACTAGTGAGGAGGAAGGGGCAATAATATGAGTTGACATAGAGAGCATTGTGGCAACCACAGATTACATTGCAGTACACACCGAGGATGGGGAAGGGAAAGCATGGAGAGCAGTAATAGCACTAACAGAAGGAGGCAGGCTAACGCAGGTGTCAGATGAGGAACTGTTCTCGGATGAAGCAGGAGATGGGGAGATGGTGTCCCAGATGAGTGTCTATGTTTGGTTGAGAGTGACATACATAGATGTAGCACAGAAAATGACAATGGCACTAGACGCACCAACCCCTACCCAAGTACCTTTCTACGAGGAAGATTTAGCAGCAGTACCCACCTCTCCATGGACTGCTAATCCGTATGATGTGGGCTGCATAAAAAGCATTGGAGGAGTCCAAATAATGCGAAAGAAAGGTGCAATGCTGCCCAGGGTGAAACAGTACCCACTATCTAAGGAAGCTGATGAAGGGATATATGAAACAATAACTGCCCAGTGGATAGAGGAATATTGGTACCATCAGAGTCACCATGCAACACTGTGGTGTATCCTGTGCGCAGGGCAAAGGGAGGGTCCTGGCATTTCATACAAGATCTCAGGCCTCTCAACCACATTGTAGAGGCAGAGTACCCAATAGGAGCTAACCCAGCCACCATACTGTGCGGAATACCAGCCGAGGTATCACGATTCACTGTTATCGACCTCAAAAATGCATTTTTCTCAATACCACTACACCCTGATTCACAAGATTTAACAAGTTTCACAAACCGCAACACAAATTGGAAACACACTACCCCATGGGTACTGCAAGTCACCCTCCATCTTAAACAGAGTAATACGAATGGACCTAGGAAACATAGAGATGGAAAGCACGGTGCTGCAATATGTAGATGACATCATCATCTGCAGCACCACTGAGGAGAAGTGCAGGAGGGACTCTGTAAAGATGCTCACAGTGCGGGCTGAGAAAGGATACAAGGTTAACAAGGGGTAACTGCAGTACTGTCAAGAACAAGTAATTTATATCGGGCAGATCATTTCACAAAAGGGAAGGAACATTGCACCACAAAGGGCACAAGCAATAACAAATACACAACAGCCGCAGCACTGCCGCAGAGAACTGCAGCAATTCCTTGGCCTATGCAACTACTGCAGAGCATGGGTGTCACGCTTCAACCCTGGAAGTGTTGGCATCAGTGGAGACTGGGAGGAATTGTGCGCACTAGCCGGCTGCAGCGGTCTAGTGTACACCAAAGATGGCCGCCGCATGTTTATAGGCAGTTACTTCCATCTACGCTTCGTGTTGTATCCGTCTAAGGACCCTCGCTGCTTGTGCACCTTGTTCGTACTAGCGTTTTGTGCTCTCTCATATTCCCTTGCCTAATTTTTGTCCTCTACTCTCCCTGTTAGCTTTATCCTTTGTTCCTTGTTAGCAAATCTTTCTGTCCTAACCATTCTTTTCTTGCTATCCTTTGTGCCTTCTAGCCTTCGTTTCCCTGCGAAGTAATGACTCTTTGTTACTTCCGGGTTGAATCGCTATCCGCTTCTGTCCTCTCACTGAACTTCGAGTTAAGGTAACAGAACTTACCTATTTCCTTTGATTTTTCAACTTTTTTCTAGGTGTTCCCACCATTTGTATCTTTCTCAGTTATTATTCTTACCTGGGATTTTTCCTGCTCCGGTTTCTTCGGATTCGGCATCCTCTTCCGGAAACCGCACTTCTCGCACCTTCCACTTGTTGGTTCTGATTTTCCGATTTTCATTTTTTCTATTTTACCTTTTTTTTCATACTTACCTTCCTTTCCTCAATCTACGTTTGTTCTTCCCGCTTTCCCTTCCTGTCTTATTTGGACGCCCTTCCTGTTGCTGCAAGTTCTATCGGAGGTTGCTTGGATGACTGTGTTCTATCCTGACAAAGGACCGGAGACCTTGTTCTTGCCACTGGGTATCAAGGGTGATCCTTAGAAAATGTACACAGCAGGAAAAGAGAGACTTTCCCCTTTCTCCTGGTTTCAGAACATGTCTACCATCAAGGACATCACCTCGACAGTCCACACCGAACTGTCACCTCATCAGGGTTTTTTCTGCCACATCGGCTTTTTCCCTGGACAATTTTTGGGGGCTTGCTCCTTGGGGTTCCTCTTGATCCTGTTTATTTACAGGTCAGGGTGGCCTCCGAGGGAGCTCGCCCTTATTTGGACGAGAAAAAGGAGTAAAAGAAGAAGGAAACTAAAGGAAATCGAAAGAAAAAGGTATTGGACGTCTTAAAGGAAGATTCAGGTGAGGAGGTGGAATGGGAGGTAGCACGGAATCTGACAGTATACAACGCCAAATCACAACCATGGCTTCCCTGGAACAATGGGGAGGGAGAGAAATGGGTAAGTCCCGGGGTTTTTTGTTTAAGGGGGATTGAGCAAAAAAGGGGACTATTCATACAATGTAAACAACAAGAACAATGCTCAATTACCTCTCTTTTAGTCCACCTTATAAGCTAGTCAGATAGAAACTAAATCAATTGAGGTGAATAATCTATTTCATTTCCCCACTAAACATATATGTTGACAGACAACTTTGTCATACCAGAGAAATACAAATGTTTAAAACCACATTTTAATCGATAATTAAATTCAATACATAGTGTGGTATATGCTTTCCACAAGACATTACCATCTTACAAATATATTAAAAACAAAGTACATTTGAAAAAAACAATTTAGAACAAACACTTTAGGCAAAACAAATCCGGAGTGGTGGCACAATAGTGCCAATTATGGCTGAGATTAGTCAATGACAAACACGATTATGCATAAACATAAAATGTTGTTATTGTTGTCTGCTTTAACAAAGGAGCAAACTATATGTGTTCAAACACAAGTTACACAGATGTTTTGTGTAGAAAAGACAACATTGTTTAAAGTGTCTTGGGGATGTCTACATATGTTTCGGCTAAACAGAGTACCGTGAACACATTCCCTGGTGTTCCGCTGTTATTGTTTAAAGCCCTCTTCAGGACAGTGTGTTGTTCTAAAAAATTGACAGTACGTTCAATGCTCCCGTCTCCATTTGATTGAAATTGAAAAGGAGACTCTAAAGAAAGAAAAGAAAAGAAATTGAACTCATTTTTTGGTTAATCGTCCCCGATTGTGCAAAGTTTAAAAAAACAAGGTGATTTTTAAAAAAAACATTATCTTTGGCTAAATGTATTTCTGATCGGGCAATTGCATGCCCTATATGAGCAGTTTCACTGACCTTTTGATCTTGAGATGGTTGGACTAAAGTATTTGATAGTTTTTTCAGGCCGTAATTTCCTGTATCATGAATTTGTAAATTTGGACAATTTATCCACTTGGTAGCTTCAAATCTGTTTCTCAACAATTCGGAAGACAGATGCGTTTTTGCATTTTATTTTGAGGCTCTCAACCTATTATGGCATAGACAGAGGGAAGGAAAACACAGGGTTGTCTGATATGTTTTTGAAAAACATTTTGTTTTGTTTTTTTTAAAAAGAAGTTTCTCTTGCAGAGATGCATTAATTAGCATACCTCCTTGCTTAGGCTTCTTCATGGCTTTTTGCTGCTGTTTTCTGTTTCTAAAGGAGATTCTGAGGGCCCGCGTGCATCGACTTCAACTTTGTGAACGTCTGCCTGAGGAATAAAGTGAACGGGCGAGTTTGTAATTATATTAGTTCCCGATGGAAAACAAGTTACCATATTTCTGCATGTTTATCTACCCGCCTGTGTTTAGTTACTCAGTAGTCACTGAATCGATTCTATAATTGTAATACAAGCGGCTATGGTGCAGCGGCATTTGTTTACCTGATAGTTGATCTCGTTTTCAATATTTATGCGTGGCATCTTTCAGATCTCCGTTCGCGTGCACCTTCGTGGTCAGACAGTTCGAAGGAGTCGCGAGTTATTCCCTGCCATGTTTATGTGGTCAGGTGATCATGTGTAAGCGTGATAACGCACCGTAATGCAGCGTGGTCTAGAGCGTAGTCAGAGTTTGTGATTGGGAGACGTTGAATGTACCGTATTTTGAATGCATCTCAGTGCCGCCATCTTGAAGTGGTATGCATGAGCGAGAGTGCAAATTGGAATGCTACTTCACTCAGTAATAGGTAGATGATGCAAACACAAAGATAATTAGTGAATTATTCAGAAATTATTTTATATTGTGTGGATTTGAATTGGTGCCGTCTGATTTCGCAATTACTAAAAGATTCTACAGCCGTGAGATGTATTCTAAAACTGGCATATTTCTCAGAGTTATTTTGAGGACGTCGTTTTCCGCGCCCCCTACTTAGGGTTTCAATTCTTGATGCAATCGCTAATTAAATCAATAGTGCATCTCAGCAAACTTAGTTAAGATGTTATATATATCTCATATATATCTGCTTAATATTCATGCCCCCTACTTAGGGGCTTAGATTCATGATGTAGTCACTGGTGAATTTTATAGTACACCTTCATAAGCTTGTTTCAGATATTTATATACATCAGTTGAATGGGTGAGGGAGATCTAGAAGTTAGAAAAAGATGCCCCATTCGACTGCAGAGTTCAGACCGTTGTTCACAGTACCTAAGTCGAAGATCCACTTTTGTTCACTCTTCCGGAGGGCCAGGTCTCTATTGCCCCCTCTTTTTGATGCTTGAGATGTTTGGATTATAAACCAAAACATTTCACTTGATTTATGTTTTAACTTCATGTAGTGGGCCACTAGAGGTTTATTAGGTGTTTGATTTCTGATGTTGCATCTGTGTTCTCCGATCCTAGTTTTAATTTGTCTTTTCGTTTTGCTGATGTATAGTAATTGGCATGGGCATTGGATGGCATAAATAACCCATTGTGAACAACAGTTTGTAAAATTTTTAAACACCCAAGGTTTTCCTTTCAGTTGAATACTCTTCATATTTTTGGTTAGAGAGCAGACTGAACAGTTGCCGCATTTAAAATGTCCTGTAACAGCTGGGAGATCCCATAGTGTTCTTTGCATGTTGTTTTTTTTGTTTTCTTTGGGATATGTATGTACAAGATTATCTCGTAGATTGTTTTGTCTTTTAAAGGCAAACCTCGGTGGTGCTGGTGAAAAATCCTCTGTTTTCATGATGTGCCAGTTTTTCAAAATTAGTTTACGTAAATTGTGACTTATCGGACTGAAGGTTGTAACACAGGTAATTTTTTCCGTGGGAGTGTTTTTTATGGGGTTCTTAGCCCTCTTATATGCTACGTTTATTTGTTTTTTTGGATATCCTCATTGTTTGAGTCGTTGTTTGAGTTGCTTTCCATGTGTTTCATAGTCCAGGCGAGTGCAATTTCTTCGGACTCTTAAGAATTCTCCTATCAGAAGATTTGATTTTAGGCTCGCTGGGTGAAAGCTTTGGTACTCTAGTAAGGTATTTTTATCAGTTTTCTTCCTGTATAGATTAGTAATGAGAGTGCCATCATTTTGTGTCCTGATTTCTAGGTCCAAGAAGGGAATGGCTTCAGTGTTGTGAGCCATAGTGAAATCGATGTTTTGATTACATTGGTTTAGCCATTGGTGAAAATCCTCAAGGAGGGAAACTGGACCCCTCCATATCATGAAGCAGTCATCAATATATCTGTGCCAAGCTTTTATATTTGATGAATATGGGTTGTTGTTGTGATAAATTGAATTAGTTTCCACATAGTCCATATATAAGTTGGCTATATCTGGTGCAAATGTTGCACCCATACTTGTTCCATGTTTTTGATTGTAGAAAGTCTCCTGAAACAGGAAATAATTTTCTGTGAGAGCTAACCTGGCACATTCCAGGATGAAGGCGGTGGACACCGTTTTGTTGTTTATATTTCGTTGATTTAAATATTGTTCAAGGATTTGGAGACACTCTGCTTGCTGGATACTGGTATAAAGGGCCACTACATCTAGCGTAACTAGAATATCGCCATTTTCAATTTGAATGTTTTCCAAAGTATTGATCATACTAGTAGTGTCCTTGATATAGGATTTCATTTTTAAGACCCATGGTCTCAAGAACCAATCAACATATATGGACAGAGGTTCCAAGATAGAATCTATTGCTGACACAATCGGTCGTCCTGGTGGTTTTTCACTGTGTTTGTGCACTTTTGGCAACAAATAAAAGGCTGGAATCATAGGGTTAGAGTTAGTGAGGAACATTTTTTCGTCATGATCTATCCACCCTCTTTCTTGGGCGTGCGCCATTAGGCTGGATATTTCTTCTTTGAGTCTTGGTGTTGGATCCCCCTGGAGATGTCTATAGAATTTTTGATTTGAGAGTTGGAACTTGGCTTCTTCATTGTAGGCTTCTTTATTCCAAAGGACAATACCTCCTCCCTTGTCTGCAGGTTTAATTACAAACAGGGAGTTGGTTTGTAGGTCTTTTAGTGCTTGTCTTTTGGATCGGCTCAGATTATCTTGCAGAAAGTTGTTTTTCGAGATCAACTTTTTTGTTTCATCGATGATTTTGTTTTCAAACGCAGCAATGGCTGGACTTATCATCGTTATAGTGGGGCAGAACAATACCAGGAATTAGCTAATGCCATTCAGGGGCTTCGTTTGGAGATACAGACCCTCAAGGATCAAAACACTGTTCTGAGCCAACAAGTTGCTCTTCGAGAAGACACCCGAGGTGATCTTCCCGCTCTTCCATTCCCCTTTGGAAAGTATGACGGCAACCCAAAGCACCTTAAGGGATTTCTGGATGCCTGTCAAGTATATTTTTCCTTCCGCCCTAAGACCTACGAAACAGATAGATCCAGATGGGCTTTGTGATCGCCAACTTAATAGGGAACACACTTGCTTGGGCCACAAATGCTGACCCATGAATGTCTAATTATTTACAGTTTGTTCAAAACTTCAAGAGCCGTTTTGACCAACCTTAAGTGCAATTCTCTTCATATGAGGCAATGGTGGACATCAGACAAGGAACACAGGAGACCTATGTCTCACAGTTTCACAATTTCAACATTACTCTGCACAATCAGGATGGCCCGATTCAGCACAACAGACGCTGTTTCACAGAGGATTACACAATGAGATTAAAGACGAGTTGGCAAGAATGTCCAGACCCAGCACGTTTCTGGAACTCGGTACAGCGGCACTACAGATCAAATTTTGCTGCAATCAAAGGAAGAAGGAACCAAGAAGAGGAAGAAATTACTCCCCATTACCAACCTTCTTACCCAACCCAAGAGATCGTGGATACACTGAAGAACCTATGCAGATAGGAGCTACGAGAGGACCGTTGTTCTCCGAGGAAAGAAGAAGGCAAAGAGAAAAAGGTCTCTGTGCCTACTGTGGTTCAGCTAAACACCAATTAAGTCCCTGTCCAGAAATTCTTCTTAAACATCAGGGAAACGATCAACCCCGAACCTATGCAGGGGAGGTATCGGGGAGTTGTGCATCAAACGGTGTCCGGTCAAATGGTCGAAAATAAATGGTCGAATGACCATTTGATCGAATCAAAATGGTTGGAAAATAAAAGGTCGAATTTTTTTATTTATTTATTTATATATTTTTTTAAAGTTTTGGTTGCTTAAAAAATATTTTTAATAAAGAAAAAGGGGGTTCTGGGGGGAAACCCCCCCATAAAATAAAAAAATAATGAAAAAAAATTCAACCTTTTTTTTCCGACCATTTTACTTCGATCAAATGGTCATTCGACCATTTGGTTTTCGACCAAATGACTGGTAACCACATCAAACCCTGTGACCACACCAAATCAGTAGAAGAAGAGGAAGACAATCGTCTAATGGTGTTCGCTATATAGTTGCAGATTTCCCCTCAACAGAGCCTCAAGACACATGCCATGTTGGACTGTGGAGCTGCAGGAAACTTTATGGATGTTACCTGGGTCGAGAACAACTTGATACCACTCAGAGAGAAAAAGAAGCCTATTCCTGTGGAAGGTGTGGTTGGTACTCCTTTATAATCCGGACCCATAATTATGGAGACTTTCCCCATTCAGGTAACGTTGGGCAGTCATACTGAACATTTAACATTTGACATAATTAGAGCTGCCCACTTCCCAGTCATACTCGGAATACCATGGCTGAGTCGTCATAATCCCAAAACAGATTGGAAATCCAACACCCTTTGTTTTGCATCCACCTACTGTACACAGTTTTGTCTCACTGACTCTGAGAAGGTCTCTCAGACCAGTGAACCAAGCACACCTATCAAGGTATCTGTGTCTTTAGTACCAGGACAATATCAGGAATATTAGGAGGTGTTTGAGGATAGACTCCCTCGGTTGTTACCTCCACATAGACCTGAAGACTGCTGTATCGAACTCCAAGAAGGTGCTCAAATTCCATTTGAACGGATGTTTCCTCTCTCAGTTCCAGAGAAGCAGGCTCTCAGGGAGTATCTGGATGCCAATCTACATAATGGACTGATTCAAGTGTCTAAATCCCCAGGAGGTGCATCCTTGTTCTATGTCTCCAAAAAGGGGTCTTCTGAACTAAGACCTTGTATAGATTACAGAGATCTCAATTCTTTGACCATCAGAGATCGATTACTCTATGCCACTCATTAGGGACATTCTTGAGGCAGTTTGTGATTCTCGATTCTTTACTAAGTTAGACCTACGTGGAGCCTACCACTTACTGCGAATCAAGAAGGGCAATGAATGGAAGACTGCCTTTCGAACGCCATTAGGTCTCTATGAATACAGGGTCATGCCTTTTTGGGCTTGTCAATGCCCCTGCAATCATTCAAAGGTTTGTGGATAAGATATTCGCTGATCTCTTATTTTTGTCCATGGTTGTGTACTTGGATAATATCTTGATATTCTCCACCAACCTAGAAGAACATCGCAAACATGTTAAAGAGGTGTTGGGCTGATTGCAAGCCAACCAATTGTACGCCAAAATGGAGAAATGTATATTTGAGGCGACTCAGCTTTCTTACTTAGGATTCATATTAACATCCGCAGGTGTCCAAATGGATCCCGACAAGGTCAAGGCTATATTAGAATGGAAGGAACCTACTGTAACGCTCACCTGATATCCACGGTGACGCCACTCAGCCGGTCCGGACTTCTGACCACTTCGAACCCTTCCCTGGACTTGCTCAACCAAGCACTGGGCCTGAAACACAGTATTATCAGAGGTCAATTCCTTATTGGTCTTGCTTGTCTGGCCCCCATTTCTTCCCTGGGTCCCAACCTTCCCCCAGACCTCTCCTCACCTTGTTTTTTGATGTGGGGCGCTCTCCGTCCTGCCTTCGATGCAGGGGTGCATTGGGTGATGCGGGCTGGAGGGTGCCTCGTTGCTTCACTGGCACGGACCCAGCAGACGGGGCTTGCTGCGGCTTCAGCCCGACCGGTAATTGGAATGAGTCTTACAAAAGTTCTGATGGCTCTAGTCCCTTTAATACTGTGTCTTTCTTTCCTTAGGTGATGAAGGTCTTGAGGATGGTGATGCACTGCTGAAGTAAGTAGTAATGTGGAGCGTGATGCTTATTGGCTTCCTTAGCACTAACCAATGTTCGTCTTTTCCGTTTCCTTTTAGGTGCTGCAGTAACCCAGCATGGAAACGAGCTGAGGTGATGAGCTTCGGTGAGAAAGCGCGATGTGCGGCGCCTCTTAAATGTTTTGCGCTAACCTGATCTGTCTTTTCCGCTTTTTCAGATCGGTGGGATGTTCCGGAGCAGAAGTTGTCCGATCGACGGGAGTTCAGGTAAGGATTAAACCCCTATTTGCAAATTCGAGAGAGCTAAGTATTGCAGAATGCTTACAAACGTCTTTTCTTCTATTCTTCTCCCCTTTGGTAGGGAGCGGCGTGCCGAGATGGAGATGACTCTGCCGTAGGAATCCGCAAGACTGGGAAGAGCTGGACAGAAGTTGGATGCTCTTCGAGGTGAGTATTGGCAACAAAGTTCTTATTCTTGCAGGTGCGCTGGCGCTGAAGAAAGAAGTGGGCCTCTTCAGGAGATCCGAGCACAGTGAGTGTCACGCTGCAGGTGCAGAGAAACGCAAAGCATGTTTCTCAGGCCAGGTGTGGTTTAAATAGTCTGTAGGTATCCCTGGGCTGAGCCACACACGAAAGACTAGACCGCTCATCCAGTTCAAGGAACTGAATTACATGGGGGCATCCATTGCCCCATAATATATTGCAAGTCCAATACTAAGTGGATCTCAGGACTGTGTGTGAGCTTGGTGCCAAAGGCGCCAAGTCTGAGTCCAAGTAGGTGTCTGGGGAGATGGAGAGGCCCTTGGGGCCGACTAGGTGGCCGTGATCTGGCTCCAGCCTGATATGCCGGGGGGCTGGGGGCAGGAATCGTAACACCTACAACTGTGAAGGAGGTTCAGAGGTTTTTGGGACTGGCAAATTTTTATAGATGTTTCACCTCTAATTTCTCTGGTTATCCTGCCCATAACCTCCTTACTTAAGAAGGTTGTTCCGTTCTTGTTCTCCACTGATGCTCAAGAAGCCTTCGAAAGATTGAAAGGGTTATTTAGTACAGCTCCAATACTAATAAAGCCTGATCAGATGCAGCCTTTCATTCTAGTGGCAGATGCGTCAGGAGGCGCTATTGGTGCAGTACTACTAAGAGAAGGACGGGACTGAGCATCCTATTGCCTATTACTCCCGCACTCTGACCACTAGTGAAAGGAATTATTCTGTTCTTGAAAGAGAACTTTTAGCCATTTGCCAAGCTTGCAAGGAATGGCGACATCTTCTCCAGGGTGCCACTCATCCCTTTCTGGTCAGAACTGCCCACCGCAATCTCAGGGTTCTCCAACAAATGGAGTGCAAGAACTCTCGCCATGCTAGGTGGGCATACTATTTCTCGCATTTTGACATCAATATCACTTACGTTCCCGGTTCAAAAAATGTTGTGGCAGACTCTTTATCCAGGAGTCTAGGCGATTGGTCTGGCAAGTATACCGACAACGAACCTCTTTTACCTAATCCCAGGTTTCTGGATGCTGTAATTCCATTTCTTAAGGATGTACTCGAAGCCACCGGGAGAATGAAGAAGGAAGGATATCCCGGGAATTTGACCTCTCTTTGGAATTGTTTGATGGTCCATGAGGGAACGCTCTTTTTGCCATCACCTGCATTACAAACTCAGGCACTACAATGGTGTCACGACAACCCCATTTCCGGTCACATAGGACAAAATGCTACTGTGGAATTGCTCTCCAGACAATTCTGGTGGCCTCATATGAATAAGGATGCTAAGTTGTACATCAAGTCCTGTCCCATTTGTGCCTCGAGAAAAGTATCTAGGCAAAGACCACTAGGACTACTTCAACAGAAAGAATTACCATCTAGACCTTGGGAACAAATATCGATGGATTTCATTGTGGAATTACCTGTTTCCAATCACCATACTGCCATAATGGTGACAGTGGATACCTACAGAAAATTAGCACATTTCTCTGCTTTAACTGGAGTTCCCTCAGCACCGGAGACAGCCAGGATTTTTCTCAGGGATGTGGTGAGATTGCATGGTTTACCCCAGACAATAACGTCTGACCGAGGGGTACAGTTCACCTCCAAGTTCTGGGCTTCTCTTTGCCAGCAGATGGGCATACATCGGGCTCTTTCGTCAGGATATTACCCTCAGAGAAATGGCCAAAATGAGCGATTGAATGCCACACTGGAGCAGTACCTTCACTGTTTTTGTAATATAGAGCAGGATGACTGGGCTGCCTACCTTCCAATGTCGGAATTCTCATATAACAATGCCAAACATACCGCCATTAACATAAGTCCGTTTTTCTGCACCTATGGGTTCAATCCGGGTGGTGCTGGCTTAAGAAGGGGACATCCTGTCAGGCTTCCACCCTGGAAGCATTGGCATCAGTGGAGACTGGGAGGAATTGTGTGCACTAACCGGCTGCAGCCGTCTAGTGTACACCTAAAATGGCCTCCGCATGTTTATACGCGATTACTTCTGGATACGCTTCGCGTTGTATCCGTCTAAGGACCCTCGCTGCTTGTGCGCCTTGGTCGTACTAGCGTTTTGTGCTCTCTCATATTCCCTTGCCTAATTTTTGTCCTCTACTCTCCCTGTTAGCTTTATCCTTTGTTCCTTGTTAGCGAATCTTTCTGTCCTTCTAACCATTCTTTCCTTGCTATCCTTTGTGCCTTCTAGCCTTTGTTCAATCGTTATCTGCTTCTGTCCTCTCACTGAACTTCCAGTTCATGTAACAGAACTTATCTTTTTCCTTTGATTTTTCACATTTATTCTAGGTGTTCCCACCATTTAAATCTTTCTCAGTTATTATTGTTTCCTGGGTTTTTCCTGCTCCGGTTTCTTCGGTTTCAGCATCATCTTCCGGAAACCGCACTGCTCGCACCTTCCGCTTGTTGGTTCTGATTTTCCGATCTTCATTTTTTCTATTTTCGCTTTTTTTTCATACTTACCTTCCTTTCCTCAATCTATGTTTGTTCTTCCTGCTTTCCCTTCCTGTGTTATTTTGGACGCCCGTCTTGTTGCTGCAAGTTCTATCGGAGGTTGCTTGGACGACTGTGTTATATCTGGACAAAGGACCAGAGACCTTGTGTTTGCCACTGGGTATCAAGGGTGATCCTTGGAAGATCTACACAGCAGGAAAAGAGAGACTTTCCCCTTTCTCCTGGTTTCAGAACATTTCTACCATCAAGGACATCACCTTGACGGTCCACACCGAACTGTCACCTCATCAGGGTTTTTTCTGCCACATCGGCTTTTTCCCTGGACAATTTTTGGGGGCTTGCTCCTTGGGGTTCCTCCTGATCCTGTTTATTTACAGGTCATGGTGGCCTCTGAGGGAGCTCACCCTTATCTGCACGAGAAAAAGGAGAAAAAGAAGAAGGAAACTAAAGGAAATCGAAAGAAAAAGGTATTGGACATTGGACATCTTAAAGGAAGATTTAGGTGAGGAGGTGGAATGGGGAGGTAGCACGGAATCTGACAATGGGTCTTTGATTACAGCTCATACATAGGACCACTGCTCGAGGCCCTTAGAGAGGCACAGAGGGAGGCAAGGAAGTTGGGATGTACAAGGGAAATGACAGATGCATTCAATGAACTAAAACACACCATTTCAACTGCACCAGTACTAGCTACCCCTAACTATGAAGAGGAATTCCACATCTTCTCACATTGTGATAGTAGAGTAATGAAAGCAGTACAAGCAGTGGTCGGAAAACACAAAAGACAAGCATGAGACACAAACCAGTGGAATTTTACAGTGGCCATTTGGATCCTGTAATGATGGGTCACTTCCCGTGCAAACAGAGCCTATCTGCAGCAGCATTTGCCGTAGAAAAATCCTCCTCAATCACCATGGGCTGCTCCACCACACTGTACGTGGAACACACCCTGTTTGCAATATTGAACAAGCCAAAATCCACACTGACCACTCAAAGAGCAACAGGATATGAGATTATGCTGTCCAGACCTGAGCTGAAAATAGTAAGGTTTAGTAAAGTTAATCCAGCACGATTTATAGCAGAGGAAGTGGAAAATGGATAGTATGCACATGACTGTACACATGCGATTGAAATTCACTCAGGTACCAGAAAAGTGGAAGAAAATGCCCTAGAGGGGGGGAGATAATGTACATTGATGGGTCATCAACAATTGATCAAAGCGATGGGATAAGAAGGACAGCAGCAGCAGTAGTGCGATTGAGGGAGGACTGGATTTACGTACCAGTAAAATGCGTCAAATTACCACAGCACTATTCAGCGCAAGCAGCAGAGCTAGTAGCGCTCATTTTGGCCTTAGAAGAAAGCAATGAGAAAAGAGTAACTATATACTTTGACAGTGCATATGTTACATCAACAGTACACTCAGGATTAATAAAATAGCAAAGAAGAGGATTCAGAAGAGCAGATGGTACTCCAGTACAACATGCCCTCCTACTGAGTGAAATAATTGAAGAAATTAATTACCCGGAGGAGGTAGCACTGGCGAAGTGCCAGGCACACACTAATGGTGACGACCCAATATCAAGAGGTAATGAAACAGCAGACGCACATGCAAAACATGCAGAGTACTTTGGCGAGGCATGGAACCTCCCAAAAAAAACAAAAGATAAGGGGGGGTAAGACAGATGTTGATGAGGGATGGGTACACACATATCCCGGAGACACAAATTATGGAGCTACAGGCAGCAGCACCAATGTCAGAAAAGAAACTATGGGTCAAAAGGGGATACACCATGTACCCCACAGATGCATTATGGTGACAGAATAATACAGGGAAGGTTGTGATGCCCCTGGCCCTACTGAAAACAGCTCTGAGCCAATTACACCATCCCACACACACAGGGAAAGAAGTAATTGCAGCACGGATAAAAGAATCATGGTTCTGCCCTCGAGCTAAACTCACACGTTGCAAATTTCATCAGCAACTGCCTCGCATGTCAACAATACACAGCCTGTCACACGCTGCAAATACCCCGGCCAGAAGGACCCTTTCTGCACCTACACATTGACTACGTTGACATGATCAATGTATGTCAAGGTTACAGATACACGATTGTAGTAGAGTGCCCATTCTCCCGGTGGATCGAGGCCAGTCCATGCTCACATGCAGATGCACCCAGAGCAGCCAAATTCTTGGCAACGGAAGTGTTCCTGAGGTGGGGTGTAGGTGAAGTGCTGCAGTCAGACAATATGACCCCACTTTGCCAATTAATTTTTTCAGCACGTAACTGTCCTTCTGGGAATTAAACATACGTTCACATGTGCGTATCACCCACAAGCAAATGTCGTCTGCAAACACCTCAACAAACTCCTAAAAGAAGAAATAGCAAAAATCCAACAAACAACCAAAAAGAGTTGGCTGTATTGCCTCCCTTTGGCCTTGTTTGAGTTGAGAAACAGACCAGGGTCGGACCACCACCTCACACCCCATGATGTGGTGACCGGACGTCAGATGCACCTCCCACTCACACCACCATCAAGGGCAATGACTGATTGCAACACTGCAAGTACTGTTTTTGGTGAAGTAATACACAAATATGTCTCTTCCTTGGTTACTAGTGCCGCTTTTATCTCTCAACAGATCCAACGGACACAGGGCGGGTCGAAGAACAACCAACAGGGAGAAGCTACCAATGAGGAACAGGAACTAACTGCACAGTGGACAGTGAAAGAGGGAGACCCAAGTTCTCCTAAAAGACTATCGCAGGAAGTGCAATGCCTCTAGATTCACAGGGCCCCATATTGTCCAAAAGTTAGAGCTGTTAAATTGCAAGACAAGTAGGTGTGGACACACATCCACGACATCAAGCCCTACAAAGCAAAGACCCCCCCTCACCTCAGCGAAGGGGCCAACGCTTCAGCAACAACAACAGACAACAACGACACCGTGCAGACGCTGGATACCCCAAAGGACACAAACGCCCAACCACCCATAGCCCACCCCATGATCACGAGATCCAAGACAAAATAAATAGGTTTAGCTAAAATTAACTCTCACCAGCCAACAGTTGATGAAGAACATTGTCAAAACAATCTGCAATATACACCACACTGTGTAAATACGTGTATGCTCTCTTCTCTTTTTGTCTCGCACATGCAGGTATTGAGCACTGTTGTTGTATATGTAATCAAACGACAAAGAACATACGTCACTGAAACATACGTCACTGCCCAGGGGTAAATGCTACCCGCAGACAAAACCACCCCAGAAGCACTGTCACACCAGTTTGTATACATTATAAAAAGACCAAAATACTTAAGACAGAGGAGAATACGTGTATATTATAACACATTCCTCATGATAATAGTACAATCATTAACGATCACTTGATACGCAGGGCTTGAATAAAAGTACTAACAATAATAATGCACATTTTGAGAGATTTTCAGGCTGACACCTATATCATCTAAAGTAAAGTAGCTGCAGGACCACAGCAAAGGTAGGAAGGGAATGCCAGTGGCAATAGCAACCATAATAAAGATATTAGGGATATTTTACACCACTGGTCTGATTACTGGCGCTGTCTGGCAGGCCTACTATGCTTTTTATGTGATGGCATCTCCCAATACTAACGCTTCCCCTACCATGGCTGCAAGGAGCACGGTGTCAGTTGGTACAAGTAGCACCGGGTCAAACATAAATAGGGATAAATGTGGTATTTCCATTGACGTACGTGGGGTGGACACTTACCTCACAGAATCCGCACACGTCTCCAACAACATGTGGTACAAGCACATGTCCAAAATTGGTAAGGACACGACAAAGGACAACTGCTATGTGTGCTTGTGTTCCCATATGCTATGAGGGACTCAAGAACGTTTGTGGCGACTGAAATACCTGCAACAACTTTGGAATGCCTTTTATATCTAGCATTGTTCCAAACAGGAGGACGATTTCAAGGGAAAAGAGCAACACTAAGACAACTACGAAGACAACTTCATCATAACACTACCAATGTATGAGAATTCGTGGCAGCTGACCGAAGGGCTCAAGTACATAACAGATGACCAGACAAAGGCGAGACAAAAGAGGTTACACTGAACTACCTACCATGTGAGTGGTACGCAAAAGAGGTTGTAGGTGAACCAGGGTGCTGGGAAGGCCACTAATATTAATATATGGCAAAGTATACACAAAGGACGGATCGGTGGATGGAGTTGTAGGAAGTAAATTCTTGACTTTGGGAAAGTCACAAGTGATGACAGTGCAAGAAGAAAACGACAAATGCTACAAGGATTGGACAAAGAGTGCAGCACTGGTAACATGGTTAGATAAAGACGAAGAACCCATAACAATAAATACACTTACAGCACCCACACTGTGTTACCAACATGATGGAGAAATTGATGTTGGAGCAAATGAAGGCTGTAAGAGAACGATCAAGCTTCCTGAGGGGGGTGCAGGAACAGCAGTATTGATGGACCACTATTGGGCCTGCAAGTGAAAACATACAACAGCTTGCCACAGTTATGGAATGGAGTGTGCACAATGGTACACATCAACATACCATCACTAGTACTACCACAAAAGCACATCAAGATGGAGAATTTCCCTAAAATGAACGAAGGGAACAAAAGGAAGAAAAGATCACTTAAAATGGTAGGAAGCAAGCAACGGAGCGACACTAAACACTTAAACAGGGTAAAAAGACAAGGAGAACCATTGACAGGAAATTACCTATGGGGACGGTCGGAAACAGCCCTGAGCGACATCCCACCAGCACATAGGCTGTTTAGCAGAGGGCCAATGTTCTTTTCCTCCATCGTACATCCAGGTGTGCAAGCATTTGCAAATGCGATGTGGCTCCAGATAACAAGATGGGAGCTAATGATGACAATTAACTCCACAGTTAACGGATTCAATGCAATCAAGGAAGAACTAAGAGTGATTAGGATGATGGCCCTACAGAACAGATATGTGATGGACCTTCTGACAGCAATGGAAGGAGGTGTTTGCGCAAAAATTTGAAGTTCATGTTGCACGTACATTCTTGCAAACAACGAGGATAACAGTACATTATCTGAAGTGGTATCACAGCTGGTCAAGATGCACACCAAGATGGAAGAAGAAGCAAAAGGAGTGAAGAAGGATGGTAGCTGGTTCTCATACATCTGGTCATGGATGCCATACTGGCTCTCAGATGGTCTCAAGGTTGTGGCAGGATGCGTGATTCTGGGAATGGCTTCTCTGATGGGGATAAAGCTATGGAAGACAAAATCAAAGCGCACCCCTTAAGAAATGATCGGCATGCATGTCCTAATGCCAGCTGAAGACGACAAATGCGCAGACAACATCATCAAGGAACATGAACGGCTGTGCCAGCAGATAGTAGAAGCGGACTTGTACCCACCATCCATAAAGGTTGAGAACACAAGGAACCCGAAAAGCTATGTTGGAAAGTGGGTTTATTGCAAGCCCAGTGGTGGATGTGTATACATGTACTAGTCATTTGAAGATCATGCGGACCGGTACGGACACTTGGCAGGTATAACAAAGGTATGGCGAGTACGAGGTGATAAGAGAGTGGATAATTTTGTGGTCGACAAGTTGACCAGAGGGGGACTGAAGAGGGAAAATGGGATGCTCCCTTCCCCCGATTCTCATCCAGACCATGGCCTATGACGTCACGACCTAAGCACCCGCCGCCAGAGGAGTTCGACCCACTCACTGCCACCCCGGACGTCAAAATCCACTTTGGCCATGCCCCGCACAACCAGGCAAGCTGCGCGCCATCCCCAGGTGGACCTGGCAGCGACCATATGGACCAACTCGATTAGACATCACCCACAAATATCGCTATCTTTAGAGATGCCATGACGACATAGCCAGTGAACAAAAACACATGTGCCACCCAGCACATGGATCAGACACTCACCAATCTACATGAAGAACATACTCAGTGCTATGACGTAGAGGACCACTCACACATGCATCGTTGTTATTTTTCAGGTAGGCCAACTACAGCACCGCAGAAACGCAAGACGCCAGACGAGCTTGTGTACATGCTTGCAGACGCTTCCTTGCCACTAAAACCATGAAGATGTAACCCTGTATATGGACTAATGCATATGAATCTCTGTCGCCCCTCGTGACCCCCATATTATGGACTATATACCGCCACTCATGAGCCAGGCCAAGGTAGGCCACAAAACCAGAGTCCGCAGGCTGGAGCAGCTGAGACAAAGCTGCAAGATGCTGATCACGCAGAACAAATCCTAATAAGAGCCCCACAGCCAAGGCCGCAATGTTGCAATCTACATGCCGCGCTCCCCGCGTCAAGGTTACACCTGCCACTGCTAAACGCTCCTCAGAGCTGAAATACAAATCAAATGCTCATAATTCTGCTTCAGCCACGGTCTCACAACACGTGACCGGGCCGACCTGATACGATGCCAAGCCCCAAGGACCAGAGACGCTCTGGGGTCTCACGTCTGGGACACAGACTGCAACAATAAAGTGACAAGTTGGACACCGACAGCGATGGGAAAGGGAGACCCAACAGCCAATAGTCAGACCTGTCCATTGTCTGCCACTGACACATAGTCACACATTGTTGCCAGCACCAGGTACACCGCGAGCTGGGAATAGTGATGGTCCCAGGCTTGGGGGCTCGCGGGTTGACCAATCAGAATACAAGGGGTTTACCACTGACGCCACTATAGTTTAGCCAATCACTAATGGTCGCCTTGTAACAATTCTCTTGTAGCAACTATTAGGGACGACCCAAGCGTACCACCTGACACTTTCTCTACCAATAACCTTTTCTTCTATATGGGTCTAGACTGACCTTACCACTCGGGGAGCCAACCCGAGATAACGTTAGGTTTAGAGGCTAGTTTTCCCAGGTGACGCATGTTGTCGCGTCATCCAGCTAGAAAAAGGGCCTGCGAGCCAACCACAAACGAGATGTCTCCTGAGTACCTGTGATTCAAGAACCTACCCCTGTCTGTTTTGTGCAATAAACAGCAGTAAATCTTTGCTCTTGTGTGTGTCTCATACTCCTTTGGGACGCGGGAGGAGATGGGGCCTCCCCAACCCAGGAGGTCCGCGGACGGCACTGCCGACCCCCCGGGAAATTTCCCCGACAGTTTCTAGGCTCGACAAGACAAGGGAGAGAGGACAGAGAGAGGACAAGACAAACAATCTTACTAGGCCTTGTGTCATTCAGATCGTGCAAGTGCAAGAACGAGAAGTGCATGGGGAAAACGGGGGAGAAGTGCAAGGGAGAGGGACAGGGAAACAGGGCAGCAATGCTCTGAGTAGTGCAGCCAGGGAAGCCTGGTTCTGGCTAAGTGCAAGGAGTCAAGAGACTGTAGAGCTTGGAGTTACAGCCCCTAAGTGCATTGAAGGCCTGGAGGCAGTGCAGGGGTGACTGATCAAGAGAGAGCCTGTACCCAGTGAGACCCTGAGGGTGGCCAAGCAACCTGTCAGTGCGGCAAACAGGTAGGTCAGGGAGGTCAGCAGGGACGGTAGAGAGAGAAAGCAGAGGAGAAGCCAAAGGTTTTGAGCTGCTTATGGAACTTCAGGTGGTCTGCCTCAAATTTGAGAGGGGTAGGGAGGCCATTCCAGAGGGAGGCACCTGCAGAGGAGGGAGATCTACCCCCCACCTTCTGCCGGGAGAAGCATCTGACCCTTAGAGAGTTGGAGGTAGCTGAGCAAAGGGCTTGAGAAGGAAGGTATTTAAGAAGAGAGTATTGGATGTAGTGTAGGCTCCGGCCCCAGAAAGCCTTGTGGACAATGCAAATGGTATTGAACTTGATCCTTGAAGCCACTGGGAGCCAGTGGAGAGATTTCAGGGCTGGAGAGATATAGTCCCTGGGCTTGAGGCCAAGGATAAGTCTTGCAGTCCTGTTCTGGATGTGTTACAGAGGGCGGAGAGTAGAGGAAGGCAGATTGTGAAAGAGGCAGTTGCTGTAGTCCAGCCTATAGAGAACCAGGGATCTGGGGACTAGGGAAGGAGTTGCAGCTGGTAGCAGGACTTCTTGGCTACGTCAGAGATGTGAGGAGAGAACGAGAGAGTGGAGTCAAAGATGACACCATGTTTTTTTGCCTCCCAGGAAGGCGAAGGAAGAGGGCCCAAGGAGGGCGGCCAGAGTGAGAGAGGGAAAGTGAGAGCAGGAGTCCCAATGAGAAGGATCTCCGTCTTACTGGCATTAAGGCAAATATCGTTGGAGGCGCACCACTCCTGAAGCACTGATAGACAGTCAGGAATGAGCGAGATAGGAGAGGAGGTTGAGGGGAGCCTGAAGGAGAGCTGGGTGTCATCCACATAAAACTGAAGTTTAGAGGAGAAGGTAGAGATCAGTTTGGCCAAAGGGGCCAAGTAGAGGTTTAAAAACCAGGTTGAGAGGATAGAGCTCTGGGGCACACCACAGGTTGAGCGTGAGGTGGCGGAGAGAAAGGAACCAAGTTGGAAGTGGGAGGGGTGGTCCAAGAGGAAGGAGGTCAACCACACCAAGGCCTGATCCGTGATGCCCATGTTCTCATGGAGTCAATTGATCAGGATGGCGTGGTTGCCCGTGTCAAAGGCAGAGGAAAGATCAATGAGGATGGGGACAGAAGGAATGCTGGAATCAAGGTTAGAGAGCAGATCTTCACAGATAGTCAGGAGAGCACTTTCCGTGCCTCTGGCAGCTCTGAAGCCAGACTGGTGGTCATAGAGACAACCAACAGATTCAGTATGCAGATTAAGCTGGGAGGTGGCCAGATTTTCCAGGAGTTTGCCCAGGAAAGGGGTGATAGGAATGAGGATGGGGTGGTGCACAAGGGAGTGCTTGAGGAGAGAGGGGAAAGCTACAGTGGTGAAAGAGTGGTTACAGAAATCGGCCAAGGCTGGAGCGAGGGTGTCAATATGGTCCTTGATGGTGTGTGGATGACGCTTTCATAGATCAGACTTGTCTAGAAGTCTCATCAGGTGTTGTCAGGTCAGGTCAGATGCTGTCAGAGAGAGAGAGGAGAAAGGATGAGGAGAGGGAGAGTTGGCCAAAGGGGAGTCGAGAGAGGAAGAGGGAGAGGAAGACGAAGACGAAGAGGAGATAGAGGACAGTTATTTCTCACAAACCAATAACTCACAGGTCAAAAGGATAGAGCTGAGCATAACTTCCACTGCAGGTAGCAAGGAGGCTCAACTGCACGCCACTTCCATCTCCTGTTAATCTCACTTGGCTGTGCGGGGCGTCATATTACCTCACTTATCACTTTAAGATTCCAAATGAATATGTTGGTCTGCTGTATGCAGATAATGAACAATTACATGTATTATCTTTTCAGATTTTTATAAACTTTTTTAAGGAAGGTGAGCTGGTGAGGTTAGAAGATACCAGGTCCCAAGAAATGTTGACTGAATGTTCTCTTGTGTTTGCAGTGGGTGGTTTGTTTGTGGTTGAACAGTTCAGCATAACACCAATGGCAGAAGGAGAGGGAAATTGCAGTTTGGGTGTTAGGGCACCAGGGGGTCAGAAGATACATTGAGTGAAGATAATGTTACTGGAAGCCATTTTGATGGTTCAGACATTTTCTTTGTGTACTGTACTGGCAAGCCCATAGGTATCCATTTAGGATGGATGTGGAGGGCGGGGGGGAGGCTGAGGGACTTGGAATGAAAGTAACCGATCATTAAGAAATCCACAGAAGCTGTATAACAATGAAAAATATAATAATGATTTCTATCAAATACATTTTTATCATATCAGCTACGTAAGTAAAATAAAACAAACGTAAACAATATAATGATGTTATGAACACCACATTTACATTTAATGAAATACTACTCATAATACAGCATAACTACAAGCGAAGCCCCGATGTCGAGTCAATAGCTTCCTTCACCAGGACATTTTTCAGGACTAATGAGCTCTTCTTAGAACAGCTTTCTGATAGTTTTGGATTATTTCTCTTAATTTCTTTCTATAATTCGTTGTATGCCAAGTGTGCTTTACCCCAATGCCATTCCTGTCTCTGTGCTTTTCAGGGTGCCACAGGCACAAGACCAGATGCTTAACAAGAGGACCCACGTGAGCCTCACTCAGGCAAACACGGAATCCATAGCCCGAGCTTTTATTGGGGCAAAGATCGACTACTGCAGTAGTCTCCTGGTCGGTCTCTGCAAGTTGGAATCTAATAGAATCCAAGTGGTTCAGAATGGAGCAGTAAGAGTGGTCGCTGGTCTAGCCCGCCGCGATCATGGCTCTGATGCCAGGCGTGCCCTACATTGGTTCCCAGTAGAGGCCCGAACCAAGTTTAGTTTATTAACCATTGTCTTCAAATGTAGACTTGGAGTAATGCCTACCTACTTGCAAGATCCTATTATTGAGAAGGTCAGTAGCAGGTCTTTAAAGCCTAGTCATCCAAACTTTGTGATGCTTCCTCGCTGTAAATTGAAGAAGGTGGAGAATTGTGCCTTCTTCCTCGCCACCCCTAAGTGGTGGAACTCGTTACCGCTGAACCTAATGGTTTTCAGGAAGGATCTCAAGACCTGGTTGTTCTACTGATCTCGCGTTTAGATACTGCTTACGTGGCCTAGTCTGATCCGCTGGGACTTTGTCCCGTCTGTGTCTCGTTAGTTTGTCTTATCCACGCCCTTACGCCTCAGGACCCATGGCTGTGCAATACAAATGAATTAAAGTAAAGCAAAGGTAAAGAGTTTGACTTATTTTACTTTGTGACATTGTGATGAAATGGAAATGTACTCCAAGGCACTTCATGAATAGAAACGGTCCTGCTGGACCTAAAAACACCACAAAAGCAAACTTTAGGTCCTACGTCACCCAAAAATCCAGCCACCACATGTCTACACAGTGTGGTTCAGGTCTAGCAACACCAGTGACCTGAACAACATCACATTTGATGGAAAAAGTCTGAAGGGAGTAGAAACACATTTTGATTTAAAAGAAAAGCTGTCACATAGTCTCAAAGCAACACAAAAGTAACCCAAAAAGAAAAAGGCCCAACACTGTCCAGTCACAAATAAATAACAATCATAAAGGTAGAACATGAAAGGTGGTGAAGTGGACTATCAAAGGCCACCTCTGAAGAAGGCCTGGTTGAGCCGCTCCTCACAGGGGCCAATCACGGCCTCCACACGATTCATTTGCCAGAACTTCCCATTTTCTTTCCTCCACTGCTCGTGAAGGGTGAGACTGAGGCAGCAAGCCTTGCAGGTGGGGCTGATGCCAGTTGGGTGGGTGTCACTTCAGGCTGTAATCTCTGCCTGAGGTACACTTTCTGCACCCGTGAACACTTTCTACAATGACTTCGCGGCACCATTGAAGATCCGGCCTGGTGCTCCTGATTTCCTCTTGAGAGCAGGAAACAGGCATATAGTGTTTGGTATAAAATCGGAAACTCTCTGCACGTGACGTATCATTTCCTGAAGTAGCTTGCACTCCATCTTTCTCTCTTGCCTCCCTCTCTCTTTCCCTCTTTTTCTATCTCATGCTTCTCTCTTTCTCTGTGGATGAGAGTTGTGTTGACAGGTGCACATTTTCCAAATCCTCTGTAGCCTTTGCTGACATCAGTGTGACCACGGGTGGAGCCAGGGGGGGTTTAGGGGAGCGGCTGCCCCATCTTACTCTCCCCTGGTGCCCGGTACGCCCCCAGCCTCCCCCTGATGCCCTATCATCCACCCCCTCCCAGCACCAAAACCTGCCCCCGCTTCTGAGCATGAGCAGACAAAAAGATAGATAGGATGAAGCAAGAGAGCGACAGAAGAATCGTCCAAGGCCTTCAGCGACTGCCTGGTATTTGCAGCCATACATTGTTATCACGTGTGTCCTGCAGGAATGTCACATCACACTGAAGCACAATGTCCATACGGCGGGAAGAGAGGGGGGTGCCAATAAGCTGCACATGGGGTGATGGGGTCATGGCAGACTTTGTAAGGGTCAGAGGTACAGGCTGCATGATGAACATTTGGATATATTTTTTTTGCTTTTAAAGAAAACCTATGATCATGTTGATGGTGCCTGGTAAGCAAGCCCCAATGCTCGAATCTAAAGGGTGGCGACCTGTGCAGTGTTGATAATCTCACCTAGGGTGAAACGCGTGTGTGGTTGGTTGCTGTTTTCTCTAAAGCTCCACGCCTTTGGTTGATAAAGCTACGTGTAGAGTAGAATTGCCCTATAAGACACTGACAATCTTCCCCATGGAGCAAATAACAAGGCAGCTTTTCAGCTGATCTGCATAAAACCATGGTGCCCTGCGGTGTGGTTCTGATCTGGAGAGGGACATCCACCGATAACCATCGAGCGGTGCTGCCTTGTGTGTGTCTTGATCGCCGGAAAGTCTGGATTATGGAAACAGATCATTCGTTTTTAGATGAGCTTGAACCTGTTGAAGAAGCTACAACATTATGAGAAACAAACCAGTGGGCATTTTCAGCAAATTGAGTTTTTAAAAGGAAACTATTAATTGTTTATCATTTTAAACTGTCACCTTTCAAAATGTAACACTGTTTAGTACTAATATAACTTACACCATATCTTATAGTCATAATAAAATTGATACACTTGTCTTAATGAGCAAAGAATTTTAGCAAAACCTAGAATAAGCATGGAATTATTTTTCTGTTAGGAAGGTGCAGTTCTAATATGGACAATCTGATGCTCTCCTTTTGACTATTTCGAAAAATATAATTGTAGTTTGTTGGCTAAGTGGATGAACAGGACCAATGAGGGCTCCTGGCTGTTTTGTGACTATGCTATGCGGGTGACGTTGCCCGAAGCACTGCTGCATGGGAGTTGAAGTCCAGTACATCTGTAGGACCAAAGGTTGCAGACCCCGGCCAGAGACATTGCCGTGAGCACCATACAGCGTATATCACCATTTCACTATTGCAATTGAATGACCTGTTCCTGTACCCATGGTTTGGATAGACCAATGTCGACTTCTTTACTCTTTTTTGGGTATTTGCACGCATTACGCTTGGTACACGGACAATGCTCTGTTTTTCCGGGGAGCCCCGAACAGGCTGTAATAGTGTTGTCTCCCACACTTCCAATGGATCTCTTTCTCTCTGCCAGGACAGCTACAGGTCTTAATGTGTTTTCATTTTACAGAGCACTCTGTGGCCTTAAAGCCACTGTTGATCTAAAGCTGCCGTCCAGCAAAAGTGCATTCAAGCCCAGGAGGAGCTTCTGGATCTTCGAACCCAGCACAGGTAGTTATCACCCTCCACAGTAACAGCAGAAAGGATTGTGCAGAGGGCAGTGTATAAAGGCCAGACTGCACCATTGCACCGTGCCCATCATCTATGTCAATGCCTATTGTCTAAGTCTTTCTTCACTGCTCATCAGCAATGGTGGAAGAGTGAAGGCTAGGTGGGCAGTGCTGGGATGGCCCCTGCACAGGCTCCCAGTGGGGAGAGGGGCCTCTACATGCATTTTCGTGCATGTGTGCTCTGGTGGAAGAGTGTTTCTGTAAACCTGGCAGCTTCTAGAAGAGCGGGAGCAGTTTAACAGGCAGGGGGCATCAGAGAGGCTGCAGTAATCCCTATTTACATGCCACCTTGTTCAGAAATGCGACTCCTGGCGGAGTAACACGTCTGTGTTGGCAGCCAGCCTCATTACCGTCTTCTTACGCTCATTATGTTGAGCGATACATGTGCTGCCATTAGCATATTTCCCTCTCACCGTTCTGTGGTATTTATTGGGGTTGCCAAGCAACGGCTCTGCATTCACGAGTGATTACAATGAAACAGGGAGGCGAATAAATAGAGCTTATAACGTGACATGTCCCTCTGGGAGGCCGGGCTGCTGTGCATGTGTGGAGAGCGGATTAGGTGAGGGGGGAGCGGGGGAGGGGCAGCCATTTTGTACGTGCAGCAGCCGAACCGCTTCTGAAAAGCTTCCACCACAGATGGGGAGTACATGGGCCGCTCTGGCCGCTCTGGCCGCTATCTCACCACGATTGGGCAGGCCACACAGTGCCAACCTAAACACTTCCCAGTCACACCCAGCAGATGGTGCAGCAAAGCCATCACAAGCGATGGTGAATGATCAATGACAGAAAAGAGACCTTGAGGAGTTAGCGAAATTGGCCAGTGAGGATGGGCGAGCCACACTGAGCAGGAACATCTTTACACGGGTGCAGCTAGGGTCTGGGATAAGAAAGGTCTTACCCTACCGCTGTACCAATTATGCTCCTAGTGATGTGGCTTCTAAGCACCACAGATATATGGCGAAACAAGTCTGCATGACTTTTGTACTTTCAACATAACATAAGTGGTCACACTTAATATTTGGACCACGTTGGTCTGGAATTTTTGGTGGTGCTTTGTTGAGGACCCCGGTGAGGCGCTCACTTGGCAGAGTGTAACCAGGAGAGGCTACATAAGCATAGCTGTCCGAGATTCGGTGCTTTTTCCCTAGTTTCCATTAGAATCACAGCTCAATGAACGTTTTTTTAGTTTCCTTTTAAGTGCACAATATGTGTGCTGGTGTCATGCCTCCGCGTATGGCTTATTGGGTTCGGCTAGACAGAGGGCAATCGGAAAACTCCTCATATGAGTGTTTACTGCTACACTGGGTACCAGACAGCACTCATACTCGAGTGAGTAGATGTTAGCGTATTGATTTTACTTGTCATTTTATTCCGTATTGTATCCAATAGCGGCTACAGAAGGATAGTCAACTTCAAATTCCACAATGCACCGAGAGAAGCGTTGTCGGATATTGCAGGATCGTGGGATCCTAGGACTACAAGAGCACAGAAGCCCACTAGCCTGGGGCACAGAATAAGAGGTCCTGGCCCCTGACTTCAGAACGCTACTGATGCCTTCGGCAGTGGGACCTGTTCCGGATCTCTCTTAGGTGTGCTTCAGGGCTAAGAGCACAACAAGCACTTAGCGGGTCTCATGTGACCGATCCCTTCTCGATAAAGAGCAAAGACTCCTGATCTCAACTACGAGATCTGCTTAGGGCATGCCTCATTTTCTATATTTCAGGCGACGGATCCCTTCAGGGCCAAGAGCAAGAACTCCAGATCTCAATTGGAAGGTCCCTTCAAGGCAACGAACAAGAACTTTGGTTCTCAGCTGGGAGAATCCTGCAGGGCAAAGAAAGCATGCCAGATCTCTTGCAGCAGATCCCTTCAGGGCAAGGAGCAAGAACTTTGGCTCCCAGCTGGGAGATCCCTGCAGGGCAAAGAATGCATGCCAGATCTCATGCAGAAGATCCCTATGGGGTAAAGAGCAAGAACTTTAGTTTTCAGCTGGGAGATCTCTGCAAGGCAAAGAACACATGCCAGATCTCATGCAGAAGATCCTTTTGGGGCAAAGAGCAAGAACTTTGGATCTCAGTTTGGAGATCCCTGCAGGACAAAGAACACATGCCAGATCTCATGCAGCAGATCCCTTCAGGGAAAGGAGCAAGAACTTTGGATCTCAGTTGGGAGATCCCTGCAGGGCAAAGAACACATGCCAGATCTCACGCAACAGATCCCTTCGGGGCAAAGAGCAAGCCCTTTGGATCTCAGTTGGGAGATCCCTGCAGGGCAAAGAACACATGCCAGATCTCACGCAGAAGATCCCTTCAGGGCAAAGAGCAAGAACTTTGGCTCTCAGTTCGGAGATCCCTGCAGGGCAAATAACACATGCCAGATCTCACATAGCAGATCCCTTCGTGGCAAAGAGCAAGAACTTTGGATCTCAGTTGGTAGATCACTGCAGGGAAAAGAACAAATGCCAGATCTCAAGGAGCAGATCCCTTCGGGGCAAAGAGCAAGAACTTTGGCTCTCAACTGGGAGATCCCTGCAGGGCAAAGAACACATACCAGATCTCATTCAGCAGATCCCTTCGGGGCAAGGAGCAAGAAATTTGGATCTCAGTTTTAGAGATCCATGCAGGGCAAAGAACACATGTCAGAAATCATGCAGCAGATCCCTTCGGGGTAAAGTGCAAGAACTGTGGCTCTCAACTGGGAGATCCCTGCAGGGCAAAGAACACATACCAGATCTCATTCAGCAGATCCCTTCAGGGCAAGGAGCAAGAAATGTGGATCTCAGTTTGGAGATCCCTGCAGGGCAAAGAACACATGTCAGAAATCATGCAGCAGATCCCTTCGGGGTAAAGAGCAAGAACTGTGGCTCTCAACTGGGAGATCCCTGCAAGGTAAATAACACATACCAGATCTCATTCAGGAGATCCCTTCGGGGCAAGGAGCAAGAAATTTGGATCTCAGTTTGGAGATCCCTGCAGGGCAAAGAACATATGCCAGATCTCACACAGCAGATCCCTTCAGGGAAAGGAGCAAGAACTTTGGACCTCAGTTGGGAGATCCCTGCAGGGCAAAGAACACATGCCAGATCTCATGCAGCAGATCCCTTCTGGGCAAGTAGCAAGAACTTTGGATCTCAGTTGGGAGATCCCTTCAGGGCAAAGAACACATGCCAGATCTCACACAGCAGATCCCTTCGGGGCAAAGAGCAAGCCCTTTGGATCTCAGTTTGGAGATCCCTGCAGGGCAAAGAACACATGCTAGATCTCACGCAGAAGATCCCTTCGGGGCAAAGAGCAAGAACTTTGGCTCTCATTTGGGAGATCCCTGCAGGACAAAGAACACATGCCAGATCTCACGCATCAGATCCCTTTGGGGCAAAGAGCAAAAACTTTGGATCTCAGTAAGGAGATCCCTGCAGTGCAAAGAACACATGCCAGATCTCATGGAGCAGATCCCTTCAGGGCAATGAGCAGAAATTCCAGATATTATTTGGGACATCCCTGCAAGGCAAAGAGCACGTGCTGGTGATCATAGAGCGAACGTAGAGCGATCTCTTGAAATGTCATATCTCTTCTGGGAGACCCCTGTAGGGGCACCGGGGTGCACTGATGTAGTATGAGGTAGCTCCATTAGGACATGAGGTCACATTAGGGATGCCTTTTGGGAGGACTCTTTGATATATTAGGGGATATTCCAGATCTCTTCAGCATTTTAGGGCATTGGACCATCCTGCATTTCTTTCCCAAGACTCCCATCTTTTTGGGCACCACAGTCTTTTCCTCTTGTTGTCATGGTCTCCAGAGTCCCATCGTGCCTAGTCTTCAGGTCACACAGAGAGGTAGAAGGCCTCCACTGACTCTTGCATTTTGGACAGCAATCAGACATTTTAGCCTTTGCAAACATGGAAATAAAAAAAGAAGAAATAGAGCACAAACAAAAAAGGAAAATACGAATGAAAGAAAGCAGTAGTAAAGAAGAAATTAATTTTACAACAAACAAAATGCAGTTTAAAAAACTTAATATTTGAAAATCTGATGGGAAAATTAAGAGTGTGTTAATGATAGCACACTACAATTGCACTGAGTTAGTTAATGCTGCTTTTGAAACTAGCCACACTGGTACTGTACTAATTTGGTATGCATTGCCTTTGAATGTAGCCACACTAGAATTGGAAAGATGTAGTGAACACTGCTTTTGAAGCCACACTAGAATTGTAAAGATTGAGGGCATGGCCAAGCGTCATAGCGGACGGCTGCCTAAACCCAAGCTCCTGATCCGGCACAAGGATTTAATTATTCTGTCTGTGTTCTTCGAAGGGCTATATAAAAAATAACTTACTGGCGCTGCCCTAATACTGTGAGCAGAAGCTTGTGGGATCGGCGTGTGTTTCCTGGTCCGGTGTGAGGATCTCCTGAAGTGCTGCGTAGGTCAGGAGGCGTGGCCTGCAGATCAGTGAGTCGTGCTGAAGAGAAGCATTAATGCTACATCAGCTGTACGGCGTACATGGTAGAGAGGCTCCAATGTTTTAAGAAAACACGTCAGTACAAAGGCACATTTTCACACGCAAGTACTGTTTCAGATTAAAATACCTTCTAACACACAGACACCAGGTTTTTCTTTTTTCTTTTTAAGCTAAAACAAGGTTATTCATGATTTCATAGATACATATAAGGCTATAAGGCTCAGAGGAGGAAGAAACGGTCTCCTCAAATTCATGCTGGAGGAATCAGTCTTTGCCATATAATTGACTTTAAATGGTATTAAACAAATTGTTTGTTTACAATTGTTCGAATGAACAAATTGACCGAATTTAAAGGGTCACAATTGACCTTTTCACAATTGACCGAATATATATATATATATATATATATATATATATATAAATATATATGGGTGTTGGGGGGTTTGGCGTTGGGTGGGGGTTGTGGGGGTTTTCCCCCCACATATATGGTACAATTGACCTTCACAATTCGGTTAATTGTGAAAAGGTCAATTGTCATTTGAACAGTTGTAAAACAAACAATTCGTATACAACCCTTTAAATTAAAGTTTGTCTGGAACAATTTCATAAGAAATATGTATACCTGAAAGGTATTCAGCGCATATGGTGATTTCAATGTTTGGATGCTTGGAATGAAACCGACTGATTCTTTTGAATACATAGAGCACTGGTTGTAATAATTGATAACAACAGTTATGGGAAGGACCTGAAGCGAAATAAGCACCCAGGGTTCATGTTACCCGGAATGTGACGCATAATACATGGATTGCTTACTTTAAAGAAGGCCACTTTGCTCATTATAATTATTTCAGAGAAAATACTGTAAATTAGACCTTGTCAATGCCTGGATTTTGAGTGGTAAATGAAGCTGCTATGTATTAAAGACTGTTCATAATTCTCTTCTATGAACACTGAACATTAATAGGCCGAATCATGGAATAATTAGCGCGGCGCAAGTGGGCAAAAACGTGCGAATCGCAGTGGAATAGCGAAAATCGCAGTGCAAGTGCGAAAATCGCACGAAAAGCAGCGCACGTCGATTCATGGAAGGCCGTGCGCGAGAAAACCAGCGGATGTGCGATAAAAAAGTGCGCGGCGCACGTTGGCGCACGTTGGCGCACAGGCCATCTAACAGCGTGCGCCAGGTCACAGCGAAAATCGCACAGGCCACAGCGAAATTCGCACATAGCGCGGCGCACGCAATAAAAGTAGGCGGAACACGGGCGTAACACTCGGAATGGGGAACAACTTGCCAAAACGTGGGCGTCACGGGGGAAGTACAGGGCACAAGTGCGCGGAACGCCCACACGCTCGCCTACAACACGTATTCATGGAATAGAATAGGGGAAAAAAGCGCACGCTCAAACCAGCGCACAGGCACAAACACGACCGCCACAAGAAAGGAGGCGGTAGCGTCTCTGCGGCTGTAAGAAATGTGCGCCAAAAGGTGCGCCAACAAATAGCACCTATATACTGCCATGATGAATGTCCCATACTGTGGGCCTCCAGGAAAAATGACGTGCAAAGGGGTACCCACAAACACGGACACCCGCTGACAAAAAATACGTGTGCATGTATACCGGGGTGCGCGGGAAGTGTCACACGCGATTTGCAGGGTACGTGCATCACAGGGGTTCGCGTGAAGTTATTCACGCGATCGGGCCTGGGGGAGCGGGCTACGTGTATTACAGGGGTTCGCGTGAAGTTCCTCACACGATCGGGCCTGGGGGAGCGGGCTACGTGTATTACAGGGGTTCGCGTGAAGTTCCTCACGCGATCGGGCCTGGGGGAGCGGTCTACGTGTATTACAGGGGTTCGCGTGAAGTTCCTCACGCGATCGGGCCTGGGGGAGCGGGCTACGTGTATTACAGGGGTTCGCGTGAAGTTCCACACGCGATCGGGCCTGGGGGAGCGGGCTACGTGTATTACAGGGGTTCGCGTGAAGTTCCTCACGCGATCGGGCCTGGGGGAGCGGGCTACGTGTATTACAGGGGTTCGCGTGAAGTTCCTCACGCGATCGGGCCTGGGGGAGCGGTCTACGTGTATTACAGGGGTTCGCGTGAAGTTCCTCACGCGATCGGGCCTGGGGGAGCGGGCTACGTGTATTACAGGGGTTCGCGTGAAGTTCCTCACGCGATCGGGCCTGGGGGAGCGGGCTACGTGTATTTCAGGGGTTCGCGTGAAGTTTCACACGCGAATAGCCTGGGCGCGTGAATTTGAGGGGTGCGCGGGAAGTTCCACACGCGATCGGGCCTGGGGGAGCGGGCTACGTGTATTACAGGGGTTCGCGGGAAGTTCCACACGCGAATAGCCTGGGCGCGTGTATTTCAGGGGTGCGCGGGAAGTTCCACACACGAATAGCCTGGGCGCGTGAATTTGAGGGGTGCGCGGGAAGTTCCACACGCGATCGGGCCTGGGGGAGCGGGCTACGTGTATTACAGGGGTTCGCGGGAAGTTCCACACGCAAATAGCCTGGGCGCGTGTATTTCAGGGGTGCGCGGGGAGTTCCACACGCGAATAGCCTGGGCGCGTGAATTTGAGGGGTGCGCGGGAAGTTCCACACGCGATCGGGCCTGGGGGAGCGGGCTACGTGTATTACAGGGGTTCGCGGGAAGTTCCACATGCGAATAGCCTGGGCGCGTGTATTTCAGGGGTGCACGGGAAGTTTTACACGCGAATAGCCTGGGCGCGTGTATTTCAGCGGTGCGCGGGAAGTTTTACACGCGATTTCTGCACGGTACGTGTATTTCAGGGGTGCCGGGGAGTCCCACATGTGATTTGACAGTGTGGGTCCTCCCAGGTGTACCCTGTACACCCTCCACGGCCCCTGCAGGCAGCACACACCACAGGGGACTACCCTGCATCCCTGGTCATGTCCCGCAGGCAGCCCACCCAACATGGGCATGCCCCCCAGCAAAGGCACATGTCTCCTTGAACTAATGAACACCAACACATGTCCCCTTGCACCCCCACCCCCCAGCACTGTGGGGCACATGCCAGCAGTCCCCCACCCATGTCCAACTCATGTCCCCCACCACCCCCACCCCCCAGCACTGTGGGGCACCTGCCAGTAGGCCCCCACCCATGTCCAACTCATGTCTCCCACCACCCCCACCCCCCAGCCACCAGGGTCACCCTCCACCAGGGCCCCACTCATGTCTCCCACCACCCCCACACCCCAGCAGTGCAGGGTCACCCTCCACCAGGGCCCCACTCATGTCTCCCACCACCCCCACCCCCCAGCACTGTGGGGCACCTGCCAGCAGGCCCCCACCCATGTCCAACTCATGTCTCCCACCACCCCCACCCCCCAGCCACCAGGGTCACCCTCCACCAGGGCCCCACTCATGTCTCCCACCACCCCCACACCCCAGCAGTGCAGGGTCACCCTCCACCAGGGCCCCACTCATGTCACCCACCACCCCCACCCCCCAGCACTGTGGGGCACCTGCCAGTAGGCCCCCACCCATGTCCAACTCATGTCTCCCACCACCCCCACCCCCCAGCCACCAGGGTCACCCTCCACCAGGGCCCCACTCATGTCTCCCACCACCCCCACCCCCCAGCCACCAGGGTCACCCTCCACCAGGGCCCCACTCATGTCTCCCACCACCCCCACCCGCCAGCACTGTGGGGCACCTGCCAGCAGGCCCCCACCCATGTCCAACTCATGTCACCCACCACCCCCACCCCCCAGCACTGTGGGGCACCTGCCAGTAGGCCCCCACCCATGTCCAACTCATGTCTCCCACCACCCCCACCCCCCAGCCACCAGGGTCACCCTCCACCAGGGCCCCACTCATGTCACCCACCACCCCCACCCCCCAGCCACCAGGGGCACCCTCCACCAGGCCCCCACTCATGTCTCCCACCACCCCCACCCCCCAGCAGTGCAGGGGCAGCCTCCACCAGGCCCCCACTCATGTCACCCACCACCCCCACCCCCCTGCCACCATGTGCAGCCCCCACCAGGTCCTCACAATCCCCAATCATGTGCCTAATGGTCAGCCTCCACAGCCAAAAAGACCTACCAAGTAACCCATTCACCCACATGGAAATGGAAATCACATGTTACACCCCCAATGTACATGAAGCAAATGAACCCATGTCCGTCACACACATATTTTCAAATTGAATGGGAAAACACACAACATGACATGCATGAAACCAATGAGATGAAACCACACAGTGAACAATGGAAAAAAAAATGTATTGAAAAAAATACAAATGCCAAAGAAAGAAAACTAACTACAATGTAAATGTGAAAAAATAAGCTGCATGTCCGCATAAAAACACAAAACTAGAAAATCAAATCAAAAAAATCATGTCCAAAGTGAAATGTAAAAACTCTCCATGCAACAAAGAACTATGTACAAAAATAACAAGGGTCCATCAACACAACTGAACTAAGGAAACCTCCTAAAAAACCTACCTAAATATCAACTATATACAAAAAGTGGAGCAGTGTCCGTCGACTCCAAATAATAATAAGAACGAAAGGAAACCTAAAACTAAAGAACTATATACAAAGGCGGCGGGCAAGTCCAGCAGCTCACTCTGTGGTGTTCCGGGCCAGGGCATCATCGAACTCCTGTTCGATGTCCCGGAGGCGGTCCAGTTCCATGGCCCCGAGGGTCCGCAGGGACGACGCCGTGTCCTCCTCCAACCCCCTGCGGATTGCCTCGAGGCACTCGGCCCGCCTCAGGGCCCTCCGCATGGAGTTCTCCGCCCTGACCATTGTGAGCCGCGCCTCTTCCGCCCGCCGCCGCTCCGCACCTATGGCGTGGCCCAACCGCTGCCACACGGAAGACACTCTCTGTCCTGGGTCCTCCTGCCCTCCGGCCGATGCCTGCCCCTCCGATGTCGAAGGCCCCGAGCCTTCATGGCTCCCACCATCTTGCTGCTGCTGCTGCTCTGCCTCTGCCCGTGCACTGCCTCCTGCTGCCTGCACATCCTCCGCCGGCTGGGGTGCACCTGTTGATGTGGCCACCCCTGCTGGACGTCCGACTCCCGACTGTGGCAGGGATGCCTCCTCCACCAGCCTGGCCGCACTGTCAGAGGCAGCTCCACAGGGCACCCAGGTGACTGATGGGTGGGAAGATGGCACAGAGGACGACTGGCGCGTAGGGGGTCCAGTTGAGGAGGGGGTCGGAGCAAGCCCCATCAGACAGCGGAATCCGGTCTGGGTGACCTGTCCCAGCAGGCTGACGTGGTCAACGAGCCATTTGAGATGACGTGCAGTCTCTCCATGAAAAGACTGCAGGTCACCTCGCATGGCCCGTTGACGCAACGCCACACCAGCCAGGACAGGCTCAACCCGGTCCTGGATGGCCACGTCCGCAGGCAGAGGAAGGCCAGTTGACGTCAGCTCATCCCCTGCCTGAAAACGGGTCTGGACGTAGGCATCCCTGCTGGTGCAAGATGATGCAGGGACAGGATCGGGGACAGGATTGCACACAGGCACCTCCGCGGCCGCCTGTGCTGCCTCCTGTCCCTGGTCCTGGACTGCACCACTAGCACCAGTGGGATCCCCACCTCCAGACCCTGTCTCTGGTGCTTGCGCGGCCCCCTCCTCCACCAAACCCCCCACCAACCTGGATGACTCTGTGCCATCTTCCCCTGTTGGGCCCTGTGGGGTCCCAGCTGCCCCTTCTGCTGCCGAGGAGTCCAACTGCAACCTCCGCCTCTTGGACCTCCCCCCGGCAGCTGCGGCCTGGGACGCGGCACCGGACTCCTCACTCCCCGACGAGATGACAACACGGGAGGGGAGCCGGGCCTTGCGTCTCCGGCTGGCGGTCGGATCCCCGCCGCTGTGCTCCACAGCACCTTCTCCGCCCTCTTCATCAGTTGACGCTGCAGACAGGGAGAAACGAAACACAGGCATCAGGGCACTGTACAATGGACACATACACGCACGACAGTTTCACATGAGTGGCATTGGCAAACCTCAGACATGTCATCACAATCCCCAACACACATGTCATTGCAACTGGCACACATGAGCCATACCACAGCCATATCGCAACTGCCACCACCATCCCTACACATACAACAGCATCAGCAGCCAAAGGGGAGCCATACATCACATGCAACACAGGAAGTGCACCACACATGTACACACACCACCACACTTGCATGCATGTCTACACCTCTGCCAAGTGTCGCACTGTTCAGACGGGCATCCATGTCACATCTGCCAATCAGGCTTCCACATACCGCTGTCACATGCATCCATGTAGCATCACTGTTGCACCTTTGACAAATACACACACATGCACATGTACACAGTGCTCATACATGCAGCCGAAAACAACATACATGCCTGACATCACGGACATGTCTACTTACATACACATTCATCCAAACATGTGTGCACGCACAACTGCATTTGCCATGCAAGCCCACACACACAAGCACCATCCATGTCTCACACATTACAGCCCTCGCATGTGTCAGCCCCACGGCCCTGTACACCCCCACCCATACTCCACCCCATACAAACAGATGTGCAACCGGCACAATGGGGAATGATCACCACACGCCCTGCTCACAACCAGGATGCATGTACACTCATCGATCGACTCCAGACGGCTCTGCTTCTCTAGGACCTGGACGTGGAGCGCTGGGGATATGCGTTCCAGGACCCCCATCTGTTCTTCCGACAAGTGGCCCCGGCGCCCCTTGGCATCCGCTGCCTTCAAGAGGCGCCGGGCCTTGTTCAGGGTCCTGGACCTGAAGTCCTCCCAGCGCTTCCTGACATGTTGTAAGTCCCGGACTGCCACCCCCTCCGCGTTGATGGCAGTCACGATGTCTGTCCAGATCCGATTCCGTCCTTCCTTGTCGGCGCGGGAACTTCCAAAGAGGGCATCATACTGCCCCAGGACTTGCTCCACCAGGACACCAACTTCGGTGGCACTGAAGCTGGTGCCCCTCTGCCTCTCTGGCCGGGGGTTGTCAGTGGTCACAGATGGTGTTAGCCCCGACATGACAACCCCAGAGGCAGGAGTGGGTGGGCAACTGGGTCCTGGGGCTGGGCTGTGGAGCGATGGAATTCCAGTCGGGAGTCTTCTGTTCCAGCAGGGGTGGTCACAGCAACAGCACCCCTGGCTGATGTGCAGGCAGCAAATGGCAGTGCACGTGGGCAGCAGGCAGTCAGGCAGCAGCAGATAGCAGGTGGGAGCGTGCTCGGGGCTCTGGGGGGCAGTAATTCGGCCTTCTGGGCAGGAGCGTGGTCTCCCGTGTGCTCACGCGTGGCCAGCTTGGTACGGAGTGAATTGGCACGTGAAAATCCTGCACGTCAGCGTGAAAACCGAGGAAAGGCCCTTAGCGCGTAAGTACGTCAGCACGCATACGCGTTTCCATTGGACCAAAGGCCCTCAGCGCGTAAGCGCGTCTGTGACGTGACCCGCACGGGTGTTTCCCACACAGCACGTGATGACAGAGCACACGTGGAAAGACTGCACGTCAGAGTCTCAGGGGATGAGCTGACGTCAACTGGCCTTCCTCTGCCCGCGGACGTGGCTATCCAGGTCCGGGTTGAGCCTGTCCTGGCTGGTGTGGCGTTGCGTCAACGGGCCATGCGAGGTGACCTGCAGTCTTTTCATGGAGAGACTGCACGTCATCTCGAATGGCTCGTTGACCACGTCAGCCTGCTGGGACAGGTCACCCAGACCGGATTCCTCCGTCTGATGGGGCTTGTTCCGACCCCCTCCTCAACTGGACCCCCTATGCGCCAGTCGTCCTCTGTGCCATCTTCCCACCCATCAGTCACCTGGGTGCCCTGTGGAGCTGCCTCTGACAGTGCGGCCAGGCTGGTGGAGGAGGCATCCCTGCCACAGTCGGGAGTCGGACGTCCAGCAGGGGTGGCCACATCAACAGGTGCACCCCAGCCGGCGGAGGATGTGCAGGCAGCAGGAGGCAGTGCACGGGCAGAGGCAGAGCAGCAGCAGCAGCAAGATGGTGGGAGCCATGAAGGCTCGGGGCCTTCGACATCGGAGGGGCAGGCATCGGCCGGAGGGCAGGAGGACCCAGGACAGAGAGTGTCTTCCGTGTGGCAGCGGTTGGGCCACGCCATAGGTGCGGAGCGGCGGCGGGCGGAAGAGGCGCGGCTCACAATGGTCAGGGCGGAGAACTCCATGCGGAGGGCCCTGAGGCGGGCCGAGTGCCTCGAGGCTATCCGCAGGGGGTTGGAGGAGGACACGGCGTCGTCCCTGCGGACCCTCGGGGCCATGGAACTGGACCGCCTCCGGGACATCGAACAGGAGTTCGATGATGCCCTGGCCCGGAACACCACAGAGTGAGCCGCTGGACTTGCCCGCCGCCTTTGTATATAGTTCTTTAGTTTTAGGTTTCCTTTGGTTTTTCTTATGATTTGGAGTCGACGGACACTGCTCCACTTTTTGTATATAGTTGATATTTAGGTAGGTTTTTTAGGAGGTTTCCTTAGTTCTGTTGTGATGATGGACCCTTGTTATTTTTGTACATAGTTCTTTGTTGCACGGAGAGTTTTTACATTTCACTTTGGACATAATTTTTTTGATTTGATTTTCTAGTTTTGTGTTATTATGCGGACATGCAGCTTATTTTTTCACATTTACATTGTAGTTAGTTTTCTTTCTTTGGCATTTGTATTTTTTTCAATACATTTTTTTTCCATTGTTCACTGTGTGGTTTCATCTCATTGGTTTCATGCATGTCATGTTGTGTGTTTTCCCATTCAATTTGAAAATATGTGTGTGACGGACATGGGTTCATTTGCTTCATGTACATTGGGGGTGTAACATGTGATTTCCATTTCCATGTGGGTGAATGGGTTACTTGGTAGGGCTTTTTGGCTGTGGAGGCTGACCATTACGCACATAATTGGGGATTGTGAGGACCTGGTGGGGGCTGCACATGGTGGCAGGGGGGTGGGGGTGCAGGGGGACATGAGTGGGGGCCTGGTGGAGGTTGAGCCTGCACTGCTGGGGGGTGGGGGTGGTGGGAGACATGAGTGGGGGCCTGGTGGAGGGTGACCCTGCACTGCTGGGGTGTGGGGGTGGTGGGAGACATGAGTGGGGGCCTGGTGGAGGCTGCCCCTGCACTGCTGCGGTGTGGGGGTGATGGGAGACATGAGTGGGGGCCTGGTGGAGGGTGACCCTGGTGGCTGGGGGTGATAGGGGACATGAGTGGGGGCCTGGTGGAGGGTGACCCTGGTGGCTGGGGGGTGGGGGTGGTGGGTGACCTGAGCGGGGGCCTGGTGGAGGGTGACCCTGGTGGCTGGGGGGTGGGGGTGGTGGGTGACCTGAGCGGGGGCCTGGTGGAGGGTGACCCTGGTGGCTGGGGGGTGGGGGTGGTGGGAGACATGAGTGGGGGCCTGGTGGAGGGTGACCCTGCACTGCTGCGGTGTGGGGGTGATGGGAGACATGAGTGGGGGCCTGGTGGAGGGTGACCCTGGTGGCTGGGGGTGATAGGGAACATGAGTGGGGGCCTGGTGGAGGGTGACCCTGGTGGCTGGGGGGTGGGGGTGGTGGTAGACATGAGTGGGGGCCTGGTGGAGGGTGACCCTGGTGGCTGGGGGGTGGGGGTGGTGGGAGACATGAGTGGGGGCCTGGTGGAGGGTGACCCTGGTGGCTGGGGGGTGGGGGTGGTGGGTGACCTGAGCGGGGGCCTGGTGGAGGGTGACCCTGGTGGCTGGGGGGTGGGGGTGGTGGGAGACATGAGTGGGGGCCTGGTGGAGGGTGCCCCTGCACTGCTGGGGGGTGGGGGTGGTGGGAGACATGAGTGGGGGCCTGGTGGAGGGTGACCCTGGTGGCTGGGGGGTGGGGGTGGTGGGTGACATGAGTGGGGGCCTGGTGGAGGGTGAACCTGGTGGCTGGGGGGTGGGGGTGGTGGGAGACATGAGTGGGGGCCTGGTGGAGGGTGACCCTGGTGGCTGGGGGGTGGGGGTGGTGGGAGACATGAGTGGGGGCCTGGTGGAGGGTGACCCTGGTGGCTGGGGGGTGGGGGTGGTGGGAGACATGAGTGGGGGCCTGGTGGAGGCTGCCCCTGCACTGCTGGGGGGTGGGGGTGGTGGGAGACATGAGTGGGGGCCTAGTGGAGGGTGACCCTGGTGGCTGGGGGGTGGGGGTGGTGGGTGACATGAGTGGGGGCCTGGTGGAGGGTGACCCTGGTGGCTGGGGGGTGGGGGTGGTGGGAGACATGAGTGGGGGCCTGGTGGAGGGTGACCCTGGTGGCTGGGGGGTGGGGGTGGTGGGTGACCTGAGCGGGGGCCTGGTGGAGGGTGACCCTGGTGGCTGGGGGGTGGGGGTGGTGGGAGACATGAGTGGGGGCCTGGTGGAGGGTGCCCCTGGTGGCGGGGGGGTGGGGGTGATAGGGGACATGAGTGGGGGCCTGGTGGAGGCTGCCCCTGCACTGCTGGGGGGTGGGGGTGGTGGGAGACATGAGTGGGGGCCTGGTGGAGGGTGCCCCTGGTGGCGGGGGGGTGGGGGTGATAGGGGACATGAGTGGGGGCCTGGTGGAGGCTGCCCCTGCACTGCTGGGGGGTGGGGGTGGTGGGAGACATGAGTGGGGGCCTGGTGGAGGGTGACCCTGGTGGCTGGGGGGTGGGGGTGGTGGGAGACATGAGTGGGGGCCTGGTGGAGGGTGACCCTGGTGGCTGGGGGGTGGGGGTGGTGGGAGACATGAGTGGGGGCCTGGTGGAGGCTGCCCCTGCACTGCTGGGGGGTGGGGGTGGTGGGAGACATGAGTGGGGGTCTGGTGGAGGCTGCCCCTGCACTGCTGGGGGGTGGGGGTGGTGGGAGACATGAGTGGGGGCCTGGTGGAGGGTGACCCTGGGGGGTGGGGGTGGTGGGTGACATGAGTGGGGGCCTGGTGGAGGCTGCCCCTGCACTGCTGGGGGGTGGGGGTGGTGGGAGACATGAGTGGGGGCCTGGTGGAGGGTGACCCTGGTGGCTGGGGGGTGGGGGTGGTGGGAGACATGAGTGGGGGCCTGGTGGAGGGTGACCCTGGTGGCTGGGGGGTGGGGGTGGTGGGTGACCTGAGCGGGGGCCTGGTGGAGGGTGACCCTGGTGGCTGGGGGGTGGGGGTGGTGGGTGACCTGAGCGGGGGCCTGGTGGAGGGTGACCCTGGTGGCTGGGGGTGGGGGTGGTGGGAGACATGAGTGGGGGCCTGGTGGAGGGTGACCCTGCACTGCTGCGGTGTGGGGGTGATGGGAGACATGAGTGGGGGCCTGGTGGAGGGTGACCCTGGTGGCTGGGGGTGATAGGGGACATGAGTGGGGGCCTGGTGGAGGGTGACCCTGGTGGCTGGGGGGTGGGGGTGGTGGTAGACATGAGTGGGGGCCTGGTGGAGGGTGACCCTGGTGGCTGGGGGGTGGGGGTGGTGGGAGACATGAGTGGGGGCCTGGTGGAGGGTGACCCTGGTGGCTGGGGGGTGGGGGTGGTGGGTGACCTGAGCGGGGGCCTGGTGGAGGGTGACCCTGGTGGCTGGGGGGTGGGGGTGGTGGGTGACATGAGTGGGGGCCTGGTGGAGGCTGCCCCTGCACTGCTGGGGGGTGGGGGTGGTGGGAGACATGAGTGGGGGCCTGGTGGAGGGTGACCCTGCACTGCTGGGGTGTGGGGGTGGTGGGAGACATGAGTGGGGGCCTGGTGGAGGGTGACCCTGGTGGCTGGGGGGTGGGGGTGGTGGGAGACATGAGTGGGGGCCTGGTGGAGGGTGACCCTGGTGGCTGGGGGGTGGGGGTGGTGGGTGACCTGAGCGGGGGTCTGGTGGAGGGTGACCCTGGTGGCTGGGGGGTGGGGGTGGTGGGTGACCTGAGCGGGGGCCTGGTGGAGGGTGACCCTGGTGGCGGGGGGGTGGGGGTGATAGGGGACATGAGTGGGGGCCTGGTGGAGGCTGCCCCTGCACTGCTGGGGGGTGGGGGTGGTGGGAGACATGAGTGGGGGCCTGGTGGAGGGTGACCCTGGTGGCTGGGGGGTGGGGGTGGTGGGAGACATGAGTGGGGGCCTGGTGGAGGGTGACCCTGGTGGCTGGGGGGTGGGGGTGGTGGGAGACATGAGTGGGGGCCTGGTGGAGGCTGCCCCTGCACTGCTGGGGGGTGGGGGTGGTGGGAGACATGAGTGGGGGTCTGGTGGAGGCTGCCCCTGCACTGCTGGGGGGTGGGGGTGGTGGGAGACATGAGTGGGGGCCTGGTGGAGGGTGACCCTGGGGGGTGGGGGTGGTGGGTGACATGAGTGGGGGCCTGGTGGAGGCTGCCCCTGCACTGCTGGGGGGTGGGGGTGGTGGGAGACATGAGTGGGGGCCTGGTGGAGGGTGACCCTGGTGGCTGGGGGGTGGGGGTGGTGGGAGACATGAGTGGGGGCCTGGTGGAGGGTGACCCTGGTGGCTGGGGGGTGGGGGTGGTGGGTGACCTGAGCGGGGGCCTGGTGGAGGGTGACCCTGGTGGCTGGGGGGTGGGGGTGGTGGGTGACCTGAGCGGGGGCCTGGTGGAGGGTGACCCTGGTGGCTGGGGGGTGGGGGTGGTGGGAGACATGAGTGGGGGCCTGGTGGAGGGTGACCCTGCACTGCTGCGGTGTGGGGGTGATGGGAGACATGAGTGGGGGCCTGGTGGAGGGTGACCCTGGTGGCTGGGGGTGATAGGGGACATGAGTGGGGGCCTGGTGGAGGGTGACCCTGGTGGCTGGGGGGTGGGGGTGGTGGTAGACATGAGTGGGGGCCTGGTGGAGGGTGACCCTGGTGGCTGGGGGGTGGGGGTGGTGGGAGACATGAGTGGGGGCCTGGTGGAGGGTGACCCTGGTGGCTGGGGGGTGGGGGTGGTGGGTGACCTGAGCGGGGGCCTGGTGGAGGGTGACCCTGGTGGCTGGGGGGTGGGGGTGGTGGGTGACATGAGTGGGGGCCTGGTGGAGGCTGCCCCTGCACTGCTGGGGGGTGGGGGTGGTGGGAGACATGAGTGGGGGCCTGGTGGAGGGTGACCCTGCACTGCTGGGGTGTGGGGGTGGTGGGAGACATGAGTGGGGGCCTGGTGGAGGGTGACCCTGGTGGCTGGGGGGTGGGGGTGGTGGGAGACATGAGTGGGGGCCTGGTGGAGGGTGACCCTGGTGGCTGGGGGGTGGGGGGTGGTGGGTGACCTGAGCGGGGGTCTGGTGGAGGGTGACCCTGGTGGCTGGGGGGTGGGGGTGGTGGGTGACCTGAGCGGGGGCCTGGTGGAGGGTGACCCTGGTGGCTGGGGGGTGGGGGTGGTGGGAGACATGAGTGGGGGCCTGGTGGAGGGTGACCCTGCACTGCTGCGGTGTGGGGGTGATGGGAGACATGAGTGGGGGCCTGGTGGAGGGTGACCCTGGTGGCTGGGGGTGATAGGGGAAATGAGTGGGGGCCTGGTGGAGGGTGACCCTGGGGGGTGGGGGGTGGGGGTGGTGGTAGACATGAGTGGGGGCCTGGTGGAGGGTGACCCTGGTGGCTGGGGGGTGGGGGTGGTGGGAGACATGAGTGGGGGCCTGGTGGAGGGTGACCCTGGTGGCTGGGGGGTGGGGGTGGTGGGTGACCTGAGCGGGGGCCTGGTGGAGGGTGACCCTGGTGGCTGGGGGGTGGGGGTGGTGGGAGACATGAGTGGGGGCCTGGTGGAGGGTGCCCCTGCACTGCTGGGGGGTGGGGGTGGTGGGAGACATGAGTGGGGGCCTGGTGGAGGGTGACCCTGGTGGCTGGGGGGTGGGGGTGGTGGGTGACATGAGTGGGGGCCTGGTGGAGGGTGACCCTGGTGGCTGGGGGGTGGGGGTGGTGGGAGACATGAGTGGGGGCCTGGTGGAGGGTGACCCTGGTGGCTGGGGGGTGGGGGTGGTGGGAGACATGAGTGGGGGCCTGGTGGAGGGTGACCCTGGTGGCTGGGGGGTGGGGGTGGTGGGTGACCTGAGCGGGGGCCTGGTGGAGGGTGACCCTGGTGGCTGGGGGGTGGGGGTGGTGGGAGACATGAGTGGGGGCCTGGTGGAGGGTGCCCCTGCACTGCTGGGGGGTGGGGGGGGTGGGAGACATGAGTGGGGGCCTGGTGGAGGGTGACCCTGGTGGCTGGGGGGTGGGGGTGGTGGGTGACATGAGTGGGGGCCTGGTGGAGGGTGACCCTGGTGGCTGGGGGGTGGGGGTGGTGGGAGACATGAGTGGGGGCCTGGTGGAGGGTGACCCTGGTGGCTGGGGGGTGGGGGTGGTGGGAGACATGAGTGGGGGCCTGGTGGAGGGTGACCCTGGTGGCTGGGGGGTGGGGGTGGTGGGAGACATGAGTGGGGGCCTGGTGGAGGCTGCCTCTGCACTGCTGGGGGGTGGGGGTGGTGGGAGACATGAGTGGGGGCCTGGTGGAGGGTGACCCTGCACTGCTGGGGTGTGGGGGTGGTGGGAGACATGAGTGGGGGCCTGGTGGAGGGTGACCCTGGTGGCTGGGGGGTGGGGGTGGTGGGAGACATGAGTGGGGGCCTGGTGGAGGGTGACCCTGGTGGCTGGGGGGTGGGGGTGGTGGGTGACCTGAGCGGGGGTCTGGTGGAGGGTGACCCTGGTGGCTGGGGGGTGGGGGTGGTGGGTGACCTGAGCGGGGGCCTGGTGGAGGGTGACCCTGGTGGCTGGGGGGTGGGGGTGGTGGGAGACATGAGTGGGGGCCTGGTGGAGGGTGACCCTGCACTGCTGCGGTGTGGGGGTGATGGGAGACATGAGTGGGGGCCTGGTGGAGGGTGACCCTGGTGGCTGGGGGTTATAGGGGACATGAGTGGGGGCCTGGTGGAGGGTGACCCTGGGGGGTGGGGGGTGGGGGTGGTGGTAGACATGAGTGGGGGCCTGGTGGAGGGTGACCCTGGTGGCTGGGGGGTGGGGGTGGTGGGAGACATGAGTGGGGGCCTGGTGGAGGGTGACCCTGGTGGCTGGGGGGTGGGGGTGGTGGGTGACCTGAGCGGGGGCCTGGTGGAGGGTGACCCTGGTGGCTGGGGGGTGGGGGTGGTGGGAGACATGAGTGGGGGCCTGGTGGAGGGTGCCCCTGCACTGCTGGGGGGTGGGGGTGGTGGGAGACATGAGTGGGGGCCTGGTGGAGGGTGACCCTGGTGGCTGGGGGGTGGGGGTGGTGGGTGACATGAGTGGGGGCCTGGTGGAGGGTGACCCTGGTGGCTGGGGGGTGGGGGTGGTGGGAGACATGAGTGGGGGCCTGGTGGAGGGTGACCCTGGTGGCTGGGGGGTGGGGGTGGTGGGAGACATGAGTGGGGGCCTGGTGGAGGGTGACCCTGGTGGCTGGGGGGTGGGGGTGGTGGGTGACCTGAGCGGGGGCCTGGTGGAGGGTGACCCTGGTGGCTGGGGGGTGGGGGTGGTGGGAGACATGAGTGGGGGCCTGGTGGAGGGTGCCCCTGCACTGCTGGGGGGTGGGGGTGGTGGGAGACATGAGTGGGGGCCTGGTGGAGGGTGACCCTGGTGGCTGGGGGGTGGGGGTGGTGGGTGACATGAGTGGGGGCCTGGTGGAGGGTGACCCTGGTGGCTGGGGGGTGGGGGTGGTGGGAGACATGAGTGGGGGCCTGGTGGAGGGTGACCCTGGTGGCTGGGGGGTGGGGGTGGTGGGAGACATGAGTGGGGGCCTGGTGGAGGGTGACCCTGGTGGCTGGGGGGTGGGGGTGGTGGGAGACATGAGTGGGGGCCTGGTGGAGGCTGCCCCTGCACTGCTGGGGGGTGGGGGTGGTGGGAGACATGAGTGGGGGCCTGGTGGAGGGTGACCCTGGTGGCTGGGGGGTGGGGGTGGTGGGTGACATGAGTGGGGGCCTGGTGGAGGGTGACCCTGGTGGCTGGGGGGTGGGGGTGGTGGGAGACATGAGTGGGGGCCTGGTGGAGGGTGACCCTGGTGGCTGGGGGGTGGGGGTGGTGGGTGACCTGAGCGGGGGCCTGGTGGAGGGTGACCCTGGTGGCTGGGGGGTGGGGGTGGTGGGAGACATGAGTGGGGGCCTGGTGGAGGGTGCCCCTGGTGGCGGGGGGGTGGGGGTGATAGGGGACATGAGTGGGGGCCTGGTGGAGGCTGCCCCTGCACTGCTGGGGGGTGGGGGTGGTGGGAGACATGAGTGGGGGCCTGGTGGAGGGTGCCCCTGGTGGCGGGGGGGTGGGGGTGATAGGGGACATGAGTGGGGGCCTGGTGGAGGCTGCCCCTGCACTGCTGGGGGGTGGGGGTGGTGGGAGACATGAGTGGGGGCCTGGTGGAGGGTGACCCTGGTGGCTGGGGGGTGGGGGTGGTGGGAGACATGAGTGGGGGCCTGGTGGAGGGTGACCCTGGTGGCTGGGGGGTGGGGGTGCAGGGGGACATGAGCAGGTGTGCAGGGTAGTCCCCTGTTTTGTGGGCTGCCTGCAGGGGCTGTGGAGGGTGTACAGGGAACACCTGTGAGGACCCACCCAGCCTAATTGCGTGTGATAATTCCCGCACACCCCTGTAATACACGTACCTGGCCAAATCGCATGTGAGAATTCCCGCGCACCCCTGTAATACACGTACCCAGCCGAATCGCGTGTAGAACTTCCCGTGTACCCCTGTAATACACGTACCCAGCCAAATCGCGTGTGATCATTCCCACATACCCCTGTAATACACGTACCCTGGCCAATCGCGTGTAGAACTTCCCACGCACCCCTGTAATACACGTACCAAGCCAAATCGCGTGTGATAATTCCCACGCACCCCTGTAATACACGTACCTGGCCAAATCGCATGTGAGAATTCCCGCGCACCCCTGTAATACACGTACCCAGCCGAATCGCGTGTAGAACTTCCCGTGTACCCCTGTAATACACCTACCCAGCCAAATCGCGTGTGATAATTCCCGCGCACCCCTGGAATACACGTACCCAGCCAAATCGCGTGTGATAATTCCTGCGCACCCCTGGAATACACGTACCCAGCCAAATCGCGTGTGATAATTCCCGCGCACCCCTGTAATATACGTACCCAGCCAAATCGCGTGTGATAATTCCTGCGTACCCCTGTGATACACGTGCCCTGGCTAATCGCGTGTAAAACTTCACGCGTACCCCTGATATGCACGTTACCCGCTTTGCGTTCCTTGTTTGGCAGCCCTGTGGACTGGTCCAGGGTTAGCGCTGCCCTTTGCGATGATTTAGCGATTTTGATGGCTTTTCCTTGCGCGAGGGCGTTCTTGGGGGCGTTACTGGCGCTGCTGCAGGGTCGCTGCGATACTCTGCGCCACGGCTGGTTTGGGAGCCTGAAATCCATGAATACGCTGTGCGCGGAAATCGGTTTTAGCGCACGTGCCTGGCGCAGTCAATCGCACGCGGACACTCTGCGCCAGCCGCTTGCGACACTTTTCTGCGAAATTCTATGAATTACCCTGTAAGGCTTTTTGCCTGCATACTCACACAAAACCAGTGCTGACAAGAGCTGCGTACTGGCTATTAAAGTGTACTATTGAGCTCCTAACTCAGTGATTGAAAGAAAAATCTGTTCAACTATAGCAGAAGCCTTTTTTCTCATCCAGTGTTACCTACTTTGCCTCATGATGGCTTCAAAGAAGGAGCAACCTAAGGAAATGGCATCAACATCCACTAGTAATTCCCCCAAAAGACAGAACTGTGACTCTCCTACACCTAAGGAGGATATGCAAGATCCAGTTATGCAGGCTTTCCTAATGGAACATAAATCCTTTCAACCCTTTATGGAAGCCACAACTGCCAAATTGAAAATGCTTGATGATAAATGGTCCACATTTGAATCTAGAATAAATGATGTGGAAAGAAGGTTGAGTGATGCTGAAGATATTGTAGGAAAGGTGCGGTCTTTGGAAAATACAGTTCTATCCCTGCAGAAGCAGGCAAACAACAAAGAGAATAGAAATAGGAGGCACAACATACGTACCATTGGTCTTCCCGAGAATATCAAGAAAGACAATCCTATTCAGTTTCTTTATCATATGCCTCCTTTACTTTTGGATCTTCCAATGCCTCCACAGTTTAACATCCAAAGAGCTCATCGTATAGGTCCTAGAAATCCATCCCGTAGTGCTCAGAGAACTCTAATCTTCGCTTTACCAGTCTATACTCATATCGTGCTTGTAATGGATAAAGCAAGACATAAAAAGATATGGGAGGGAACCAAAATCTCCATATCCCAGGATGTTTCCAATACCACGGCTACAAGAAGAAAAGAACTATTGATGTTTAGACCAGCGTTGCGGCAACCTAATGCTAGATATGGGATCATACATCCAGCATCTCTAAAGGTCACTCTCAATGGCCATATGTACACTTTTCGAGACCCATTAGACTTGTGCAATTTTTTTCAAAGTCATAGAACAGAAGAGATGGATAACACCAGACCGCATACTTGAATCCAAACATGGAATGTTTTATTCTATAATATGAAAGTCTCACCGGAATGGGACACGGAGTGGCCCATCCAGATTTGGCTTTCCACCCCCACTTTTTATTGACTTCATATAGACATCGGTTGGAGCAGCAGTATCCAGTTAGCCACTACTCTTTCCTATTCCTGTTGGTTGTTATGTAAACTGCAAAACTCTATGTTATTCTCGGTTGTCTTTCCCCTTCCCTCTTGTTTCATTCTCTTATGTGTTGCAACTCACCAGCTTAATATTATAGACTGCAAGATTGCTTATATTATTTGCACCACAAACTATGGCACTTAATTTTAGCAACATGGAATGTTAAAGGTTTACACAACCCTGTTAAACGGCAGAAAATCCTTTCACACCTTAATAGAGCTAAACCATCCATTGCGTGCCTACAAGAATCCCACCTCTCACAGGCAGAAGCTGCCAAATTGAAGCGCTTAGGGGTGGGTCAAGTTTTCTCGAGTGCAGCAGATGGAAAAAAGAATGGAGTTATTATCCTTATTAGTAAACATCTTCAATGAAAGGTATTATCTTCAGAGACATATGATGTATGGGTTTTAGTCAAACTTCTCATTGATTCCTTAGAATATTCTATTTTAAATGTCTATGGCCCCACTAATGCTGACCCTGTCTTCTGGACTCAATTAAGAAATCATATTTCCAAATCATACACTAATAACCTCATTGTATGTGGGGACTTTAATAAGATCATGAATCCCTTCCTTGATAAAAAGTCTAATGTATGGTTTAAAACCACTAAGTCACACCTACAATTTGTAAACTTTGTTTCTGAATTAGGTCTTGTTGACACTTGGTGTATTATCCATCCCTCTTATTTAGACTATACCTTCTTCTCCTCTCCTCATAACTCCTTCTCAGTAATAGACTACATGTCCAAATCCTTGACCAACGGTTTATTAGATGGAAACATATAACCTATTGTTTTGTCAGATCATGCCTCTGTTCATATTAAACTATCTAATCCACATAATATACACAAACATAATAAATGGAGATTCAATTCAGCCCTTCTGAACGATGAAGAGTTTGTGAAGTTCTTCCACCAACAGCATACTTATTTCTTTACAGAAAACTCTCCTGCTGAGGCATCTGTTCATAACAATTGGGATTGTTACTAAGCAATATTAAGAGGAAATATTATATCTTATACGGCCGTTAAAAAGAAAAAAACTTAAAAAAGAAACAGAAGATATTCTCAAACAAATCGAATTCCGACAATTACAATATATACATACTAATTCCACCCCTGTTAGTCAAAAAATCATCAAACTACATATATTATAACTTAGCCACAGAATACTCATGTGCCAACCTTTTTAAATGTAAATCTAAGATTTATCAGTTCTCTAACAAACCTGGCAAAGCATTGGCATCATATCTCAAATTCAAAAAAGATAAAAGCAAAGATTACTGTCATCAAAGATCAAGATGGCAAAAAAATCTTTACTGTCAAGGGCATCTTTTAAGTCTTTTCAAAATGTTATCAAAAGTTATCTTAGTCTGAAATTCTGCCTAATAGTAGTCATGCATCAGATTTTCTTTAAAGATACAAATCACAACACATATGCTAATTCCAATTTTCAATCCATAAATAATCCCATATCCTCGAGTGAAATTTACATAGCCATTAAAAACCTCAAAAAGGGTAAATCTGAGGGCCCTGATGGTTTTTCAATTGATTATTATACCCATTTTAAGGATATATTAGTCCACAAGTTTAATGAAGTATATGCCTCCTTCATCACTAATAAAACATCCACTGGTGCATGTTCTGAAGCAATGCTCATTGTATTCCCTAAACCTAATAAAGACCCTGAATTAGCCCAACATTATAGACTCATTAATACTGATTGTAAAATATTTGCCAAAATGTTAACCAATAGACCTAGCCCCTTTCTTCCAAATTTGATTAAGAAAGAACAGGTGAGTTATGTTACAGGCAGACTGTCCTCAGCTAATATTAGGCTATTTACAAATATTATTAGTATCATTCATAATTCTTCTAATCCTTAGGCAGCAATAGCGCTAGATGCTGAAAACGCTTTCAATAGGGTTGAATGGGATTTTATGTTTGAAGCCCTGGCTTGGCATGGGATTCCCAATTCTTTCACATAAATGGATGAAGTATTGTATTCCAACCCTACAACATCAGTCTTTATAAATAATGAAATGTCCCCCTTATTTCTTCTTCATAGAGGTACTCGTCAGGGCTGTCCTTTCTCCCCTCTTCTGCTTATGCTGGCATTAGAACCCCTTCTACGAGCAAAAAGACACGAATATGATATACGTGCAATTCAGTATAAAGACATTAAGATTAAAACGGTTGCTTATGCAGATGATGTTTTATTGTTATTGAATGTAGCAGATACTTGTCTACAACATTTGACCTGTATCATAACACAGTTCTCACTTGCATCAGGATACAGATTCAGCACAGATAAGTCCAAAATTCTACCACTAACATACACTGAACAAGCCATCATTTTTCAAGCTCTTTTATGAAATGATGCCTAACAGGTATTAAATATCTAGCAATTCAGATTACAACCTCAATTAAGAATATTGTTAAACAAAATACATCTAATATAATTACTAGAGTAAAAGAACTAATGAATACATGGTCACCTCTTTTCCTATCGTGGTGGGGTAGACTTGAAGCTGTTAAAATGATGATTTCACCTATTATAATATATATTTTCTTTACATGCTCCCTGTCATACTGTGAGAGAACATTCCATTTTGCTATGATGCTGTTGTTTACTTTTGTTGGCATTCCAAGTGAATCTGTTGCTGCTTTCCTTTGTGCCTGGTTGTAGTATTATGCAGCTGGAGGTCCTTCATTATAAATATATCTTAAAATAAACAGTTCCTTTTACTTGCTGTTAAAGCCTGAGAAACTTGGAAAGAAAAACCGCAGCGTTTTCAAACACAACCGCGTTGTATTTCTGCCTGCCTTGGCTTTCACTTTGGGTCTCTGGTGGAGCACCGGAGACCCAAAGTGAAAGCCAAGGCAGGCAGAAACACAACACGGTTGTGTTTCTGCCTTAATCTGCTTTCCCATTTGGGGCTCTCGGGCTCCCCCCGTGGGGAGCCCGAGAGCCCCAAATGGGAAATCAGCTGTAGGCAGAAACACTGCGGCAAGTAAACACAACCGCGTTGTGTTTCTGCCTGCCTTGGCTTTCACTTTGGGTCTCCGGTGCTACCCTGGGGGAACACCGGAGACCCAAAGTGAAAGCCACAGCAGCAGAAACACAACGCGGTTGTGTTTGAAAACGCTGCGGTTTTTCTTTCCGAGTTTCTCAGGCTCCTCCGAGCCGGAGGAGCCTGAGAAACTTGGAAATAAAAACCGCAGCGTTTTCAAACACAATGTTGTATTTATGTTTGCGGTCGCTTCAAAAGCGACCGCAAACATAAATACAATGTTTTTAAAGCTGCAGTTTTATTTCTAAGTTTTCCGGGCTCCTCCAGAAAAAAAACGCAACTAGTGCTTATTTTAAAAAAAAAAAAAATAGCACTTACCGAGATTCAGCTGCAGCTTTCCTGCTCTGGTCTCCGGTCCTTGTCCTCCGCGCACAGCACCAATGAAGGAAAAGCTGGCTGGCTTTTCCTTCATTAGTGCCGCAAAAGCAAAAGCCAGCACAGGCGGGCATCCATTTCACAAAATGGATGCGCCCATGTGCTTGCTTTTGCGAATTTTGAGCTTGAATAGCTCAAAATTCTACATAGGAAGTTTAAAAAAAAAAGTGCTAGTATTTTTTTTTAATGTTGCCTATCTATTTTTTAAATAAAATGTTTTACTGGACTATCCCTTTAAGTATATAGGACAACTGTTTATTCAAGGTAACCCACTAACTTTTGAAGAGTTCAGAAGAGTTCAGAACCAATTTTCAGGCCCCAAGGTCTTTTCTGCACCAATATGATAGTCTAATACAGGCTATTATGGAAAACTATGAGTTGTTCATTTTTACCACAAATAACTATCAAGCCCAAAGACTACTTCATCTATCCAACTCTAATTTAATGGCGTCCATGTTTTATAAAGTATGTTCCTCTACGTTAACGGATGGAGTCTTGCTCAAATGTCAAGAAGCTTGTAATCAAGATTGCTCCCTCAACGTCACACAATTTAGATGGCCTTCTATATGGACTAATATATCTAAAGTAATTGGGCCTCATTACGAGTTGGCTGGTAAAAAATGCAAATTACCGGCATGCCGGTGCAACCGTGTCCGTGTAGCACAGCTGCTGGAATCAACGGTTGATTCCGAGTCAGCGTGCACGCGCATACCGGCATGTCGGAAAAGGCTTCACTGGCATGCCAGTAAGGCCCTCCAAACACCCGATAGTGGCATCATTGCCATGAATACCGGGTACTTAGCCGGGGCAAGATGGGTAAGAGCTTGGCAGGCCTAGCATGTAGTACACACAAACATCCCTAGTTTGGCAAATTTCCCGTAGTGAGCTTCTGCATGGTTTGTATCCTGTTTATTCCAGTCACTTCCTGCTTATTACTCAGCCACTTCCTGTTGCCAGAAAGGAAGTGTGTGGGAACTCATTGTGCACTTTAGTGTTCGTGCGTGGCTGGTTATATAAGCCACGCCCCAAGTTTCTCCAGCGCTTCGTGTTGCTTTCTGTTTGCTGTATAGCAACACGCTCACTGCGCTCCTGTTCAGCCCACATGCTCGCAGCTTCTGAGTTCATTCAGCTCCGGATTCATCGTCGTGGCGCTCCCTTGGAAGATCCAGCAGCTCCGGTCAGATCCCTGTGCAAGAAAAAGGCAAGTTAGTCAAAACTTGCAAGATCCTGTAACGCTGCGCGTACTCACCGGGCAGCAATCTTCGTTCCGGCTCGAGGCGTAAGTCTTCTCCAGCTCCTGCAATGGAAAAGGGACATCACACAGCGCTTGCGAATCCCAGCAACTCTGTGCATACTCACTGGGCTTTCAATTCTCATTCCGGCTTGTGCGCAAGCGTCCACCAGCTCCTGCAAAGGAACAGAGGCATCAAACAGCGCTTGCCAAATTCAACTACGTTGCTCATACTTACCTAAGGCACCTTCTGGTTGAAGAGGGAAAATCGAGATCAAACTCCCTCCCCCTCACCCCAGGCACATCAACAGAAAGAACAGCAGGAAGAATAAGGAGCCCACTCATCATTTGCACCAGGTCCCAGTGTGCCCATGGGTTACAAATATGCTGAAAGACACCTACTTCACCAACACTGCAACCTATATGCTACATTAGCCTCAATGCAGCAATACCAGAATCTACAAAACACAAGAAATCCTGTGTAAAGTCTTGCAGATGCTCATATGAATTAAACTAATCAAATGGCACAGTGTAAAGCCATGTTTCAGGGACATTACAGCCAAGTACACTTGTCTCACTGAACACCAGCCGCAGAGGGGATTCGTGCTGACTTCAGCAATGCACCTGGCAAACCCAGGAGCAGCTCAAGGCCTTAGAGTAAGATAAGATTCCTTTCTTTGAACGACAGTGAACTCTGGCAGACAAGCATTTTTAATTCTTCACAAATACGAGTAAGTCAGAGCAGAACACCCAGGGCCCAGTGTTTTTTCTCTGGGAGCGAAAGACATTTTCGCAAGACCAACACATCATTTGAAACATAATTCTAACAAGAATGGCTCAGCTCTGGCCAATGAACGCTGAGGGCCCAGGGGCAAAAAGCCTGTTCAGCTAAAAACTAATGGGAACAAATTCACAATGCAACACATTTAGAAATAGGTAATGAGGGAGGAGCAGTTAAGCCAGCCCACTGACACCAAGGTCCAGATGTCCAATGATGAGGCTTTCTATAAGGGCCCTATAGGTTACCTATCACTTAGCAGCCAATCTCAGGATGTGATAGGTTTCTGGGAGCTGGTCCAATTTTGTGATGTCAGCCTGCAGTGTGTTACAAAGCTGGCTTGCAGGCCAGCCCCGTGGGAGACGGTGTCTGGATTTTCGCTTTGCACAAAGCACTCTGTGTTTTTTTGCTGCCCAGAAATAAATGCAGTTTGGAACATGTTGCTTCTTGCTTGGAACTCTGCTGCATTTCTTTGGGCAACATGGGAGGTGTTGGGGCCTCCCATAGCTGGGACCCCCAGAAGCCGTGGTGGGGGTCCAACTTCTCCCCAACATGGTGTTTTCTGTACTTTTGGCAGCATCTGAAAGACAGAAAGAACAGCGTTACAAGCTTTGCAAAAACTCAAATCCTTATGCTGCGCAGATTGCGAGGCACACTTACCTGAGAAGTTCGGGTTACGTCTGCTAGTGAAGTAACTGGCACTCGAGATATTCAGCACACGCTGTGAAGTCAGAACAGCGTGGCATGTTCAACTTTGGCATCCACAGACATTGGCCATTATAACTCCGAAAAGGGAGTAGAGTATCCCTCCCAGAAGAATAGCGCCCCTGCAGACTGCAGGATGGAGAGTTCATCCATCTAAAAGCAAAGGTGAGCTACAAACAGGGAAGCAAACCACATCACTTCACAAGGGGGATAGGAAGGGAGTTCTGAGGTCTAGTTAGCCTGGATCTTAGTTTATTATCTCTTTATTTGACAGACACACTTTCCAGACCGACTCCGGGGAGTGAGCACTCAGGACCTGGAGGTTGATACCATCGCTCCCGCAGAGACACAGGTGAGTGGGAGAATCATCGATGACGCAGACATCGGCACCGGCATCCTAGATGCCGTAAGGAATGGTACTGTACATAACGGTATTGTTAATACCGGCACCAGTAGTGCCGGTACCGGAAACAACGCCATCGCGCTGGAACGGGAAATGCTCTGGTGGTTATCTTAAAAACACAATCCATTGCAATCCTCTGCCTACAGCACCTAGATCGGAGAACTGTGGAGTGTGTCAGCAAGGTGATGACCATGTCAACTAGAAAAGGCACAGTGGGCCTGCGAAAGCCACGTTTCAGTGATGAGGAGCTCAACATGCTCGCCGACACACTGGTGGAGCAGGCAGATGTAGTGTTCTGTGCAGACTTCGCCGTGCGGCTCAAATCTGCAAAAGAAAATCTGGGAGGAGGTGGCGCAAAAGGTCTTTGCAGTGGGGACAACCCCACGCGCCGTATGAGACTGCAAGAAACGTTGGGACAATCTGCAGCTGCATGTCCACAATATCCTTTCAGCAAATCGCACCCAGGCCCAGGCCACAGGTGGCGGAGCACCCTCCCTTATTAAGCTGGCTCATTGGGAGGAGACATGCAGCACTGTCTTAGACATGGAGTCTTTCGATGGTGTTGGCCATTCCAAGATGGAAGTCCCTTCTTCGACCGATGAGGGTGAGTGACCCTTAGCGTAATACAAAAGTCACCACACACACCTAAAACCCCAAGAACAAAGGTGGAGTCCAAATGGCAAGTAGATGGGAGCAAATACATGGCCTATCACCTCCCACCTAAAGTCAGCCCCTATAAAAACGCAAAATCCCTGCCATGAAAACACACAACAAACCCCACTGACACAAACCACATGAGTCCGCAATTGCAAACATAAGCACCATATGCATGCACACACACACACACATATACATCACCGTACAGATGCAGGCTTGACCACTGTGCCATCCCATTGCATGGTGCACACATCACCACTACCGATTTTACACTTGACCCAACCACCATGACCATGAACACAGTGTAAACACCAATGCAACAACGCACATTGTGCAAGCACATCTGACCCACATCTAAACAACACTTGGCACACAGCCCCTGAGGCATGGCTACAACACACAAGCCACAATACAGCTGTAGGCCACCCAACAGACAGCATGCCCATCATGGCTGCACCAGAAGGATGCCCTAACATTGCACCCCCAACTCCTGTAAGCACCATGGCAGCCCCTCCAACGGTGTCCGGACATTTGGTCGAAAGACATTTAGTCGAAAGACATTTGGTCGACGTAATTTGGTCGAAAACCAAATGGCGAATTTTTTTTTTTTATATATATTTTTTTTAGGTTGTAGTTTAGGGAAAAAAAGGGTTTGTTTTTTAAAAAAAAGGGGGTTTGGAGGGGGACCCCCCCCAAAAAAAACAAAAAGTGAAAATAAAAAAAAAATAATAATTCGACCATTTGCTTTTCAACCTAATGGTTTCGACCAAATGTCCTGTCGACGAATTTTTTTCGACAAAATGTCTGGCAACCCCTCCAACATGTACATGAGAATGCACAGGACTCTAAATGTACGGGCATCGATGTATGTAGGATGTACGTTTACTCATGACATGTGCCCTGCCTCTCTGTCCACCACAGGCACGGGATCAGACAGCGAAGCGGAACACACTGCAACACAAAAGAAGACACCAGCACGCCTGAGCTGAGGGAACGACGACGCCTCCAGGCCTTCAACATCAAGAGCTTGCCAGAAGCAAACCACCGCTCCCAAGCCACAGCCCCCCAGCCAATAGGGCGCACAGGCTGAATAACCAGCTGAGCAGCTACCGCCAACACTCAGGAAGGAGCCCCAGCAAGGATACACTGCTGCCATCAAGGAACCCATGCCAAAAGGCACCCCTGCCACAAAGGTCCCAACCAAAAAATATCTGCCCCACTGGAAACACCTCAGGTGGAAGACGAGGGATTTGCAGTGGCCTGTGATGTGGAGGGGCCACAGTCAACGGCCACCTGTGGTCTTGGTGAGGCAGCACAATCGGCGCAAAATAGTGTGGAGGAAGAAGAGGAGGAAGTGGAGGAGGCAGACACTGCAGGCTATTGCATGCCTGAGGACATGCCGAACACCCCAACCATGATGCCTACCCCACAGTTTTCACCCAAACCTGGCTCTGGTGGACATAGCTCTGCAGATGACATGCCCGTCATTGCACACAGCCCTGGAAGCAGACACACACCACCTCATGTGCAACCACCAGCTGCACAATACATCAGGGACCTGGAGGGGCGGCTGACCTGCATGGAGAAGCGCCAGCAGGCCATGCATGACATGGTCAGGCTATACGTTGTGGAAGGGGAAACCACACGCCGGGCCATGCAGGAGAACTCCAGGACAGTCAGCCATGCTGTGTACCGTGTGGCTGGCGCATGCGGGAAGGCATGGCAGCCATGACACAGGCTGTCACCCAGTTGGTTGCCACCATGTCCCAACATCGTAATGCAGAGGCCGACCCACAACCCGCACCATCGACCAGCACAACCCTGGCAAGTTCTACCCAGACAAGCTCGGTGTAGAGGTCACTGCGCAGTATGCAGCGCCCAGCCCAACAAACCCCTCCACCTAAAAGGGCGCATCAGTAGCCTGACACACATGAACATGTCAGGAGGGAGTCCAGTTGAACTTGTAGTGGGTGAAGGGGGGATGTGTGGGGGTGTTGTGGGATGGGGGTGTTGAGGTGGGTGTGTGGGGGTGTTAGTGGGTAGAGGGTGGGGGGTGGGGGGCGTGGGTGTGTGGTGGATTTGTAGGGTGGGGTGAGGGGGTGGGGTTTGTTGGGGGGTGGGAGGTGTGGGTGTGTACGGGTGTTGGGGGTGAGGGTGAGGGGCATGGGTGTGTCGGGGAGTTGGGGGGTGGATGTGGGGGGCGTGGGTGAGTGGGGGAGTTAGGGGATGGAGAAGCGTTTGTAATAAATTGATGGATGGAGGTCTACATTGGTTCATGTTCACTGTACATAGTTTTAATTAATTTAATACACCATGTGTGCATAAGGAAAACACATAACTGGACATTGCTTTTTGAGTGTGTGTCAATTTATTTCTTCAAAGTGCCCAGTGCCCAGTGTCCCCCATTCCCAGTGCCTTTTGTTACCCAGTCCATCAAAAGTATTGTGCAATCAAAGTTTGGAGTGCAACACGTCCTTCATTCACATTGTGCCACGGCCGATATGCAGCATCTTCACCATCATCCTCCTCATCTTCTGATGGGATCAGGTCCATGTCAGGGGGCAGGAGTACATTGCGCCGGATGCACATGTTGTGCAGCATGGCACATGCCATCACTATCTTGCCCACCTTCTCAGGCCTGTACCCGACCCGACCTTCTGAGGCAGCGAAAACGGGCCTTCAACAGGCTAAAGGTCAGCTCAATCATGACACGAGTGCGTGCATGTTCACCGCAGTGCGTGCATGTTCACGTTGTAGTCCTCTTCGTGCCTGTTGACTGGATGCCTGATGGGGGTCAGGAGCCACGGCTTCAGGGGATACCCGGCATCACCTGCACAGGAGCAATGGAAAGTATATTTATGAACATTGTTGTTATTCCTTGTGTGCACTGCCTGTACAGTGTGCATGGTCACATGCCACAGATTCTTCATGACTGGACTTGACATTTCCTCATAGTAAGACCCAGTTAAGTGTACTTAGGGATGGTCCATGCTAGGGGGGGTATGTGTGGCGTTCACGTTTTAGGGACCTTTCCATCAGGTACAGCACTCACACAAATGAGGTGAGAAGGTCCATGATGTGCTGACATCTGAAAGGTGTGTTGAATTAATATAAGGTACGATGCATGTGGAGTGCATCATGACACATTTGCTTGATGTGCTTCATGATACACAGTGGTTTGTGTATGGGAGGACAGGTCAAAGAGACCCCCCTCCCCTGCAGCCCCCTCCTTGTGATGTCCATGACTCGTCAGGGGTCCCCCTGCCACCAGGGCCCAGGTGGTGGGTGGACCACTGGCCGACACATGGACTAAACATACTGTATTAAGCTAGGCCCAGGAAACCATTTTGAGAACCAGAACGCCATCTTAAGACATGACTCCTTGTGTGCTGCAGCACGGTCCCCACCTTTAGAGAGTCCTCGTCTATCCTGTTGCCTCCGCCTCCTGGCAGATCTGCTGAAAGCCCGTTCCCACGACCAGTCGGACATGAGCTAGTGTTAGAGCAAACACTGTATCTTTCACCTTCCGTAATGCATGATTATCCTCAGCGTGACCCGGGCAGCGGGGCTGGCCTGGAAAATAACTGTAAACCGCCCTTGATGAAACAAAAGCCTTAACCCCACACTAAGAAACTGCTCAATACATATATACATATATGCATATATTGCATTTCAATGATACCCCTCGTGCATGACTTCCGTGTTAAAAATCTACAAACCCTGTACGAACAAAAGAATGTGTCATTGTGTGACCACATGGTCATGACACTCAACCCCCCTCAGTATGTGCACACACTCAGGGCCCCTGGCCTCCTACTATGTGCTTCTCTAGGGGTAATGTAAAGTGAGTGATACCAAGTCCTTATGCCATGACTACCCCGATGCTGCTAGAGTGCAAAGAACACAAGCGCGACAGTATTGTGAGCTCATGTAAACAAGATACATAGAATGCCATCAAGTGCAAATGTACAGGTTTAATGTGTATTACTGCTGTCAACCGTATTGGTCTGTTGTTCCTGCGTGCTCCACCAACCCTAATGCTACCTCACGTATCGTGTTTACAATGTGTTGCTAAAACTGCTGATATTGCAAATACTTACCCTATAGTGACTAATGGAGCTGTAGATATAGTTAACGAATTATGAAATGATTATGTACTGATGTAAATACTATATGTAATAATGTAAAAATGCCCTTAGCCATTTTTACATTATTACATTATACGAATCCCTTCAACGTCAATGTAATCCAATACGATTTCCAGCTTGCGAGAAGGCTATCATCGCGGGCATACCCAAGGCCACCTCCCCTCCCTTCCCATTGAAGCCTGCCAGAGAAAGCACAGGCCCGAGCTACACCGCCTCACCTCCCCCAATTCGGCTGGAGCCGCTTCAAGCATTCATGATTCCCCCGCAGCTCACATGGCCACAAACAGCCACCTAAATTATTTACAGCCCAGCAGCAAAATCCGGCCATAACCAGAGGCCAGAGCTGCCCCTCATAGGTCCCACGACCCACCAGTTCACCCCAGATTAATGACGCTTGTAAAAGAAGACACCTAATATTGCACCAACATTGTGTAAAAGCATCCGTAATGACTTCTAACGAGACCCAAAGCTCGGACAGCATACCCCGTGCCCTGAGACCCGACCCCATGGCCCATGATACCCAGTCAACAGGATAACAGCAACCCTGTATTGATGTATCGCCAAAGTACCCCACCTAATGCGCATTCCTCCTGTGTTGTATTAACCTGTAGAATAACCTATTGTAGGATTTACATCGCAACTGACACTGCAGCGTGAATGAATGGGGTGTGCCTGGCCCTTAGGGCAGAAAGCCAAGGAAGACGTCCATCAATGACACTGATCACGCCTGACCGGACAGCGCCTCCTGAATGAGCCCAGCTGACCTGCCACCCCACGTTGGCACCCGGCGGTGTCCACCAACCACGAAGCGACGCAACACAGCTGCACATATAGTTAGTCGACGCCACCCAATCCCCATGTACATGTGCCCCCTATAGTGAGCCTATGGCACATTTTGTGAATATAAACGCCTGTCTTTGCGATTGATAGACAGAGCGCTCTCGGAGTTTGCAGAGTTCTTTGCATGCCCTATTTTGACTTAGATAAAGCCTCCCTTAAGCTCACCCGCACTTGGTCCTAGCCTTATTCCCATTCATGGGAGAGTCCATTCTTGCCTCTCATTGCGGGGTGGTCGTGCTATCTGGGGAGGCTCGCCTCCATTTGCTAATCATGCTTTCAACTACTTGATGTCACCATGTACATGTCCATAAACACCTTCCCCATATGACAAAGGCACAATGGCATTGGTGTTATGGTCCGCCAGTTAAGGCAAACGTTTCTGTGATGAGGCTGGGTGTGTACTGACATGATGGAACTGAGGTACTGTGGATGGGTCCTGCACCACTCGCTCATATGTTAGTGGTGGTAAATGATTGATGATTTCAATAGTTTCCATGCTTGAGCCATTGCATTTGGAAGTGTCCCTTAAGCTACCTGGGCCGGTATACTGGTCTGCGGTGTACCTGTGGGGTGGGTGCAGTGACAGATATTTCCATGTGTGGCAGTTGGATTTGCCCCAGGCATGGCTGCATGTCCCGTGATGGACTTTGCTTCGCTCATGTATTTCATGCATTGTGCCTGCAGGGTGGTGCATCGTGGTACCCGTGGTTCATGTCTGATGGTGTTCAAGGTGCAAGTGCTTGGGTGGGCGCTGTGTATGTTGCTTACATTAACGCACAGCTGTGTAGGCATCTGGATCAATTGTCTGTGTCCAACATTCTGTCAAGGTGATTGGAGTCGCAGTTTTGCCACCCATGTCACTGTGTCCCCCCCCCCAAACAACACACCTCATACCCCAGCCAGCAGACAGGCTGCCTATGCGTGTGCCCCTCCCCCCTCAGGCAACAACCTTCATACGCCAGCAGACAGGTTGCCTATGCTTGTGCCCCCCCAGGTAACACCCCTCATACCCCAGCCAGCAGACAGGTTGCCTATGCGTGTGCCCCCCCCAGGCAACACCCCTCATACCCCAGCCAGCAGACAGGCTGCCTATGCGTGTGCCCCCCCCAGGCAACAACCTTCATACCCCAGCCAGCAGACAGGTTGCCTATGCTTGTGCCCCCCCCTCAGGCAACAACCTTCATACCCCAGCCAGCAGACAGGTTGCCTATGCGTGTGCCCCCCCCAGGCAACACCCCTCATACCCCAGCCAGCAGACAGGCTGCCTATGCATGTGCCCCCCCCAGGCAACAACCTTCATACCCCAGCCAGCAGACAGGTTGCCTATGCTTGTGCCCCCCCAAACAACACACCTCATACCCCAGCCAGCAGACAGGCTGCCTATGCTTGTGCCCCCCCCTCAGGCAACACCCCTCATACCCCAGCCAGCAGACAGGCTGCCTATGCGTGTGCCCCCCCCAGGCAACAACCTTCATACCCCAGCCAGCAGACAGGTTGCCTATGCTTGAGACCCCCCAAACAACACACCTCATACCCCAGCCAGCAGACCGGTTGCCTATGCTTGTGCCCCCCCTCAGGCAACAACCTTCATACCCCAGCCAGCAGACAGGCTGCCTATGCTTGTGCCCCCCCCCCTCAGGCAACAACCTTCATACCCCAGCCAGCAGACAGGTTGCCTATGCTTGTGCCCCCCCCAGGTAACACCCCTCATTGCCCTGTCATTGGACTACCCAGCAGCCAGGTACGTTGTGCAGCGTGTCGTGCCATGTAGCGGGCAGGCATGGAGTTGCGCAGCACCATGGAATCATGTGTGGATCCCGGGACTCTTGCACAGCAATACGTAATTACTTTGCTTGCATCGCACACCATCTGGACATTCAGGGAATGGTAGATCTTCCTGTGTGGTACACTACCCCCACGGGATGCCGGACTACCAGCTCTGCATGGGTGCAGTCGATGACACTGATTACGTTTGGCATGCCTGCCAGTGCATAGAATGCTATTTTGGAGAAATTCACCTCCACAGTCTGTGGTAAATATATGTGGTCCCTTCCATGTTTCAGGAGGGCATCTACCACCTGGTTGAGCACATCGGAGAAACATCGCTGTGAGATGCCATGTAGCTGCCCCACTGTGTGCTGGTAGGTGCCTATGGCAAGGAAGTGCAGCACAGACAATACCTTCATCAAGGGGGGGAATGGCTGTCCGGATGTTAATGAGGCTCACCAGGTCATCATGGATTAGGTCCACTATTGTGAATATGGTGTCTCTCTCCAAGCTGCACAGGGTGTGGATCTGTACAGGGGTTAGGTCAAATGGACTGGCCCTTAGGTGAGGGATTGGTGGCTGCCTGCGGGGTAGGACTGTCAGCACTGTTGATATGTGCTGGCCCTGTCTCACCATCCTTCTCCTCCGCTGCATTCCCTGGTTCAGCCTGCTGGAGTAGTAGCATTGCAGGCATGTCCTCCAGCGGCAGTATTGCAACTGCTAATGGTAGCATTTTGGGTTTGGAATGGGTGTAGTGTGTGGGTATGCTCCTTTTGTGCTGTGCCAGACTCCATTGCCTCCACCTGTGCTGATTGTGTGCACCTGTGGAAGGTTTCAACACAGCAGATTGCTATTAATGGCTGCCCCGCGATCATGGTAACCATTCTTACCGGCATCTGGATGCCGGTAAGTGCATGTCCTTGAACCTCGTAATGTGCACTTCCTTGCACGCTAGTAGTACTGGCACAGCTTCCGTGTGCCTGCGCTCATTTCGGGAAGGTGCTACCCGGTCACAATATGTCCCTGCAGATGCCGGTAGCACGGGCATCGCGGGTCTTAATACACCTGTCCGGTAGACAATGCCGGTATTCCCCTACCAGTATCGTTATTACTGGACGAGCAACCTTGTAACGAGGCCCATTGTCTCAGCTAGTTTACTCAAACCCTGTATTTCTTCCACCACAGGGCCTTCATACTCCACTCATGCTTTTTAAGGGTGGAATATCCCAAAGTGACAAATGTTGGAGTGGTCTATGCACTCAAGGATCTTTCAAGCATATGATTTTTGAATGTACTCCTGTTAAAGCTTTCTCGGGACAGATCTGGAAAACTCTTACATTTTTCTTTCAAATACAACTGATTATATCTGGTTCAGCCTGCTGGAGTAGTAGCATTGCAGGCATGTCCTCCAGCGGCAGTATTGCAACTGCTAATGGTAGCATTTTGGGTTTGGAATGGGTGTAGTGTGTGGGTATGCTCCTTTTGTGCTGTGCCAGACTCCATTGCCTCCACCTGTGCTGATTGTGTGCACCTGTGGAAGGTTTCAACACAGCAGATTGCTATTAATGGCTGCCCCGCGATCATGGTAACCATTCTTACCGGCATCTGGATGCCGGTAAGTGCATGTCCTTGAACCTCGTAATGTGCACTTCCTTGCACGCTAGTAGTACTGGCACAGCTTCCGTGTGCCTGCGCTCATTTCGGGAAGGTGCTACCCGGTCACAATATGTCCCTGCAGATGCCGGTAGCACGGGCATCGCGGGTCTTAATACACCTGTCCGGTAGACAATGCCGGTATTCCCCTACCAGTATCGTTATTACTGGACGAGCAACCTTGTAACGAGGCCCATTGTCTCAGCTAGTTTACTCAAACCCTGTATTTCTTCCACCACAGGGCCTTCATACTCCACTCATGCTTTTTAAGGGTGGAATATCCCAAAGTGACAAATGTTGGAGTGGTCTATGCACTCAAGGATCTTTCAAGCATATGATTTTTGAATGTACTCCTGTTAAAGCTTTCTCGGGACAGATCTGGAAAACTCTTACATTTTTCTTTCAAATACAACTGATTATATCCTTTGACATTTTATTTAAGGGTAGCGAAATTATCCAACCTGCTATTGATAAAAATAAAGGTTATCTGTTTGACCTATGTATTGCCATAGCTATCCAGACTATTACTTCTAACTGGAAAAATCGCAAAGGTGTATAGTTTAAATTATGGTGGAGTTCAATTTGCTATCTTCATAGGATAGACAAATGTAATGCTGTGTCCCCACCCTTGTTGCACAAGCATACATTATAATGGCAATCTTTTCTAAATGTTTGGGATAATGCAATACCTAGTCAAGATTAAAGACTATTGTTTCTTATGATTCATTAATATTCCAATACATAATGACGTCTCCTCTACCTCTCCTTGTGTTCATGTTAGCCCTGTGTGTCTTGTGTGTTCTTGGTGTCTATTATAAATATGTAATATCATTATTAGTCTATTTTTAAACTGCATGTTATGCATTAGAGTAGAGCATCCATGTACACTGTATGAGGTTCCTATATTTCTGTAATCTGTGGTTAATGAATTTCTTAATCGAGCCGCATGTGGCATATGCACTTCCTCATTGGTTGTCTTGCTTGTTGTACGAACCATGCATACTTACTGACCTTAATAAAATATTTAAACACAAAAAGAATTGTATAGATTAAGTGAACACTGCTTTTGAATTTAGCCACACTAGAATTGTAAAGATTTAGTGAACACTGCTTTTGAATTTAGCCACACAAGAATTGTAACCTGTGCTTTTGAATTTAGCTGCACTCGAATTGTACTGATTTGGCATGCACTGCTTTTGAGTCTAGCCAAACTAGAATTGTAAATATTTAGTGAACACTGCTATGGAATTTAGCCACACTAGAATTGTAACACGCTGCTTTTGAATGTAGCCGCACAAGAATTGTAACCCGCTGCTTTTGAATGTAGACGCAAAAGAATTGTATTAACTAAGTTCCCACCACTTTTGAATTTAGCCGCACTGGAATTGTAATGATTTAGCTAACACACTGCTTTGAACTTCGCCACACTAGAATTGTGCTGGGTAAGATAACGCTGCTTTTGAACGAAGCTACACTAGAACTTTACTGATTTGGCGTCCGCTGCTTTGAATTTAAACACACCAGAACTGCACTGAATTTATTCATGCTGCTTCTGAATTTAGCCACCCTAGAACTGTATGAATTTGGCATCCACTGCCTTGAATTTAGCCACCCTAGAACTGTATGGATTTGGCATCCACTGCCTTGAATTTAGCCACCCTAGAACTGTATGGATTTGGCATCCACTGCCTTGAATTTAGCCACCCTAGAACTGTATGGATTTGGCATCCACTGCCTTGAATTTAGCCACACTAGAACTGTCCTAAATTGATTCCTGCGGTTTTTAACTCAGCCACACTGGAATTGTTTTCATTTAGGTAATGCCTCTTTTAAACTTAGCCACACTAGAATGGTACAGATTTAGTTAAGGATGCTTTTGAATCTGGCCACACTAGAACGATACTAACTTGGTCCCCCTGATTTGAATTTATCCACACTAAAATTGTAATGATTCGGTTTATGCAACCTTTGAATGTAGTCACACTTTAAATGTACTGATTTAGTTGTTTAGATTTAGTTTAGACATGCTCCTCCACAATATATATACCAGGACCTAAGAATTCACGGGACAAGACAAAACGAAGAAATGACAATAAAACGACTCACAACCCAGATATCACCTGAAACCAACTACCCACCCCAGTCCCTCTACCAAATCATCACACCTCTCACGTACCACACATGCCCAGAGAGCTAGAGAAACAACCCGCCAACACCTTGCAAACCACAGATCCCTCTCTAGTCATACTAAAAAACAAATATCTGCATACAACAAACAACTGAGACACTGGACACGAGCCTTACGGACACAAACCAGTGCACATAAAAACACCTAGAAAGCTCATAAACTGAGATGTCAGCTTGTATCGGTTCAGCACGCATCAACAGATGAGCACAAACTCTATCCTGTCCCTCTTCCCTCACTAACCAACCCCACTGACATTTCTTACAGAGCCACGTAAGCGCCTGGAGACCATGAAAATGACAGTGGTGCACAGTGTAAATCAGCATAACATGACACAGCAGGACATGCGTAAAGTAAATGAAGGGAATGCAGGGTTAATTGATTAGATGTCATAGTGTAAATGTATTTCATAAAAGAGGTGATTGGCCCACGTTAAAAATAATCAGGGAGAGAAGGAGTGTCCCTTTGTGGGTGAGGCTCTGACTTGAGAACACGGGAGGTGGACGTAGGTTGGATTTGCCTAGGTTCACCAAAGGATAGGAAGTATCGAGGGCTATGTTGTCATTAGCTGCTAAAACTGTCCTGTCTAATCTAGTATTCTAATAATCATTACAATAATCACCCCCACTTTGGGGGCATACTGAGCCTAGGCTGGCCTGAGCGAAGGAAGGGCCTCGCCAAAGGATCAGGGTTGTTACAGGCCCTGTAAACCCCATTATGAGTGTAGAGGAGCAGACGGGGGCGTCACTGATAGACTCCGTCCCCTCACCTCCATCATACTGGAATACAAGAGTCCTATGTGTGGCACCAGGTGTAGTCCCAATGCTGCATCGAGTGTATGAGAGACGATATGCACTCAGACAACCGTATCAAATGTACCCTCAAAATGAAAGGGTAGCGGGAGATTTGCAGGAACAACTGAGTTTTGAAGAGCTGTGAAGAAAGTCTGACAGCTGCAAAGTGAATTCATGAAGGTCAGATACAAGGACGCACTGAAACGATATGCAAATACTTAAAGGATGAAGATGTAACTGAAGTAACAAGAGAAACATGTAACTGAACATAAAGGAATCATGAGCACCAAAGAAATAAGTCAGCAGAGTCAAAGTGAATGTATATACGCAGACCGCAAGGTAGTTGAGACATATAGAAGCTTGTACAGAAGAAAATGTAACGTGACTAAAGCAGCAATGTCAGGCATTGCCATGAATGCGTAGGAATTCTCTGGGGCAACAAGCTTAGTTCCTTTTACAATTACCAATCTCTATAGGAGAACATGATGTATATAGCCCATTATTGTATTCTCGGAAGACACCAGTTAACATATTAGGGTGTGACTTCATGACAAAACGTAACAAGACAATGGGCCTCATTACACGGATGGCGCTAAAGGATTACCGGCACCGGTAAGGGCACCGGTGCCGGTAATCCCTTAGCGCCATACTACGAGGTCCCTCAGCGGGTCCTGTCCTTAACGTGTGGCCAGACCACACGCTAAGGAAGGGACCCGCTGAGGGACTTCAGGGCAAATAACGGTACCGCTAATAGCGGTACCGTTATTTGCTCCTTCCCCATTCCCATTGAGTCCTATGGGGGCTCAAATGGGAATGGGGAAGGGCCTTGGTGAATGGGGAATTACCGCCCCGCCAACCTTGGAATGGGGCGGTAATTCCCCCATTCACTAAGGCGGACTCGGTAAAATACCGGCGACAACCATAGCGCTAAGCCATGAGGGCGATCGGCGGCAGACCCTGCCAGGTATCCATCCGCTCCGGAGAGAAACCCACAAGTGGGGGGCAGACACACCCAGACCTGCTGACATAGTTGCAAAATCCATCGGCTTGAAGAAGGCAGCCTAATGTTGTCGCTCCCGATACGAGCCAAGCGGGCAAAGGATGGGACATGGAGGATTAAGCAACAAAGTACCTCTCTTTAGTATGAAAGCAGGGTGCTAGCGCTTGAAAGTGGAGCATCGCACCGCCTTAATGCTTGTGGGGTCGAAGCGCTCTCAGGCCAATGTTCACCGCTTTTACGCCATAAAAAGAGCCGCAGCTGTTGCCCGCCACCAATGGGTTAACTTGCTTAGCCCCCGCCGTTGGAGAGGCAGAGTTTATAACGGGGAGTTGGGGAACGAGGGGAGTTCTGGGTAAGTTAATGATACTACCAGCAAGGGCAAGGACAGAGGCGATACGTCAGAGCCATCGACGAGTACCAAGCACAGGGGTACCCACCACAGGTAGACCAGGCAGACCAAGCCAGATATTTTACGGATGAGTATGACTACCCACCAGCAGAATATAGGCCTGAAACATTCTACCACGACGAGCTGGAAGCAGCATACAACACGCCATATGATCAATTCGACCAGGATGAATACATCAATCTTATAAAAAAAACCTGATCAAAATGGGGAACTGCCAATTCCAATTCATGGTCGACTCAGGCGCTACTGTTAATATCATGGGCGAACAGGACTACGCTAAAATACCAAACCCGCCAATGCTCGAACCATCACACTCGAGAATATTTCAATGGGGAGCTGCCACCCCCCTGCAGACAGTGGGGCGTTTCATGCAACGGCTCTTTTTGAATGGGCAGCAAGTGGACACAACCATTCACATCATCCGCTCACTTGCCAGAAGCCGATGCCTTCTCAGCTATCACACGGCATCCCACCTGGGACTGATTGAGATACACGTAAAGGCGGGAGACACCATTACTGCTTCCTCGAACAGACTGAATCCGAGAGACTCTGTTGGCACCATGGCATGCTACCAATCCCAGAACCTCATCACACAAGGCGACATCACAAGAACATTCCCCAACCTATGCACAGGGCTGGGTAAACTCAAGGCCCTTCCCATCAAACTCCATATCGACCCCTCGGTGAGACCGGTGCCACAACACCCCAGAAGAGTTGGGTTCCACATGCAGGAGGCAGTGTCAGCAGCCCTCCAACAACTGCTTTCCGATAGGATCATCGAACTGGCAACGGGGCCAACGCTGTCAGACTCCAGTCTTCAGGCTCAGGAGTGGCACGAACCAACCATCCCCTCAGCAGTCTGGGCACTTGCAAGTCTGACCTTATTCAAGATACCGAGACTCCAGCGGGGAAAGAGGGTTAGGGATGCGATGGTTGGATAGGTTCAATCGTAGGGTAACCGGTGAGAGGATTAGGTGAGGGGAAGTGGACTGGGAGGGGAACAATGGGTAACACATTTAACATACATTCACAATAAACAGTGTACATATACAGCAGTGAGTCATAGAAGATGGAAATAGACTTAGCTCTGGGGTGAGTACTGGCCTCCTACCTGCATACTCTCAGGTCCGATCGTAATCTAGAGTGTATTACCGCTGCAAGAGAGCATGGAGTTACAATCTTGTGTGTTACTTCACACACACACACACACACTTAGAACAACACTGGCCAGCATGAGCATGCAATTGGTTATTCACACCCTATTGCGTATGCTAGCAGTGCAGAGCACTATTAGTTAGTAGTTAGTTTGTGCGCGGGTTAATTCTGTCAACCAACAACGCGGTGTCGCCGCGTGGGGCCCCGCACTGTACTGATGAAGCCACAGGGTCTTTAACCCAAAACGATCCGCCTATAAACCAAGGAAGTGTGGTGTCGGCCGCACGTGGCTTGCAGCGGCTCGAGCACTCTGCTCTACGATATTCCCCCACGTGGCAATCACCATGCAAATAACATGCACTGCGCTGAGTTCGGGATCTCTCCAGGGTTACACGCGCGATATGCCAGGTTCGCGGTGCAATGCCCGATCGTGACTTAGCTTTTCAGTGGCAAGGGGGTCAGCAAATGTGGGCAGAGTCCCCCTTGCGCGTGCCCCCAACTGCCTTCCTGGACCACAGCGGCGGCGTCACCATGCGTTCTCCCCTTATCGCTGGAGTTCCCCTAGCGCAAGCGCTACTTAGCTTTTCTTGGCGAGGGGCCGGAATGGGAGCTGGTTGGGGCGTGGCCCCTCGTGCTGATCCCCGACCTCAGAGCTCTTCCGAACATGTCTTCACCTGCCGGGAGCTTAAGCACAAGCCCCGTGCTTGGGTTTTCTTTGTGCGCACGCGCGCGCAAGTCCCGGCCCTCTTGGGCTTGGTCTTGTAGTTCTGTGCCCAGGGGGATCTGGGTAATGAAGTCTTTGCTGCCATTCTCCTGCAAATGGGACATAACAGTCTCCTGTGAGGAAGCAGTCTGTTTCTAGTGTTGCTAGCCCCTGCTAACTTTGGATTCTTTTGGTTTTGGTCCCCCTTTGGGTCCATAATGGAAGGATTTATGTCTTGCCTCCTGACAAACGCCATGGGTATCCCCTCTCGTGGTCGTGCCCAAAGAAGGAGGCAAGATCCGGTTGTGCGAACCTGCCATTCAACGGGAGAGGCATCCGGGCCCGTGCATTGAGGACATGATTGTGCAACTTAACAATGCCCTGATGTTCTCCAAGCTCGACCTAATCCAAGGCTACCACCAGCTGGAGCTACATCCTGATTTCAGGCCCATCACAACGTTCGCGACGCACGCCAGTCTTTTCAGATACCGGAGACTGAATTTTGGCATCTCGTCCGCCGTGGAGATTTTCCAGGAAACCATACGCCAAGTCATCAGGCCCATAAGAGGCACGCTGAACTACAGTGACGACATCCTCGTTTTTTGGGTCTTCAAAAGAGTCCCACGACAAAGCACTACACGCCACGTGTGCATGCAGCGCTTCAGGAGGCGGGCCTCACACACAACATCGCCAAATGCTGATTCAGCAAGACAAAACTAAAATTCTTCGGACACATCTTCTCCAGTGAAGGGATGATGCCGGACCCCGACAAGGTCGACACAATCACCAACCTCGGCGAACCACAGCAGGTTGCGGATGTCCACTCCTTCCTCGGCATGGCGGGATACTGTGCGAGGTACATACCCCATTACACCTCTCTCACTGACCCGTTGAGGAAGCTACTGCAAAAAGACTCAACCTTTGAGTGGACCCCCGCCTGCCGCCAGGCCTTTACCAGGATCAAACACGCCCTAACAGAAGCCCACCGCCTTGCCTACTTCAATCCCTCATGGCACACGGAAGTGGTCGTTGACGCGAGCCCGGTTGGCCTCAGCGCCATTTTAGCTCAAACCGGTGGCGAAGACATCAACCACAGGCACGTGGTTGCTTATTCAAGCAGGGCATTGTCAACCCCAGAACTGGCCTATTCCCAGGCGGAGAAGGAGAGTTTGGCAGCGGTCTGGGAATGTGAGCATTTTCACAATTTCCTCATTGGGAAACGGTTCACGTTGATCACTGACCACCAGGCGTTGTTGTCGTTGTTCGGGAACCCGCACACCAAAATGCCCCCGAGGATTGAGCGGTGGGGCATCCGTCTACAGGAATGCGATTATGACATTATACATCGCCCCGGGGGTGACCTTAACCCTGCTGACTACCTGTCGTGACATCCTGTCGGGTCCCCATTAACCCGGAAAGGCGATGTCGCCTATGTGCAGTACGTAGCATCCAACTCGCTACCTCCGGCTCTATCCCTTGAGATGGTCGCCAACGCTTCGGCTGCTGACCCTACGACAGCCCTCGCTATCAGCCTCACGCTGACCAACAAGTGGAAAGACCATCACAGAGCAATGCTGGCACACCCGGGAGTGAGCAGGCAGGAGATCGAAAGACTGGCTAGGGTGCACAGGGAACTGGCTGTCAAGGACAACAACATTCTTCTCAGAGGGTGCAGGATTGTCATCCCTGCCACACTAAGGAGCGAGGTTGTCCGAACGGCCCATGAGGGGCACAGAGGGGCCGAGAACACCAAAAAACAGCTGAGGTGCCACGTCTGGTTCCCTTTCTTAGATGCAGCAGTAGAGGAATGAGTGAAGAACTGCCATGCCTGCCAGTGCACAGCCCCGGCTGAAAACCCACCACCACTACAGCACACGCAGATACCCGATCGCCCGTGGGAGCGAGTAGCCATGGACTTTTATGGGCCCACGGAAGCGGGTGACTATCTCCTGCTGCTAATAGACGAACATTCCAGATTCCCGATCGTCAAACTGGTTACCACCACAGCGTTTCCCCAAGTAGCAGCGGCGCTGGAGGAAGTATTCAGCGAGTGGGGAATCCCTAAAACAGTCAAGTCTGACAATGGACCACCGTTCTGTGGCCACGACTTCGAGGCACTGGCGAAGCATCTGGGTTTCACACACATGAAGATAACACCCCGCCACCCGCAAGTGAACGGAATGGCAGAACGCTTCATGGCATCGATTAAAAAGACGATACAAAGGGCCAGGGTCGAAGCAGTCAATCCCCACCAGGCACTGTGTCGAATCCTACGAGACTATAGAAATACACCCCACGAAGCCACGAACAAGACACCTGCCGAGGCAATGCTACGCTAAGAAGTGCGAACACGCATACCACGCAACCCATCAAGCGATGAACCGCCGGACATGGACCTACTCCAAAGGGATGCAGAAGCCAAAGACAGAGCAAGACAAGATACCGACACTCGCCGCCACGCAGTGACAAAAGATTTCCACATAGGGGATGAAGTTCCCGTCCAACAGCCAACGCCCAGAAAGACAGATCCGCGGTTTGCCCCAAGTCCCATAAGGGTAACCGCAGTGAAAGGTACAATGGTGACAGCCGAAGATCAAAACAGAGCTGTCACCAGGAACTGTCAGCAATTTAGACACTATGTCAGACGAGAGAGAACGGAGCTACCTCAGAGACCGTGTTCCCCAGAACCGCGAGAGCCGCGAGACGACCTGTGGACCCCTCCGGTAGGAGATCCTGGAGGGACAAGCCATGAAGCAGGAACTCAGGGAATGTCAGGGCCAGTTGCCCAAGATGAGAGACCACGGCGAACCATCAAGAGACCTATGAGGCTTGTTGAAGAATGTTGAGTTGATGTTTGGACATATTGTTTGGGGGTGGTGTTGCCCGCCACCAATGGGTTAACTTGCTTAGCCCCCGCCGTTGGAGAGGCGGAGTTTATAGCGGGGAGTTGGGGAACGAGGGGAGTTCTGGGTAAGGCGCGAGAAGCACCAGTTATCGTTGGTGAAAAGGTAATAAAGACGTGTTGAGAAATCCCTCCGTGTGCGCGTCCTCCTTTCAGGCCTCGTCGGAGGCAACAGTGGCAAAGAGTTAATGTTTCTGAAGATGGACGCAGCTGGCCCTCGCTGGATGATATAATAATGAAAAGGTTTCTGTATCACGTTGGCCCCACTGCGTTATGTTATGCGTGCAGGCCTTCATAATCTGCAACTCAACCGCTGTAATAAAATTGCCAGCACTGAGATGTGCCCCAGTGCTGGTGTACTGTGGCCCTGCCAGACAGGTTTAATAGGGGCCGCTTATCGGGGCCCCTGCTCCTTCTGTGCAGCAGGAAGTCCAATTCCAGGCAATTATTTGTGGCTCAATCAGAGGGCACCTCCTCCATTTTATTTACATCGTCACCTCCAAAATTGTCCCACATTATTTAGTCATGGACTGCAAGTTCCATAGTGCTTCAGTAGAATGCCCATTAAGGGATGTGACTACCCTGCCCACTTTCTCTTTCTCTATGTTTTATTGTAGGTTTGCGTTATCTCTTTCCTGGCAGCTGTGCCTATGCCAACCTACGTGATATTTTCCTCATATCTCAGAGAGTAGCGCCGAGCACAGTTTGTAAAGGTGCTGTTGGTTCCTTCATGCTGTTGTGGGCCCTGTTGTGTGCGTGGAAGGAGTCCTAATAGATTAATCATATGCACCTGGGCTGCATGTTCTTTGGAATCCAGCTCACTGAGGTTCCCAGGCGCTTCCTTCCTTCCTGTTTGCTACTTCATTCTGAACTGAGCTCCACAGCCGTTCCCCCCCACTGTTCCCAGGGGATGGTCAAGAAACCAGGCATTCCTCTGTCTTCACCTACCTGCTAGAGGCTTCCAAATGGACTAAACTCCAACCAGAGGTCCATGCGTGCACCCTCCTTCTTCTTTTTAGAGTCCAGGAATGCCTAGAATGATGGGGTGCCCCTCTCCTTTTATAAACAAACAGGGATTGGTCCAAAGCAATCCTGCCTTATGACATCACTCCCAGAGTGACTTGCTTGTCGGAAATGGACATGACATCATTATTATTAGCATTATTCTTATTATTGTATTTATTGAGTGTGGACCGTGCTTCGAGAAGCAACAGAGTGCTTTACAGAGGTATACAACAGTACAGATGCATAACATAGCGCTTTACAGAGGTATACAACAGTACAGATGCATAACGTAGCGCTTTACAGAGGTATACAACAGTACAGATGCATAACGTAGCGCTTTACAGAGGTATACAACAGTACAGATGCATAAGTAGCGCTTTACAGAGGTATACAACAGTACAGATGCATAACGTAGCACTTTACAGAGGTAACAACAGAACAGATATACAGCGGGGGGCTGGGATACAGAGGGGCACAGAGGACGGGTAGAGCTGTGCTGGGTGGCAGGGAGGAGAGAGGAAGGCAGAGTCTAGCTAGTCAGGTGGCACAAGGGGCGATGTGATAGCCTAGGTGTTGAGGAGAAGAGACTCTTTGGAGAGGTGGGTCTTAAGTTCTTTTCTGAATTGTAGGAGAGTGGGGGTGAGACTGATGATGACGAGGAGGAGGTTCCATGGTCTTGGAGCGTAGGCAGAGAAGGCTTGTTTTCAGGTCCTTTCCTTTTTTGAGCAGCGGATTTGAAGTCTGCACGTGTCCTGGCTTCTGGTGGTGCACAGTCAGCCGGAGATGCTGAGCTTCTCAACGAGGAAGCTGGGTGACTTGAGTGAGGGCGACTGTCTTATGATGATGCAGCAAGACTTGAAGGTGATTCATGCATGCAGTGGGAGCCTATGAAGGTCGATGAGGGTCAGGGTGATGTGTGGTCATATCTGTGTAGACCCTTGATGAGGCGTGCGGCCGCCTGTTGGAACATCTCGGGGGACAACAGAGGACGACGGGAGACTTTTGAGGAGTGCATTGCCCCCATCCAGATGGTATAGCACCAATGCTTGAATGTTGGATCTTAAGCTCTCCAGGGGGAGGAAGTGCTTGACTTTTCGCAGGAGGGAGAGCTGATCACAAGCCGTCTGAGTTTTCTTAGTTATGTGTGTCTGGAAGGCGAGGTGTTTGTCGATGTGGAACCGGAGGGACTTGGCGCAGGAGGTGAGCTCAGGTGTGAAGCCCTCAGAGTTCATAGTTGATAGCCAGGTCTGTATGTCTGGGTGTTCATTGTTGTTGGTGTGGAGTAGGAGTTTGGTCTTGGAGGGGTTGTGCTTCAAGTATACACTGGACATCCACGACTTGATCAGCGAGAGGCAGGTTGTGAGCCTATGGATGTCCTGATGGAGTCGATCTTAAGGTATAGCGGTGTTTCATCAGCGTATTGGTTGTTGTGGATGTTGTGTGTGGCTACAAGGGCTCCCAGCGGCTTCATGTATAGCCTGAAGATCACTGGGGAGTGGATGGAACCCTGCGGGACTCCACAGGTGATGGGTAGCATTGGCGCTATAGAGCAGTCCATCTGAACAAACTGCTTGTGGCTGGCGAGGTAGGACTTGAACCAGCGTAGGATAAGGTCGCTGGTCCCCATGCGCCTGATGGTTGAATGAAACAAACGCGGCCGAGAAGTTGAGTAGAACCAAGAGGCAGCGGTGGCCATCGTCAAGGACCTTGAGGGCGTCGTCGACCACCTGTACGGTTGCTGTCTCACTGCTGCATCTCGGTCTGAATCCTATTGGTAGGTTTGGGGGAGATTGTTGGTGTTAATGTGTTGCTGCAGTTGCACGGCTACAGCTTTCTCAAGCATCTTACCTAGGAAGGGACGATGGGTGATGGGATGATAGTTACCTAGGTTGTTGGGATCCAGAGTGGGTTTCTTTAGTAGAGGGAGGATTTGTCTTGTCTTCAGGGTCGATGGGAAGGTGCCTTGAGTTATGGAGCTGTTCATGATCTCTAGGTTGGGAAAGAGAGCTTATGTGGGGAGAGTATTGAGGATGGATGCTGGGAGGATGTCGTCTGTATACTATGTGGCATTGAGGGCGGGTAGGGTTTCTACCAGGTCCTCCGTATAGAGTGTCTTGATTGTTGTCCAGGGTGTGGAGATATTGCGAGGAGGGACGTTCGGTGGGTCTGTGGATGCTTATCGGGAGTCTATGTGCTGGTGAACCTTGCTGATTTTGTCTATGAAGAAGACATGAAAGGGAAAAAAACCCAAACAGAAAGCAATATAGTGAGATCCTTCCCCAGGCCTACCTTACCTCTCTGGCTGCCCTACCTCCTCCCCTTCTCATGCCTGCGGGCTTCAAAGGCATTTTAGTGAGCAGCACACTAGTATGGGCCTTGCTTTGATATGTCAGTGCTGCCTCTGAGTCATTGTTCCCAGGTGAGCCTGTGCTGGAAGGTGGGTCTCTTCCTGCAGGAGAATCAATGGGGCAGCATCCTGGCTATTGCTCCACATTGCTATACTGGAGACAGTAAACATAGACACAAATGCACAAAACACCTGGGTCCTGCTCACAGAGGTGATGCTGGTGTGATATCAGAATGAGGTGGCATCATAATGGTGTGCTAGTATCAGTCACAATGCCACAACCAGGCATGGCTTATATCTGAAAATTAAATAGAACACTAATCAACCTTGTACCAGTCACAACGAACCAGGTTTCCATACAGTGTTTTAATATATAACCAGAATAGCTCAATACATGTACAAATACAATGACGTATCTGCATATATATATATATATTTCTGAACGTGTGTTTTGATGTTCGGGGTTGGCTCCAGCCCCATAACAGTTGGTGGGCTGACATTTTGGCCCAGGGTTGGCATACCAGTCTGGGGTGTACTGGCGATAGTGAAATCTGATCAACATCACCCATACGCCATGCACAGGGTGGGTTCCGGCCCTGTGGTATCAGTTTATGAAATGTAAATGTTAAGTCATTTATAACGTGCCTGTACACAAGTGCTTCTGGGTGATTTCTGGAGATTGCCGATTTTGTGTTTATTGACTCCAGCCCAACAACAGTTGGTGGGCTGAAATGTTGGCCCACGGTCGTCATACCAGTCTGGGGAGTAGTGGCAATAGCGAAATCTGACCAACCCCATCCATTCGCCCTGCACAGGTCCGGTCATGTGCTATCAGTACAGGTGATTTGGGGAGATTGATGATTTTGCAATTTTTCAGTAATAGGAAGTTATGACACAATAAAACATACACAAGTCTATAGCAGATCACCACGTGCATGTTAGCTACAGACCCGAGCAGCGCTGGGTGGTACGCCTAGTTAGAAATAAAAGTATAATCTCATAAAACACTTATATCAATTAGAACAACATAAAGTGAGACATTGGGATAGACATGTATGTACAAATTACTACATCAAAATAGTGTAATTTGACAAGAAAAAATGCAGTACATCCTATATCACCCAAAGAACCATGTAATCAAACAATATACCAATTGTGTACAACTAATTTTATAAAACACCTGGGTACTATGAATTCATGTAGATTCATATAATGTAGAATTGGGACCCTCCTAAATAGCCCTACAGGTTTTACTCCCTCCTATGAAGTGGGGGTATTTTCCTCAGGGGCTGGAAAATGTTATGTGCTGCAGTGTACCTGACAAGGCACTCACACAGCAGAATCAAACAAATTAATAATAAAGCATGTTTGTAATGGAGACTATCCCAAAGTGATAGCTGCTGGTCTCTAAGTTTGAAATGGATATTACCCTCTGTTGGTGTAGAATAGCTCATGTCAGAGCAAATTTACCAATGTATAGTGGACTTTGTTGTTTCGTTCACCAGCAAACTAACAGGCTTGTTAAAAATTGTACCTGTCACCAGAGTGATTAAGGCAAATAATTATTATATTTTGGATCAGATGTGCAGAGGTTAAAATGCTACCTCTGCCTGCAGTGACCTTTTGCCTTTGTAGCGATAAGGGATGCACATATGACATTTGAACATGCCTTCTGACACACTCAGTGTACACAAACTAAAGGAAAACTCCTACACAATCAGTAACTGGGGAAAATCACAAACGTATATTCAAAAAAGTATATAGAAAATTGTTCTTGTTGTCTCCATCTATATATATAGTTATCTGATTTCTCTCACTTACAGAGCGGGATCTGATCGGGTCAATAGCCTGTCTCTGCAAAAGCACATGAGTGCACAATACATTTGGAATGGAGCATTTATAAAAGGCGGGTTTGATTGGCAGAGCTCCAATTCAGAAGCAGAACTATGTACATAATTTTCTATTTATATTAATCCAAATCAAAAAAGCTTGGGCTTATTTTCGTCAGCAGATGGTCTTCTGTCACAACAAGGATGTCAATTTCCGTCAGAAATAACTTACAATAGCACAATTACAGATGGCATTCCCAGAAGTGTGCCCGTACAATAGTACAACTCTGAGAACATGTAGTGAGCCAGTTTATGAGGGTGTGACACAGCGGGACAAAGACCAGGGACTCGACAAAATGCAGGTGACTTACAAAGCTAACACATCAGCTAGCTAGATGCTTGGATATTGTCTGAGAGTGGGGTCAATCTTTCCTTCCGGGCCTCACTGTTCCAGGGGTTGGCATGATAGCCAAGGGTTTTATTCCTGGTGGCAGTCTTTAAGGTACTCTCAGGTCAGCTGATTGGTCTAATGAATACCTTTATCGTACATACTATAGTAGTCTTAGATGTAAATGTGTATCATTTTGTATTTGTATTTCTTTATTTGTATAGAGCGCCAAGCCCAAAGGCATCTGGGCGCTTGTTTTGTGTTACAGAGACATGTGATACAGTTAACAGTACAGGACGTGATAATACATCATGTAAATAGTTACAAAGTTGGCAGTGAAAATATTACATAAGAGTGATAATTACAAAGTATACAATGCGGGATACATGAAAGATATACAGAGATGAATGTACAAAGAAGCAACTTGTTATCAGTTAAGTGGCGAACGTGGGCGCGATCTAGGCAGTTGGAGGATAGTCAGGTGCTGCTAGCCACAATTTGGTTTTGCATTTAAAGGAGTGGAATGAAGCTTCAGATCTCAGCAGGTTGGGCACGTTTGGAGGCTAGTGTAGGGAAGCTAGACCCAACCGCTTTCTGTAGTGTGAATCATCTGGGCAAAGCTAGGCAGTTGGTCTGAGCGGAGCTAAGCGGTCGGTGTGAAGTGTGAGGTGTGAGGCGGCATGCCAGGTAGATGGGCGCCTGGTTGTTTAGGCATTTATGGGCGAGGGCCAAAGTTTTCAAGGAAATTCTTTGACAGACTGAGAGCAGCGTAAATTACGTCTGGTATCCGAGATGTGCTGGCCCCTAGGGGGGTTTGGAGCCACCCTGATGGCATTATTCTGTATGACCTGAACTTTGTCAAGGTTATGTTGGCTCGTTCCTAGGTAGAGTGCTAATAATAGGAAGGGAAATGCATAGAATGCTGATTGCTCAAAGTATGTCACAATAGAGAGTTGGAATTCTATGAGTATTCTCCCACCCATTACTTTCCCTCCCTTATTTCCTCTTTCTCTTACAGCTGTGGTGGGCTTTAACAACTACTAACATTTATTAGTCAGTGAGGTTAGACCCCAGTTGTGGGATACCATTCATGGTAGTTTGTATCATTGCTGTGAACATTTCCTTCCTAGGGTGGCATCTTGGTGGTCTGAAGGGGTTGTATTTCGAAAAGAGGGTTAGGATTTCAGCACCAACACTGATACATGACTAACTGGTAAATGATTAGAATAAGAACTGAGCTCATTAGGGAGGATTATGGAAGTTGGTGTTTTTATTTAATTCACAGTTTTTTCTTAATGCTCTTCTTCGTAACAGACTGGGCGCAATCGACGTTGCATGGAAGGCCTAAACATTGAACGCTGCACAGCTGGGATGGCCAGTTACTTCAGTGCGCATTCTGGCTTAGAAAACATGTTGAAGAAAGAGTTGATGGCTGGAAGGTGAGAGTTAATCTTAACCTCTGGCATTGCTCGGGACAACCCTCCAGACAGTCATTCTTTGCCTGCCAGGCCATTACAGAAAGGAGAAATACCATATATGATAGGTTATTTATAACGCGCTTCATACCCAGCGGCTTCTAAGCGCGGACCCGGGGATCAAACCTGTGGTGCTCTGTGTCGTCTTGCTTCTATGGTGTTAAGATGGATTTCTGAACTCTGACCTGGAGGGGCAGTACCTCTGGACAAGCCAAACCAATCAGGGTAGCTGTGGCAGGCGGTCAAGAATAGGGGGTCATTACGACCCAGGTGGTAAGTACGCCAACTTCACCACCATGGTGTAAACTACGTTTACACCATGGTGGATGGCGGATTTACCGCCGTATTCCAAGGTGAGTGGGGCGGTAAATCCCCATTTCCCATTTTACCCTTCCCCATTCCCATTTTTGCCCCATAGGGCATAATGGGAGTGGGGAAGGCGCTAATTACGCCACCGTAAATTACGGTGGCGTAATTAGCACCAAGGCGGTTTAGCGCCATGGATTTTAACGGCTGCTAAAAGCAGCCGTTAAAATCGGAATCAGGCGTTAATGATTAACGACGGCGTTAACCCTTAACGGCTGAGTTGTAATGAGGCCCTAGGTCTCAGGAGGGGTGAGGGTGACTGAAGGATCTCAATGAGCCCCCAAAGCAAGGACACTTACACATTACTCCAGACAGGTGTTATATTAAAAATATAGACACATTTATTACAAGGCCTTTGTTACATAGACCATAGCAGAAGAATCACAGTAACACTAAGTAAATCAACGCAACACTATCAATACAATGTTTATACAAGACCATTGGCGTCTAAAGGGGTTAAATGCACAAAATGTGTCGACAACTTAAATGGGAAGGAAACAGGAAGTGCAGATAGACTTTAGGCCCCTTTAACATCGATAACACACCTAAGAGGCAGTCCAAGCCCTAAGAAGAGAGGAGCCTTTTGCTCAATAGTACATGCAATGCAAGCGCATGAGGTTGTTCCAATGGGCAAAATAGGGTCTCTTCAGGGGTCTCTAGCAGCTCGAGAAGGTGGATGAGGCGATGAAGAACCAGTTCCCACTATTCAGGGAGGACCTCCACTTGAAGGCAGAGGCAGTTACAGAGTGCGGGATGGAGTCGCTAGTTTGCACTAGAAGTGGAAAGGAGAGGGGCCCCCAGGAGCCACTCATGTGTAAAAGGGGCCCTTGGTGCCATGGGCCAAATGGTTAGTGTTGGAAGTACTCACCGGTCCCAGGCGCACTTGGACACAAACTTCGCCCTTTCAGTCCACTCAGGATGCAGGTTCAAATGCGACAAAAAGGACGTCTCTGTGGCTTTTAGTTCCTGAGTTACAGCGATGATTCCCAAAGGGACAGTGGCGATTTCTCTGTTCTGGGTGGATGAATCGACCCAGTTTCACTGCAGCAGGTTTCAGGGGCAAGATGGTCATAATTGCAGTGTTTTTGCAAATGACGTTGCCGCGGCAGAGCCACACCGTAACTGCGTTTACTACGGTCTTGGCGCACTCGTCTCACTTTAGACCTGGGGATGCCAAGTGTACTAAATTTGGTGTGAGGTTGCCGTGGACACAGAGCTAGCAGTATACTAAGTTTTGAGGGCATCCTCTAAACAGCAGCGGTGACAGAGCAAAACAACTGGGTACACTGGTCAGCCCACTGGTTGGCCCAGGGACACTTTCGAGAAAGCTTACTTGCAGGTTTTGATGAAGGTGCAGAGAGTAGTTGGTCCCACTATTCCAATGAGTTGAAGCATCTTCGCAGACCTCATAGGACGACCAAATGCAGAGGGGTCCCACGGGATGACAGCAGCCTCACGGTGCCAAACGATTCGACCTGGGGAAGGTGAAAGGGCAAGATGGCCAAAGGACAGGACAAAGAACCTTGTGGCATGGCCATTTTGGAGCCAGGCCACCTATTCGTGCCAAACGTGTTTAACGCGGTTAACATGGCAATAATGCGAAAGGATAGCTGCCACCAGTCCGGTCCATGATACATCTACACAGTTCATAAAAAGTCCAACAAGAGTGTCTAGGGCCTTTAGGGCCTTTGGAAAATGACTACAGACCCAATTGTGCTGTATGGTAAGATACATTGCACACTTGCTTCAAGTTGCACAAGAGTTGCAACATTGGAAAAGGACTAAAGGAAACAAAGTCTCCCAGTACTGACTGTTTTAAGGACTTGTCAGTTTCCCCATAAAAAGTGAGCGAAAGCCCCGAGGAGTGCAGCTGAAGGCTGTGCTTCTCTGGCAAAGTCAGTCAATGGTGGCTAAACAGCAGCAACAAGTTTGGGGGTTGACACATGGAGGGGACATTACATACAATTATGAAATCTTTCACGTTTTCTTAAACCGGACTGCATAAATTTAGCCGAAGTCGGATTTGTATCTAAACTGGGGGTAAAGGCCTTTTTAAATCTGGCAGAAAAATTGCGTTGTTTGGGTCTGGAAGTGCATGACAAACTGCCTTCTTATGCTACGAAGTAGCTGAGGAAAATGAAGCAACGCAGGGGAGCGGCTCTGTGACGCAAGTTAACGAGCAGAACAAGACAGAAGATAATACCAAAGAAGGGCCACCACCGTTATCCTGGGCAACGCTACCAGACATAATTACGCAAGTCTGTCAGAAGCTGGGACTAGTGCAAGCGTCTCTTTAGTAGTAAAAATGTAAGGATCACTAGTTGGAATTCACGAGGGTCTAGCTCCTTCAAAAATAATAAAATGAGAGCTTTGCTATTTGGGAAGAGTGACTTGATCCTACTACAAGACACCTGGCTGGCCAATGTACCGGAGCTCGAGGGGTTCAATTTGATAATACAGCGAGCATATAGTAAAGCTAAGGGCAGACTGATGGGGGGTTTATTGATCGCCTGTAGAAAGGTCTTATTTAGAGAATGAACAACTATACGCTGTAAACAAGAAGGAATTCTTGTGGTGAGAGCAGTCACTCCCCCAGAAAACGTTCTATCCAAGGAAATAATAATTATCAACTTGTATTGGAATCCGGCCAGGGAAAAAATACTGGATTTTTTAGAATCAATTTCAGTAGTCCTGAGTGACATTAGTATAATATACCCTGGGGCTTACATAATAGTCACAGGGGATTTAAATTTGCAATTTATTAAAATTAAACAGAAATGTCATACAGGGAAAACAAAAGAAATAACATGTAACGGTAGAAAGTGGTTAAACTTCTTTGATGAATGGGACTTAAAACTTTTAAAATGAACTGTAGAATGTGACGTACCTCCTGCCATAATGTGGGAGAGGGGGACCATAGAGTCAACACTGGATTATGTCTGTTTATCGACAAATTGGTTTGGGAAATGTACACACTTCTCAGAAGAAGATGGTGGAACAAGCGATCATAAGCGATTAGTCACATAAATAAGTTGGCATTGTAGGGACACAATAGAGGTTTGGGACCATCGAGTAGTTGTCAACGCTCAGAAAAATCGGTTGGTGAAATATAAGAGAGAAGGGGAACGTTTAAACGATGGCCTAGATAGACTATACAATTGGGAGAATCGTGAAATCCTATATCAAAATTGTAACCCGCTATCTTATCACGAATTTATATGGTCAATTAATCCCCCATCGAATACTCAGAAGGGTCTTCAACAAACCCACAAACATTACTTTGATGAAGCAGTTTGGGCAAAAAAACGTGAGACTCAGAGACAATTAAGACTTGTAAAAAAATCGGCAAAAAGTACATTAGAACTTGCCATAGAAACAAAAAAAATTAAAAACAACTTAAATAGTTGGTCCAGACTTCATAGAGAAGAGTTGTGGCAGAAAGATGGAGAAGAAATCTTGTGTGCATTGCAAAATAATTCCTCACGAAATTAATGGTCAATAATTAACTCACTTAAAACAGACCAAGATATTGTTCAAATGAATAATGTGGCAGAAGTAAGCTGGCTGACCCATTTCGGTGAGAAATACCAAAAACCACCGGGACCCCCAACATATAAGGGGGGGAGATGGGAATTGGGGATTGAGTTTTGACAAAGAAGATGTCTTGAACTTGATAATAAAATCCTCTGCATCAAGATCTGCGTGCCCTAATGGTTTAACTTATCAAGTCTTTAAAGGAAATGGGATTTTGTGGGGAGAAATTCTGTACACATTGTACAGGGGAGTGATAGACAATAGAGCAATTCCTCCTTCTTGGAAGACGGCGATCATAATCCCTATTTTTAAAAAAGGAGATCACAAAAGCCCAACAAGTTATAGACCAATTACACTGCTTGATGTGGAGAGCAAGTTGTTCACTAGCCTAATATTAAGAGAATTGGAAACCTGGGCAAGAAATAATAACATAATCCCCAAACAACAAACAGGGTTTAGAAGAGGTCATTCTACCTCTGTCATGCCGTTTACAAGGAGATCTCCCTGGCGACTTGATAAATCAATGGAAATTGCACCGCCATTGAACTGTTCCGTTCTTTTTCCCCTTCTCTGTCTGTCACGCTCTAGTCTTTTTCCACGTTCATTTCCTGGTCTGCGTCTCTTAACCACGCCTTCCAGCGCCGTTCGGCGCGTTGCAACCTCATGCATACACGCTCCGTACTCCGCTCTGTGTTTACTTTCTCTCCGTTCCCATTACAGTATTTTGTTTCCTGTTCACGCCCCGCCGTTCGCGGGAGCCCTTTTCTGGTACTACTTTCTTTGTCTAGTTCTAGCCGGCTCTTCGGCTCCTCCTTTCTTTCCTTCTTACCTGCTGTCTGTTCTATCCTCCGGTTTCTTCACCTCCTTGAGCCTTTGCAAGCTGCTTTCCTTAGCCATCCTGGTCGCTGCTCCTGTCCGGAAGCCCATCACATCGCCATACCTTGCCCAACCTGGTCGCTGCTCTTGTCTGGAAGCCTGTAACACCGCTACAAGACTCCGTATTTAAGAGAGGTTTTTTTAAGCATCTGCTTTTTTCCTCTCTTCTTGGCCTCTCCGGCAGGGGGTCCCTTGTACCCCTGTACCTTCAGGGTGACAGGGTGGCTTCAAACCGTAGAAGGCCATACCTCTTCACAAAAAGAAGATCTACGAGAAGAAAGGGGCGAAACCAAGATATTTCCACAGAGGAATCAGGTGAGGAAGAGTGGGTTCAGAGAAGAGACATTACTGGGTCTGGGTCTGAGGAGGGTCAAGATATTACTGATACAGCTGGCAGCTTTGATAGTTTGCAACGCCACCAGAAAACCACGATGGCAACAGCAGAACAAGTGCAAGAACTTGTGTCTGCAGTACATGCTCTCACACAGGAACTCCAGGCTGTCAAAACTGAGAACGAGGTGCTTAAACAACGGATTGATAACCAAGAAAAGGCTTGTGCGGAACTACCTCTTCTCCCCTTGGCATCTGGCAAATATGATGGCACGCCACATAAATTTAAAGAATGTATGGAAGCTTGTATAATACACTTCACTTTCAGACCTCAAACCTATGCCTCGGACAATGCCCGGATCGGGTTCCTTATTTCTAATCTTACTGGTAACGCCCTGGCATGGGCAACTCCACTGGTCACTGGAGCTAGTCCATTGTTGCACGATTACAGTAGTTTTACGGTGCGATTTAAGGAAGCCTTTGAAAAACAGGAGACCGCTCAAGTGGCCGGTGAACAACTGCTAGACATTCACCAAGGCAACTTTGATTTATTGTCTTATATTTCCCGGTTTAAGCGAGTGGCTGCAGACACAGATTGGCAAGAGACGGCCCAATATACAATATTTCGCCGAGGCCTAAGGGAAGACTTAAAAGACGAATTGGTGCGAATACCCAGACCCAATACCTTGGCTGAATTATTCTCTACAGTTCATCAGTTGGATTTCCGTCTCTCTGAGAGACGTGCTGAACGATGTAAGGGTTGTAACATACCCACCTCCTTCGAACCCGCTCCTCCTTCTGTCCTTCAAGCCAAGGAGGAACCAATGCAGATCGGGATCACTTGTGGGCCCCTTACTCCTGAGGAACGAAAGAGAAGAAAAGACAACAATCTTTGCTTGTATTGCGGATCACATCAACACATGTTGCGAGACTGTCCAGAGGTACCCCCACGACGGCTGGGAAACGCCAAACCTCGGAACTTGTAGGGACGGGTTACCGAGGGTAATTGTTTTGTCCCTACGTCTCAATGTCCGTCACTTCTGTTTCGTCCTCCGAAGACACACGCCTCATGGTCCTCGGTGTTCGACTGACCTTACATAAAAAGACTCATGAAGCCCTGGCACTATTAGACTGTGGAGCAGCAGGATGCTTCATGGATATCATGTGGGCGAACGCCAATGGCATTGGACGCCTAGAGAAGGAAGAAGATCAGAAGGTGGAAGGGGTGGACGGCAAGCCTCTAAGTTCCGGTTTGATCACCCATTCAACGCCCCCCATGACCATGAGAGTATTGCAACACGCTGAGACAATCCAATTCGATCTTATTAGAGCTGCTCACTTTCCTGTGATCCTTGGAGTTTCCTGGTTACGTAAGCACAATCCAACCATCAATTGGAAGTCCAATCAGATGTCATTCTCTTCAGAATACTGTTTAAAGACGTGCCTACCAGGATCTAATCACACCGCCGTTCAAGTATCTTCTGGTTCCTCCACGGCCTCCAATGTTTTGGGAATCCATTCCATTCCCATCGACCTTGCCCAGTATTCGGAAGTCTTCCAAGACCAAGAACCTCAAGAACTTCCTCCCCACAGACCAGAGGACTGCGTCATAGACTTGGTTCCGGAAGCACTTGTGCCTTTTGGGCGTATGTTCTCGCTTTCTCTCAAAGAAAAAGAGGTATTACGGAGATATTTGGATTCCAATCTACAGAATGGGCTTATTGGACCTTCACGCTCCCCGGCCGGAGCCTCCTTGTTCTTTGTGCCGAAGAAGAATACCACCGAACTCCGACCTTGCATAGATTATCAAGGTTTAAACAGTATCACTGTCAGAGATCGGTACCCGATGCCTTTGATCAAGGACGTGCTTGAGGCTGTACAGGGGGCCAGTATTTTCTCCAAGATCGACTTACGTAGAGCTTACCATCTGCTGCGCATTCGATCTGGGGATGAATGGAAGACCGCTTTCCGTACCCCCTTTGGTCACTATGAGTACCAGGTGATGCCATTTGGCCTGGTGAACGCCCCCTCAGTATTCCAGCGGTTCATGGGCCGTACCTTTTCTGACTTGCTATACCAATGTGCTATTGTCTACTTAGACGATATCCTGGTGTTCTCTAGATCTCCTGAACTCCATACCTTGCACCTGCATCAGGTTATCCAGAGGCTTGAAGATGCTAAATTAAAAGCCAACCCTGATAAGTGCATGTTCCACGTAACCACAATTCCTTACCTTGGCTTTGTCTTGTCTGCCGACGGAATCAGCATGGACCCTAGTAAGGTAGAAGCTATCTTACAATGGCCGAGTCCGAAGTCAGTTAAGGAAGTTCAGCGATTCTTAGGCCTCGCTAACTTCTATCGCAAATTCATCTCTGAATTTTCCAGGAAGGTATTGCCTATTACCAGTTTTCTGAAGAAGTCTGCTTCCCCTTTTACATGGAGCCTTCTGCTCTGCTTCTGTGCTGCATCAACCTGACCAGAGTCGGCCGTTTATAGTCGAAACTGATGCTTCTTTTTCGGCCCTGGGGGCCGCATTGTTACAAGAGCATGAGGGGATGGAATTTCCGGTGGCTTACGTTTCTAAGACTCTGACACCCAGTCAAATCCACTACTCAGTCATAGAAAAAGAACTGCTGGCTATGAAAGTGGCATGTGAAGAGTGGCGACATCTCTTACAAGGAGCCGTTTTTCCATTTGAACTGAGAACCGATCACAAGAACCTTAAGGCCATACAGAATATGGAATGCATCAATTCTCGTCAGGCCAGATGGGCTCATTTCTTTGCCCAGTATGACTTTGTGCTGACCTACTTACCCGGTACTAAAAACCTTCTTGCTGATGCTCTCTCCAGAAGACCCTATTCATAGTGTCCGTTTGAACAACATGCCGAAGTCATGTTACCTCAGAAGAAGGTAATTTATACCGCAAACTCTTTTCTGGAGGAAGTCCGTCAGGCCACAGCTAAACTACACAACCCTCCTTCTATAAAATCATCCGATAACCTTGTTTACCAAGATGGCTTATACGTTGTCAACCAATGCTTATTTTTGCCTGACATTAAATCGCAACAAAGGGCTTTAAAGTGGTGTCATGACGATCCGGTGGCAGTGCATAGAGGAACTAAGAATACTCTCGACCTGCTCCTACGCCATTTCTGGTGGTCCGGAATAGAAAGAGACACCAACGAGTATGTACTCACCTGTCCGGTATGCTGCAGATCCAAATACAGTTATCAGAAACCACTGGGGTTGCTCCAACAGGAAGATCCACCCAAGCACCCTTGGAAGGTGATATCAACCAATTTTATTGTTGATCTCCCTCCCTCTTGTGGTTGCTCCTGTATCATGGTTACGGTTGACAGTATTACTAAGATGGCTCACTTTACTCGATTAACTGGCCTTCCCACGGCTGCGGAGATGGCCGCTATGTTCGCCAAGGAGGTTTTCCGGTTGCATGGTTTTCCAGATAAGATCATCTCAGACAGAGGTTCACAATTTACCTCACACTTCTGGAAAGAACTCTGTGAGAGGTTAGGGATAGAAAGAGCTTTGTCTTCGGGTTTTCATCCTCAGACTAACGGTCAAACTGAACGCCTGAATGCATCTTTAGAACAATTTATTTATTTATTTATTTGGATTTGTAGAGCAAACATCTGCCCGGGGGCATTGTGGCGCTAAGAAGTCTTACTTGTTACAGGCATACATGGTGAATATACAGATATACAGATTAGCATAGACGCGTTTTTTCATACATTTGCTGTTATTTCCATAATTACAGTGGTGAGAATACAGGTGAGGCGGGGTTAGTGGAACAGCGTGGTTTTGAGTAGTCTACGGAAGGCATGGTATGATTTTTCGCTTCTTAAGGCGGTGGGGAGTGCGTTCCAATTTTTGGGTGCTAGGTGTTGGAAGCTGAACCCTCCGGCTTTGCTTCTTTTGAAAGTGGGTACATAGGTCTGGTTGGTCAGGTGTGACCTGGTAGGTCGAGTGGAGGTATGGAGGGTGATCCTTTCAGAAAGATAGGGTGGGGCATTGGCAGAGAGGCATCTGTGTGTGATGGCCATGGATTTAAATAGTATGCGTTCTTTTATAGGTAGCCAGTGTGCTTCTTTTCTGGCTTGGGAGATGTGCTCCCTTTTTGGAATGCTTAGGGCTGCTCTTAGAGCATTGTTTTGTGTGACTTGCATTTATTTAATGTTTTGTGCAGATGTGCCCAGGAAGAGGGCATTGCAGTAGTCCAATTTGGTACCTACTGTGGCTCTGGCTACATTCAGGCAGTTTTTAGGGGATAGGAAGGGTTTAACGGCGTTGATTATCTTAGTGGTTAGTGCAGCAGAGGAGGCTACGGCATTGACTTGCCGTGTCATGGAGAGAGTGGAGTCGAGGTATACTCCTAGCGTTTTTACCGCAGTGGAGACTGTGATGGTGCAGTTATCGACGTTAAAGGATTTGTATAGAGGCGGGAGTTTGTTTAGTGTTTCTTTGGTGCCAACTAGTAGGATCTCTGTTTTGTCCCCGTTAAGGCAGAGTCCGTTGGCTGCCATCCAGGTTTGAATGGCTGTGTATATTTTAGTTAGTGCTGCGGCGTCTTGTTCATATAAGCCAGTAAGGGGAGCAGGACTTGTGTGTCGTCAGCATAGTTGGTGTAAGCTATGTGGTGATGGTCGAGGTCATTGAACAGAGGGAGGGTGAAAATGTTGTATAGGGTGGGTGCAGTGCAGGATCCTTGTGGGACGCCACAGTGGATGGTGGTTGGGGTAGCGTTTGCAGATTCAGAAAAGACTTTCATAAGTCGACCCTCGAGGAAGGATTTGACCCAGGAGACGGCTTCCGACGAGAAGTGAGCTTCTTTTTTTAAGTTGTGTGCCTAGAATGTCATGATTGACCAGGTCGAAGGCAGCAGATAGGTCTAATAGTAGGAGGAGAGCCGGTTTGCCTTTGTCCATGATGTCATTAAGTTGAATTTTAAGGTCTAGAAGGGCCGATTCGGTCCCATGCCCCGGGCGGAAGCCCGATTGCCTTTTGCCTAAGATGCGATTTTCTTCGAGGTAGTGCTGTATTTGTGAGTAGGCGACTTTGTCGAGGATCTTGAGGTAGTGCTGTATTTGTGAGTAGGCGACTTTGTCGAGGATCTTGAGCAGGAAGGGAACTGTTGTAATGGGTCTATAGTTGTTGGAGTTTTCTGGATCTAGAGTGGGTTTCTTGAGAAGGGGGCGCACCCAAGCTTCTTTTAGGCTGGTTGGGACTGAGTTAGAGTTGAAGGATGCATTAATGAAGGATTTGAGGAATGGTGCTAGTGTCTCAACACAGTCTTTGACTAGTTTGGCGGGGCAGGCGTCGCCTTTGCAGTTGGAGGGTTTGATTCTGTTAACGATATCGATTACCTCTTTTTCTGAGACTTCTCTAAATTTAAAGGGTGTGATGTAACTTATCTTTTTGTTCTCAATCACTGTTTCCTTAGGGGATGCAGCTAAGATTTGCTGAGTGAGATTTTTGTGATGGTTTAAGATTTTGGCTTGGAGGAGTTCGATTTTTTTTAGAAGGGCGGTTTGTATGGTGTTACACCAGGTTTGGTCCTTGACAATCTCTTGTGACTTAGTGGCTGGTGTGAAGATGGCTAAGAGCTCTTTGTATTCTGAGGTGGCGTTGGAGATTCTTTCATTATATGATGCAGATTTGGCTGCTATGATGCTTTTTTTGTATTGGATGGCCAGTGATTTGTAGGACGATAGTGAGGAGGCATTGGGTGCTTTTTTCCATACGTTGAGGGCTTTGCGTTTTTTAGTTCGTAGTTCTTTTAGTTCTGCTGAGAACCACGTATTGGAGTGTTTGGAGTTTTTGGATTTTTTCTTTTGTAGGGGGGCGATGATGTCAATGGCAGTGCTAATGGTGGGTTTGTAGATATCTGCCAGTGCAGCTGGGTCAAATGAGGCAGGGAGGTTGTTCGTGAGAGGAGCTAGGTAGGGTGTGATGCTTTCTTTGGTGAGGTTCTTGGCGCTCCTGGCCATGGCTGGGGGTGCAGGTGAGAGTTTTTTTACCGAGTTGATAGGTAGGGGGATGAAGAAGTGAATGAGAAAGTGGTCGGACCATGGCGTGGGCGTGGTGGAGCTGATGTCGATGCCGCAGTTGTGGTCAACTACCCAGTCAAGAGTGCGCCCTTTACTCTGGGTAGGTTGGAGAACTCTTTGTACAAAGCCCATTTCTTGGAGAGCTTGTGCTAGCTTAGTGGATGGTTTATCTTTCTGGTCGTGGGGCCCCAAGTTGAGGTCTCCTAGGAGAATGGTTTTGGTAGTGGTTTTAAGGTTTTCACCTAGCAGGTGTGTGAGGTTGTCTTGGAAGTCCAGTAAAGGGCCTGGTGGGCGATATACTAGATTGAGAGTGATGGTGGTGTTGTGAGATCTTGGCAGATAGAAAGTCGATGTTATCCCCTAGTTTGGAGGGAGTTTGTCTTAATTCAAGGTGGTCTTTGACTATGAGTGCCACTCCTCCACCTGTAGATGATGTTCTGTCCTGTCTGAGGATGGAGTATCCTGGTGGAATGGCTAGTGAGATGGCTGGGCCGGCGGCGTTGTGTAGCCAGGTTTCGGTGATGGCAAGAATGTCGAGGTCAAGGTTGGTGAGAAGGTCATGGATTTCGGTGGCGTGGGCGGGGAGGGATCTGGCATTAATTAATGCACACTGTAGGTCTGGGCGAGGTGTGGGAGTGGTATTGGGCTTTTTGGCTACCTTCTTGGGAGTGGACAGTTTCTTGTGTTCAGGGGATATTTTGTTTTCAATTTTGCTTAGAGGGGTTTGCTCTGAGTGTCTGGAGCGGAGGCCTAATTTTTGATTTCTAGAGTTTGTGGTTCTGGGGTGCGTTGAGGGTTGGTTGGGTTTGTGTTCTGTAGGTTTGGTGAAAAGAGATGGGAGGAAAGGCGTAGGGGCGATGAGTGCGGATGGTGGGGGTGTGGTATTGGCCATGATGGGTGAGCATAGGGTAGCAGTCATCTGTAGGTGCAGTTAGTTAAGGCACAGTGTGGAAGTCAGGTAACAGAGGTTTGGGCCCTGTTTACTAGCAGTGTGGGCACAGGCACATAGCAGCAATTCACTAGCAGTGTGGGCACAGGCACATAGCAGCAATTCACTAAGAGTGTTGGCACAGGCACATAGCAGCAATTCACTAACAGTGTGGGGCACAGGCACAATGCAGCAATTCACTAATATTCCTGGGCAGCGGCTAGGAGTGGGGCCTGAATCAGACGTACAGGAACAAGAGTCACGCTAGGGAGCTGCGTACATTTGAATGCGCATATGTATGCTCTATAGAGCAGCTTAGAATGGCATAGTGGTACTTACAGCGGGTTTTTGTCAATGATGGGGCAGAGTTCGTTTAAGGATATCCTGGGCAACTAGCCACGCGCCGAGCATGGCGAACAAGGGCAAACAGGGCCTTAGAATGGCCTTTGAAGGTGGTCGGCTCTCCCGCCTGCCGGAGGATGTTGGGTGCTATTAAGCACGGTTGCTAAGCAACCAGGACGCTGAGCCTCGCTCTGGCGCCGCATCGCGCCCGACATTTTGTTTTCTTTTTTTTTGTTTTGATGTCGGCGCGGCTGCAGGAGCGCGACCCGGGCCGCTTCTGGGTGAGGGGTGGGCGGCAGGGCGGTGGAAAGGCGCTCTTGGAAGGGTGGGCAGCACAGGGGTGCTGGTGGGGGCCTGTCTGGGCGGCGATCCTCTTCGTGCCTCGTGGCACGGTGCAGCAGCTCAGATGAGCTGATCCTGGGCTGGGGAGGGTGGGGGCTCCTGCCCTCGCCACCTGGCCGATGAGACAACAATATCTTTGTTGTTTCGTCAACTCCCAACAAGACAACTGGGTGGCTTTGTTACCTACAGCCGAATTTGCCTACAATAACTCTACACACAGTGCCATCAGACTCAGCCCTTTCTTTTGTTCTTATGGTTTTCATCCTCGTTTCTTACCCATAACCACTTTCACCCCAGCCAACACTCCTTCGGTTGATGTCCTTTTGTCCGATATTGCAGAAGCACATAAGACAGCTCATAAGGGTCTGCTAGCCAGTAAAATACGGTACGGATCTTCCTCCAATCCTCAACGTCTGCCGTCTCCTAAATGGCAGAAAGGGACTAAGGTATGGCTTTCCATGAAATTTTTACCCTGCTGGTTGCATCCCTCTAAGCTTACCCCACGCTATTTGGGGCCGTTCACAATCACAGACAAGATAAATCCGGTGGCTTATCGACTTGACTTACCTGCTTACATGAAGCGCATCCATCCGGTATTTCATTCTTCCCTACTAAAAGAATATAAAGAGGACAGTCTCAAAAGAAGGATTCCGTGAGATCACCGACCTCTGGATCTTCCTCCGGATGAATATGAGGTTGAGACCATTCGGGACTCTCGTTATAAAGGAGGACAGTTGGAGTACCTTATTCACTGGAAGGGGTACTCTCAATCAGAAGACTCCTGGGAACCTGTCTCCAACGTGCATGCACCTCGCCTGGTGAGGCAGTTTCATAGCCTCCATCCAGGGAAGCCAGGGGGGGTGCCCCTCAGGAGGGGGCATACTGTCATGCCGTTTACAAGGAGATCTCCCTGGCGACTTGATAATCAATGGAAATTGCGCCGCCATTGAACTGTTCCGTTCTTTTTCCCCTTCTCTGTCTGTCACGCTCTAGTCTTTTTCCATGTTCATTTCCTGGTCTGCGTCTCTTAACCACGCCTTCCAGCGCCGTTCGGCGCGTTGCAACCTCTTGCATACACGCTCCGTACTCCGCTCTGTGTTTACTTTCTCTCCGTTCCCATTACAGTATTTTGTTTCCCTGTTCACGCCCCGCCGTTCGCGGGAGCCCTTTTCTGGTACTACTTTCTTTGTCTAGTTCTAGCCGGCTCTTCAGCTCCTCCTTTCTTTCCTTCTTACCTACTGCCTGTTCTATCCTCCGGTTTCTTCGCCTCCTTGAGCCTTTGCTTAGCCATCCTGGTCGCTGCTCCTGTCCGGAAGCCCATCACATCGCCATACCTTGCCCAACCTGGTTGCTGCTCTTGTCTGGAAGCCTGTAACACTGCTACAAGACTCCGTATTTAAGAGAGGTTTTTTTAAGCATCCGCTTTTTTCCTCTCTTCTTGGTCTCTCTGGCAGGGGGTCCCTTGTACCCCTGTACCTTCAGGGTGACAGGGTGGCTTCCAACCATAGAGGACCATACCTCTTCACAAAAAGAAGATCTACGAGAAGAAAGGGTTGAAACCAAGATATTTCCACAGAGGAATCAAGAGAGGAGGAGTGGGTTCAGAGAAGAGACATTACTGGGTCTGGGTCTGAGGAGGGTCAAGATATTACTGATACAGCTGGCAGCTTTGATAACCTCCTTGAATGGTATCATACTCGCCTCTCTAACAAACCACAAAGATTTAAAAAACGCAGGAAGACTCTATGGTGCGTTTGTTGATCTGTCGAGCACCTTCGATATGGTGAATCGAGATAAACTCTGGCGCAAGATGGAACAAAAAGGAGCCCCGAAAACTCTGATAAACATTTTAGTAAATCTCCATGAAGGAAACCCAGCCAGAGTAAGACTCAATACAGCTGGACATTTGTCAGAGTTTATAAGTATAAATAGGGGAGTTAGACAAGGTTGTATGGTGGCACCATTCCTTTTTAAGTACTATTTGGGAGATTTTGGACAGGCCATAATGTCTTCAGCATTGGCAAGTCCAAAGGTAGGTTCACTAGCTATAAAATGGCTGATGTGTGCAGACAACATAGTCTTGCTTGACAAGACTCCAGTCGGTCTGCAAAGATTGTTAAGGGCACTTGACCTGTATATGAAAGCAAATGACCTGGTGGTAAACCCGGAAAAATCAAGGGTTGTAATTTTTGGACGAAAGGGCCTTAAAGATGTTAAATATTGTTGGTCAATTGGTGGCTATTCGATCCCTGTGGTAAAAGAAGTTACATACCTAGGTTTTAATTTGCACGCGGCCCCCACAGACGTGACACAGTATGAAGAATTATTGGCTAAAGGCTCACAACTAATAGTCCAAATGAAGATGATTTCTAGTTTGTATGGTAAATTCTCCATCATGCCAGTAATAAAGTTTTACGTTGCGAAATTAATTCCCGTATTACCATATGGAATTGAGGCAAAACCTCTTTTATGGTCTATAGACTGGCAAAAACTAGAAAGCTATATTTGGAAACAGGTTCTAGGTTTGCCCAAAGGATTACATACGGCAACGCTTAGATATGAATTGGGTTTAAAATCTCTCAAGTCTGCAGTTGAGTGGAAACTCCTCTCCCTATATAGATCTATTTTGGTGCCAATGACCAACACATTGTTTGAAAATCTTCTGGATAATATGAATTTAGATACCTCACTAACACTGAGAGAACTTAGACAGGTGGCAGAAGACCTGTTGATTTATTGCGAATTAGACAAATCCATATTGATTACAAACCCTTTGAAGGTTAAGAAAGCCTTGATTTTGAGAGATTGGATCTCTACAATGGACATGGTGAGGTCATCTTCCATCCCTACATCTTTTTGTAAGTATGGGAAAAAACCGGGTTATGTTCCGAGGTATTTGACAGAAGTCCCAGGTACCAAAGGAAGGCAGAACTTTATGAGAGTACGCTTGAATTTGATCAAGACAGGCGCAGTATTGGTTAAATAGGGTATTACAGAAGGAATTCGGAGTTTATGCATGGAATGTTCAGACCCAAGCAAGCAAACTCTCGAGCAATTGTTAATTCTGTAAAGGTACTTGGGACATAAGGGTTGAATATCTGGGGAATCACTTGATCGGTGGCCTTCTAGTGCTTTTTGGGATAGAATGATCGCTGGTCACGAAATCAAATTGACTTTAAATGTATTAAGAGTATTGCAATTTACAGGTTTTATTCCACAAAACTACTGGTAATTTAACTATTCCAATGGATTGGCAAAGTTCTCTTATGATTATTGCACTTCGGACAGTCATTGTTTAACCTTAGTTTATGATTATTTTTTTTAAATCATGTCAGAATTGTAGGAATGTGATGAAAGGTTTTAAGGGTATCTGAATTGTATTTTGTATTTTGTGCTGTTTATATATTTTATTTGTTTATTTTCAAATGAATAATGTGTAAAAAACCCAAAATGTGGTTATATCACAATAAAATTTTTTTAGAAAAAATCTTTCCTAACACTCACCCCCCAGACTAACGAAGGGGAACTAATCCACCCCTGGATGAGTTTCTTGTTGAGGTCGGTTAAACATTCTGGACAACCCATCAGCATTTCTATGTTGGACACTTGGACTATGCTCAATAGTGAAGTCAAACCCTTGCAGACTTACGGACCATCTAAGCAACTTTGGATTCTCTCCCTTCATGGTCATTAGCCACTTTAAGGGCTTATGGTCAGTTTGCACAGTGAAGTGGGTCCTATAGAGGTGGGCCTCAGTTTCCCTAGGGCGCACACAACAGAGAAACACTCTTTCTCTGCTGTGGACATCTGAGCTCTCTGTCCTTAAGCTGGCGACTAATCCACACAGAACCTCAATTCTGAACTACCTGCCTTTGGAACCAAAACCACTGGGCTGGACCAAGGACTACTGGAGGGTTCAATAACCCCAAAATCCAACATTTGTTGACCTCTGTCTTTATGTAAAACCTTACTTTCTAATGGCCTGCATATACTTTGACATAAAGTTGCTGCCTCTATCAGACACAACTTCTTTAGGGAAGCCAACCCTAGTAAATATGCCAAGTAAAGCTTTTGCAACTGACTTGGCAGTCACAGTTTTCAATGGGATGGCCGCAGGATACCGGGTGGCATGGTTGACCAGGATAAATCTACTGCTTGAGGATGTTTGGGTCAAGGGGACCAACAATGTTGATCCTTACCCTCCCAAATGGTACCCCCACAACTGGGAGTGGTACCAATGGAGCATGGATTATTGAGCCACTCTTACCAGATAATTGGCAGGAGGCAGAACTCCTGCAGTGACTTTCTACTTGCACCACCATCTTGGGCCAGTAGAAGTGCATGGATAACCTTTGCATGGTTCTATTGATTCCAAGGTGACCATCAAGGGGCACTTCATGCACCAGCTGCAGGAGGAAGGGTATTACAGCAAGGGGAACCACCAACCTCCTATGGTCTCCTTCTGTAGACTCTGTAGGCTCATTATACAGGAGCCCACCTTCCCAATAAATCCTGTGCTTCTCAGGAGGTTCACCCTCAAGCTGGGAGCAGGCCTGTCTCCTTGGGCCTTCCAGAGATGGGCACTTACGTTGGCCCATACTAAATACTTCCCTGTTAGGACCACCTTCTACTAACAAATCTTTTAGTTCAGGATGGTCATTTGGGTCAAATACTTCAGGTATCACCACCTCCTCATCAGGTCCTGGTGTTTGACCAACTACCTCCACCTCAATGGTAGGTGAGTTAGGAGGAATGTTTGCTTTCCCTCTTTTGGTTTTTCTGACTCCTTTAGCCTTGGGTTTCCCCTTTGGTTGGGGCACTGCAGTGGTCATGACCAGTGCTGCACTTGTTTTGACACCTTGTGCAGGGTCTTTCAGCAGTATCTCCCACAAGCCCTAAAGCTCTGAGATCATTTCCCAGCAAGACCTTTCCTTGGACATTCTCTTGGATGCTCACTGGTATCCTAACTGCTGTACCATTCAAAGTAAGAGTTACAGGTATAACTGGGAACATGAGAGGTGGGCCATGAGCCAACTTAGTGGGTAACAGAGTAGCTCTGGCAACTTCCTCTGCGTCTACCATGGTAGAATCCACTACAGTTCGACCACACCCACTATCTCTATAAGAGGTGGAGTATCTACTCCATTGATCAGCACACTGGGCCTCATTACGACCCAGGCGGTAAGTTACCGCCTGGGCCGTGACTTTACCACCATGGCGTAAACTACGTTTACGCCATGGTGGTTGGCGGACTTACCGCCCCATTCCGACCTTGGCGGGGCGGTAAGTCCCCAATCCCCATTTACCCTTCCCCATTCCCATTTTTGCCCCATAGGGCATAATGGGAGTGGGGAAGGCGTTAATTACGCCACCGTAAATTACGGTGGCGTAATTAACTCCATGGTCCCTTAGCGCCAGGGATTTTAACACCTGCTAAAAGCAGGTGTTAAGTCCGCCATGGCGCTAAGGGACCTCGTACTCAGGCGGTAAGGGTCGGCGCTGTTTACGCCGCCGTAGAACCCTTAACGCCTGGGTCGTAATGAGGCCCACTGTCTTTAAAGTAGTGCTTGGTATTATCTGGAATCCTAGCATAAGACTCTGAGACTTTAGGCTCCTAGGAACCCAGGGAAACTAAAGCTACCTCAGCTTCTAGCCCACTGGGGAAGGAGACTGAGGAGAAGGATGCCCCTGTAATCTCTTCTTCTTCATAGGAGGAAAAGGCCAGATTAGCAGAGTGGACCCCTAAGGTTTTGTTTGACCTTACATCTGGGATCCTCCTTCGCATGGTCAGTTGCTCCACAAGCAAAACAAGATCCACTGGGTCTGTTTACATAGGGAGGCTTACTATAACCAGAGTTCTTATCTTTATCAGATTCCCCACCTTCCTTATCGTTGACCTTTTTCCCCTCCTCCTGTTTACCGGGATGAGTCTTGTCCTTATGCGACACTCTATGTGACACCCACAAATCTGTTGCTATGTCACTCTTCTTAGGATCTATCTCCTTTGAATCTGCCAAATGCTGCTTAAGCTCAAGGGAAGAAGATGTAAAAATATGTTCAAGCATAACAAGGCATACCATACCTTCAAAAGTAGAGACCTTATAAGCTTCAACCCAGCCAGTCAAGTTTTTTAAGGATTCTGTTACATAAAATACCCAAGTACCACCTTCTTTCTTTTTGTACTCTCTGAATCTCTTTCAGTATTGGGCAGGCGTCTTTCCAAACTTTAAGATGAGAGTTTGCTTCAATATTGCAAAATCTTCTCCCTCAGCTTTTGACATTTCCATAATGGCACTGCAGCCAGAATGGGGCAGTCTGCTAAGTAAACAGGCAATTTTATCAGTATTGTCAACCTGTTTAAATTCACATGCATACTCAAAAGTATTCAGCCAGTCCATTTTGTCATTCTTTTCCTCATACACACTGAGCAGATCCTTAGGAAACCTTGGATGAGAGGAGGACCAGTCCCATGTCCAGGACCCTTGGATCCATTGGCAACCTGAATCTTGGCCAGTCCCAACTGGTGATCACTGTCTTTTTGTTTTCCGGCCTGCTCTATCTTTAGCTTGGCCATGTTAAATTCAAGCTCCTTCCACCTAAACTGCAATTCTTGCTTCTTGAATTCAAGCATGGCCTCTCCATCAGCACTGGCAGAGGAAACATTAGACATTAGTGTACTCCGAGACCTACGACCAGCCCATAGAGTCAGAGTTTGCTCAGAAGCACTTTAAAACAAGATAGCAGCACCCGTGAGGGTGCAGATTTATTACTCCAACACCAATCAATAAGGACAACTCAAACAGTTTGGCAAAGGGAGTCTGTTTAATGACAAGTACAGAAAACGGGGAGTTATGAATATCAGCAATGATGCGATCTTTCTTCTCACTTCACCTCCAACAAACTTGAAAAAATGTGTAGCATTTATACTAAAAACTCGCCATTATTGACATGTAACACTCAAAAGTTAACATGCAATTCTATTGGTTAGGAAAAGGTAACTATAATATAGGTACTATATCTGTATATGGTAATGGAGTGAGGGAATTGGGTAAACACTGTCAGGTGGGCATCTAAGCCCTTGCTTCAAAAACGGCTACTGTAGACATCACTAAAAGTACGACATCCTTTTGGTTCCACTAACTATATTACCCGAGATTAGTTGGTCCACTGTGATTAGGTTGGCACCAACCCCATGCATACTTTTCTACTTTGCTTAGCAGCACGCAGAATGGCCGCCCAGGTGCGAGGTGCCCTTTAGTTACCCGGCCTTTCTCCAGTCATTGCTACAATCAATCATTACTTTAGTAGACATGTGATGTGTCAATTATTTCACTGTGGTTGGCCTCGAGACTGCATCTTCTGTCTGAAAAAGGTTCTGATATCTTCATCTGGCCTAGTGCCATGCGTAGGTGGGAACTCTCACCTCTTCTCTCTCGACTGGTCACGTGATTCAGACACCCTGAATTTGCCTCTTTTCCATCAATTAGTTTATTTGATTTTCGTTTCACCAACCACATGCCTTTGCTTTCTTATCTGGACCTTTCAGAGGCAGGATATTCTGTTCTTAGTTTCAATTAGATGTAGCTACTGTTCATCTCTTCTATTGGTATGACCTTGGCTCTTCTGGCACGAGTTGCTTCTGCTGAGTTTCGTTTCAGCCGTCTCTACTCGTTTTGCTAAATGTGAAGCTTTTCTTGTGTGGCCTTTAGTAACCTGGGTTGATTCTGCTTCTTGTGGAAAGTGGAAATACACTTATAATAATGTGTTTAGTTTGAGGTAGATTATGTATAGTGGCGCTTGCCGCACCGTTCTTCTACTAAGCATAGCAAGCCGCACTGTTTTCTCAGCTTTCTTGCGGTTCCAGCATATTTACAGGTGTAAACTTGATCAAATATCTTCATTTTGCTTACAAGTTAAGTTTCTTGCATTTTGACATCGTCCTTTTCACTTTAGATTCACAATATCTTTGTTCATGGTGTTTCGTCTCTTTTCGTTATTCTCTGGTTGTTATTTCTTCTATCTGGGAGTCAGTCTGGGTTCTTGTGACAACACAATTCATCTTCCATTAAGACCGTTTTGTTTTCTTCAGGGACTGTGCTTAGGCGATCTTCATTTTGTTTCATTTGTTGATAAGGTTTTCTCAATGGGTACCTTACTGTCCATGGTTTCCTTGGTATTGATACGTCAATAGGTGCTGTTCTTCTGATAGGTACTGGGCAGAGCCCTATTGTGTCTCTCTGCTGGTTTATTTGCTCATCATACGTCACATATCTCGGTGTGAATGTTCCTGGTACTTCAAAATGGATGATTGAAGTGCAGGCTTTATTTTGGACCTCCTCTACACTCACCCCTCTGGGCGATTCATCAACCACTTTCACCTCCTTCTTTGGATCTATTTTACTTGGTTCTTCTGTGTTCATCTTGACTTCATCGCCTGGGTTCATTCCTTCTTCATCTTCTGGGTCTGTACATGATGGTCTGAAGAAGTGTCTCTCTGGAGTCCATATCTTTATGACTCCTTTCAGACTTCCTGCTGTCCTTACATGTTCGTCTTTATTCCATGTCATCAGTTGACATTGTCCATTTGGGCTACAGTAAACCCATCTTCCCACATAGTTTCGATGCTTCCTGGGATAGAGAAACTTTGTTCCCTCAGGTGCAAGAATGCTAGATTTCTTCATCAGTCAGGTCTGTGGGCTTCCATCCTGGCTGGACGTCAATCATGATGTTCATCCCTATGGCTTTCTTTGCAGTTTTTGGCACTGAGAGATTATTATTTGATAACACAGAATCCTAACAATATCCTCACTACTACGGCTCCCAGGAACTTTAATGCATTTGCCATCCATTGTGGAACCCATGAGAACAGTGATCCGAACCAACTGTCATCATCAATTTCATCAGTTTCATCATTCATCTGATTCTGAAGTCTTGTCAGTATACCTATTGCTTCTGTTAGGGTTCCATTCTCCTTGTCGTGAGATGGTATAAATGTGAAACATGATTCTCCGATTTTGGCACAAACACCTCCATCCATAGCTGTGATCATGTCCAGTGCGTATCTGTTCTGGAGAGTCATCAGTCAGATGGCTCTTAACTCTTCTTTGATTGCGTTGAATCCCTTTATGGTTGTGTTGATGGTCTGCAGTAACTTCCATCTGGTTATCTGCAACGATTTAGTATTTGCTCCAACTTGAAATCTTGGCATGAAAATCATTGTGAACACTGATGAGGTGAGGCTAAACAGTCGTGTGTTCATATGGGATTGCATGAAAGGCTTCTTCAGATTTGGCAGAGAAGTAATTTTCCCTCTTCAGTCGAGTCATCAGTTCCACAGATCTCTTCTTCCTCAGCTGAGCATCTGCTTTTGGGAAACTGTCAATATTTAAGTCGCTTTTTGGGATCACCAACGCTGGAACGTGAACATTCACTATCGTGCATATACCTCCCCGATTTCTTTGTAGTTTGATGTATGCCTTGGAACCACATGCCCAGTAATGATCCTTAATAACTGCAGTTCCGTGCATCATTCCTGGGGAGTCAAAGATTTGTCCACAGTTCTGATTCTCTCCGATTTTTCTTGTGCCATTATTCCTGAAGCACAATTTTGAGCTTTCCAGTGGTACTATCTGCATGGGTCCTCCTCTGTCTTCAACCCATGTCAGCAGTTTTGCAAGCCAGTTTTCCAGAGGGTATGCAAGCCATAACGGCTTGCATACCCTCTGGGCGTTTTCAATGATGCCTTGGTAGAGGTTGGTGACCATCCAGGCTCTTCAAATTACTACTCCTTTCTCCCATCCGTTTGGTGAAAGCACTGTTCTCCAAATCTGCATCTAGCATCTGTTCTTCCAATTTCAAGCCTCTCCTGGAGTTTTTCCTTGGACGTTCATTTTCTGATTGGCTTCTCTTCTAATCTCTGCTCCTTTAACTCCAGGTTTCTCATATCTAATCGCAATTTGTTTTGTCTTTCCACTGTTTCTTGTCTTTATGTCTTGGACATAATCGTCATCATTTGGATTGGTTTCTTCAGTTGCCCATTTCAGTGAGGCATCACTACCTATGAACTGGCCCCCACATGGCTACGTGTGAAAGACAGTGTGCTGTCTGGACATCAATTTCTACAGCTACGAAGATCTTGGACTTTGTATGGTAACAGTGCACAAAGCATTCCCCTTCTGAACTTCGTTGTCCAACTTCTTTCATATGCTGGTACCAAATGTTGTTTCCCAAATGTGCTGTGCTGTCCAAGTAATCGTTTAGTTCTCTGTCATCTCCATGCATGCATCTCTTGATTCTTAATGTTTTCATGTAGTTCGCTATAACTACATCCCTGAATGCATCTGTATGGCTCCTTCTTGCTGGAGGATTCTCAGGTATCCCTGTCCATGGTGCAGGCCTTCTGATCTGCATCATTTGAGTAGACAAAAGTCTGGCAGCTCTTTCCTTGTCCTCGTATATGTTTTGCTTTTGGTTAGAAGTTCCCATATCCATGCTGGCATTGGTCCTGCATATGGTTGTTTTGTGAAGCTTGTACTTATCCCTTTCACTGGAACATATGGGTTTGTCCATGCTGTCTCTTCTGTGGTGGCTGATTTTCTAACTCCTCCTGTCTCTTCAGGGGTTCAGCTTCTTCCATTAGCCTTTTCTCTTCGCTTCTACTGGGATTTCTCTTGGTAGGCAGTCTTTTCTTCTCCCATGCTTTGGATAGTGGTTCTGCAGTCATTGACAATAGGCCTGGTGTATGTGCATTCAATGTTTGCATGCGTGTGGTTGTCAGTAACCTTTTCACATTCATACTTTTCCGACCCTGTCTGCGGCTTTTTGATTTGCTTGTCACCACAAGAGTGTGTGGATCATTGCTAATCACATCCATTTCAAGTTCACTCACTTCACCATCAGTTCTTCTAGGGACTGAATGACTATGTAAGGTCTGGGTGTCTTTGTCGGCTTCATGTGTGCATCATTAGGTGGGTGCACTGGAAATGGAACACTTTGTGCACCAATAAAGAATGCAGTTTGAATCGTTAGCGACAGTAAGTCAATGATGAATATAATACATAGATACATTATGCCTCTATAGGTCAGGCGGCAGCATTTACTTCCATAAAAATGTGGACGTCTTTCGACCTGCGGGATGACTAGAATACTGCTCTGGATCCCCATCTCGATCATTCGCCAAACTGTTAACTTTTAATATACACCTTTAAACAATATTGTCTTTAGGATTCTGTGTTGAGAGTTGCAGGTGTTACACAATTGTCCCCCCTTTTGTGAATAATGAATTGTCTATTATCTCGGGATACAGTTCTTTTACTAGGCTATGGGAAGTGTCAAAATCAAGCAATAATTCAGCAAGTGTCTTTACTGTGCATGTTCAAAATAGGTCAGCTCCAAGTTTATGCCTCTTATCTGCTTCATTCCCGAAGACATGTTGTGTTCTGGTCAATATAAAAATAAGAAATGAAATCTTTGGCAATGCTCTCTCGATATGTCTCTCGGCGGAAAGTTTAAAATCTTCTCAAATAGTTCTGTTGATGGTTGGAGAGTTCCACTTGCATCACAATACCATGCAAGAGCATGTCCATCTGTATAGCATTATATGGGTCTTTGATGAATGTGAGGACATCAACATCTACAGGTCTCCCCACTAGCTCTGGAAAATCAGTCATTAACCAGAAGAAAAAGTTGCCGGTCATCTGCTGTCTTCTGGTGACAGGGACATTTGTCCTGTCTTGCTGAGGTTCAGGACTGTATGCTTTCGCTTCACTTATGAACAATGTCTGCACTTTCTGTTTATGTGGAGTGCAACTAAGATCACAATGTTATTTAGGAGTATGCTCAGATGTTCTGTACTTGCTGGATCTCGAAGAAATGTGAGTACATCCGTCGTTCTCCCGACAAGGTTTGGACAATCTTCGATTAGCGAAAGAACCATTGGTTGAAAAGCTCATCAACTTCACTGTGTGTTTGGGACATTTGTCTTTTCCTCACTGTACTCTGGAAGTAGGAGGAACTGCTCGGCAATCAGAGTAAGCAGTCTCCTTATAGTCTTTTTGTTTTGAGGATCTTGAAGAAAGTCAGTGACACTTTTGAGCCTCCCCATCAGTGACGGGTACAATCTTAGCACTAGATCAAAGTATGTCACCACGTCTTTGGTGATGCTGCTACTGTGGGACATCATAGATAATTACAAACAAAGTCTCTGTGTGGAAGGAATCGGGGAAGTGTATTTTCTTCCAATTCATGTGTCCTCGATCAAAATTCGGCATATTATTTTCTAGTTCAGGCTTCAGTGTGTCTTAATCCAAAGTTCAAAGTCAACAGACTATGTTATGGTTTATACATACAGCTTTCTTCTTCAACCCGCAACTAGGATGCACAGAGTGTCCGCTTTATATGTCATTATCCCCTATTTTGCTCAGAGGAATGTCCAAAGTGAAACCACAACTATCTCACAAAAGTTCTTTGTCTTTACTTTGCTGCTGCTTATGCGCCCTTCTTCTTTGCCATGGATCTCGTCTGCACGTGCTGTGGTTCTTCCCCATCGCTCGTAGTCTCCCCGTGCTGGGGTGCAGGCAGGGGACCTTCCCCGATGTAGGGTTTGATATCGCCCAGAAAATCCAAGCTCTTCTGCCTTGTAGTTTTACTGCGGAAGGAGTGCAGTCTTCCACTGTAAAGGGACCGTTAAATGTTGACTCGTACCACCTTTTCCTCGTATGGTTCTTTACAAGGACGGTATCTCCAGGGAAAACGGATGGTATACAAAGTCCTTGAGCTGTGCCTGTAGAAGTATCTCCTTCTGTGTTCTCTGCTGCCCTGCACCCATTTCATCGTCGCTGCAGCTGGTCTGAAATTACAGTACGGCACAATGTCATGCAATGCAAGTAATTTTGCATTTCAGACCCTATGATTTCTCCTGTTGAATGGGCATCATATCTAGCTCTGTCTCAGGGTGTCAGGGGAGTGTGCATTATTCTTCCTGTGGCTATTTCGTGCGGCATAAGATGATGGTCGGAACCGGGTTGGTTTCTGAGTGCATACAGTGCCAAAGGAACACAGTGCAACCATCCCTTTCTTAGAGTAAGCTTCAACTTGGCTATCCTTTCCTTTAATAAGGCATTGAGCTTTTCACATAGTCCATTACCTTGCGGATGATACACCGATGAGAACTTGTGCTTTATTCCAAGCAGCAAGCTAATCTCCTCGAAAATCTCATTTACAAAGTGAGCCCCATTATCTGATCTCATGACTTCACATACCCCCCACCTGGGATATACCTCTCTCACAAACAATATGGCCATGCAGGTAGAGTCTGGGTGTGTACATGGACCTGCTTCTATCCATCTGGAGAATGGGCACACCACAACAATTAGGTATCTGTACCCGTTACATACTTGAATCATGTCGACGTAATCGACATGCAAGTGCTGAAAAGGCCCATTTGGCCTTTGGATGACTGCTCTCATTACTTTTAATGTTTGGCCAGCTGTGACAGGCTGGCAGATTACACAGCTCACCATAAAAAATGCGACATGCTCGGTTAAGTTTGGTATGAACCAGTCTTCAACGAGCGTTGCCGCTAGATACTAGATACATATTGTCATATGTGCTGGGTAATGCAACTGTTCCAATGCTAATTTTAACAGGGCTATAGGCATTACCGGTTTATCAATGCTATCTTGTTGCCACAAACTGTCAGAGGGGTTTAAAGAACACCCTTGCCGCTTCCAAAGATTTTTCTCTTCCTGTGGTGCCTCCCCTTGGAGTTCCATCAGCTGTGTTTGTCCCAGATTGTTATAGCTTTCAGGTGCAATCCGTGCAAACATCATTCTCTCATTTGTGTGGGTGGCTTCCACTTCCATGATTGGCTCACTCTTGGATACCATACGTTTGGCTTCCGTGTCTGCAGCTTGATTTCCACGTGAGATAAAATCTGTCCCTTTCGTGTGGGTGGCACATTTCACGACTGCTATGCCCACTGGGAGCTGTAGTGCCTTGATCAGCCTGTTCAATAAGGCTCCGTGCTGCACTGGCATGCCATCTACTCGGAGGTAGCCCCTCCTTTTCCAGCGCGCTAGGCCTGCATGCACTGTCGATGTCACATAGGCATAGTCACTGTACACTGTTACTTCCTGGTCTGCGTGATTCTCAATGGTGAGTATGAACGCCAATGATTCTGTAGCCTGTGCTGAATAATGAGATGTATTCGTGAACTAAGGAGTACTCGAAATTCTCCATTTGCTGTGTGTTTCATTTCTGCGACGCCTGTATATCTTTGCCGATCACTTTGATCGATTCTCGAAGAACTGTCAATGAAGACACTTTCTCCATCTGCCAATGCATTTTCCTTCACTCTGGGAATTTCCTCATAGAATTCTTCATAATTTGCAGTCATGTATTGGCTCTCCTTCAGTGACTGGCTCTGCTATGAACATAGCTAGGTTTACTATCTTACATCGGACTATTTTAATCGATGGATTCGATATGATCACTTCATAAGCAGAGGCTCTCTGAGATGTCAGTGTGCCCGTTGGTTTCTCTAGAATAGCAAATATCGAGTGCTTGACGTACAATGTCATGGAGCATATCATTACAATGGTAGTAGCCTTATCGATGGCGAACTCTGCAGCAGCTAAACTTTGTTTGCACGGGAAATGGCCTTTCACAGGGTCCAAATTTCCACTATAGTATGCCAGGGGCTTGTACCCCAATGTGGTTCTCTGTGTGAGCACTGCCGTCATAACGCTGCCATTCGTGTGCAAGAACAAGTAAAATTCCTCTGCATAATTGGGATTTCCTAAAACTGGTGCTGTGCAAATTGCTTTTTTGAGTTCAACAAATTCCTCCAAGACCATCCTTCCTCCAAGACCATTCAATCTTTTCTTTCATAACTTGGGCCTTCTTTAAGGCCTGAAGCAATGGCTTGGTGTAGAAGCTGTAGTGAAAGGCCCATGCCCTGACATAATTGCACAGGCCTAAGAAACTCTGCATTTGCTTTACCAGGAATGGCTTGGCTGTGTTTAGTATGGCTTCAGCTCTTTCTGGGGTAACTCTTTTCCCCTCATGCAAGATCAGCTGGCCTATGTATAGCACTTCTTGTTGACAATATTGTAACTTCTCTTTGTCAACCTTATATCCTTTCTCAGCCAATATGGTCAATAGCTGAATAGAATCGTGTCTGCATTGCTCCTCTGTTGTGCTGCAAATTAAGATGTCATCCACATATTGCAGGACAACACTTTCTAATGCAATATTGCTTGGGTCCATCTGCAGGACTCTGTTAAAGATAGAAGGAGACTCATAGTACCCCTGGGGAGCCTCTGGCTTTTCAGACAAATCTGTCTGAATGTGAATGACGTCAGATCTTCTGAGTCACGGTGCAATGGGATTGAGAAAAATTCCTTTTTCAAGTCAATCACTGTGAAATATTTTGCCTCAACAGGTATATTACATAGGATTGTAGCCGGGTTGGGGACTAAAGGGAACTCAGGCTCAACAATATCATTTATTGAGTGTAAATCCTGAAGTAGCCTCCAAGACCCTCCTTTACTTTTTTTCACAGGGTAAACTGATGTATTGCATGACAACTCTTACGTCACTAATATGCCCTGTTCCATCATAGCCGAAATTGTCTTAAAAATTCCTTCATCTGCCTCCCTGCACATGGAGTATTGTCGTGCTTTCGGAAGAATTTCTCCTGGCTTCAGTTGGATTCTCACCTCTCCTACTCCTTTCGGTAAGCCTACGTCATAGGGGCCTATAGTCCATACTGAGACAGGCACTTGGGCCATGTCATCATCAAAATACTCGGGATGGTTCTGTGCCAACATCATTCTATGAGGCACATCTCTTTTGATCATTCTCACCCAAAAGGTGAGACTCACCTCCACTGTTGTCTCTCCCATATTTGTTTGCTCATCAAACAGGTCATCATCCGTGATCTCAGTCAATCGGTATCCTTCTTCAATGACGATTACTGCGCTCCATTGCCGGCCTTCATCATCATAGCCGTCAATTAAAGGCATTTTCCCTCATACTGCAGCTGTGTGTATCACCAAGGGAAATACTTGTCCCTTTTCCTTGTGCATAGGTATTCTTGGTCTCAATAGAAATTCATCTGGGGTCCTCATGGTTTCCTCAGCAAGGCCTGGCAGCCCTTCCATTAGCACATGTATTCTATACGCAAATACTTTGGGCTCTAATGGTACAGCCCTCATAGCTGTGTGTCCTGTGCATGCTCTAATCATTTCGCATATGTTTGAATAAGGCATTCCTGGAGTTGAACCTATTATGCCCTCCTCCGTGAACGAGATTGTCATATTTAACCTTATCATTAGATCTTGACCCAAAATGTTTACTGGGGTCTGTCGTGAATATAATAAAGGCACACACATTTCACATTTTCCTATAGAGACTGGAAGTGCATTTGTGAAGGGAACAAGACTTGTAGCTCCTGTGAAACTCTGAGTATTTATGGCATCGCTGGACAAGGAAAACTTGCCTTCACGTATGCACGAACGTGTTGTGCCCGTGTCAACTAAGACGGAATATTCTTTATCCCCTATAAAAATATCCACCCTAGGTTCCCGGTGAGGGTGTGGTGTCACTGATAGTATAGAATACATCAGGGCTCCCAGTGAGCTGTCCTAGTCCATATATAGTTTTGTCCCACCTTGTGTGAATGGGCTTCCCCCAATACCAGTGTTACCTCCCCTTCCAGGGTTAACTGTTTGCCCTGTGCTCACCGTCTGTGACAGTTGCATCGATCACTGTTGGGACTGTTCTTGTGGAAAACTCACTACATTGTGAGGTTGTGGGCTTTGCTGTGCTCCTGGCATTTGCTGTTGCACCGTGTGATTCTGTGCAACTCCCTGCTGTAAAACAGCAGGTGGATTCGCCGTGCCTGCTCCTGTTCCTTGGCCGTTCTGCATCATGCCTTGATTTCTGCATGTGCGCGCTAAATGCCCCGTCATCCTACACAACCAACATACTGACGGTGGCCGGATCACTTGCCCATTTGACATATCTCGATTGCCATTTTGCATATTTTGAAAACCTCCCTGATTCATTTGGAAACCTCCCTGATTACTCTGCCATCCTGTTCCTCTAACTCCTCTCCCTCTGGGGTAAGACCCTGTTGTGCCCTGATTATTCTGCTGGGCATTATTCACCTGTTGCATATTCGATCCGTCTGTGCTAGTTCTCATTGCTCCTTCAAGAGCATACTTTGATAATTTCTTCTGTGCTAATTTTGCCTCTTCACCCTTCCGTGCAGCTTCCTTTTTGTGATTGTTTTCTTGCAGTAGCCTGTAATAGTGTGCGATGGTCAGCTGTATTTCTGACCATGGCTTGTCCTCGATTCCCACCAATTTCTTGAGCTGTTTCTGTACCGGCTCTGGCAGCCCTTTGCACAATATATGGTAGAATACAGGTATAGATTTCCGCCAAGATTCATGAGTCTCGAGTACCCATGCATCTTGAAAATTCTGTATATAAAGTAACAGATCTTCCGACGCCTTCATTTTACATGGCATAATAGCTCCCATGTCGGAAGTATCTGGATAGAGCAATCGTAATTCTTTCCATACCGTGGCTCAGCAATTGTTAAATGGAGCCCAGTCATGTGCGGTATTCACTGTGGTCACACCAGGGTACTCTTGTCTGCTCTCTTACCAAGTATGGCGATTAAGAGACCCTTGAAATCCACTATAGGTAACATGTTCCCTCATTTTTTCTAGCGCGTGTATCCATTTTCCCGGCTCCCGATGTCAACATTGGAAGCTTGTTTTTCAAGTTTTCTCGATCCATGTGTAGCTATGGAATATATTATGGTCTTGTCCCTCCTTTCTCGAGCAAAGGAAATTGGGACACATAGCCCTCTCTCTCCTCTCTCATTGTTCTCCTGTCTATTGCAGGGGTAATGTTCCTGCATCACCGCCTACCTGGAAATTTACTAAAACGGCTTACAGAGGGCGGTGGAGACACCCCCCTCTGACCGTGAGATACTTCTTCGTGTCGGTCTGACTGTTTGGCTGACTCTGATGCCCTCGGTGCAGATTTGCTAGTGTCTGACCATCTTATCCCTTTTCCCCTTGGGAATCATCTTTCGCACCTTCTCTCTTCCTCCTTTTCCTCGCGCTCCTCCCTTTCTGTGTCAGACATTGTCTGTCCCCAACTCGTGTAACTTCTTGCATCTTCTTTGTTCCTACTTATTTCTAATCTATCCAGGTGTAAATTCCTACTACTTTGGGAGACATCCTCAGTGTCATAAAGCTGAGTGCTCTCTAGGCGCTCGTCTTTACCCTCCCTTTGCGGTATTTGTTCTAGCCCCATTTCATCATATATTCTATCAATCATTTCTCCAATGCTTCTGGTGTCGAAGTCATCCTCGATATTCACTCTAAACGTGCCTGGTACTGAATCGTACTCAGGAAAGAATTCTTCGATGTTTCCCAAACTACTACTGGATCAGGTTTTTTAACCTCTCTTTCCAGATATTCAGGATCGCGTGCTCTCTGTCTTCGCTTACGGTCTACATCGTCATCGAATTCTGTGGACTTCCTCGCCTCTTCTCTGACCCTATTTTCTTCCACTTTCTTTGCGTCTCTACGTTTTTTTGCCCTTCGAATTTCCTCATCCGTTCGTCTCTTTATTCTTTACTCTCGTATTCTTTGCTCATCTCCTAACCTTCGCTGCTCCTGTCTGGCTTGATAATTTGCTGATCTGTGCTTACGATCGTGCTGTCTTTTTTTGAGCTTCACATGTGTGTTGGAATATACTGGGGGAGACAGAATCCAGATACCCATGTGACTCTAATTGTATTGACTTTTTTTGAGCTTCACAATATAACTATTCTCGTCTCTGTCTATCTTTTTTCCTTATTCTTTCATCTCTCAATCCTTTCTCTTTTTCCTTCTCTTCTCTCTGTACATTGTCTAAACTCTCCTTTTGTTTCGCGTCGTCAATGCCTTTGCCATCGATTTCAATAAAATCTGCTCTCCCATCCATTAGTTCTTTGTGAGTGCTATCTCATCAGTTCTATCCTCGCTTCCTTTCCATCTTTTGCCTTCTCTCTCTGTGTCGAGAGATGTACTTGCTTGTGCCTGGTCTTTTCCCTCGTTCTCGCGTCTCTCCTTGTCCCTCGGACTTTGGAGGTGATATCTCTATCTCGATCTTTGTCTAGATTTTCGTCACTACTTTGCGTAGGTGACTCATATGTTGTGTTACTATACCCCGTGGCTGCTTTAAGTTCTCACAGTGGGTATAACCCTTCGTCCTCATTGCCTTCAATGTTCGTTTCAGATGTGGCGGGTGGCGCTGTGGGCGTCTCACCCCCCCTCTGTGCATACATTAAGTATCCAATCTATTGGCGGCTCCTCTTCCGTCTCCTGTTCATACATTTTCCAAAGCTCCAGAATAGCTAAGCGGTTGTCTAACTTTTTGCCTGTGTATGTGGCGTGCAAATATGTCGTCATGTGCTGCAAAACAGATTTAGATAAGGACCCGTCCTGTGGCCAAGGCATAAGCATTTTGTGGGAGGTTCCTTTAACCCATTCTGTACTGTATTTTTTCAGCTTAGGTGCATGTTTCAACAACTTTTTGCACAAGTGTGCTAAGGGGGTTATGCCTTCCATATTAACCTTTGTTAACTTTCACTTTAATGTAACACCTGTTAACGTTTTTGTATTACTTAAACAATTCTAACAATATGAGCGAGCACCAACACCACAAGCCCTAATCCCGTTTTTTTCTGCAAAATTTTATCTCTCTATTTTTACTCAATAAACATCAATTCCTATACTACAATATCTCAGTAATTTAATCGCGTAAATCTTATGTCAGTTCCTTAAAAAAAAAACATTGTTTTTTTAACTTATGATGTCACAACAAACAACACATAAAACAGACGTTAACAGACTAAACGAACTCTAGCTGGTCACATGTATCTCTGCCTCTAGTATTACCCCAACATGGAGTTTAAACGTATGCCTTTCACGGCGCCTTTAATCGCCGTGGTAGCCTATTCGTTCTCCTTTATTTGGGACTCTGGATACAAGTTTCTTCTAACCGCTATATTAAAACATAGGAATAAGGTGAATCCTCTCTCATCAAGGGTGCCCTCCCCAGTATTCTCTCTCTTCTCGGGTGTCCTCCCTGGTATCCTCTCTCTTTTTACTTAATTATTCTTGAGTCATTATTCCCTTCCACCTATATATATATATATATATCACTACAAAAACAACTTTGTTGAGGGGACGTTATCGTTAAGTTGCCCTAACAAAAACCTGTATACTTCACTAAAAAAACTTTCCACCTCCCCTTTATGGTTCAAATTAAAACCGAAAACCCCCTGAAATTCGCCAGTTATGGTAAACTAAGCCCCCAACCCTGCCACCACCCCTGTGCACTGCTACCACTAACACCCAGACCATGAAAGATGTCATCTCAAATGTCAATGGTGACATCAATGACAACATCACTTGTTTAGCCCCTTTCTTTTCCTTCCCTGCTATACATATATATGTACAATCAGTGAAAAAATGTCACTAAAGGAATGTTATACTTCATAGTGCAACCAAACACCACTGCACATTCCCCGCTAAGCAACCATAACTCGCACCATCTACGTGCATTGCTAAGACTGACACCCAGGACATCAAAGATGACATCACAAATATCATTGATGACATCACTGACGTCCCCTCAACAAAGTTTTTTTTGTAGCGAATTTCACTGGTTTTTGGGAGGGCAACTTAACCATAACGTCCCCTTAACAAAGTTTTTTTTGTAGGGAATTGTGTAGGTTTTTGGAAGGTGGAAGGTGAGCATGAAATTGTGGCAATGAAGTTGGTGAGCAGAAAATACACTGAAATCAGGTGATTTTGAGAGATATGTAGTATAATCTACGTACTTGACATTCATTTATGTAGTATAATCTACGTACTTGACATACATTTAACATGGAACATACAGAACCCCCTCCCTATTGATATTGGAAAAGTACGGACTGAGCGCCTGTTTGCGGAAGGGGTTGGACAGGATCAACATTACCGAAAGAGGAAGGGGGTAGTAGAAAATGTACTATTGTCTTACACAAAACGTGTGCAACGTAGAAGAAGGACATAAAGATATTATAAGTAGTAATAAGTAAATATGGAAACCTGAAGCTGGGAAAAGAAAACAACAAATTTAATAAGCATGTAGAATGAAACTCGGCAGCCTGGAACGACAGTGGACAGACGCAGTAGGACGATGGGAGATTACAGCAAAAGAGTGAGTGCAGATCATTTTTTATATGCGTGAGGTTTTTTTTGGTATGTGGGGCATAAATAATAATTTCTTTCTGTTGTTTTGACTCAGAAATGGCAAGTACTTTGGAGTGGCTGGAGGATTATTTCCTGCATGGGGAAATGTCTGAAGACAGCGACAATAATGGTACACATTGCTCTGCATATGCAAAATAGTGACCAGTTTTTTAGAGGCATTGAACTTATGGATTTTTGTTTTGAACAGACCAGGAGAAAAAAAGACAAAAGGGTGCCAAACGAGACAGAAGAAGAGGATAGAGGAGAAAATTGACATATTGAACGCCAATTTTCAAAGTTTACGGGAGTTTGTGGAGGACTGTGTGAGAGGAAAAGTTGGTTATCATTGCCCCACCTGCACCTGCCTTGCTTCTCCATGCCCTAGTGACCCATCCCCAAACCTTGAACAGGAAAATAGATGTTTTGACTAAATATCCATCCCTTCTTCCCCTCACAAATCTTCTCCTCATAACCAGCCTGTGTTGAATCCTAATTCCCCCATATTTGTTTCAGTGTCCGCTTCCCCTGCTACGTCTTTTGATTGATGTGTGTGTGTTTGAAATGTTTTTGTACAGTAGCTGTAGAGAAAATGTTTTTGTGTAGAAGTTTTTTTAAAAAGACGTAAAATGTTCACGAACAGCGCTCGTGTTCGACCTGTCCACAAGGAATAGAATGTGGGTGCTGTGTAATGTCAAGTAAGACGGATGTGATGTGTGACTGCACCATCTGTTGAAATTGAGCGTACATAAACAGAAAGGGGTGTCCAAAGGATATACTACCTTGGCGTACCGCTTGGAAACAAGATAATACATGTTCGTAGAACACACCAGATGTCCGGAATGGGTGCAAATGAGGAAAATGGGAGTGTGTGAAGGACAGTAAAGCGGTCCGTATCTGGCACAGCCAAAATGGTGCCGTCCGTAAAACAGGCACGGTTGCCGGCAAGTTCGTAGGCAAACAAAATGGAGTTGTCCTAAGGACACATGAACTGTCCGTTCAGTTAACATAGCATGCGTGCACATGCGCAGTAGAAACGTAAGTATTGCAAACATCACGCCTGTTCCTAACTGTCCATCTCACTTGTGTCGCACTTTGATGTAGTTTGAGCACCCGAACACTGTCCATAGGACACTTGTGCGCATGTGCTCGTTTGATTCTTTGCATTTGCTGTCCAGGAGACTTTCATTACTGGGGCGGATGTGTTGAGGATGTCATCATGTGACCGCACCTATGCTGAGCATGGGGACTAATTTCCGCGGTCGGTGTGCTTCCGCAACAAAACAAATGACCTTATAGACACAAGGCAAAGTATTGTAGAGTGTAAAAATGTAATTTCACACATCCCAAACAATAGGCCACCTCAGGACTTGCTGTGTAAAATGTATGTACGGCTTTGTAGGGATGAAGATGGTCACGAGGCACACCCCTCCACCCCTACAAAAGGCCACACCCCTGAGCGTATCTTCATTCTCCTATCTATAACAGATTGAGGTGTGTTGCCTTTACTGCTGTAGTGACCAAAAGGAAACTAATCGGTATTGCTTCCATGGCTGCTGTTGGGTCATTAGCCTTTGCACCACCCCCAAACCCGCCACCACCACCACCTCACCAAGGGCCTGCAGAGAAATATATGGGTGAGGATGTAGAGATCGAGGAAGAAGAGGAAGAGAATGAAGTGGAGGAGCCCCACCCTAGGAGCACTCGGCGGGAGTCGTGGGTCTGGCGGTTGTTTTCTGTTTATGGGAACGTACCAAAAGCATGTGCGACCCTGGTGAAGGGTAACCAGTACGAGGTGGTGTTGAGTCACGGGAGATTTGGAGCGTACAGTTTTGGTACGACAACCATGAAGCGACATCTCACTTCGTTCCACACTACGGACATTCGCAAGGTGGTGCCATGTGAAGAGCGTAGTTGTTTGAGTTCCTACACAGCATCCTCGGTATCCAATCCTCCCACCACAAGAGACACTCCTGTGGGGGAGTGCCTCCCTCCAGCTGCCTCACAAGCCATTCACAATGCTGTTGACCCTTACCTTTCAAAGGTGACAGTAGTGTGCACGTATTGTGATGCAGCACTCTGCAGGGGGGGAGAGTTTTCAAAGTGTTTTTGAGGCTGCAATCACTGAGCACCATAAGATCTGCTCCTTACCTAAATAGAGCTCACCCTAAATAATTTTCTATTCAGTTGCCCTTTCTTATCCCCCTGGCTGGTGTCCCTTCTTTACCTTCCTTTCGCCTCTTCTTCTAGTGTGTCGTGTGCTGTTAAACAATGACAGTAAAAACAACAGACATTACAGAAAAGGCTCTTTTCAGAGCCGCCTTTCTCAGTATAACAATAGAACTATGAAATGCCGGCCGTAGACCCCTGCAGAGTTCTGAAAAAGTTTGTGGTCAGTCGTGGAGGAAAAAAGTGAGGGTGCAAGCGCAATAAAGTGTACGTTGGGAGTAAGTGGTGGCTCTGAAAAGAGCTGTTCAGTGGTGTGTTGTGTTGGTCAAAAAAAGTGGATTGGGGAAAACTGATTGTCAGATAGGTTAGTCTGATGTGAGGTGGACTCCATCTCTGCGGAAAATGAAAGTGCTGCAAAACAAAATGTTTTCATTGTGGAAGGAGGACATGCCAACATCTCTTAAAAATGCACACACAGCCTTATTCACATTGCATCTCACTTTCTCCATTTGTGGACCAAATGCAGAAGAACGCAACCATATTTGTCTTTGGGCATTACGGGAAAAAAGTATTTGACAATTTGGAAACATGTCCATGAGCTTCGCGAGTCCTTCTTTCATTGCAAATTTCAAAGAAATTCCAGACACATGGCCTAAACTGTTTCCTCCACAGTGAATGATCAGTATATCTGGAGGACGCTTTGTCAGTAAAGTAACACAAAGAGGTAGCAAGTCCAGCCATCTCATGGCACGCACGCCATGCCAGTGCACTTCCGCATGTGGAAATCTGAGATTTGTAAATAAACTGCAGCTTTCTGCATGCACCTTCAACCAATGTATCCATGAGTCTCCCAAAATCCAGATAATCTGTTTTCGAGCATGGAAAGCCATGGCTGTGTGGTCTCCTGTGAGGGAGATGACGGTCTTACTAAAGTACGTCGGTCAGAACACACCTACTGAACTTTATGGACCAATCCCTAGCTCCGCTCATTCTCATTTACATGCGGCTCCACCTTTGAGTACCCGGTGGTCATATGTGCTGGCTGCCAACTACCGCCATGTTCGCGGTCATGTACAGGATCAGAGCGTGACGACTGTACATTCAAGTATTATTCCCCTTTTTCCCCTTTAAGGTAGCCTCTCAAAAGAGCCATTTTTTTTAATTTTTCGCCAGATACCATACAGACATCTGGTATTTGATGTATTTTTTTGTATTTTTTGTCCTTGCTTTACTCTTGCAAACATTACAGAACCTTCTCTAAAGCAAGCCTTACGTTCCAAAAGAACATCGCATTTCCCAAAGAAGATAGCGCAACACCATCTCCTTCAAAGTAAAGCGCATCGCTTGGAACGATTGTTATTGTGGCTACAAAAAAACATACCAATGCGTAGCATGAATGCACGCATGCCGCGATTGATGATACACCTCCCGATGCTTTGATCTGGACAGAAAACAGAAGTGTCGTTCCATTGTACTCTCGGGAGTAAAGCAGAAAAAATGACTTTCGTTGTTGGGAAGATAGTCATGAGTGCTTCAACCAACTGTGCCAAATCTGCCAACAAAGTACGTGAAGTCAGGTATCCCAAATAACAAGCACTGTAGTGCAAAATTACCACATGCGGAGTGGTTATTCTACACACATCTCTACAAACTTGCAGAATTGCCGCAGCATTGGCATCAGTGTCAGCGCTCCACACCACCTCCACTCTTCGCACATTAAAATGGTGCGCCACATGCCTACTCTCGGCATAGTGTTGTAAGCCTAGTACAAAAATGTCTCCAAGCATCAAAACCCTGACCCTCACCACCTCTGCCATCTTCAATGTGCGCACCGTCTTTCGACACAAAAGAGTAATGTTAACATCTGATTGGCTGATGCCTACAGTCGCCTTTCCATGCAGGATTTGCTGTAGAAACCCGTATGTGACACGCCCTACCAGCGGACAAGCGTTGGCTACGTGCGGCATATAACTCTTACCTAGTCCTTCCACCCTTTCTACAGCGGTACCAAAGCGAGTCCCTCATTGGACACAACTAAGCGGTCGCACAATCATCCACCAATCACATAGAACATCGCTAATTTCAACTCCGTCATCAACATTGCGCACTTCAAAATTACTGTTGATGATTCTTAATGGAAATCGCATACGATTGCAAAGCACCTACTTTACAAGCTACTGTGCAAGGATTGTGAATTTCTACGTACAGCTCCATACATGTCCAGATGCATGAGTATAGAGTACAGGTATGTATATTTTAATCAGAGAACATATGGAAGCCATATGATTTAAATTAGACAAAATAATGCTGCTAAATGTCCAAGGGAATACATAACAACGCTCCCCCTTTAAAGTGCGAGATTGCCGATTTGTCATTCACAAATCGCATGACTGCTTACTGTCTTCCACATAACCTGTATATACGTTGGAAGCATGCCTATTTAGGGCAGACCTCAATTTTGTATGTGAAAATGTCAGAGTTTCGTACTCTGTACTGCCTACAGCAATGCTACTTACAATGTGATCGTATGAGAATAGTAAGCGCTCCCGATTGTAGTGTTGACATATCCTTCTGAGGGTCTCACGAATTTTCAACATTGTGCTTTTCATTAACAAGTACAAAATGTTTCCCCATCTACTACTTTGCCCTATCGTTTACAAACCTCTCTCCTATGCATAGTACACTTTGTAAAGAACAAGGCATTTCCATACCCTTAAAACATTTAGTTATTTTGAAGGATTTTCAAGTACCATATTGAAAGTAGTATGCAAAGACTGCACAGAGTGAAGTGAAATGTGCACGTGGACTGGGTTGAAATATGAAAGTTCAATCCTCTGACGAAAGAAGCACAAGTAATGTCTGCAGTATCATCACTGCTGCAAACACACAAAGTAATTGATATTGTTTTTTTAATTTGCAGTGAAGAGTACTCTCCTGAGAATCAACAGCATCTACACTGCAGACGACATATCCGACGAAACCTGGTCATCTTGCACAAAAAAGTAACTACAGTACAACCTTTACATTGTAACTACTCCTTAAAGAGGCTGCATGGGTTATTCCTTTATTTTGGGCACCAAAGCAAGCATTGATTTGTAAACCATTCTACCTACAAATATCCATTTGCTGAACAAAGAATAACAGGCAGAATGGCTGACAAATCTCTGTGTGTTTGGTACTGAAATAACATAGGTAATCCTTAGAAGGTTAGATTGTGAAAAGAAGTTACTGTACCAAGTTTTTGTCATTTTGATTATTAATAATGGTTCTAGTCATAAGTAGGCCACTTTGTACTCTCATCTGAAGCACATTGTAGTAGTATACAAACAGTAAAGTAGCCTTACCAAATAATTGTTACAGTTCACTGTATGTTGATACACCATGCAAAAGAGCTTCCCCATCAAACGTATGCACACATGCACACTGCACACATACATTGGACAACAGAGCAAAGTATATTGTTTTTCTCAACAGATACCAAAGAATGCCTACCAAAAAGCAACTCCGTAGAAAGGAACACAGAATTAGAGCAAATAAAAATAAAGGAGCTCAATGTAAGCATGCACCAGTTGTAGAGTTTGTAGAGAATATTGGTCCAAACCAGCTAATGCAGTTGGGTAACATAATAAAGGCAGTCTCAACTACCGGAACTGTACCTCCTCCATCAAAAAGTGTCAAAAAACACAGAAATGTCAAAAAAACAGCTGCCAGTGCAGCTAACAATGTTCCTAATAATCCTGATAGTGTAAGAAGAACCCATAGTACAAAGGGTATTTCCTTCAGAATCTACTAAGAAGAGGACCAAAAGCATCCTCAACCCTTAAAACGTACCGTAGAAAGTTAATTCTAGAAGCACTCGTGGACAGTGCAATCTTTCTCAAAAAGAAGTTGTTCATACTAGTGTTAAAGAGAATTAAAGCACTAACAAAACTAAGTACCAAACTACAAAAGAAACTCAGCAATAAACGGAATGTGAACAAAAATATTTTCTTGAATGTTTGTGGTGGTGAATGGAGTCACACAACAACCACAGAACCATATTTTAATGAAGAAGCATACAAACAAAATCAAACAAATACAATTGCCATCCATAGCAGTGGACGAGGGTATGAGAAAATCAATACTGCCATCATGGAACAAGAATCACTGCTTACAAAACTATCTCCTGAAAACTCAGAATTACCTCTCGTTTCAGCAGAACCACACCGTCCAGTATACAAATGGCCGTGCACATCAATGTGTGCCATGCCAAATAAAGCTTTCAAATCTTTACGTCAGTTCCTCAATCAATATGTAAAAGGTAAAGACAAACGTAAAATGAAAGTGCTGCAAAATATGGATATTTGTGCAGTGCGGAAAGACACAGGACTAAAAGGACATTCATTAGCCTGCATTTCTTGGCCTATTTGCAAAAGTACCTTCCATGATATCAAAAGAATATCAGTACATCATTCCAAAGTAAGACATTTTGTGTATAAAATATACTATGCAAAAACTCCAGCTTCAGAATTAGGCAATTTAAATACCACTCTTCTGCATGGTACACCCAAATACTTACAAGAAGAAATGGACCGTATTCAGAAAAAGTATTTTGGAAGTCAGAGCCACGTAGGAAATGCAACAGTTTTAGAACATAGTCGACCGAACAGGGAAGTGTGACCGCGGAGTGAACATAGATATCACTAATTATTTCAGACGTACTTTTTCATAATTATAAAGAAACATACTGCACATATGGTGACCAAATTTACAAAAGCACGCTTTCTGGACCAAGCCCCTATACCTGCCGTAGATTTCGTCAAAATCCGTCCAGCGGTTTCACCTGGTGCCGTGCGCAAAGATTTTTCCCCATGCAGCCTATGGGGAAAAAGAAGTTTTGGGACCCCCCTATAACTTTGCCCCCATGGCTCAAACATCTCCAAACTTTGCAAAACAATTTGGAGTGGGCCATACACTTTTTTGCAAAGTTTGGTGAGGATTCGTCCAGGGGGAGCCGAGTTATGAGCCGCCCAAAAAGTTATCTTCCTATGGAAACAGCAACTTAACCAGAACTACATGGCCACTAATGTGGCCATGTAATATATATATATATTCTTCTCTACTTGTGACCATATTTTGTTTTACCGCCTCCCTCCGTTAACTTTTCCTTTACTTGTTTCTAAGGCATGCATTTTTGCCAAAGAATTAGTCTTTTTCACTCACCGTTTACAAGTTTCCTCTCTGGATCCTCGGGATCACCGCCTTCGCCACCACCTTTTTCGGCTCTGCTCCCGCTGCCCGTAGGAGTGGGAAGGGGTTAGGTGGGGAAACACAGGTCCCTTCAGACCTTGTTCTGCAGATTTTATTTTTTACACTACCACTGTCTACGGGGAGCTTCACAGTCTACTCAGCCGAATGGCAAAGGACTCATGATATTACTGATGACCTAGAGTTCAATGTCGACGGTCAATGGGTGTCTTATTCTAATCGATAATCGATAACCATCAATCTCTGCTACCAAGTGTACTCTGAGACCCCCGACCAGCCCATAGAGACGGTGTTTGCTCAGAAGCACTTTAAAACAAGATAGCAGCACCTGTGAGATGGATGGGGGTGCTGATTTATTACTCCAACACCAATCAATAAACGGTTTGGCAAAGGGGGTCCATTTAATGACAAGTACAGAAAACAGGGAGTTATGAATATCAGCAATGATGATATCTTCCTTCTCGCTTCAACTCCAACAAACTTCACAGAATGTGTAGCATTTATACTAAAAACTCGTCATCATTGATGTGTAACACTCAAAAGTTAACATGCAATTCTATTGGTTAGGAAAAGGTAACTTTAATAAAGGTACTATATCTGTATATGGTAATGGAATGAGGGGATTGGGTAAACATTGTCAGGTGGGCATCCAAGCCCTTCCTTCAAAAATGGCTACTGTACAGCGTCCTATTGGTTCCACTAACTATAGGACCCTAGATTATTGTGTCCATTGTGACTGGGTTGACACCAACCCCATGCATACCTTTCCACTTTGCTTAGCAGCACGTAGAATGGCCGCCCAGGTGCAGGGTGCCCCTTAGCTACCCAGCCTTTCTCCAGTCATTGATACAATCAATCATTACTTTAGTAGACATGTGATGTGTCAATTATTTATTTCACTGTGGTTGGCCTCGAGACTGCATCTTCTGTCTGGAAAAGGTTCTGACATCTTCATCTGGCCTGGTGCCATGCGTAGGTGAGAACTCCCACCTCTTCTCTCTCGGCTGGTCACGTGATTCAGACACCGTGAATTTTCCTCTTTTCCATCAATTTGTGTATTTGATTTTCGTTTCACCCACCACCTGCCTTCCCTTTCTTATCTCGACCTTTCAGAGGCAGGATATTCTGTTCTTAGTTTCAATTAGATGTAGCTACTGTTTGTCTCTTCTATTGGTATGACCTTGGCTCTCCTTGCACGAGTTACCTCTGGTGAGTTTCTAGTGTGGCCTTTAGTAACCTCGGTTGATTCTGCTTCTTGTGCAAAGTGGAAATAAAGTTATAATAATGTTTTTCGTTTGAGGTAGATTATGTATAGTGGCGCTTGCCGCACCGTTCTTCTACTAAGCATAGCAAGCCGCACTGTTTTCTCAGCTTTCTTACGGTTCCAGCATATTTACAGGTGTAAACTTGGTCAAATATCTTCATTTTGCTTACAAGTTAAGTTTCTTGCATTTTGACATTGTCCTTTTCACTTTAGGTTCACAATATCTTTGTTCATGGCGTTTCGTCTCTTTTCGTTATTCTCTGGTCGTTATTTATTCAATCTGGCAGTCAATCTGGGTTCTTGTGACATCCGCATTCGTCTTCCATTAAGACCTTTTTGTTTTCTTCAGTCACTGTGCTTAGACGATCTTCATTTTTTTTCATTTGTCGATAAGATTTTTCAATCGGTACCTTACTGTCCATGGTTTCCTTGGTATTGGTACGTCAATAGGTGCTGTTCTTCTGATAGGTACTTGCTGGCTCAAGGGCTACTGCGGCTCTCTGCTGGTTTATTTGTTCATCATACGTTGCATATCTCGGTGTGAACGTTCCTGGTACTTCAAAATGGACGATTGGAGTGGAGGCTTTATTTGGGACCTCCTCTACATTACATCATCCAAATCCTCATGAGCCCCATGAACCAGTGCAGCGACTGAACTTCCAGTTCTGCCAGTGTGAGCAGCCCCACCTCCTTCTGCACTGTCATCAGAAGCTATGGCACTAAGCTGAGCTTCTTGCCAGTCCATGATTTTTTGGATCATTTCCATTTTTGTGCCTTGAGCAGAGACACCTCTCTCAGCAAACATCTTTCTCAATGTTTCAGACTTAGAAGTATTTAAGGTTAACAGGGTACTTGTTTCAATATTGTTAGATAGGACTATATCCTTTTTCAGTTATACTACAACAATTCACTAAGTGTCCTGGTAGGAATACCCGAAATGCCTTCACTAGTGTGAAACACTGTATACCTTCAGCCCTATCCCACTGCTGTACACCAATTTGTTAAGATGGATTTCTGAACTCTGACCTGGGAGGCAGAGGATCAGAAGGACAGCCTAGTTTCTTGGAACAGGGTAACCTCTGGACAATCCAGGCCTATGGCAGGAGGTCAAGACTAGGTCTCAGGAGGGGTGAGGGTGACTGAAAGACCTGAATGAGCACACAAAGCAAGGGCACTTACAAATTACTCCAGACAGATGTTATATTAAAAATATAGACACATTTATTACAAGGCCTTTGTAACATAGACCATAGCAAAGAATCACAATAATACTAAAGTAAACCAACACATCACAATCAATACAATGTTTATACTAGACCATTGGGGTCTAAAGGGTTCAAATGCACGAAATATGTTGACAACCTAGATGGGAAGGAAACATGCAGTGCAGATAGTATTTAGGCCCCTTTGACATCGATAACATAAGAGGCAGTGCAAGAACTATGAAGAGAGGAGCCTTGTGTTCAATAGTACATGCAATGCAAGCGCAGGCGGTTGTTCCAATGGGCAAAATAGGGTCTCTTCAGGGGTCTCGAGCAGCTCGGGAAGGTGGATGAGGCGATGACCAACGAGATCCCACTATTCAGGGAGGACCTCCACTTGAAGGCAGAGGCAGTTCCAGAGTGCGGGATAGAGTCGCTAGTTCGTACCAGCAGTGGAAAGGAGAGGGGCCGCCAGGGGCCACTCATGCATAAAAGAAACCCTTGGCACCAGGGGCTACCGGTTAGTGTTGTAAAAACTCACTGGTCCCAGGTGCACTTGGACCCAAACTTCGCCCGTTCAGTCTACTCGGGTTGCAGGTTCGAATGTGACAAAAAGGACGTCTCTGTGGCTTTCAGTTCCTCAGTTACAGCGATGATTCCCAAACGGGACAGTGGTGATTTCTCCACTCCGGGTGGATGAATCGACCCAGTTTCACTGCAGCAGGCTTCTGGGGCAAGAGCGTCACAGTTGCAGCGTACTTGCAAAAGACGTTGCCGCAGCTGCGCAACATGGTAACCGCATTTACTATGGTCCTGGCGCACTCATCTCACTTCAGACCTGGGGATGCCAAGTGTACGAAATTCACTGTGAGCATGCTGCAGACACAGACCTAGCAGTATACCAAGTTTCTAGGGCCTCCTCGAAACGGCGGCGGTGACAAAGCAAAGCAACTGGGTTAACTGGTCAGCCCACTGGTTGGCCCAGGAACATTTTCGAGAAAGCTTACTTGCAGATTTTGATGAAGGTGCCGAGAATAGTTGGTCCCACTATTCCAATGGGTCAAAGCATCTTCGCAGACCTTCTAGGATGACCAGATGCAGAGGGGTCCCATGGGATGACAGCGGGCTCAGGGTGCCAAACCTTCCAGTGGGTGACCAGCGGTTCCTCGACACTGCTTCGTAGTTTCAGGATACTTGTATCCTATACTTTGTTCAGGAGATCGACATGGTAGGGGTGTTTTTGGCCTACTCTTATCCAAAGTTCCCTTTGCGCCAAAACGGAGAGGAACCAATGGGAGATCTGCTCACAAACACACACTCCATACGTGGACCAATCACGGACCACAGTGGTCCCAGTCATTCATGGCACTCCACATTCTCTGGCACCACGGATGTGTATTGGACTCAGACGTTCCAGCCCACATCTTGGAGGCACACACACAAGGCATGCAGAAGCCCGCGAAAGCATTGGGTTTCGTGGGAGAATGCATGACAAAATAAGGACTGACCAGGGTTGACTTGACCTGGGGAAGGTGAAGGGGCAAGATGGCCAAAGGACAGGACAAAGAACCTTGTGGCATGGCCATTTTGGAGCCAGGCCACCTATTTGTGCCAAACACGGTTAACATGGTTAGCATGGCAGGAAAGGGTTATAAATAATGCGAAAAGATAGCTGCCACCAGTCCGGTCCATGATACATCTGCAAAGTTCATAAAAAGTCCAACGAGAGTATCTAGTGACTTTGGAAAATGACTACAGACCCAAGTGTGCTGTATGGTAAGATACATTGCACACTTGTTACATGTTGCACAAGAGTTGCAACATTGGAAAATGACTACGGGAAACAAAGTCTCCCAGTACTGACTGTCTTAAGGACATGTCAGTTTCCCCATAAAAAGTGAGCAAAAGTCTGGCAAAGTCAGTCAATGGCGTGTAAAAAGCAGCAAAAAGTTTGGGGGTGTACACATGGAGGGAATATTACATACAATAAAATCTTTCCTAACACACAGCGAGCACGTTGCCCCTGAGTTATCCTCTCAAAACAATAATTAAGCTTGGTCCCACCCCCAACCAGGACTAATGTCTGGCAGAGGGACTCCCAGGACCCCCCTTGTTAATTTGCATATTTCAGTAACTTTGGGTCTCACCCTACGTTACTAGGGGAATCCAGACGTGGACCCCTTGCTCACTATTCTTAGAGAGGCACAGCTCCTCCCTACTGATGAGGTCCAACCAGACCGAAACACGTGTCTGGGGATGCTGTTGGTACTCTTGTTCAGAGGAGAATTGCCTAGCATTTCGGTGCTGGACTGCCCCAGGGCAGGACAAAGACTGATATGTTTGGGATATTTCTTCTCTGTGAAAGATAGTGAGCTAAAGACTCTGGGTAAGTCTCTCGCAACCAGGACTAATGTCTGGCAGAGGGACTCCCAGGACCCCCCTTGTTAATTTGCATATTTCAGTAACTTTGGGTCTCACCCTACGTTACTAGGGGTATCCAGACGTGGACCCCTTGCTCACTATTCTTAGAGAGGCACAGCTCCTCCCTACTGATGAGGTCCAACCAGACCGAAACACGTGTCTGGGGATGCTGTTGGTACTCTTGTTCAGAGGAGAATTGCCTAGCATTTCGGTGCTGGACTGCCCCAGGGCAGGACAAAGACTGATATGTTTGGGATATTTCTTCTCTGTGAAAGATAGTGAGCTAAAGACTCTGGGTAAGTCTCTCGCAACCAGGACTAATGTCTGGCAGAGGGACTCCCAGGACCCCCCTTGTTAATTTGCATATTTCAGTAACTTTGGGTCTCACCCTACGTTACTAGGGGAATCCAGACGTGGACCCCTTGCTCACTATTCTTAGAGAGGCACAGCTCCTCCCTACTGATGAGGTCCAACCAGACCGAAACACGTGTCTGGGGATGCTGTTGGTACTCTTGTTCAGAGGAGAATTGCCTAGCATTTCGGTGCTGGACTGCCCCAGGGCAGGACAAAGACTGATATGTTTGGGATATTTCTTCTCTGTGAAAGATAGTGAGCTAAAGACTCTGGGTAAGTCTCTCGCAACCAGGACTAATGTCTGGCAGAGGGACTCCCAGGACCCCCCTTGTTAATTTGCATATTTCAGTAACTTTGGGTCTCACCCTACGTTACTAGGGGAATCCAGACGTGGACCCCTTACTCACTATTCTTAGAGAGGCACAGCTCCTCCCTACTGATGAGGTCCAACCAGACCGAAACACGTGTCTGGGGATGCTGTTGGTACTCTTGTTCAGAGGAGAATTGCCTAGCATTTCGGTGCTGGACTGCCCCAGGGCAGGACAAAGACTGATATGTTTGGGATATTTCTTCTCTGTGAAAGATAGTGAGCTAAAGACTCTAGGTAAGTCTCTCGCAACCAGGATTAATGTCTGGCAGAGGGACTCCCAGGACCCCCCTTGTTAATTTGCATATTTCAGTAACTTTGGGTCTCACCCTACGTTACTAGGGGAATCCAGACGTGGACCCCTTGCTCACTATTCTTAGAGAGGCACAGCTCCTCCCTACTGATGAGGTCCAACCAGACCGAAACACGTGTCTGGGGATGTTGTTGGTACTCTTGTTCAGAGGAGAATTGCCTAGCATTTCGGTGCTGGACTGCCCCAGGGCAGGACAAAGACTGATATGTTTGGGATATTTCTTCTCTGTGAAAGATAATGAGCTAAAGACTCTGGGTAAGTCTCTCGCAACCAGGACTAATGTCTGGCAGAGGGACTCCCAGGACCCCCCTTGTTAATTTGCATATTTCAGTAACTTTGGGTCTCACCCTACGTTACTAGGGGAATCCAGACGTGGACCCCTTGCTCACTATTCTTAGAGAGGCACAGCTCCTCCCTACTGATGAGGTCCAACCAGACCGAAACACGTGTCTGGGGATGCTGTTGGTACTTTTGTTCAGAGGAGAATTGCCTAGCATTTCGGTGCTGGACTGCCCCAAGGCAGGACAAAGACTGATATGTTTGGGATATTTCTTCTCTGTGAAAGATAGTGAGCTAAAGACTCTGGGTAAGTCTCTCGCAACCAGGACTAATGTCTGGCAGAGGGACTCCCAGGACCCCCCTTGTTAATACCCACCCCCACAGGTGCAGTCCAGCCGGAATTGCTAGGTCACATCCCTTCTGCACGAGACCACAAACAACTCTATACATGTTTCTGCCTCATTGGGCCTCATCAGTGAGGAGCAGATTGGGTCTGTAGGCCCAGCAGGCACGGACCGACTTCTGGACATACCCGTCCCACTTGGGGTGACAAAGCAAAACAAAGAGGTGATGCTGGAAAGTTTAATATTAACCCTAAACCTCTGGCAATTGTTCTGGGCAACCCTTGCTGACTCAAGGGCGCTTGAGTGTGTCCCAACTGGCTGATGAAATCATTCTTTTTTTAATAAAGAAGATATAAATATGAGAGAAATTGTTAGAGATGATGGCTAGAGGGGCAGGGATGAAGTTGAGAAGAAGACACGTGCAGGAATGGTAGTGAGGAAAAGATACAGTAAGATTAGAGGGAATGAGATATGCATGGCCACAGAAGGACAGGGAGAGGTGAGAGAATAGGAAAGGCAGAGATGAATTGAGTCGGATTGGGATAGGTTACCCGACCCAATGGAAATTGGTGCTTTGAGAATATGCGTTGTGATCCAGCAATGGCGGCCGCGCTGCATAAGGCTGGTCTTGATGTCCATCTGACTCTGTATGTCCCAGGCTCCCAACACATCACTTAAGATGACCCTGGATTAACAAGTCCATATTGTCATTACGCACCCTGACTTCTGAGGGAGACAAGCTCTTGAAATAAGAGAAGCACCTGGCCATATAAGGCTGCTATTGGCAGCGAGGGCCCGTTCCCATGAGGCTGCTATTGGCGGCGAGGGCCCGTATCCATGAGGCTGCTATTGGCGGTGAGGGCTTGTACCCATGAGGCTGCTATTGGTGGTTAGGGCCGGTACCCATGAGGCTGCTATTGGTGGTTAGGGCCCGCACCCATGAGGCTGCTATTGGTGGCGAGGGCCCGTACCCATGAGGCTGCTATTGGTGGTTAGGGCCCGCACCCATGAGGCTGCTATTGGGGTGAGGGTCCGTACCCATGAGGCTGCTATTGGTGGTTAGTGCCCGTACCCATGAGGCTGCTATTGGTGGCGACAGCCGTACCCATGAGGCTTTCATTTTGGTGGTTAAGGCCCACATCCATGAGGCTGCTATTGGGGTGAGGGTCCGTATCCATGAGGCTGCTATTGGTGGTTAGGGCCCGCAGCCATGGGGCTGCTATTGGCGACGAGGGCCCGTACCCATGAGGCTGCTATTGGTGGTTAGGGCCCGCACCCATGAGGCTGCTATTGGCGGCAAGGGACCGCACCCATGAGGCTGCTATTGGCGGCTAGGGCCCGCACCTATGAGGCTGATATTGGTGGTTAGGGCCCGCACCCATGAGGCTGCTATTGGCGGCAAGGGACCGCACCCATGAGGCTGCTATTGGTGGTTAGGGCCCGCACCCATGAGGCTGCTATTGGTGGTTAGGGCCCTCACCCATGAGGCTGCTATTGGCGGCAAGGGACCGCACCCATGAGGCTGCTATTGGTGGCAAGGGACCGCACACATGAGACTGCTATTGGTGGTTAGGGCCCGCACCCATGAGGCTGCTATTGGTGGTTAGGGCCCGCACCCATAAGGCTGCTATTGGCAGCGAGGGCCTGTACCCATGAGGCTGCTATTGGCGGCGAGGGCCCGTACCCATGAGGCTGCTATTGGTGGTTAGGGCCCGTACCCATGAGGCTGCTATTGGTGGTTAGGGCCCGCAACCATGAGGCTGCTATTGGCGGCAAGGGACCGCACCCATGAGGCTGCTATTGGTGGTTAGGGCCCGCACCCATGAGGCTGCTATTGGCGGCGACGGCCCATACCCATGAGGCTTTAATTTTGGTGGTTAGGGCCCGCACCCATGAGGCTGCTATTGGGGTGAGGGTCCGTACACATGAGGCTGCTATTGGCGGCAAGGGACCACACCCATGAGGCTGCTATTGGTGGTTAGGGCCCGCACCCATGAGGCTGCTATTGGCGGCGAGGGCCCGTATCCATGAGGCTGCTATTGGCGGTGAGGGCCTGTACCCATGAGGCTGCTATTGGTGGTTAGGGCCCGTACCCATGAGGCTGCTATTGGTGGTTAGGGCCCGCAACCATGAGGCTGCTATTGGTGGCGAGGGCCCGTACCCATGAGGCTGCTATTGGTGGTTAGGGCCCGCACCCATGAGGCTGCTATTGGGGTGAGGGTCCGTACTCATGAGGCTGCTATTGGGGTGAGGGTCCGTACCCATGAGGCTGCTATTGGTGGTTAGTGCCCGTACCCATGAGGCTGCTATTGGTGGCGACGGCCCGTACCCATGAGGCTTTCATTTTGGTGGTTAGGGCCCGCACCCATGAGGCTGCTATTGGGGTGAGGGTCTGTATCCATGAGGCTGCTATTGGTGGTTAGGGCCCGCACCCATGAGGCTGCTATTGTTGGTTAGGGCCTGCACCCATGAGGCTGCTATTGGCGGCAAGGGCCCGTACCCACGAGGCTGCTATTGGTGGTTAGGGCCCGCATCCATGAGGCTGCTATTGGCGGCAAGGGACCGCACCCATGAGGCTGCTATTGGCGGCGAGGGACCGCACCCATGAGGCTGCTATTGGTGGTTAGGGCCCGCACCCATGAGGCTGCTATTGGCGGCAAGGGACCGCACCCATGAGGCTGCTATTGGTGGTTAGCGCCCGCACCCATGAGGCTGCTATTGGTGGTTAGGGCACGCACCCATGAGGCTGCTATTGGCAGCAAGGGACCGCACCCATGAGGCTGCTATTGGCGGCAAGGGACCGCACACATGAGGCTGCTATTGGCGGTTAGGGCCTGCACCCATGAGGCTGCTATTGGTGGTTAGGGCCCGCACCCATAAGGCTGCTATTGGCAGCGAGGGCCTGTACCCATGAGGCTGCTATTGGCGACGAGGGCCCGTACCCAAGAGGCTGCTATTGGTGGTTAGGGCCCGTACCCATGAGGCTGCTATTGGTGGTTAGGGCCCGCAACCATGAGGCTGCTATTGGCGGCAAGGGACTGCACCCATGAGGCTGCTATTGGTGGTTAGGGCCCGCAACCATGAGGCTGCTATTGGCGGCGACGGCCCATACCCATGAGGCTGCTATTGGTGGTTAGGGCCCACACCCATGAGGCTGCTATTGGGGTGAGGGTCCGTACACATGAGGCTGCTATTGGCAGCAAGGGACCACACCCATGAGGCTGCTATTGGTGGTTAGGGCCCGCACCGATGAGGCTGCTATTGGCGGCGACGGCCCATACCCATGAGGCTTTTATTTTGGTGGTTAGGGCCCGCACCCATGAGGCTGCTATTGGGGTGAGGGTCCATACCCATGAGGCTGCTATTGGTGGTTAAGGCCCATACCCATGAGGCTGCTATTGGCGGCGAGGGACCGCACCCATGAGGCTGCTATTGGGGTGAGGGCCCGCACCCATGAGGCTGCTATTGGCGGTGAGAGACCGCCCCCATGAGGCTGCTATTGGGGTGAGGGACCGCACCCATGAGGCTGCTATTGGGGTGAGGGCCCGCACCCATGAGGCTGCTATTGGGGTGAGGGCCCGTACCCAAGAGGCTGCTATTGGTGGTTAGGGCCCGTACCCAGGAGGCTGCTATTGGTGGTTAGGGCCTGCACCCATGAGGCTGCTATTGGTGGTTAGGGCCAGCACCCATGAGGCTGCTATTGGTGGTTAGGGCCTGCACCCATGAGGCTGCTATTCGTGGTTAGGGCCAGCACCCATGAGGCTGCTATTGGTGGTTAGGACCCGCACCCATGAGGCTGCTATTGGTGGTTACGGCCCGTACCCATTAAGCTGCTATTGGTGGTTAGGGCCTGCACCCATGAGGCTGCTATTGGTGGTTACGGCCCGTACCCATTAAGCTGCTATTGGTGGTTAGGGCCTGCACCCATGAGGCTGCTATTGGTGGTTAGGGCCAGCACCCATGAGGCTGCTATTGGTGGTTAGGGCCCGCACCCATGAGGCTGCTATTGGTGGTTACGGCCCGTACCCATTAAGCTGCTATTGATGGTTAGGGCACGCACACATGAGGCTGCTATTGGTGGTTAGTGCCCGCACCCAGGAGGCTGCTATTGGTGGTTAGGGCCCGCACCCATGAGGCTGCACGTGGCGCATGATGGAAGGAGTAGCGTTTAAAGCTGCACTGGGCATTTGCTTGTTGTACCAGTTCATATGGGATGCAGCAAAGCGACATTACAGGTTTAATGTGACACGTATGGGCTGGATTTTTGCGTGGTGTATGAGGCTCTGCTGGTGAAACCGGAATAGCACACTTTTGGCTGTTCCATTGACATTGGGCTGTGAGTGCCCTTGGCATATTAAGGTATAATCCCTGATATATCCTGTTGATGGTCCTGTTAAATTGTGAATGGATCCCTAGTATATCAAGGCTCCATTCCTGGTATATCATGGATTCATCCGTTGTATGTCATGATTACATCCCCAGCAAATCATGGTTGCATCACTGGCATATTGTGGCAGCTACCCTTTCATTTTATGGCTGCATCCCTGGTATATCATTCCTGTATCCCTGGCATATCATGGCTGTATCCCTAGTATATCATTCCTTTATCCCTGGCATATCATGGCTGTATCCCTAGTATATCATTCCTGTATCCCTGGCATATCATGGCTGCATCCCTGGCATATCATTCCTGTATCCCTGGCATATCATGGCTGTATCCCTAGTATATCATTCCTGTATCCCTGGCATATCATGGCTGCATCCTTGGCATATCATGGCTGCATCCCTGGCATATCATTCCTGTATCCCTGGCATATCATGGCTGCATCCCTGGCATATCATTCCTGTATCCCTGGCATATCATGGCTGCATCCCTGACGTCATCCCTGGTATATCATTGCTTCATGTCTGGCATATCATGGCTGCATCCCTGGCATATCATTCCTGTTTCCCTGGCATATCATGGCTGTATCCCTAGTATATCATTCCTGTATCCCTGGCATATCATGGCTGCATCCCTATTATGTCATTCCTGTATCCCTGGCATAACATAGCTTCATCCCTGGTATATCATGCCTGCACCTCAGGTATATCATTCCTGAAACCCTGGCATATCATGGTTGTAACCCTGGCATATCATTCCTGAATCCCTGGCATATCATGGCTGTATCCCTAGTATATCATTCCTGTATCCCAGGCATATCATGTCTGCATCCCTGGTATATCATTCCTGTATCCCTGGCATATCATGTCTGCACCCCTGGTATGTCATTCCTGAAACCCTGGCATATCATGGCTGTATCCCTGACGTCATCCCTGGTATATCATTGCTTCATGTCTGGTATTTCATGGCTGCATCCCTGGCATAACATAGCTTCATCCATGGCACATCATGGCTGCATCCCTGGCATATCATTTGTGTATCCCTGGTATAACATGGCTACTTCTCTGGGATATCATGTCTGCATTTCTGGTATATCATTCCTGTATCCCTGGCATATCGTGGTTGCATCCCTGGTATTTCATGTTTGCATCCCTGGAATTCTATGGCTGCATCCCTTGTATATAATGTGTGCATCCCTGGCACAACATGGTTACTTCTGCAGGATATTGTGTCCTCATTCCTGATATATAATTCCTGCATCCCTGGTTTATCATGGCTGCACCCTTGGTATATCATTACTGTACCCCTGGAATAGCATGGCTGCGTCCCTGACATCATCCCCGGTATATCATTGCTTTATGCCTAGAATTTCATGGCTGCATCCCTGGCATATCATGGCTGCTTCCCTGGTATATCATTCCTGTATCCCTGGCATATCATGGCTGCATCCCTGGCGTATCATGGCTGCATCCCTGGTATATCATTCCTGTATCCCTGGCATATCATGGCTGCCTCCCTAGTATATCAATCATGTATCCCTGGCGTATCATGGCTGCATCCCTGGTATATCATTCCTGTATCCCTGGCATATCATGTCTGCATCCCAAGTATATCATTCCTGTATCCCTGGCATATCAAGGCTGCATCCCTGGCATATCATTCCTGCATCTCTGGCATAACATAGCTTCATCCATGGCATATCATGTCTGCACCCCTGGTATATCATTCCTGTATCCCTGGCATATCATGTCTGCATCCCAAGTATATCATTCCTGTATCCCTGGCATATCAAGGCTGCATCCCTGGCATAACATTCCTGCATCTCTGGCATAACATAGCTTCATCCATGGCATATCATGTCTGCATCCCAAGTATATCATTCCTGTATCCCTGGCATATCATGGCTGCTTCCCTGGTATATCATTCCTGTATCCCTGGCATATCAAGGCTGCATCCCTGGCATATCATTCCTGCATCTCTGGCATAACATAGCTTCATCCATGGCATATCATGTCTGCACCCCTGGTATATCATTCCTGTATCCCTGGCATATCATGGCTGCCTCCCTGGTATGTCATTCCTGTATCCCTGGCATATCATGGCTGCCTCCCTAGTATATCAATCCTGTATCCCTGACGTATCATGGCTGCATCCCTGGTATATCATTCCTGTATCCCTGGCATATCATGGCTGCCTCCCTGGTATGTCATTCCTGTATCCCTGGCATATCATGGCTGCCTCCCTAGTATATCAATCCTGTATCCTTGGCATATCATGGCGGTATCCCTGACGTCATCCCTGCTACATCAATGCTTCATGTCTGGCATATCATGGCTGCATCCCTGGCATCACATAGCTTCATCACTGGCCTATCATGTCTGCACCCCTGGTATATCATTCCTGTATCCCTGACATATCATGGCTGCATCCCTAGTATATCATTCCTGTATCCCTGACATATCATGGCTGCATCCCTAGTATATCATTCCTGTATCCCAGGCATATCATGTCTGCACCCCTGGTATATCATTCCTGTATCCCAGGCATATCATGTCTGCATCCCTGGTATATCATTCCTGTATCCCTGGCATATCAAGGCTGCATCCCTAGTATATCATTCCTGAATACCTGGCATATCATGGCTGCATCCCTAGTATATCATTCCTGTATCCCTGGCATATCAAAGCTGCATCCCTAGTATGTCATTCCTGAATCCCTGGCATATCATGGCTGTATCTCTGACGTCATCCCTGGTATATCATTGCTTCATGCCTGGTATTTCATGGCTGCATCCCTGGCATCACATAGCTTAATCACTGGCATATCATGGTTGCAACCCAGGCATATCATGTCTGCATCCCTGGTATATCATTCCTGTATCCCTGGCATATCATGGCTGCATCCCTATTATGTCATTCCTGTATCCCTGGCATAACACAGCTTCATCCCTGGCACATCATGTCTGCACCCCTGGTATATCATGGTTGCATCCCTAGCATATCATGTCTGCATCCCTGGTATATCATTCCTGAAACCCTGGCATATCATGGCTTTATCACTGACGTCATCCCTGGTATATCATTGCTTCATGTCTCATATTTCATGGCTGCATCCCTGGCATCACATAGCTTCATCACTGGCATATCATGGCTGCATCCCTGGCATATCATTCCTGTATACCTGGCATATCATGGCTGCCTCCCTGGTATGTCATTCCTGTATCCCTGGCATATCATGGCTGCCTCCCTAGTATATCAATCCTGTATCCCTGACGTATCATGGCTGCATCCCTGGTATATCATTCCTGTATCCCTGGCATATCATGGCTGCCTCCCTGGTATGTCATTCCTGTATCCCTGGCATATCATGGCTGCCTCCCTAGTATATCAATCCTGTATCCTTGGCATATCATGGCGGTATCCCTGACGTCATCCCTGCTACATCAATGCTTCATGTCTGGCATATCATGGCTGCATCCCTGGCATCACATAGCTTCATCACTGGCCTATCATGTCTGCACCCCTGGTATATCATTCCTGTATCCCTGACATATCATGGCTGCATCCCTAGTATATCATTCCTGTATCCCTGACATATCATGGCTGCATCCCTAGTATATCATTCCTGTATCCCAGGCATATCATGTCTGCACCCCTGGTATATCATTCCTGTATCCCAGGCATATCATGTCTGCATCCCTGGTATATCATTCCTGTATCCCTGGCATATCAAGGCTGCATCCCTAGTATATCATTCCTGAATACCTGGCATATCATGGCTGCATCCCTAGTATATCATTCCTGTATCCCTGGCATATCAAAGCTGCATCCCTAGTATGTCATTCCTGAATCCCTGGCATATCATGGCTGTATCTCTGACGTCATCCCTGGTATATCATTGCTTCATGCCTGGTATTTCATGGCTGCATCCCTGGCATCACATAGCTTAATCACTGGCATATCATGGTTGCAACCCAGGCATATCATGTCTGCATCCCTGGTATATCATTCCTGTATCCCTGGCATATCATGGCTGCATCCCTATTATGTCATTCCTGTATCCCTGGCATAACACAGCTTCATCCCTGGCACATCATGTCTGCACCCCTGGTATATCATGGTTGCATCCCTAGCATATCATGTCTGCATCCCTGGTATATCATTCCTGAAACCCTGGCATATCATGGCTTTATCACTGACGTCATCCCTGGTATATCATTGCTTCATGTCTCATATTTCATGGCTGCATCCCTGGCATCACATAGCTTCATCACTGGCATATCATGGCTGCATCCCTGGCATATCATTCCTGTATCCCTGGCATATCATGGCTGTATCCCTAGTATATCATTCCTGTATCCCTGGCATATCATGTCTGCACCCCTGGTATATCATTCCTGTATCCCTGGCATATCATGGCTGCCTCCCTGGTATGTCATTCCTGTATCCCTGGCATATCATGGCTGCCTCCCTAGTATATCAATCCTGTATACCTGACGTATCATGGCTGCATCCCTGGTATATCATTCCTGTATCCCTGGCATATCATGGCTGCCTCCCTGGTATGTCATTCCTGTATCACTGGCATATCATGGCTGCCTCCCTAGTATATCAATCCTGTATCCTTGGCATATCATGGCGGTATCCCTGACGTCATCCCTGCTACATCAATGCTTCATGCCTGGCATATCATGGCTGCATCCCTGGCATCACATAGCTTCATCACTGGCCTATCATGTCTGCACCCCTGGTATATCATTAGTGTATCCCTGACATATTATGGCTGCATCCCTAGTATATCATTCCTGTATCCCAGGCATATCATGTCTGCACCCCTGGTATATCATTCCTGTATCCCAGGCATATCATGTCTGCATCCCTGGTATATCATTCCTATATCCCTGGCATATCAAGGCTGCATCCCTAGTATATCATTCCTGTATCCCTGGCATATCAAAGCTGCATCCCTAGTATGTCATTCCTGAATCCCTGGCATATCATGGCTGTATCTCTGACGTCATCCCTGGTATATCATTGCTTCATGCCTGGTATTTCATGGCTGCATCCCTGGCATCACATAGCTTCATAACTGGCATATCATGGTTGCAACCCAGGCATATCATGTCTGCATCCCTGGTATATCATTCCTGTATCCCTGGCATATCATGGCTGCATCCCTATTATGTCATTCCTGTATCCCTGGCATAACACAGCTTCATCCCTGGCACATCATGTCTGCACCCCTGGTATATCATGGTTGCATCCCTAGCATATCATGTCTGCATCCCTGGTATATCATTCCTGAAACCCTGGCATATCATGGCTTTATCACTGACGTCATCCCTGGTATATCATTGCTTCATGTCTCATATTTCATGGCTGCATCCCTGGCATCACATAGCTTCATCACTGGCATATCATGGCTGCATCCCTGGCATATTATTCCTGTATCCCTGGCATATCATGGCTGTATCCCTAGTATATCATTCCTGTATCCCTGGCATATCATGGCTGCATCCCTGGCATATCATTCCTGTATCCCTGGCATATCATGGCTGCATCCCTAGTATATCATTCCTGTATCCCTGGCATATCATGGCTGCATCCCTGGCATATCATTCCTGTATCCCTGGCATATCATGGCTGCATCCCTGGCATATCATTCCTGTATCCCTGGCATATCATGGCTTCATCCCTGGCATATCATTCCTGTATCCCTGGCATATCATGGCTGCATCCCTGGTATATCATTCCTGTATCCCTGGCATATCATGGCTGTATCCCTAGTATATCATTCCTGTATCCCTGGCATATCATGGCTGCATCCCTGGCATATCATTCCTGTATCCCTGGCATATCATGGCTGCATCCCTAGTATATCATTCCTGTATCCATGGCATATCATGGCTGCATCCCTGGCATATCATTCCTGTATCCCTGGCATATCATGGGTGCATCCCTGGTATATCATTCATGTATCCCTGGCATATCATGGCTGCATCCCTGGTATATCATTCCTGTATCCCTGGCATATCATGGCTGCATCCCTGGTATATCATTCATGTATCCCTGGCATATCATGGCTGCATCCCCGGTATATCATTCCTGTATCCCTGGCATATCATGGCTGCATCCCCGGTATATCATTCCTGTATCCCTGGCATATCACGGCTGCATCCCCGGTATATCATTCATGTATTCCTGGAATATCATGGCTGCATCCTTAGTATGTTATTCATGTATCCCTGGCATATCACACGCCAGCCCTATTTTTGAAATTAGGCACCAGCCAATTTAACACCAGGAGTAATAACGCGACTAGCAAGCAGGCACTCATGGCAATTAACATGAGCTTGCCCACCTGCTAACCTCACAATTCCAAACTCCAGGCACAATTGCACCACGCAAGTCCTAAGGCAACAATGGCCAACTTAACATCCTTCTCACCAGCTAACACTGACCCTCTCGACTCGAGGGCAACATGGGACTCACTATTAGTAAGGCTACAAGCATCTTGGTAGCCCCAATCAAATGCCGCGCACACACGCGACTCACCCTTCCTATGCCAACCCGCTAGCTCCTTTCTGATGTATCCCCTCCCTCAAACTCTAAAAACCATCTTCCTTTCAGAAACGGCTATCCAGCCCCCTGGCACCCTCACCTGGCTAGGACCAGCCCACCTCTTTGAAGCTCACGAAATAACTCAATTTGGTAAGACCTTGTAACCCTCTTTTTGTTGGGCAAATTGAAACCTATGCAGCCCTCCCCAAACTATCAATTCACGTTTTTCTTCTCTTTCCCTTGGTACTTTGTCTCCTTTTCTACTACAAATCATATTACAACTTAGCTTCTTGATTTATAACTAACTGCTATATGATTGTGTCTAAATTACCACACTCTGTCACTATCACTTACCATCACCCAACATGGTAAATCACCTCCCCTGGGTGTCACTATATGCTGTGATTTCGCATTTACTTTGTCTCAACTGGTTTTGTTTTCAAAAAACGTTTTTGAATATATACATTATGTGTATGAAATGACCATTATCAAATACTGATTGACCTTGAAAATCACCACACTGGGTACACCTTATCACTACCACACCAATTCTTAAAATCACAGCCTTGAAAAAGACTAAGGTTGAAACGATCACGTGTTTAACACAAAACAAACTTGACTCATCCATTACCTGTGAAAGTTGCTAAACCAACAAACCCCGGACCATCTAATCCGACCAGCGCCTACAGGTCCACATACTGTCGAACCCCACAAATTATCCCCAGTATTATTTGGAACTGTGGGGCCTTGATTAGATCAATCACAATAGTCTCTCGATGCCCATCCTGACCCAATAGTGTCATCTCTGCGGTGGAATGAGTTACAGGCCCAGAGGCTATTTCAGTTCCATCGACTGTGGTGATGACATCCGAGGTGGTTTTTCGGCAGAGAGGTAGATTCATCCTGGAAGCCAATTCATGGTGCATATAGTTCCCTACGGCCCCACTACCAATGTATGCCCTTACTGCGTGCATACGTGAGGGTTGTCTAGGATCAATTAGGACCATTGGTATGATCAGATGCGAGGTCTGAGTGCCCTTCTTTAAGCTCGGCAAGCGGACCTCTACGCTTGTCGGGCGTGGTCGTTTTCTGAGTCAGGCTCTTTTGGACTTTTATCAGCAACTCCTACCACCTTCTTGGGTGGTTTTATAGGGCAATCCCATAGAAAATGTCCTGAGGTTCCACAGTACAGATCCAATTGCATCTGTCTTCTTCCTTCCCTTTCCTTTTGAGTTAAGGGTCCTTTGACCCCCCGATTTGCATAGGTTCTGATGCATCTGTTCCCTTGGGGGCAACGTTGGATTTAACCAATACCCGATTTTCAAACTTAGCTCGATCAGCCTTTCTATTCTGGAGTCGATGATCCAACTGGACCACTAAGTCTATAAACTCTGCGCAATCCTGAGGTGGGTTCACAACTTGAGCCAAGACGTCTTTAAGTTCTCCCCGAAGTCCACGATGAAACAACGTAATTCGTTTTTCCTCAGGCCATCCGTTTTCCACTATCAATCTATTGAAGGTTGTGATATAGGTTAGCAGATCCTGGTTACCCTGTCATAGGGACAAAAGTTTGTTATCCAGGGCCTGTCCTTGGGAGTACCGGGCAAATAGTCTTTCCATGCTTGTTTGAAAGCCCTGAAAATCCCGAAGAATTGGGTCATCCTGAGTAACTAGTGGAATTGACCAATCAGCTGCACTGCTGCTGAGATATGATAATACAAAGGCTACCTTGGCTTGATCGTTTGGGAAGGCTCCTGGTCTGCATAAAAGGTGCAGGCGGCATTGGTTCATAAACACAGCAAACCTTTTGGGATCTCCGGCAAAGCGTTCGGGTGGAGCTAATGGAATATTTCCTGGTAGGTTTATTTGCACAGGGTTACTCGATAACCCAGGAGCTGGGTTTCCCCTGGAACCAGGTAGGGGTGCTTGTCCAGCTTGAGTTTGCAGCAGTTGTCTAGCGAGATCATCTGTGCGCTCCTTCGATACAATTAGTTCTCTTCTGAGGGCATTAGTCTCTTGGCGAGCGGAGTGCACTTCCGCCCAAAGTTCCCCCAATAGTTGGACCAGTTGGTCGGTTCCAGAAGTTTCCATAACGCCCAGGAGGGGATATGTAGATAGGCTTTGTGTTCTGTGTTCTGTTACGCTCACCTGGCTCCCACAGGGGCATCGGTTGGACCCGGACTGCTGCAGCCTCCACCCACGTGATGTGTAGTGCGGCGATGACAGACTGGATCTGCCCTCCTAATCTTGTCTGCTTGGCCTGTAGAAATATTCTCCTACAAGTGGAGAGATGGATTTAGCCACTTGTGGATTCAAGTGATAGCACCCCCACTGTCCTCCACACTAATCACCTCTGAAGCACCCTCTCAGCCATCTCACCTTATATTCTTGAAGGATGAGCTCTCCATCCTGCGAAGCACGCAGTGGCGCGTTGATGACCAGTTACTTCACTGGCCTGAAGATATTGGAAAAGTTGTAGACGAATCCTGACTCCAAAAGGTCCTGGCGAAGAGCCGTAAGTATATTGTTCGTAAGAGTTCAAAATGTCTGGAATTCACTCCTGTCCAATTCCTCTTTTATCTTGCAGCTTTGACCCAATAAGAAGATTGACAACTGAAAGTGCTCCGGTAAAAGTCTGTGTTACCCAACACTGTCTGGTAAATAATGCCAAGGGTTAAACTTGCTGCTATCTCCTTATTTTACAGGTGCAGCATAAGAAGATGTGGCGTGCTGATGAATTATACCTCCGGCGGTAAAATCAGGTAAGCATATGGCGGCTAAAGAGATTGTCTCTGTCTGTTCTCTCTGCTCACCTTGTTGTCTCTTGTCCCCCTTAGGTGCTGGGATTCGGCGATGTAAAGATGGAGACAGCGCCGGATCGAAGAGATGATGCGTGGAACGGTGAGTATGGCGCGGCGCTGCTGCTGGTGATGCGACGCGTTTAAAACAAAGTCTTTCCTCTGGTTTGAAGATGCGATGAATCCGGAATCAGGTAAGAAATCAGGTAATACTCTTGTTCTAACCTTTGCTTCTTTCCTTCTTTCTAGGTGCTCCAGGTTCGAGGCGGCGTGGCAGAAGGCTGGATGCTGCTGCTGGCAAGGTGAGCGTTACGCTGCTGGATGCAGAATAACGCGAAGCGTGTGCTGCTCTTCGGGCGTGGTTTAAATAGCCTCCAAAGTAGTCCCAGGTAGGTATTTCTCCCCGACCACACCCGAGTAACAAAATAGTCCCTAAGGTAAAGTAGTCCCTTCGAGGCCTCGCATGGGCTTGGATCTTCTTGCAGCATGGTCTGCATCAGGTAAGTGTGCACTTATGAGCCTGGTGCCTATGGCGCCAGGACTGATGTCCCGTATGAGCCTGGGTGCCAGGACTGAACCCAGACAGCGCCTAGCAGGGGTTGCTGGGTTTTCTCAAGGCAACATGATGCCTGCTCCCGGGGCTGATGGACATGGTCTGGATGCCCGGGGGTATGCATCATGACAAGTATATCATTCATGTATCCCTGGCATATCATGGCTGCATCCCTGACTTCATCCCTGGCATAACATTGCGTAATCCCTGCCATATCATGGCTGCATCCCTGGTATATAATTCCTGTATCCCTGGCATATCACGGCTGCATCCATGGTAGATCATTCCGATATTCCTGGCATATCACAGCTGCATCCCTAGTGTATAATTCCTGTGTTCCTGGAGTATCATGGCTGCATCCGTGGTATATCATTCCTGTATCCCTGGCATATCATAGCAGCATCCCTGGCATATAATTCCTGCATCCCTGGCATATCACGGCTGCATCCCTGGTATATCATTCCTGCATCCCTGGCATATCACGGCTGCATCCCCGGAATATCATTCCTGTATTCCTGGCATATCATGGCTGCATCCCTGGTATATCATTCCGGTATTCCTGGCATATCACGGCTGCATCCCTAGTGTATAATTCCTGTGTTCCTGGAGTATCATGGCTGCATCCGTGGTATATCATTCCTGTATCCCTGGCATATCATAGCAGCATCCCTGGCATAGAATTCCTGTATCCCTGCCATATCATGGCTGCATCCCTGGTATATAATTCCTGTATCCCTGGCATATGACGGCTGCATCCATGGTAGATCATTCCGGTATTCCTGGCATATCACGGCTGCATCCCTAGTGTATAATTCCTGTGTTCCTGGAGTTTCATGGCTGCATCCCCGGAATATCATTCCTGCATCCCTGGCATATCACGGCTGCATCCCTGGTATATCATTCCTGCATCCCTGGCATATCACGGCTGCATCCCTGGTATATCATTCCTGTATCCCTGGCATATCATGGCTGCATCCCCGGAATATCATTCCTGTATTCCTGGCATATCATGGCTGCATCCTTGGTATATCATTCCTGTATCCCTGACATATCATGGCTGCATCCCTGGCATATCATTCCTGTATCCCTAGTATATCATTCCTGTATCCCTGGCATATCATGGTTGCATCCCTGGTATATCATTCCGTATCCCTTGGACATCATCGCTGTATCCCTGGTAGATCATTCCTGCACCCCTGGTATATAATTTGTGCATCCCTGGTATATCATGGCTGCATCACTGGCATATCGCGGATATATCCATGGCATATCATGCTTTGGATAAAGGCGCTATATATAAAAACACATCATTAACAATATATCATGGCTGCATTCCTGCATATCCTGTTTTCATCCCTGGTATGTCATTGTTACATCCCAACATCATCCCTGGTATATCACTGCTTCATGCCTGGAATTTCATGGCTGCACCCCTGGCATAACATGGCTTCATCCCTGGCATAACATAGCTTCATCCCTGGCATATCATCGGTTCATGCCTGAAATATCATGGCAGTTGAACCCATAGAACTAGGGCTCTTTAAGATGAGGTAGGAATACTTAGAGATGGTTGGGGATGCAGAATTTACTCAAACATCAATAATCAAAGCGACTCAGGAAGTTGTCAAAACTTAGTGGTGTTTTGTTTGCAATTGAGTTAAAACGGACATCAACTGATGTCTGCTCGATTTCTCTCAACGCATTTTATAAAAAACACAACTTTTATAGTAGAAACTCGCCATATGTGACATCACACTATGTGGGAAACTACTAAAACCTACTTGGGGATGTGATAGGCTTACAAGGAACATCTAAGTATACGTTCCATACTAACGGAGGTCTCGTGATTGGGTCTCTAATGGGGGATCTAGTGTAACATCAGGTGGACAACTAGACCCTCCTCTAGTGCAAGTGATCTTCATCGTCACAAAATATACGACGATGCATTAGTTACACAAACTAAAGGGCTCTTTGATACATGTCCCTGTGCAATCGGTTGGTACCCTTGTACCCTTCTGGAATATTCCACACGCCAGCAGCATGTGGCACCAGGTGCTTCGGGGGTTGGCCTGGTCATGCCTCCCCACCCAATTAGTCCAACATCTATCATCACTCTTGCAGTCTGCCAGTCAATTAAGGCTTTGAACTTGGCCTTGCAGAAGCTCTCTGGGCCTGAGAATGAAAGGGAGTATCTTCTTGGTTTTGGTTTTTGGTAAAGGCCCCAAACAGAAGTCCCTTTTACACAAATACCAACACTGCAAGCAAAAACGGCCTGGCTTTTGCTTTCCCTGTCACATGAAGGGGAGGAATGTAAACATTGCACCAAAAACGGCCAGGCTTTTTCTTTTGTTTCATGTAAAGTTTGAGAGCCATGTGGAATGAGGCCTACCTGTCATTATCAATTGACCAGCAACAGTGTAATTCACCCAAGAAGGAGTTATCAAAGAATCCTGTGACATGGAAAACAGGATTTTTAAACATTAAAAGCAAAAACGTCCCGCATATGTGTTTGCAAATATGATATGATATGGCATTTATAACGCGCCTATACACAAGTGTTTCAAGGCGCGGTGAGGCAACAGAGAGGGAAAGAGGGAGGACAGACAACGATCCTACTAGGCGAGGTGTCATTCAGATAGCGCAAGTGTGTGGTACGGGTGGAAGGGACAGTGCAGTACATGGGAATAGATAATAACAATAAGTAAAAGTAACGGCCAGCAAGTGGCAAGTGCAAGTTAAGTGCAGATATCAAGTGCTGGTAGGCGGACTGTAGGGATACAGAAACAGTCCCCAAGTGCGGGGGTTGTCAGGCAGGCAGTGCAGGTGTGAGAGCTGGCGGGGGAGGGACCTGGGTGTCCATGTAATCCAGAGCAGATCCGGTTACAGCCAGGAGGTCAGCACGAGAGATGAGTGGAGAAAGCAGAAGCAAAGAGAAAGGTTTTGAGGTGTTTCCGGCACCGGAGATGGTTCTCCTCAAGTTTAAGGGAGGCAGTGAGGCGGTTTCAGAGGGAGGCCCAGCTGAAGAAAGCGTTCTACCACCAACTGGTTGCTTGGAGAGGCGACTGACCCTGACGGAGTTGGAAGCGGATGAGTGAAGAGAACGAGAAGGAAGATATTTAGGAAAAGAGAGTTGAAGGTATTGAGGCCCAGCGCCCCACAAAGCCTTGTGGACAATGCATAGGGTTTTGAACTTAATCCTTGCAGCCACTGGGAGCCAGTGCAGAGATTTCAGACCAGAATAGATACGATCCCTGGGCTTGAGGCCAAGGACAAGTCTCGCAGTCCTGTTCTGGATAAATTGCAAAGGGTGGAGAGTAGAGGCAGGCAGATTTAGAAAGAGGCTGTTGCAGTAATCCAGCCTGGAGAGAAACAGAGTTCTGGAGACAGTGAGTTTCTGGGGGTGGGGGAGGAAAGGGAGAATACCTCTGAGCAGGTGCATCTGGTAGTGTGACTTCTTAGAGACGTCAGAGATGTGAGGAGAGAAGGAGAGTGTGGAGTCGAAGATGACCCCGAGGTTTTTAGCCTTGCAGGAAGGGGGCAAAGAGAGGCCGGCCAGAGAGCTACAGGAAAGGAGGGAGCAGGTGTGCATATGAGGAGAATCTCAGTCTTACTGGCATTAAGACAGAGGTCATTGGCCGCACACCACTCCTGGATAGCAGACAGACAGTCAGAAATGAGGGAAGGAGAAGAGGTGTCCGAAGGTAGCCTGAAAAAGCCACAATGGAAAAGGTATCACTGCTCACAGGAAATGTCACGAAAGCCAAGCATGGTGTGTGGGGTGACCAAAGCAAATGTATATTATATTTCACCCACAAAACTCTAGTAACATGTGAAGAGACACTTACGTCAGGAAAATCCTGTTCTGGCTGAGGTCAAAGCTTCACAATGAAAAGCCGCACTTCCAGCCATGGATGTCACATCTCCCATCTAGTGACGCCCTGCAATAGAATCTGCTGCTGAAGGTGATGAAAGCCCACTGTTCCCCAGACTGGCTGGCACTGAAGGCAGTTAAAGCAGGGACTTCAAGGAAAAATCATCCCTGGCTGAAGCATGACAAAAAGGTGTGAGTCCTTGATGCACCCACTTCAAAAGAGCCCACATTGACTTCAAAGAGACTCATAAAAAACTCTGGTCACAGGCGAGCCGATGGAGACAGATGGCTGTGGGGGATGAATCAGCCCTCCCATTTGTTGAACAGGAGACACTCCCAATTAAATTAAAAGACTATTTTTGTTTTAGGCATTTTGTGCAGCAATCAGATTGAGGATTGATTTAATTTTTATGCCATTTTTTAAAATGTATTTTCCAGGCAGTTTTGGGGGTATATAATGCATCTCCCTGTGACTCTGGGAACTCTAATGGACAGTTAGTTTCTGGCTGATCTTAACATGTGGCAATTATGAGAGTTGATGAAAAGATGGAAAATGAAACTGGGAATATGCTTGATAACTTACATATTCATAAGTGTTGTACATTTTATGAAAATGAAAAAAATGGACACATGGCCATGCTACATCGTACGGATTTGGCAGTCAGCTTATCTATGTCACGCCCCCATCCACATCCACAAGCCCCCCTATTGCATCCCGGCAGAATCTTTGTACACCACAAGGCATCACACGCACCATTGCACACTCTCGCCTTCAGGTTCGCCGACAGGGGGCTGGCCGAATTCTGCGACGCTGGGGTATGCATCGCTCTCCATTCCTGCATTGGCGGTTGCCGTGGAGACGCGCCATAAGCATTCCGCGTCTCCGCTGCCGACGCTTGGACGTTCCTCCTCCACGCGTCCAATCACGTGTACGCCTATCACGTGTGTGAGTCACGTGATCACTGGAGCGAGCATTCAAAAGTGACGCGCGAACTTCCATCCACGCTTCACAGCTGATCTTGGTTGGACTACGGACGCTGCTCTTGTATCTCGCATGGATCTGCTTCTTCCTGGTTTTTGACCTCGGCTATTCCCACGGACTGCCTCTTGGATTTCCCTGGTTTGGTACCTTGTCTTGAACTGCTCCCTCTGGACCCGACCTTGGCTTTGCTCCTGGACTGCAATTGGATTATCCTTTGGTTTGAACTCTTTGCATCACGTACTTGGTTTGCCTCACAGTATCTGGTTCCGCATCAGGAGTTGATTCCGTCCATCAAACGTTTGCCAGGCTTCAACCTTGTCGTCAACCCTGTCGGCCCTCAAGACAGACACCTACATCACATTCCAGACAACCATTCAGGGTAAGCTCCTTATAGTTAAATATTTAGGATTGTGCACAGGGTGTAATTGTTATCTAACCCACGTGTTTGCCTTACAGTGGTCAGGGGAAACATCTTCCGGCATTTCCTGGTTCTGGTTGACGACATTCAACACCTGTGGTCTCAAGGGCTGCTCGGACAGTATAATTACTGTTTGTTCGAGTGGAACTTGGGGACAGAGGTATCATCGCCTACACGACCATCAAGTCTTGACAATCTAATTCCCTATGATCAACTCAAACAGAAAATATGTTTAGTATGTCAGTGGCTAGCTCAAGTATGAAGTTATGATACATAACTAGTTTTTGCCAAACAGTGTAAGCAGAACAAATGATGATGATAATTGTAAAAAGAAAGATGGTGCTCCGCTCCCCTAAACCAATCCTGACTGGGGGCGGAGAGAGAGAGGGTAACTGTACAATCCTAGCGGCAGGGATTATGGCACGGTACCTCCCCTAGATTGTAAAATTAGTGATGTAATTTCTGCTATGTAAGGGGGACTGTACTAGGACAGAGAGACACAACAACCGGGCAAGACAAAAAAAGGAGGACGGAGAGAAGTCTCCAGAGACTTGACTTATCATCTTTGAGAGTGCAGTTACCAGACCCTTGCCCTTTCTTTCCAGAGTGTCCTGAGGTGCAGCTGGCTTTCCCGAATCTTAAACAAAGGATTGCTATGTAAGTAGCAACCACCCAAGCCCTATATTGCATAAGCCCTTCATTGTTTTTAGCATTGCATCCAATATTTCCCCATTGAAAACCCTAATTACCAGTGTAGTCCAGTCATCTCCCCATAGAAGAATCTCTGGTTTGCCTGGGCTTGTTAGCATATCCTCATTGAAGAACCCCATATTGTCTGTCTAAATTCTTAGTATTTTTGCAAGTAAATCAATTCCCTCATTGAATTTCACGGATCGGATTGTTGAATTTTGAAACCAACAATCTTGTTCCCAGTGTTTTTGTTAATTGATATAGTCATTAAAGTGTTCCCTCAAAAGAATCAATTCCCTGTATGAGCAAATTCCTATTTGCATCTGTCCGTTTAAACCCCAACTGGTTTCATTAGTGTGAGCAGTCCCTTTGCATAGAAGTCTACCTGTTATGTGCCTCTGTCATTGTAACTGAAAACCGATTTTCCTATTGTAAATGATGCCTTTCCCAGAGCCTACATGTCATTATAAGCCTCAATGTAAACAAATTCCCATTTGCCACTGTATTTTCCCTTTGCATTTGCTTTCTCCCAAAAAACGATTTTCCTACTCTATTTCTATTTTCCCTGGTGTGCTGATCAGTATTCTCTAAAACTATGCCTGTCTCCTAAACGTAATCAATACAAATTGTATTCTATTTGGTCCCCTAGCAGTTGTGAGAAATAGTAAAAACCCATTCTTCCATTTTGCCTCAAAAACAGGGTTTCCCTTTCTTTGCTGGCTTCTTATTTTATGGTGGTGTGCTTTACCCCCAAACCAATGTTCCCTCTATATTCCTATTCCTTTCCACGGCCTTCAATTCTAAGGAATCAAGTCAAATTGATGTTTGGGGTGAGTGTTGTAGGGGGGAGTGCTTAACTGTTGGTGCTATCAGTTTGTGGTAAATTGTTCTTTTTCTGTTCTGCCATTAAAAAAATACAGATTTAACTGTAATAGTATATCTTAACCAGCTTGTTTCGTTGAGATTATTTATTTATTTATTTTTTATTGTTGAATTTTTTATTTTTTTACAACATTTTTCTTTGTAAAACGATCTATCATTCCAGTACTTTGGTGACTTCAAAAGGAGGAACAGGACAGTCCTAATTATGTTCAATTCGTTTAAGTTCAAGTTTCTCTATTAGCTGTTGGAGGATCTTAAAGGTCGCTAATTGCCATGACGTTCGGTCTCCACTAATCATCCTTGCCCACCATGTTTCCTCGTCAGTCGTTGATGAATGGCTTAAAAGGAACCTCAGATAAGGCAGACGTATTACCATTGTGGCTGGACAAGAGAGTAGTAAATGGCGGATAGCCTTTTTTTCTTTGTTACAAAATCTGCAGATGTTAGACGAAGACAAACCTCTGATGAAGCGTATTTCGTTGGAGTCAAGCAAGTTCAGTCTTGCTCTCATTAGAAGGTTGCGAGCCGGTCGACTAGGACATTTTTTGATGTAGTTTTGCAAGACATTTATTTCATTGCTATTGGGGGAGATGTGAGACGAGTTTGTAGTTGGTAGATACGTTTAATGTGTAGACCTTGAGTTTCTTGAGAATTTTTGTTGGATTTTTAATTAGTTTGTCTTCTGTGCATTCTATTGTTTTCAACCGGTCTGAGTTTTCGTTTTTCCAACGGGTGAGCATTTTTCCACTTGATATTTGGAGTTCTTTAAGTATCAAGCCATGAATGAAGGAACAATCTGGCAGTATGCACTTTCGGTAAAGCATGATTGAGTTAGATTCTACCGTGCCTTGAAGAGATAGCAGTCTTAGTTCTCGACGAATCAATGCAACTGATGTTGAGTTAGGTAAGCAAAAGACTGTCCTCCAAAAGTAAGCTTCCAGCTTGGGCCAGAGTGTTTTCGGTAGAAAAGGTATAGCTTTGGCGCCGTAGGTCACCGTAGGGAACACCTTTAATTCATAAAAATTTAGCAGAGGAATTGTAGAAAATTTGCTGAATATTCTGTCTATAGCTTTTCCCTTTGTAGCTAGGCTTCGAATTTTGGCAAGAAGAGATTCTTGCATAGTCAGATCTTTTGTTGAGGTGTCTAGGACCACACCCAAGTATTTAAAGTTCTTGACTTTCTCGATCACGATTTTATCTATAGACCAGTTAAATTTCTCTTGCTTTTTGGTCGAGGCCTCTAGAACCATAATCTTTGTCTTTTCAATGTGGATTTCTAAGTTGTTTTTAGAGCAATAATCATGCAAATTAGCCAATTGGCGTTGGAGACCTATTGGGGTCAAGTTCAGTAAAATAAGGTCATCCGCGTAAAGTAGTCTGCTGATGTTTATATTTGCAATTTTGGGCGGAAAGGATATAATCAAGGGCTCTGCGTATTGGAAGTCCCCCATATAGGCAAGAAAGAGGGCCGGGGCCAAAGGGCAGCCCTGTTTAACACCTCTCTTAGTAGCAATTTTGGTCAAAAGGCTTCCTTGTTGGTTTAGCCGTATCTTAATGTTGGTGTCTGTGTGGAGGGCTTTGATGGGATTTAAAATATCACTAGGGCAGTTCCACGTTGTCAGTTTATTCCAGAGTCTGGTGCGATCAACTCTGTCGAAAGCCTTGGAGAAGTCAATAAAAGCCATGAATATTCTCGGACTTCCCTCCTTTACTTTGTTTTTCAGAATGGATATCAAAAAGATGTTAATCGCTGTCCCCAGTGTTTTTTTAAAGCCTGTCTGGAAGTTATCGTTGCAGGGCATATGGGCAGCCCAGAATTGGAATTTTTTCAGGAGTAGGGATCCGAATACTTTCCCTATAGGGTCCAATAAAGCTATGGGACGATAGTTTGTTGGATCTTGTTTGTCTCCTTTTTTGTAAATTGGCACCACTATTGCGGAAAGCCATGAAGGTGGTACTGATTGGGAAGCCACACATCTTATTAAGACTGTTCTTATGAATTTAGCCCACTCGTCCGGATGTGTTTTTAGATCAAAATTGGTGATTCCATCCGGGCCAGGGGCCCTGGACTTTTCAATTTCTTTGAATGTCTAGTATGTCTTCAAGATCATCGAATTGTATCCAATAGTCAGTAGTTTTTGTGTTTTTAGAAATTGGCAGCATCTTCTGGGTGGGGATGGAAGGGTTAAGTTTGATGCAGGCATTTCGAAAAGAGAGCTGAAGTGGGATGCCCAAGTAGATTCACTGATACTGTTCCCGATGTTCTGGCCATTTGATGGCGCTGAATTGTTCAACAAGGACCAAAATTCTTTTGAATTGTTGGAACAGATCGTTTTTAGTATCGCTTCTGCATCTTGTTGGTGAAGTTTCCATCTGTATGATCTCACCCAATTTCTATATTTACTGGTGATTTCTTTGATAAATTGAGTTCTTTCCATCGCCGGGAGGCTTGATGCGTTTCTTTTGGATTTTCTGAAAGAGCTTCGTTTCTGAACCAGCACTTTGTCGTATGAGTGAGAGATTGTTTGAGATTTATTAATTAGTTTGCCTCTTGGCAGTCTGTATGTGGTCAAAAGAGGGCATAGTCGATCAAGGTGGAAGCCGATGTGACACACGAGTTTGTGTAAAGATTCGTGAGATCTCAGATGCTATGTGCAGTTAAACGTAATCTGGTGCCTTGGGGGTTTTGCTCCACCGCAGTTTCGTACCTATCAAGGTTAATATATGATGATTTCAAGGACGTTTGAAGAATATTATGATCACTGGATGTTGTACAAAGAACATCAAAGGCGGTCGTTAATAGCAAGATGGGTTCCGAGACAAAGGTGTAGTCAATAGTTGACTTTAGTTGGCCGTTTGTCCAGGTTGGTAAGCGACTGCTATTTTTATGTACTGTATCCAGGTTGTATAGCTTTCTTGAATTCATCGATTTTAGCCATTGATTGCCCCGGTCTTTGCCAGGGGATTGTTTTTTGACTGTTTTCTGGAGACAGGAGGCGTTCAGGTCTCCGCATATTATAAAGTGAAAGGTGTTGTAGGTCTTCCGTACCTCGTTGATCGTCTTCTCTATCAATTTTAGAATTTTTTTTTGGTCAACAGCCGCGGGGTTCCAATATACGTTGAGAAATGCTACGGAAATTGGATGATGGTAGATTCCGTCTGATGATAAAGATGGCCAAGTTTGCAGAAGTGCTAATAAGGAATAGTTTGAAATGATGATGTTGGTTACTGCAAAACCTCTATCCGTTCGGCATGCAGTAAGCAGGCCAGAAGAGGGGCGCCCTTAGAATCTTTTGACACCGGTGCCAGAAAAAGTTAATATCCGTCGAGCAAGGGTGTTTTGGTCAGCCAAGTTTCTTGAAAACACAATAGGTTGAAAGAGCCCAAGTTTACATTGCTGGTCGAGGTTAAGTGCTTGAAGCCCCTGGTGTTCCAACAGGCTAGCTTAATTTCTGGCACAGTGTTCTTTTGGAGTGTCATCAAAGTTGAAGTGGCGGTCAGTTTCTTGGGCTGCTAGTTTGAGCGATGAGATGTCAAGGCTTTTGGGAGCCATGTCCAGAAGCTGGAAGAAACTGAGTTTCTATCCAGAACTGCTGCGGAATCTGCCTTCTCCAGTAGGATCGTTTCAGTGAGCTTCCTGTTGCTGTCTTGTCGTTCTTTATGGAAGCTGATTTTTCCTTCGGGATCCTCTGCTCTTGAATCACCGGTATCCGCATTAGATGAGGTAGAGGTTTGATGGAATCCACGTTGAGATTAAGTTGAAAAAGTCACTTTCGGAGAATGATGTCTCCTTGGTTGCGTCGGTCGGTGATCTGGATTTTGTCTGTACGGAGATGTGTCAGAGGTACAGTAAGATCTTGGATAGTTATTGTTCTCTGGTTTTGCTGTCAAGTTCTTGAGTGGGTTCCTTAGTTGCAGAATATTTTTCATTGGTGGTCTCAGTCTTTAGTGAGAGGTGGTAGCCCAGACTTAAGAAGTCTTTTTTCTGGTCGATCAGTTTGTCCTTGACTCTTCTTGAGGTAATATGAAGGTGGCAAACAGCTCTTCCGTGGTAGTGGCTTGGTTCGACTATCCGCAAGTCGTCAGAAGAGATTTGGGTTAGTTTAGGTATGACTTTGTCTCAATTTTCTTTAATTTGCTCTAGTTTGAGAATCCATTTCTCCGCCGGTTTGTCAGACTTTGTAGGCGTTTGGTATTGGTTTTTCTTAGATCCGAAGGTCTTTGCTACATAATGTTTATTATCTATGGGGCTGTCCTCTCGTTGGCGATTCCGAGGTGAAGTTGGTTGACAATGACGGGAGGTAACATGGGCATCTGAGAACTTTTGAGAGGTTGTTGAAAATCGATCACGCCGTTCCAGGTGTGATTTATAAGTGATTTGACCTACCCTGTCACTCTGAGGTGTGGCAAGGTCGCTAGTTTTCTTCATTGGGGCTGCCTTTGCCCTGACTGAAGTTAACAATAAGATCTTCTTCCGACACTCTTCTAAGGTCATAAATGGCGGCTGATCTTGTCTGTCCTCAGAGTTGCTGGTGCTTGGGGAGGTTTTTTCGTGTAGGTTTGGAGCATTTGACTTACCTAGAGATGAGAAGAGGTAGTCGGATCAAGATGTTGCAAAAGGTTCATCAAGTCTGTGTTAGATAAAAAGGCCTCTATGGATTTTGGTGAGATGTTGTTTGTTGGGTTCAAAGATGAATGGGAACAGTTCAGGAGGTCAGAGTCCTGTTGAGGAAGGTGGGTTTGAGGGATGTGGTGAGTTAGGGATTCAAGGGCACTGTTGCCTACTGGGGCCATTGTTTTTATGGAGGAAGCTTTTATACCAGGTGTTTCCTGTAAAGGCAGAGGGTTGGTATGCTTTGGTTTCGTAGAAAAAATTGAATAGGGTTGGTCTATTGAATCTGATGCTACCTTGTTTAGGTTTTCATCTTCATCGATCACCAAAACGATGTTGGAGGCTGATCCTTTTGTAGTTCGTGAAGGCAGGACTGGCGCTTTTTTATGAGTTAGATTAACTTTTACGCAAGGTGTTTGATTTTGTGAGTTTCCTGAGGTCAGGTCAATGGGAGGCGCTGGAATGGGTGGCAAAGTAGCGGTGCCATTTAAAAAAATGTGTTTCTCCAAGCAGCTCAAAGTTGATTCTATTTGTTGGAGACGCTTGTCTATGCCCGACATGGAAGGGGCTGTTGATATGGCCTTCTAGAAAGATGAGCTTAGTGTGGATCATCGCCTGAAGAACAGTATGGTCTTTTAAAGTGTCCTACAGTGATTCATATAGTTTAGTGAAGGGGACCAAGGCAATGGATAATGCCGACATGTATGAAAATAGGTCTGGCTTCTTTGATGGAGGATCTTTGGTGGCTGAGGCGGGCTTGCGGTTTGGACCTTGTAAAGGAGTAGAGTGGATGAAAGAGGTTGGTCTGTCAAAGCATGCTTCAAAGTCTTGATGGGATCTCCTATTTTCTCTGGAGTCCGTAATGAGAGGAATTTGAGGGTCAAACAGTTGCGGCTTAGATGGTTTATCCAGCTCATTAGGGTGTGAGGTCGACTTTTCAGTCGCGGTAGGGGGAATGGGATTTGATTTGGCTTGCAGGTCAGGGGAAAAAGGGGACGAGGAAGGCAAGGAAATGTCATCCTCTATTTGGTGCTGTCGTGGGTCGTGAGCCGGAGCAGCCAGCTCCACGACAGGATACTCATTAGGTATTTTGGGTGAAGAAGGGACTCATGGAGGTGAAGGGAGAGGTGGAGTTTGCAAAGCGGTCGGGGTACAGCCAAACACAAAGTCAGTAGGTATCGTGTGAGCAGTTACTTGGCCAAACGTGAGTTGAATTTTCAGGTCTTTTTCGATCAAAGATTCCTTTTCTGTGGGTGGGCGTTCGAAGTTGAAGGCTGCTGGTCTAAGAGTTGGACCCACGTCAGTTCTTCTTAATTTACTTGAGGATTGTAGGTCGAGAACTGCATCAAGTAGTTCGGCGTCCGTAAGCTCTATCGATGGGCCAGTGCATTTGATAGTTTGGTACTTCTTTTTGAAAAAATTCACCAAAGTACTCAATGGAGAAAGTGCACATTCCGAGTTCATTTTGGTTAGTTTATTTTTATTTGAAGTTGGATTTGATTTAGAAGGTTTGCTTTGGACTTAGCGTGGGATTGTCGTGCTTTGTTTGCCTATTTTTTTTCTTTTTCCGTGGAGTTGATCCAAAGGTGGCCGGGGCCGTTTCCTTGTGTTTGGCCATTTGTTTGACAGTGCTTCAGGCTGCTGAGAGCCCAGGAAGCGTGTTTTGGGTGACTCAAGGGAGCCGGAAGATCTCAGCTCTGATGACGCCTCTCGGCGTATGTTGCAGTCCTTCGTCAGGTCTAACTCGAGCTGACGCTTGTCTCCGAGGGCCCTCGCCTGGTGTGGAGCCAGCGTTTCAAGGTCCGCAGAGACGGAGTGCACCTGCGCTGAGATGACTCGAGGGTCCGCGACGGACTGACTGACAGGAACGGTAGGGGGCCCGCCCTGTGTTCCGCACTGCAGACTCTCTCGCCCCACGCCAGAGTCCCGAGCCATCTCCGTGGCTGTGGGGGCGGGGGCACACAAAATCTCTGGAGCTCCTTGGCGCGGCAGCGCCTCTTCAGCAATGCTATCACCGCTCGGTGGCCCGCACTCGACCCCACAGGCATCGATGCTCACCCCCCCGAGTGCAGACTCAACCCCCCCTCCGGGGAAAGATGGTAAGTGAGCAGGCGGGGGCTCGATGGGCTGGGCGGTATAGGTCGCTGTCGGCATATTTTTAGGGTGTTGCCATGAAGGATGATTAGAAAGAGAAGGGAGGTTGGTTTGTTCAGCAAATGTTTGTGGAGTGACATTTGTTGATAAGTTAGAGTCTTCTCCCAGTTGAAGTATTGGTAGCTTGAGCACTTTTTTGCCAACTTTTTTCCCCAAAGTTTTTAACGATTTTGCTCTATTCACCAGCGTCTTTGTAGAGTCAGAGAATTCTATCAGCAAGGATTTATCTAAGTGGTGGCAGTGACGCCAGCTTAGCAGGCGCCCATTTTCTTCTTCCCGCGGGGCCATGGAGGATGCAGTCAGTCCAGTCACGACAGCCATGACTGCAGGACTGCCACTCTCCGCCACTCCGCGTCCACGGTCTGGGAAGGTAGATGTAGGTGGTTCAGTAGCTCCTCCTTCAGGAAATGGATAGGCAGGGTAAACAGACTCAGCAGGTAGGGATCACTGCAGTACTGCCACTCTCCGCCAATCCGAGATTATTGCATTTTGTGTTGCCACAACATTGGTGGCTGTGTAATTGGTTGATTTCCCTTTTTCATTAAATAATAAATGAATAAATATCTTATTAATACACACTGGTCTAGTTCCTAGTCCATTGTGAAACAGGGTGTTTGTGGAGTTTGGATACGAGACGGGCTGGAGGCCTACTCAGAAAGAATCCGTAGCATACTAAAATTAAAAATCCTTTTATTGTACGCCACAATCACTGTAGGGAAAGGAGTTCCCTGGCTGGCGTGTGCCTTGTAATAAACTGTGACACCTAGGTTCACACACATTGGCTAAGCATTAAGCACTGATTTTAAGCCACTCTGCAATGTGACCATATACACTGCAAGCTTTACTTGGTACAAATATTTACATTTTGGATTTCAAGGCCTACAATAATACCCTCTTATACAGTGAGTGGAAGGAGGGGGCACTTGAGTACCCCCCCTCCCTTATTCCTATGCTTCCTTGGTAGGCCCGACCATGGCTGCTTTGGGACCAGGGCCCCGCCCCCAGGACACTCGTGCGGGAACACCTTTAGGAACCGTGAATCCTTCGTACAGGAATATCGCTGGGTCTGCGATACCCTTGGGCACACCCTAGTATAGCAAAATCAGGGGTGAATAAGGCTCCATTTTGTAAATCGCTGACTCCATTTTGCAATGGAAAATGGCTATTAAGGTTTCACTCCAGCCTGCAGCCCTCCCCGTCAAGCGCACAGCGAGTGAGATCCTCCCTCTGCCGTCAACACAACTGCCTGGTTTCCATGAGAAGGCTGGCTGCGAGAACGCAACAAAATCCACACTGTATCATTTGCCTTCCGACTCCCTCCACTGACTCAGATACAACCCAGAGCAAGGGCCAGATCAAAAGCTATCTGTCTCTGTAAACCTGCCCCACACCCCACAGACCCTGGCCATAAAAACATAATCCCTGTGCACTCAACAGTTGGAAAAGACCCTTAAACCCGTGAGCCTTCTTCTCTCTTAACCCAGATAAAAGCAAGCACGTACAAACCTGATGGTGGAATGAAGAGGCCTATGAGCAAACTATGTAAAGACAATGTAAATACATGTACGTGTGTAACTGGAAGCTCTTATGCTAACCTGTTATGTGAAAGCACAAGAGTATGTCAACCTATGATTCTGAAATGCTCGTAACAAATAGTTGCAACATTACAATTTTTAACCAAATATAAATCTGTACGTACTAGCACACACTACCTCATTTTTGACAAGGATGAATGTAAATGCATGTATAATGTCGTATAAGTATAAGACAAGAGCAGGTAAGGAGGACAGGAGGGGTTGTGATGGAGGCTGGTTGAGGTGGGGGACAGATGTGAAAGGGACCTTAGTGCAAGATAGGCCCAGTTCAAAACAGAGGAGCTTCAGGAGAGACTTTGCAAGCCCAGCGCCTCAATTCAGGATAGAGATGCCAACTAACCAATTCTACTAACAATTTCCACCTCTCCACACACCTCTCAAACTCCAAACCAAACACAACCACAAACCTACAGCACAACAAACCGCACAAACTTCACTACACTGCAACAACAAAACAAAAAAAAACACACATAGACCTCCACAACAGTACACGACGACTACCGGCTCCAAACACCCCAGGCCCAGCCAACGGACCCACCGGGCTGTGACCATCAACAGCACATCACTGCTCTCTTGCACTTTTCCAGCTTCCTCCCACTAACTGATCCTCCCTTCCTCTTTCAGAGCCGCCAGTGCGCCAGGGGATCACTCCGGTGGTGATAGTGCCCGGTACAAATGTCCTTTAACATTAACATTAACATTAACAAGTATAATGCAGAAGTTAATCGCTCCTAGCTGGCACTCCCATAGGCCCTTAGCTGCGACCTGCACGTCTATGAATAAGTGACTCTCGAGTTAAAGCTGTTTCAAATACATAGTTATTCATCAACAAATTCTCTGTCTCTCTTTTGTAGTAAAAATGTCTAGTTACATGAAGATAAAAGCATGTTTAGAACCTATGTGACTCAAGTGCAAAACAGCCAACCACGTGCTAAAAAGCTGTATGTTATTTGTATTCTGAAAGGCGTTGAGCCATTGTATAGTATCGGACCAGACAGCAAACGGGGCCTCAATTCTCCCCAGTTCATCTTGGTGTCAACAGAGAGTTAGTGATGTTTGGACATTCGAGCACTGAACCCCCACAATGAAGTGCATGCTTACCATGATATGTATCTTTTTTGACCCAGTCATCTTAGCCATCTATTCTGAATTCCCCTTGTTGATGCTAAATGGACACCTCTGACCATACACTGACCCCTGACCTCCACCCTTTGGCTAGTATATTCCGAATACGTTTGGACAGGGGAGTAATACCTTTGATGAGGATGGTTAATTCATGACTGGCAATAAATAAGCCTGCCTCAGAACCCTGTTTTCACAAGTGTTAAGACACAGGCCTTGTCACCAGATGAACAGGTCAGAGTTGTGATTGGATGAGAATGTGTGGCCACAAGGGCACAATCTTGCTAAGATAGGATGTCAAGAGACTACACAAAGAAGCAACATGAAATGCTATGCTGATGAGCCCAGCTGAACGTTTGACCCCAAGCACCATGTCATCTCATCACGTGCCCGTGGACCAAGCCTGTCCAAGCCTGCGTGACAACAGAAGCCTGCCAGTGGAGCTGGAGCCCACATCGTGCTGCAGGAGCAGCACCACCGAAACCCTGCCTTAAATAGCAGGTAAGGCCAAGGGACCCCACCATCCACCTGCCCATTTTTGCGGGCATCATCTGCGCACCGAGCGCATCTGAATCAGAATTGGAAAATGCCTGCATGCGTAGTGTAGCAGCTACGCCAAGCAACATGAGTTGGAAAAGAAGTTGCTACCAAAGAAAAAAGCCTCCGGCCCTAAACGCCGCCATTAGGAACCACACGGGCTCTATCTTTCAAAGATGGCCACCGCCATCACTTCTCCTTAAACAAATGCCTCTTCTGCCTGCCAGCAGCCTGCCCCAAACAGCTGATTGGCTGTATTGCGGCACAAGAAGTCAATCACAAATCGCCGGAAGGCAAAGCCGGCCCCAAAGCAAAGGCACGAAAACTAAGGCATACTAACTGTCCAAGTTTGTCCTGAGCCGTCCGGACACGCTGCCTGTACAGCCCTCACTACGTGAGTACCGAGCCTCTCAGAGTAACACTGCTATTCTTAACATTTTACATTGACACCTTGGCTGTCCCTAATTTTACCTCTCATACCCTGAGACTGCACTGCTTATGACGCACCTAACGCCCTAGCCTGATAGAATTCACGTGGTTGTTAATGCTTGCAAACTGCTTGTCATGCCATGTTAACATAACCATGTCTATGAACCAACGACCTGCATGCACTGTGGAAGTGTATACAGACAAATAATGGCCGTGCCATTTGCCTTACCAGTATATTTATGCATAATTGTCTACATTATCACTGTGGCCTGCACCATGATACTCAAACTAAGTGTACCATAAGTGACGTATCTCCCACGTCCAACATTGTACCTAGCCATCTGATTACTGCACTACCCAGCCATATTGTGTTTTTCGAATTTAAGTGAACCCCCACTGCTGAATTCCTCCCATCTGCATATTGTATTGCCAGCCCACACTGTGATTCTCGAATTAAGGTGAACCCCCACTGCTGAACTCTATCCCCCTGCCACCTGTATTATGATTCTGATTCTCGAATCTAGGTGAACCCCCACTGCTGAACTCTATCCCCCTGCTACCTGTATTATGATTGTGATTCTCGAATCTAGGTGAACCCCCACTGCTGAACTCTATCCCCCTGCCACCTGTATTATGATTGTGATTCTCAAATCTAGGTGAACCCTCACTGCTGAACTCTATCCCCTGCCACCTGTATTATGATTGTGATTCTCGAATCTAGGTGAACCCCCACTGCTGAACTCTATCCCCCTGCCACCTGTATTATGATTGTGATTCTCGAATCTAGGTGAACCCCCACTGTTGAATTCTATCCCCCTGCCACCTGTATTATGATTGTGATTCTCGAATCTAGGTGAACCCCCACTGTTGAATTCTATCCACCTGCCACCTGTATTATGATTGTGATTCTCGAATCTAGGTGAACCCCCACTGCTGAACTCTATCCCCCTGCCACCTGTATTATGATTGTGATTCTCGAATCTAGGTGAACCCCCACTGCTGAACTCTATCCCCCTGCCACCTGTATTATGATTGTGATTCTCGAATCTAGGTGAACCCCCACTGCTGAACTCTATCCACCTGCACATTGTATTGCTAGCTTAGACTGTGATTCTCTAAATTAGGTGAATTCCCCTCTGCTGAAATTGCACTTACCCATCTGTACACTGCACTCTTAGCTTCCACTGAGATAGTTCTACCCTGGTGAACCCCCACTGCCCAAACCCCTTCCAGTCTTCAGTATATAACAGCCCTTTAGTGACACCTAATGCTAATTGCGACCACTGACAACGCTAGCTAAGTACTTACTGCCCACAACTACCCTACCTAACATGAGAAAAAAAAACACCCAGACTCTCATAATCACGATTGGTCTCTTCACAATCATGGACTCCGCTACCTATAGCACAACCCCACCCATAGACAGAAACTCGAGACTTAGGTCAAGATTACCTTGCATCTATGAACCCAAAAGAAATAATACAAGTAACACCACTGGAACACTCGCCTCCCAGGACCACCTGGCCAAGCGAGCTCAGGAAACTAAAACAGACACCCCAAACTCTGTGCCTGCCCATTCATGCACTAAGGAGCACTCAAGTCAAATTAGACATACAACTAAACCTTCTCACAATCCCAATCCCAAGAGTACCTTGACGTTAACAGGGTCACTCATCAACGCCAGATCCATGGTAGCCCACTCAACTGAAATTGCGGACATCTTAAACAACGGCAGTGTGAACTTACTTGCCATTACAGAGACATGGCTACACGAGGCAGCAGGACCTTCCCTAATGATAGCCATACCTGACAGCCACCAGATCCTTAGAGTAGATAGACCTAACGCCAAAGGCGGCGGCCTAGCTATCATTTCCAAAACCACCTTGCCCATTAGGCTTGCTACCTCTCCACCGTGCTCATCCTGTGAAACACTCACAGCTAAACTGATGTTATCCAATAACCACACGCTGACCATCCACTTGATTTATAGGTCCCCAGGACCACTAGGAACCTTCGAAGATGACCTCACCAGTCTCATAGTGAATAACACTCAAAACCACTCCCAAACCCTGCTGATGGGCAACTTCAATACTGGCCTTAATGGCGCTGACAACAAACATGCCAACTCAATAGCAGCCCTTCTCAATGATCACGGGCTCACCCAAAAAGTACTCTCCCCTACCCACATCAAAGGTAGAACCCTCGACTGGGTTTTAGATCTCAACTGTAACATTGCCATCACCTGTATTGTCCCACAACTCTGGGCGGACCATTATCTAATAAACCTTACCGCCACACTTGATCTCCTCAGCCCTGAATCTATCAATATGATACCCCCCTACTTTACCAGACGTAAAAAAGATATTACTGCAGAAAAACTCATCCCTCTCCTCCTCCCGGCTATTAATGGCTTGGAAAATAACACCGACCCAAACACCTTAGTGGACACCTTCAACAAAGCTATGACAGCTTTCGTGAATAAGATATACATCCTCATTCAGGCATGGATGGCCACACATGGCCTCTGCCTGAATGACGATAAAACTGAAATACTCCTCCTTGGATCTGACTCCAACTTAATCCCCTAACTACGCATCCTTCAACATTGATAACAACATCATTAAGGTTATGCCTGTGGTAAAAACCCTAGGATTCTATCTAGACTCCTCCCTCACCCTTAAGAAGCAAGTCAGCTCCCTCGCTTCCACAACAGCCTATACTTGCAAATTAATCTGCGCGGCCAGACCATTCCTCTCCAGCGCCAGCTGCGTCATGTTGGGCAACGCTCTTATCATGTCCAGGCTAGATTATTGCAACGCTCTGTACTCAGGAGCTAACAAGTATTTCACGGACAAACAATCTAGCATCTGTTTACTTAGCGGAAAAAATCTCCAGAAGAACCACGAGAACCAGGAGAACCACGACCCAACCCACGAGATCTGCCAACTCATGCCCGAAATCCTCAGATTTAAACTGACCACGGCTGGAGGAACCAGCTTCCCAGTCAAAGCTGCGTAATCATGGAATACACTCCCAATTGACCTTAGACGCCCCCTACCCTATGTCAGATTTAGACACAACGCTCTCAACTGGCGCCGCACTAACAACGTATAACCTTCTCCTTCCCCTCCCTGCCGCTCTAGCCCCTGACACATCCATGACTACTACTGCACTTAGCACTATTACTGCAACTATTACACCGGACCTGCAGGCATTCCCCTACCCCAGTATAGGCAATATTTAACCGTGATCCATTATACATGTACCTTTGATCAGCTATATTTTGTACTATACACTGTATTGTATGCTGTACTCACATGTATGTACCTGCCTGAGACTGGCACTGTAACCAAGCTTTGAGAATTCTTGTATTGCTGCGCCCAGCTACCCAAGGGCTCGGAGCGCATTATCAAATCAATAAACAGAGAGCCATCACCGACCCTATAGAAGTAGTATTCAATCCCGACTTCTCTTATGCCCCCTAGGCCTTCCCACAGTGATGACAATTTGTGTCAATAAAATGGATGTGTAACATGTTTTCTGCAGAGCGCTCTCGGCGTGAGCAGAGTAGGTTCTGTTTGCCCTAATTTTAGATAAAGCTTTTAGTCGCACTCTTTAATCGCACTCTCACTTGGTCTTGGTCTTATTCCCTCCTGGGATGTACCTTTATTGACTCTGTTGGGTGCCTTGCCAGCAGTATTGGGGGTCTCTCACTTTCAACAGTTTACATGCAAAATACACAAATCGCTTAGTAAAGCAACACCACATGTAAATCGTTATAGCAACTTGATAGACAAATGAATATAATTGTAGCTATATTTTCCGCATCCTGAATGGAAACCTATAAGTCCCAGAATGCAAAGGCATGGAAGCCTAAGAAATCAATGTGAACCCACACTACTTTCAGCCCTTTAATTAACACAATAAATATTCATAAGATATTTCCATCTTCATATTTGACACATATGCTTGGGATAATGGGGTGGTATGATTGACTCACTACCTCTGTGTTGTGCACACCCTGATGTTAACGTGCTTGCAACCTTAAAGCATACATGCTCATTTGCACATGTGGATGTACATCATGCAACGTGATGGGCACACACCTGTAGCACCTGCAATGGCACCCATTCAATCATAATTAGAAGGTGACAGCCCCAGGATTGGGAGGTGCAAATAGGTTTTTGGTGGGACTATTTTATCTCTGTAACAAAGGGGGCTTTGCTGAATTTAAGAAGAGGAGGGGCTCTTGCAGTAAGGGTGGCTGTGCACATGTGCAGTTCCCAATGCACAGGCGCCATTAGGGAATTATATATATTGGAACAGAAGAAAGTGCAACAGTTTGTTTGTTTCAAAAATCAAGAACACAATTATGAAAATCAAATCTAAAATTGTACCATAAACAATGATCAAACTCTAAGAAAGGGAAACACATAAATATATAAGAATGAATTAGGAAACCAAAAAAGTACACAGTTGCCAGTGAAGGACAACTAAAGGCAGGGCCAAGCCTTAAGTCAAAGCAAAACAATTTCACAAAAGCCTTTATCTGAGTCTCAGATCTCTTTACGCCCAGGATGTAAAATAAAGTGTAGCTTTGAGTGGTGTTGGTGTAATATCGGGGCCCTGTAACCATGCAAGATTCTAGATTCTAGAGTTAACCAATGACTAGGGCGTGAGTAAACGGCTTATATGACTGAATCTGTGAGCGCACATCTCTTACTGCACTTGCCAACATGGGTCAAGGCACTGTGTAATGTAATCTAATATAATTGGTCTTGTATAGTGCCCTTCTGCCACTATTAGTGGCATCGCTGCACCTACTGTGGACCAAGAAGGTTCTGCTGGATGAGAGAGGATCTGCAGCAAAGGTTAGGCCAGAAACATATTTGAGTGAATCGATGGTAGGAGGGACTCTGTACACTCTGCAAGTTGTGTGGACTACTTTGTTGAGCTAAAATGGGCAGATATCACTTAAAGAGAGAAGAGGATCTGATGGGTATGGACTGAGGGATCTGTGTCTAGACTGACTTACATTTTAAGTTTGCGTGGGTGATCCAAACATCAATAACAGAGAGACCACGGCTTAAGCAGCGGACACTATCCTCTTCTGACACCTGTACTGTAAATATAATTCTGTAGCATTGGCATTGAGTGGACAGAAACACCAGAGTCAGTAACTAGGTCCTCCAGTGGCTAAATGTACGTTAGTTAGGTGGAAAATTGAGTCTGCAGGAGAGCCCAGAAGAAGTGTACCTGGAGGACACTTTACACTGTCGCACTGCTGGATGGAGGGAAGGTTTATAACCGTCTTGGCTGCGCGGAGCGTGGCGCAGCAATTAGGTGGCAAATGGAGTCTGTAGGAGAAGCCAGGAGAAGTGTACCCAGAGAACACGTTACACTATTGCACTGCAGGATGGAGGGAAGGTTTATAACTGCCTTGGCCGCACAGAGTGTGGCACAGATGTGAGGCAGTAAGTGGAGCCACTCTATGTCAGGGGAGGGCAATGCCTTTCAAGTAAGAGGGTTTTGCACTGCCGTAGCTGTATTTTTCAGCTATGCCTGGGTGTGGAGGTTGCCCAAAGCAGCGCAACACGGACCCTTTGGGGCAGGAGCCCCCAACTACCAGGGAAAGGGATGTTAATGGGAGCATTGGGAATGAAGACGTGTTGGCCTTAGTGAATGTGTCCATGTTGAAAGAGATCATGAATTGGGCGTATGTAGTGGTCCAGGATTTATCATTACATTAATTATCCTCCAGTCCGAGGATATTTACGGACAGCACTTACACCCTCCTCAATTGATTCTTCTGTCCTGTCGTTTTCGCCCCAGGTATCTACATCTATGAATCCCCCAGCCTTATAAAGAGACATCTTGAGCCTGGCCCCGCTTCTAGCTCTGCTTTGAATTTGGTATTAACTTGTGTAATGGAAATGTATGACAATATCAGGAATGTAAGACAGCGTTCGGCCATTTTAATGGTTCCATGTGTTAATATCCCCTGCAAAAATATTGCGATACAAAAATATCGCCATATTTTTGCTGCAATATTGACCCATGGACTGTGCGGGGGACACCCCTGAAACTCCTGCATTATTTTAAAATGTGCGGGGGACCCCCCGCAACTCCCGCTCCCACAAATTACCCCACAAAAATATCGCCTATGGCGAGACAAAAGTCCATATGTACGGCAATATTTCTGGTGGGGTTATTTTGTAGGGATACCATTTTAACTCCTATCTGTTTGCAACTTGATAAGGGGAATATGAGTGAATTGTTTGCCATCATAAAGACCACCCAGAATGAAGCTGTCGTTCGGCCGGAAGCTCTTGAAGACATTCCTAGCCCAGTGGCTATGGAGCAACTCTCTCTCTATTGACTGAGGAGATGAATAACAAAAAACTTCCCCCAGGAAGCCTATGGAAATAATGGACAGTGAACAGGCAAAGGGGGAAGCCTGGCAAAAGAATAAAAAGTTGATGAATGGGAAAAGAAAATAAAAAAACGAAGGAAGCTTGAATCAATCAGAGGTCTTCCAGAAAATTCTTGCACTCCTTACGTTTGCCCGAAGTAGAGACTGACCCAGTGAATAGTCAGCCAATGAAGCAAATGAAAACTCCAGACTGAGCAGGGCCTAGACTCGCCAAGGAAATAACAAGCTCAGCTTCGATTCAAACGTCACCACTTCTGGGTGTAGAATCGGTGGCAAGGAATTTAGGCTACTTCAAGGCACATTGAGGATGAGATCCAGATTAGGGTGTGTACGAAGCAGATGGGCACGCAAATGATAAGTTCTGGGGAGGGTGAATGGGATGTAAGTTACTGCCCGCCATCGCCTCCGAGGTTCATGCATAAAGGAATCCAAAGTGACTCGATAAGGAAACTGGAGGGGCGGCCTGGGGCACAAAGGATTCCAGAGTGATTTGCCAAAGACCGTACATGGGGTTTGGGGGAGAAAAGGAGAGAGGACTTCTACATTTCCTTTGAAGGAGCTCCCATTGATAGACGTTCCTCGAGAGAAATCATTGAATTTGTATTTTCCGATTGTCAGAGACTGGTGTTAAACAGGTCCTATATTTGAGCTATTGTCTTCAATAAACCCAATCTTAGGCTAGTTACCCCTACTGAAACTGATCAAGTCTATTTTTTTGATGAGTTTCAGTTCGACCCAATTGCCATATTCCCTCTAGAGTTATTTGTGACCTAATCTTTGAGGAGGTAAAGAATTTTAGAGTGATGGGGTATGGTTTAATGAATGTATATGAATGGGAATTGCAACAAATAAATAAGTGGCCAACCGTAACAGATTATGTTAACCTGTATCCCTCCCCCATGATCTGCAGGTAAGGTGTCATTTTATTAGCATGGACCATCACACACATAAGGTCTTAAATTACGGTAAACAGCTAAACAGAGATCAGAAGGATTGGTCATGGTTGCCAGCAGTTTTAGCTAAGAATCCGCGCCAGCTACGTGGCACCTCCCAACGCCTTGAATCAAGGTGAATGCCTAGAGGTTCCTTCTTGGACTAGTAGAAGGAGTGGACAGTTGTTCAATAATCAGCATTTGTGTGATTCTCTAAGACAGTGGGAATTAATTATAGCGATGCTATAGTACTAGTTAGCAATTGGCCTCCCAGGGATTACTTGGTCACCCATCGGGTGGGCTCTTGATAGCAGTAAAGAATATCTTGGGTTGGAGTCTCAAATAGACATATGGGTTGTTGACATATTGGTTTCTGATAAATGAAGAGTCCAGTATTTGGAATGTACTTATAGCAAACATCTATTGGAATCCGGAAAGAATTTTAATTGTACCTTTTTTTTTAATCAAGTATCTTTGATTTGAGATGAGTGGCATATGAACGTGCGGGAAGGGTGTATACTTCTGGTAGGTGATTTTAACTCCAATTTAGATTTGGATGGTGATATTGATAACATAGGAGATGAGCTGCCTCCTCAAATGACGCAAGTAGGGAGTGGATAGAGTTTATTGAAAAATGGGATTTGGTGTGTCCTAATGGTAATATGGCCAGAAATCTAGAAGGCCGTGACTCTTGTTCTAATGGAATTGCATCCTCAAAAATCCATTATGGACCTGTTAATAAGGACCTGTTCCTTCTCTGTGAAAATGTTTTAATTTCCACAATGGATCCAAGAGACCATAGTGTGCTGAGGACACAATCACTTTACACATTCTCAATCCGGTAGGCGAGGGCCATCTGCTGGTTCCGTCAACTAGGCACGTAATCGTCTTAAGTGGTTCATCGCTGAATGATGTAATTGGTAGGGCAATTAGCTGTTCCAATGAGAAGGTGGATGTGAACCTAACCTCCCCAATTACCTTCACATCCATAGACTTAGAGGCACAAACAAAAATGAAAAATGCTTTCAGAGGAGATTTAAGAAGGATCAAAAAGCTCCCAATGACCCATAATAATTAAAAAAAAAATCGTATTAACCAATAAAAGCCTATAAAGATTGGTTGAAACAGTACACACAGCAGAGGCAGAGGCAATGATGAACATTTTGCTTAATAAGTAGGATGGCCAATTCTGGTCACCGATGCATAAACTGGAATGCCAACAGGTAGAGCTTCAGTCTAATCCGATTGCAGAAGAGGAGTGGGTCACCCATTTCACAAATTTGTATATGGAAAGAGGGATGGAGGGGAGTCTGCTGGGTACGGTGAGAAATGTTAGGCTTCGACCTGGACGACTTGTGGTGGGTGAATAAAAATGTAAGTCACTTGCACGCTATGAGCCTTACTGGCCTGTCAAACATAATCTTAAAACTGGAACTGGAAATACGGGTGGCCGTCTTCTTCTCCCTTTTGGTAATACCATTAATAGTGGGAAATCTCCGTCTTCCTGCTGCCTGTCCTATGTAGCCCCTACCTTTAAAAAAGGCTAATAAGAAAGACCCCTTGAATTAAAGGCACACTACACTCTTAGATGCAGACAGCAACATTTTTGGTTCCTTGATTCTTAGGGTACTGGAACATTGATTTGGCTCTGCAATCAGGACATATAGGCAAGTTTCTATCTGGTTTTAAGGAAAATTCTTAATACCCTAATATTGAACTTTTTCCAGATAGGGCACCGGATATTTTCCTTTTTTTTGTTGACTTCTCATCAGCCTTTGATGTAGTCAAGAGGCATAGGCTGTGGGCCAAATTGGAAAGGTGGGGTCCGACGGGCGGCTTACTTAGTATTCTGATACATCTGCACTCAAAAACCAGGCTAAGAGTTAAGGTTAGACCAGGAGTAATATATTTCAAAAGAAATTCATAGCTCATCCTGGCGCTGTGCCTGCTTGATTTTTTAATTTCAGATATTGGAGACAGCCCAGGGAATTGGTCACTGGGGTCGCTCTGATTGGCAGAGCAGTGTCTGGGGTGGCTCGCCTACACGGGTGATGTTCTCTTATTAGATTATACGCGGCTGGGTATACAGACACTCTTGACGGTTCTAGAATCTTACGCAAAATCCAACTATCTTAACATTAATGAAAGTAAAACAGAAATCTTGAGTTTAGGTTTTTGTAAAAATTTGATAAAATTGAATTGGCACTTATGCAATTTGAAGTTGGAGATAGTAGAACATTTGGTTTATATGGGCATTACTATTTTTATGTCCCACACAATGGTATTAACAGCTTTTTTGAGAGGGAAGACTGTCACCATGATTCCTAAATTGAAGAAGATCCATAATAAATCAGGATATTTCAGCCAAATCAATAGTCAAATATTATACGGGAAATGTTATCCCTAAACTTGTATATGGGATTGAAACTCTATTCTGGTTGGACTGGAATGAAGTTGAGGCTTTAGAAGCTGTTGTATGGAGATGTTACAAATGCTGAATTGTGCGCTGAGAGGAGTGATTGGAGCTAGACTTGATTTAATTGAAAGCAGGACTAGCATGGAGGGCTCTCCTCCTCTTTAGGGGTGTTATAGATCCTTCGAAGGATTCCTTGTTTGTAGATCTAAGTACTCTCTATGTTTGCAAGAATGACACATTTTCTAGCACCTGGCCTGTGAAATGCGATGATGTGTTAAGGTCTATTGAGTGCAATGAGGAGGCACTAGATCTGCGCCCTGAAATACAACTGTGTGATGCTGATTGGGTCGGCACTCGGGAGTCATTTGGGAAATATAGCATATTCCAGAACCTGTTACTAGAACATAGAAAATGGGGTTCTTTGCCCTTTGCCCCTGCATTTAAAATGTTCCCCAAATATGAATTGGCGCCAGGATGTTCAGTGTTTGAGAATTAACTTAATCTTAACTCGAGAAAGATTAAACATAAGGGACACTGAGACTTACACCACAGCGGAATGTCGATTCTGCAAGCTCCCTGAATCCTCAGAAAAGCATAGACATGTTTTAGGCCATTGGACTCCCTTGGGGAGTGTGAAGGATTTCTTCTACGAAAGTGACTGCACAATGAGGAAGTACATTGGTGCAGGATTTTCTTGGGCTTCTCTACCCCAATGATACTGACCAAGTTGAGATATATTTATTTCTTTGATGGCATCTGGCCCTGACTGAGGACCATCATTGGATGATCGTTCAGAGGTACGGAGACTAATGTAATCCTCATGAAGGGATGAAAGGTTTGATAAATGTAACTATCTCAAGGTATTATTGTGTGCAGTACTCTTTGAAATGCTTGCCAAGTCTGCGTTTTAATGTATTCATCGTAATCTGTGGGTTTTAATGTTGATATGATGAGGGATTTTAGTCAGAGGTTCAATATTAATGAGGTGTACGATGCTGAATGAGTTACTGAGATATATATTTTTTTTAATATGAGACTCGCAAAAAGTACCCGTTCTCCGAATGGGTTCTGTGGACAGACATGCCAACACTCTCATCAATTGTTGAAAATCAATGATTCTGTAGGTTGCTGTTCCGATTCTCTTATTGCTTGATGTGCTTTGGACTCAGGAGTAAACTGCATTGAGAATGGGCGCAAGTGGTTGACTGACATAACCCGCAGCAGACGTTGGGGGGAGGCAAAGGTTGGTGTGCTGCTGTATGCTGGGACCTTCTGTGCTCTCTCCCCACCGGTTGCCTCACACTGGGGTGATGCCGCTGTTTTTTTTGTTGCAGTGTGCATCAGTGCAAATGTCCCAGCAACCGTGCATTCTAGGGTAGAGGACCGGTCCTTTTACGAACACATTGATGTTTCACCGATTTCAGGCAACCGTCTCATGTGTGCAGGTGCTGAAATCCAGGGAAAAAGGGTGGGGTGTCCACATGTCATGTAGCCAGTAATGACCAGAGGGTCCTAACAGGTAACTTTGCAAAATGTGGCGCAGTTTGGTGAAACGGAACAATGCTTTGCCAAGCTACAAACCTACATATTTTCACTTTATAAATATAGAATTGTAATGAACTCTTATTATTTGCATGTAATGTTATTGTTGGGAAGGGGGTAACCCCCCCTAGGTGCTTTAAAGTAAGGCGAGATGCATTCGAGACACTGTGATGAGCGAAGATGTGTCTTTCACCCAAGGGGAATGTGCACTGCAAGGCCGTGATCAGAGACCGGCACCTGGAGACCCAGATGTGTTTATCTATGGTATTACGGTGCTTGTGAAGGAGGTGCCGTAGTTTGCCAAGCAATGCTGGCCGGAGCCTGATTTAATTTTTTCGCCCAGCTGTGTCGCCCGTGGTGGTGGCAGGAATGATATTATAGCTGGACTTGCAGGGGTTGTTGGTTTCGGACAGAAGGATTGTCCTATTAGGAATGGATAGGGACGGTTGTGAGTGGCGCAAAGTGCTCTGTCTAGAGCCAACAGCACAGTTAAAGGAGGTGACAGATGACGAATTGTTTGAGAATAACAACAAAGTGGGGGAAATAATACTGGAGATTTGCATCCCATGTGACATAATGATACAGTATTGAAGAGTGCATTGTGGCAGCAGTAACTCCAGCCCTGTTTTTCTATGAAGATTTACAGCACATGCCTTCACAGTTGTGGACTACTTGGTTTGGGCTGACCACTACTTACTCGCATTCACGCTCTCTACCAATAGACCTCCCCCTATACCTGCCGCCAGGGCTCCACCCACCTTAACTAGAAGGAAAAAAAATCACAGTGGATAGTCTTATCCCTGCTATTCTCCCCATTCTCAACTCACTTCCCGACACTACTGACCCAGAAAGCATGGTCGATGAATACAACAAAATCATGGCTTCTTCCCCACTTAAACTGAGACCAAGTAAGCCAAAAAACCATTTAAACAAATGGTTCACACCATTCTTAAAAAATCTAACACAAGAAAAAAGAATCTGCTTAGTGGCATGGAAACTAACACACTCAGAAGCTAATAAACTTAAGCTCACCAAACGATCCTCCCGTTATAAAAAAGAAATGTGCCTCGCTAAATGGTTATCATACGACACCCGTATCTCCCAAGCAAATTCCAACATAAAATAATTATTCACTATTCTTAAAGATCTCAAGACTCCCATCGCTATATCAGACATCTGTACTAAAGATAAAAAAATGGTGCTCAGTTATCGAACACGCATTAGCCAACAAAATATCTACACTACAAAATAAAATCTCAGAGAAAAAAGCTGCTCTAAAGGTGCCATCCACTCCTAAAATACACGCCAACTCTGATGAATCACTTCCCATATGTTTTAGCTTTTCCAAAGTATCTATCATTGAGGTGGAACAAATCATCCTATCTCTGAAACCATCCAACTGTCAGGGCGATCTCTGCCTGGCACAACTCATCAAAGATGTGGCCCGAGACTTATCACTGTTTATATCCAAGCACATTAACGCCTTCTTTGCCACAGACAACCTCCCCACCAACCTTAAAGAATCATGGGTACTCCCACTTCTAAAAAAACCTACCCTAAATCCCTCCACTCCCACCAACTCCAGACCAATCACAACAGTCCCTTTCCTTCTAAAAATACTCGACAAGGTGGCCTACATGCAAATACAAAAATACCTGGAATCACACCACCTGTTAGGAGCTAGACAATCAGGCTTCCGTCCACAACATGGAACGTAGACTGCCCTCATCGACCTTAACACCCATTTTGATGAACTCAGAGACAGCGGCAATGCAGCCTTCCGACTTCTCTTGGACCTCTCAGCTGCCTTCGATTTGGTGGATCACACCATCCTATGTTACCATCTTGACACAGCAGTACATTTCTCCAAAGATGCTATAACCTGGCTGGATTAGATCATTCCTAAGTGACAGAACTATGAGGGTCTTCTCACCCTCAGCAGTGGCAGACCCCATACCTATCACCTGCAGCGTACCTCAGGGATCCTGCGTCTCGCCCTCACTGTACAACATCTTCATTAAGCCCCTTTTCGATGATCTGGATCATCTTGATATCACCTACACTAACTATGCAGATGATACTCAGACCCTCCTCCCGCCTACAGGGGATTATGACAAGGATTTGGCCTTGGTGAACAGAGTGTGCATCATCATCCAGGCATGGATGGCCACACATGGTCTATGCTTGAATGATGATAAAACAGAACTCATTATTCTGAGCACCCCCTCTAACCTAAAAAAACTAGGAGCCAATTACTCTTCCCTCACAATAGACGGCAACCCCATTAAGGTAGCCCAGGAGGTAAAAACACCAGGCTTTTACCTTGACTCTACAATTGTCCTTTTCTAAAAAGGGCAACACACTAGCATCCTCCACGGCGTACATGTGTAAACTTATCAGAACAGGTAAACCATTTCTATCAAATAATAGTTGCACCATACTAGCCAGAGTCCAGGCGGGACAATATTCTGTCCTGCCTGGACTATTGTAACGCCTTGTACATAGGCGCCAACAAATCCGTCATTACTAAAATCCAAATCTTACAAAATAATGCCATCAGAGCTGCCCTAGGTATCTCTGAGAGCAGACAACAGAACAATTGGCTCCGGACAAATTACAAAATTCTACTAAAAACTGCCTCGCTCACCCATAAATCTCTCAATAATGCTGCACCAATCTACCTCGCTGAGAGATTCGACAAAAGGACACCCTTAAGACCCTCCAGAACAGTATATCAGGACTGTCTGTCCAACCCCAGATTTAAATTATCCACAATTGGCGGTAATGGCTTCCCCGTTGAAGCGGCTAAATTATGGAACTCCCTGCCTCCTACTCTGAGAGTAGATCGTCCTACCAGAACCTCACATCGAACAATATCCAGTGGCTAAAATCTACAGGCTAGTAATCTGCATGATGCTACATCCATGCCTATGTCACCACATTGTAAATAGTAACCACCTTCCTGGCAGTAACACCACACACACATGCATATGTACAACGCCCATAATATGTGTCAATGTCGGTATTTCTTGCTGTAGTAAGTAAATGTAAATAGCTGTATATCCTGCCTGTGTAAATAATGTATTTCATGTCTGATTCTCTGTAACTAAGATTCACATATTCTTATAACTGTTGTGCCCTGATACCCTTGGGTCTGGTGTGCATTACAAATAAACAAACAAACAAACAAACTACAAATTCACATGATGTAGGGGTATTGAAAATGTTGCACCTGTGCATATCACCATGCAGCCAGGTGCGGTGCTGCCCAGGGTGAAATAATATACACTGTCAAGAGAGGCGGAGGAGGGCATTAGAAAAACAACACAGGCTCTACTCGACAAGGGGATTATCATGACATCCACGTCCGCATGCAATAGGGCAATATATCTGGTTAAAAAATCAACGTGGGCAATTGGAGGATGATCCAGGACTTGCGCCCTCTAAATGATGTGGTGCAGAAAGAATTGCCAATAGTTCAGAATCCTGTGACAATTTTATGTACCATCCCCAAAGAAGCCACATACTTCGCTGTAGTGGATTTGAAAAAGGAATTCTTCTCGATTCCACTCCATCTGGAGTTGAGGTACCTTACAGCATTTACACAGAGCCAGATGTGATTCAAACAGACTAGATTACCACAAGGAACTGTGAGAGCCCAAACATATTTAACAGAATACTGCATGCCGATTCTGGGAATATTCAGGTGCCTAGCACAATTATCCAGTACGTGGACGACCTGTTAGTGTGTAGTGACAGTGAACAGCACTGCCGAAGGGAGTCCATTGAACTCCTACAATTGCTGGCCTGTAAGGGATACAAGGTAGATACGGCTAAACTACAATATTGCCAGTAGGAAACTATCTATTTGGGGAAGTTCGTATCGGTGAATGGGAAGAGGATACTACCCAACAGGGCAGCGTCAGTACGCGCCACTACCAGACTCGCCTCAGTTAAAGAGATGCAGAAGTTTCTGGGCTTATGTAATTACTGTTTTTTATTACATTGATCACTATGCACAGGTCAGCGCTGTCATCTGGGATTTATCCTTTTACTTCCATCGCAAACCCTGCTAATAAGGCATGACATTTTGATTGCTCTTGGCTACAGTGAATCACGTCCAGTTTTGGGATTATATGCTTCCTTATATTTGGATCCACGTCCCTCTGACCTCACTTTTTTGGCGTTACATTTTTGTTGCTCCTTGTTACAGTGGACCCCGTCTAGTTTTTTGGGATTTTACCCTTCCTTATTATTTTTGGATCCACGTTTCACCTAACATTATTCTTGATACTACGTCTTGTGATACAATAATGTTATTGAGACATCTACGTCCCTTATACTACCTTCAAGGATTTTACCACCTTACACCTGCTGGACCACACGTTACTCATCTTCCAAAGGGAACTTACTCCCTTTGTGATGCATTAATCAGCTCATGGCTGTCATACCGTTTCTACTACGCTTTTGCATTTGCACAATTTGGTACGCCAGCAGCACATTTTATGCCCTTGGCATGATATAGTCAAGTGTTTAGCCTTGAGAACGACCATCTTGGTCGAAACACCTGCCGGCTGTACAGCTATTGATTAAAAAGCATCTCAATTTGCACTTTGTATTGTTTGACCTAAGGAGAATTATTTCTGATTGGAGCCACATGTGTCTATGGCATTGCGTGTTGGTCCACACTCCCAAAACCAATTTTGCTTCCTAATTACTGTAGGGCCTGGATTCTAGGATATGCGGCGTACACGAGATGACTACTACAGTCCCTTAGGGAAGGGCAAAAGACAAAGGGCCACACATTACAGTGGATGGTTGAAATGATCAGACAGTTTGATGACTTAAAGGAGGCGATTAGTTCGGCCCCCATACTGGCCACCCCGTTTTAAACGCAATAATTCAATTTATTCTCACATTCTGAGGGACAGCTTATGATAGCAGTGTTGATGCAAAAGCACTATGGGCCGCAAGCCATTGGCCTATTATAGTTGTACTTTGGATGCAGTGATGCAGGGGCAGCTCGCATGCAAACAAGCATTGGCAGCTGCTGACTTTGCTACAGAGAAAAGTTATACGATCGTAATGGGGTGTTCAGTAATGTTGTATGTGGAACATTCTTTGCTTGCTATTCTAGAAAGATCAACATCTACACTGACTACGCAAAGGTCATCGGCATATGAGATCATCTCCAAACCCCATATTCATGTGGTGAGGTGTAAGACAGTGAATCCTGCCACCTTTTTAAGGGACATGCCTACTACAGAGGACCTGATGGCGCACAATTGCGCCACATTTGAGGGGGAGGAAGATGATACCCCCAAAGCAAGGGATTGTGCATTGACAGAGGGTGAGGTACTTTTCGTTGACAGGTCGTCCACAGTTGATCAGGAAGATGGACAGAGACAGACAGGGGCAGCAGTGGTACAACTTGAGGGAGGGGAGTACAAGATGGTGGTCATGAAGAGGCTGCCCATGCATTATTCTGCACAAGCGACAGAACTCGTGGCACTCATCGAAGCACTGAGAGCGTCACGAGGGTGCCATGTCATGATTTATTTTGACTCTGTGTACGTTACAACAATGGTACACGTGGTTTTCCCCCCTTTTGGAAGAGGAGGGGGTTTTGGAGGGCAGATGAATCCCCAGTGCAGCATGCATATCTGTTAGAGATGCTGAGAGAAGCGTTATCATAGCCATCTCTTATGGTGGTCGTCAAGTGCACCGCCCATACTCATGGACAGATGACATCTCAAAGGGGCACACCATTGCTGATGCGGCCAAAATGGTAGCATATCTGTCAAATGAAATATCCACTGAGTACATTGTGACTGCCTGTCTCACAGTTTGAAGCAACCCATAGCCACAGACATACAGGAGCATTAGTTCACACCAAACATCAAGGAGAGCATTACAGATTTGGTCATCCATTGAACCATATGTCAAAGTTTTATTACAGGGATGACACTATGAACGTTACAGGGAACCTTGCCCCACCCTACTGGGGTGTTCGGTAAATTCCACATAGACTACGCTGATATGGGTGAACGTTGTAATGGATCTATGTACCTCATTGTGGTGGTTGGTCCTTTCTCAAGGTGGGTGGAAGCAGAGCCGTGTGCAAATCCAGAGTGCTGCGAGGTTTCTAGTGTGGGAAGTTTTCCCGTGCTGGGGTTTGTTCAAGGTTTTAATTTCAGACAAATGCATTATTCCAACATGTTACACTTCTTGGCATCAAACATCGGATGTGTTCAATTTGTCACCTACAGGCCACTGGTTTTGTGGAGAGACTAAATGGCCTACTCAAAAGATCATCATATGTCAACTCACGAGGTGGTTACTGGCCAGCATATGCATACCCCCATATACCCTGTGAGAAGGGTTTCTGACGCACACAGGACTGCAGCGGTGTTAGGATAGGAATTCAGGGAATATTTAACAACACTAACTCAGGCCATTAAATGTGTCTTCCGAAAGATCGCACCTCCCAGGATCATGACTACAGAGATGCCCAATGCTGCACAGACAACAGGGACAGATCCTGAGCACATAACGACTCAGCCACTGCTGCCGGGGAATGATATCTACGCTCCCAATTTTATGCGCCGGTGGAACAATCCTCCGTTGCAGGGACCATACAAGGTTTTGTTTTGTACCCCACTCGCGGCCAAAGTGAAAGTGTTGCGCTACTGGGTCCACCTCTCTGATGTTCGTAGGGAACCTTCAGAGAGCACAGTGGTGCATCAGTTGTCTTAAAACAAAGGGTAAGAGTACCCTATCTCACCGGCCTGTCCAGAGGAGATACAGGTGGGGTGGCACGCCCGAGTGGCAGGCCAAAGCTCAGCTAATAGCTCTGATCTTTTCTTTTTTTGGGAGCGTCTTTCTCTCTCGCTCTATCCCTCTCTCTCTCTTTCTCTCTCTTTCTCTCTCCCTCTCTCTCTCTGTCTCTTTTGCCCCCTTTAGTTCCTTTTTGTACAGTGTACATCTTGCAAATGTTTCCCCTTTTCATTGTCTTGTGTGTCTGTGCTTCTATTTCAGGCAAGAGGAAGATGGACAGACTAATGTACACAGTTTGTTAAGTAGGGACCCGAGGCGTAGAGACAGGAATGAGATGGTGTGGACATATATCTATTATTGATGTTCAGTACTTGCTGGAGGATTGTGTGTGATATTGCTAGTGCTACTGGGAGTGTATTGGGGGAGGGAATTGCAGGGGGAGGTCCTCTAAAGGGGGTGAATGGGGGAAATAGGATTGTATATTATCCAAATGGAATGGTACATATAAATGGTAACAACCCGAGTGGAGTTACATTTATCAGTACTAATGTGAACACTAATAATAATAATAATGGAAATGGATTTAATGACTCTAATACGCAGGTTACATTATATGATATGATGTGATATGATATGTCATTTATAACGTGCATATACACAAGTGTTTCAAGGCGTGACGAGACAAGGGAGGGGGAACAGAGGGGGAGACAGACAACAATCCTACTAGGCCAAGTGTCATTCAGATTGCGCAAGTGCATGGGAAGGAGGTGGGGAAAAGTGCGGGGGGAGGGAGAGGGGACAGTGCAGTACAGGGGATAATAGAATAAATAACAATAAGTAAATGTACGGCCAGCAGGTGGCAAGTGCAAGGGTAAGTGCAGACATCAGGTGTCAACTGCTATATCTTCCCTGAAAACAGGATCTTTAAGTGCCTTTGCCCGAAGGCGCCATGTCGGGATCCTTGCCCTCGGGGGGCAATATTGCCACCCAATAGCAAGGGACAAGTGGTCCGAAAGGACCCTCGCCTTATATTCTGCTTGAGTGCACTCCATCACCACGTCCGACGTGGCAAAGACATAGTGTAACCCCGTACGTAAGTGCTGCGGGGCAGAATAGTGCGAGTACTGCCTATCTTGGGGGTGTATCGTTTTCCACACGTCTGCCAGACCGAAGTCGTCTAGCAGAGTCTGCAGCGCTCTAGCCGCCGGGGTAGGTCTATCGAGCTTCCCATCCGATCTGTCAACCCTGGGGTCTAACACACAGTTGAAATCCCGAACCCTAGATCACCGCCCCACCCATGCATATACCGAGGTTATGGCACAGAGTCCTGAAATATGCCACCGTATTTTGGTTGGGGGCAAATGCGTTCACAATGCTTATCTCTCTATTCTCCACTAGTCCCCTCAATATGACCATCCTCCCATCCGCTTCCGCCACTTCCTGTAACAGTTGGAATGGGACATGCAGCGCCACCCAGATGAGTACTCCTCTAGCATAGGCGGAGTATGTCGAGCCCACCACAACCCCTTCCCATTTCTTCACCACCGTCTCCATCCTGTCCCGTGTCAGATGTGTCTCCTGCAACAGTGCAATATCTATTTTTTGTCTATGCAAATACAACATAACCGTGTTCCTTTTTAGATAGCTATTAAGTCCCCTGACATTCCACGTAATTATTTTAAGGTCCCCCATGACCCATTAGAATCCCTTCCCCCCTCCCGCCGGTGCAGTTCAGTTCCCACCTCCATCCTAGTCTATATAGGCTCGAGTCAGAAATAAGAAACTTTGTGCCAGATTATCTAAACTCCACGAACCACTGAACAACACTCAAACTAAAACAGCTCCTCCCAATACAGAGAACAACCATAATACCAAAACTAATGACAGATTGAAAAAGAATGCCAAATACATTCATCAAAGCTCCAATAACAAAACAAGTCAGGGCAAATACACTGGCATTCCTAATATGGGGAACAACCTCATTACTAAAACTAATGGCAGAAAGAAAAACAATGCCACAGTCACCAAACCATGCACTAATAATAAAATAAGTCCGGGCAAACATACTGCCTCCCCAACCATCAGCAACACCCTTAATATCAAGGGCACCGTAATTAACGCTAGGTCATTGGTGGCACATGGTACTGAAATAGCGGACTTGATCACGGATGACAACCTTGACTTCCTAGCAATTACTGAGTCTTGGCTGCATGCAGCAGCAGGTCCTGCTCTCTTACTTGCAGTACCTGATAGCTACAATATCCTAAGAGCAGACAGAGTTGACTCTAGAGGCGGAGGCATTGCCCACATTGCCAAGTCCAACTTAGCTATGAGAATAGCCCCCTCACCAGCTGTTAACTCTTGTGAATTACTCACAGTTAAAATACCTAATGCCAACTCCGGTACACTAACTGCCCACTTAATTTGCAGAGCACCAGGATCGATCGGCTCATTCGAAGAAGACTTATACTATCTGACAACACTAAAACCTCCTCCCAAATGTTATTGCTCAGGGATCTTAACTTGGGTTTCAGAGACCCTAACGACCAGCATGCCTCAGTAATATCTAATGCGCTCACCGAACTGGGATTCACCCAAAGAGTGACGAAGGCTACCCATGACAAAGGTAGAACCCTAGATGGAGTGGCAGACTTCAACAGCGAAGCTTCAATCACCTCTATTACTTCCCAAACATGGACAGATCGCAGCCTTCTTTCCTTCACCCTCCTAGCTAATATCCCTATATATATATATATATCTATAGATATATATATCTACTAGCACCCCCACTCGTCATGAGGAACAAAAGGAATATCACAGTGGACACGATCATACCACTCATAACCGCCATAACTCACTGCCAGACTCTTCTACTCCAGACATCCTAGTAGATGTTTACAACGCTACCATGACTAAAGCACTAGATGCAATCGCCCCTCTCAAAATGTGGAAAAGTAAACCCAGAGCTCAACTGAACTCATGGTTCACTCCACACCTAAAATCCTTGAGAGCGGAAAAAGAAAATTAGAAGTCCTTTGGAGACATTTACCTACTGAGGAGAATAAAACACACCTGATCAATATAGCTGCTACCTATAAAAAAGAAATAATACGTACGAAACAGGAAACTTACAATGATAGGATGAATAAAGCTGGCTCAAGTAACAAGGAACTATTCACTATTTTAAGAGAATTGGAAGCTCTATCCCTCAAACCAATGACTGCCTGAAGGACAAACAATGGTGTACTAACATCCAGAATGCCGCAGGTAATAAAATATCCCTTCTCCAGAACAAGAATTTAGACAAAAGAGCTAACCTACCTCACACTGGCCAGCATGCCACAACTCAAACTCTGACAACTGAACCTCCTCTTGCTTCATATTTACACAGGTTTCCATCCATGAGGTAGAAAAAATCATTGCCTCCCTCAAACCCTCAAGGTGTCAAGGAAACAATTGCCCAGCTCAGATTATTAAAAACACAGCCAGAGACTTGTCGCCTTTTATATCTAGATTAATTAAGACTGTGTTCTCTTCTGGCACTGCCCCTAGCAACTTAAATTAGTCATGGGTTTAACCCCCCCCTAAAAAAAACAATCCTTGGACCCAACCATCCTTACTAATTACAGGCCGATCACCACTGTACCGTTCTTACTCAAGATACTAGACAAGGTGGCCTACATTCAGATACAGGAGTACCTAAAAACTAATCACCTCCTGGGAGTCCGACTCAGGCTTTAGGCCACAACATGGCACTGAAACAGTATTATTAGAGCTAAAGACTAGTATTTTGTACACACCTGGCCTCAGAGGCTCACTTTTCACAGGATGCCATTACCTGGATCAAGTCCTTTCTGAACAACAGGACTATGAGAGTCTTCTCTCCGTTAGCTGCTGTTGACCCTATTCCAACAACTTGTGGTGTTCCACAAAGTTCAACCATGTATAATATATTCACAAAGCCACTATTCGATGACCTAGACTATCTGGGTATCACCTACATGAATTATGCGGATGACACCCAGATCCTCATACCACTTACCGGAGAGTATCACAAGGACATGGCTCTAGTGAAATAAATGTACCTAATCATCCAGGCATGGATGGCCACACATGGCCTATGCTTGAATGATGATAAAACCGAGCTCTTGACACTCGGAACTACAGCCAACCGCAACAAACTTAGTACTAAATACACTTCTATCAACATCGATGGGAACAACATTAAAGTGGTAAAAGAAGTAAAAACCTTAGGTTTTTACCTCAATTCAACCCATACATTAAGTAAGCCAGTTAATGCCTTGGCCTCCTCCACAGCATATACCTGTAAATTGATCAGAGCTTGCAAACCCTTTCTTTCCAAAGAAAGCTGTACCATCCTAGCTAGAGCCCTTATCCTCTCTAAGCTGGATTATTGCAATGTACGGTACCTGGCTGCGAGTCAGTACATGTTAACAAAATGCAAATTCTTCAAAACAATGCGCTCGGATTATAATGAAAACTGTCTCAATAACCCATAAATAACCATAAAAGTCTTAATCAAGCGGCCCCACTCTACCTCTCTGAGAATCATCCAAAAATCCACCTCACGACCCACACGGATAGTCAACTCATGCTGTCTGGTCGTACCCAGATTCAAACTAAAAAAAGCAGAGGGGGAGTAGTTTCCCCTGTTATGGCAGCGCAAGCCTGCAATGCTCTCCCTCCTTCCTTGAGAGCTGACCAACCTTTCCATAGCTTTAGGCGAGACACTATAAATTGGCTTATAGCCAATGACCACTGACACAACTGTATAATCGGAGCCTGGCACAAATGTGGTGATATGTCTCCATGACATTGTAACCACCGCCATTGATTTCCAATGTCTTTTCTGCTGCACCTGCACTCCTTGTATATACTTCTCTGTTTTATTAAGCTTAATCAATTGTAAATATTGTATCTTATTGTAAACATTGTAACTCATGCCTGAAGTACACTTGCAAGTCCATGTAAAAGCGCCCCGATACCTCCGGGTTGGGTGCGCCATATAAATCAATAAAACAAACAAACTGTGCATATGTGTGAGGGTGTCTGAGGGCTAGGTGAGGTAGGCCTGGTGAAAGTGAAAGTGAAAGTAAAGTGAAGGAATACTTTTAAATGTGAACTTGAATGAACGCATATAGTCGCTGAAGGTGTGAGTGAATGAGTTCTGGTGAATATGGGAGTGAACGAATGCTGCTGATTGTGTGAGTGCATGGTCCTCCATGGGTGCGTGACTGTTTGCCTGATGAACGGTTATGAATATGTGTGCCTGCCAGGCTGGGGGAAGCAATTAGTGATTAGTGTTCTCACATGTTCTCACATGTGGGGGATGGCATTTGTATAGCCAGCAAAGTCATGCTTTCTTACTATGGCATGGCATTCTATTCCAGTCAACATGATGATTGTTCTCACATATCGGACTGTGGTGGCATTTGTGTAAAGCACAACCAAACGTTGAAGGCTGAAAGGTTTTGAATAAATCGTGACTGCAGGCACAGTTATGACACTGACTGGAGCTCTCTGGACGCTATCTACAGAAACTATACAGGCCTGGATGGTCACCCACTCGTTATAGCTCGACGATGAAAAAACAGAGCTACTGCTAGTAGGATCTCACAGCCTTTTTAATGAACTTGACACGGCATACACTTCTTTTACCATAGACGGAAACTCTATTCCAGTCTCTAAAGAAGGAAACACTCTGGGAGTATAACTGGACGCATCCCGCACTCTAATGAGAAAAGTGAATGAGACTGCCTCATCCTCGGCCTACACCACTAAACTGATCAACGCGAGTAGACATTTCCTCTTCACTCTCATCCTACACCACTAAACTGATCAACGCGAGTAGACATTTCCTCTCCACTCTCATCCTACACCACTAAACTGATCAACGCGAGTAGACATTTCCTCTTCACTCTCATCCTACACCACTAAACTGATCAACGCGAGTAGACATTTCCTCTCCACTCTCATCCTACACCACTAAACTGATCAACGCGAGTACATATTTCCTCTCCACTCTCATCCTACACCACTAAACTGATCAACGCGAGTAGATATTTCCTCTCCACTCTCATCCTACACTACTAAACTGATTAACGCGAGTAGATATTTCCTCTCCACTCTCATCCTACACCACTAAATTGATCAACGCGAGTAGACATTTCCTCTCCACTCTCATCCTACACCACTAAACTGATCAACGCGAGTAGACATTTCCTCTTCACTCTCATCCTACACCACTAAACTGATCAACGCGAATAGACATTTCGTCTCCACTCTCATCCTACACCACTAAACTGATCTACGCGAGTAGACATTTCCTCTCCACTCTCATCCTACACCACTAAACAGATCAACGCGAGCAGACATTTCCTCTCCACTCTCACCCTACACCACTAAACAGATCAACGCGAGCAGACATTTCCTCTCCACTCTCATCCTACACCACTAAACAGATCAACGCGAGCAGACATTTCCTCTCCACTCTCATCCTACACCACTAAACTGATCAACGCGAGCAGACATTTCCTCTCCACTCTCATCCTACACCACTAAACTGATCAACGCGAGCAGACATTTCCTCTCCACTCTCATCCTACACCACTAAACTGATCAACGCGAGCTGACATTTCCTCTCCACTCTCATCCTACACCACTAAACAGATTAACGCGAGCAGACATTTCCTCTCCACTCTCATCCTACACCACTAAACTGATCAACGCGAGCAGACATTTCCTCTTCACTCTCATCCTACACCACTAAACTGAACAACGCGAGTAGACATTTCCTCTCCACTCTCATCCTACACCACTAAACTGATCAACGCAAGTAGACATTTCCTCTCCACTCTCATCCTACACCACTAAACTGATCAACGCAAGTAGACATTTCCTCTCCACTCTCATCCTACACCACTAAACTAATCAACGCGAGTAGACATTTCCTCTCCACTCTCATCCTACACCACTAAACTGATCAATGCAAGTAGACATTTCCTCTCCACTCTCATCCTACACCACTAAACTAATCAACGCGAGTAGACATTTCCTCTCCACTCTCACCCTACACCACTAAACTGATCAACGCGAGTAGACATTTCGTCTCCACTCTCATCCTACACCACTAAACTAATCAACGCGAGTAGACATTTCGTCTCCACTCTCATCCTACACCACTAAACTGATCTACGCGAGTAGACATTTCCTCTCCACTCTCATCCTACACCACTAAACAGATCAACGCGAGCAGACATTTCCTCTCCACTCTCACCCTACACCACTAAACAGATCAACGCGAGCAGACATTTCCTCTCCACTCTCATCCTACACCACTAAACAGATCAACGCGAGCAGACATTTCCTCTCCACTCTCATCCTACACCACTAAACTGATCAACGCGAGCAGACATTTCCTCTCCACTCTCATCCTACACCACTAAACTGATCAACGCGAGCAGACATTTCCTCTCCACTCTCATCCTACACCACTAAACAGATTAACGCGAGCAGACATTTCCTCTCCACTCTCATCCTACACCACTAAACTGAACAACGCGAGTAGACATTTCCTCTCCACTCTCATCCTACACCACTAAACTGATCAACGCGAGCAGACATTTCCTCTCCACTCTCATCCTACACTACTAAACTGATCAACGCGAGCTGACATTTCCTCTCCACTCTCATCCTACACCACTAAACAGATTAACGCGAGCAGACATTTCCTCTCCACTCTCATCCTACACCACTAAACTGATCAACGCGAGCTGACATTTCCTCTCCACTCTCATCCTACACCACTAAACAGATCAACGCGAGCTGACATTTCCTCTCCACTCTCATCCTACACCACTAAACTGATCAACGCGAGCTGACATTTCCTCTCCACTCTCATCCTACACCACTAAACTGATCAACGCGAGCAGACATTTCCTCTCCACTCTCATCCTACACCACTAAACTGATCAACGCGAGCTGACATTTCCTCTCCACTCTCATCCTACACCACTAAACTGATCAACGCGAGTAGACATTTCCTCTCCACTCTCACCCTACACCACTAAACTGATCAACGCGAGTAGACATTTCCTCTCCACTCTCACCTCCACCACTAAACTGATCAACGCGAGTAGACATTTCCTCTCCACTCTCACCTCCACCACTAAACTGATCAACGCGAGTAGACATTTCCTCTCCACTCTCACCTCCACCACTAAACTGATCAACGCGAGTAGACATTTCCTCTCCACTCTCACCTCCACCACTAAACTGATCAACGCGAGCAGACATTTCCTCTTCACTCTCATCCTACACCACTAAACTGATCAACGCAGTAGACATTTCCTCTCCACTCTCATCCTACACCACTAAACTGATCAACGCGAGTAGACATTTCGTCTCCACTGACAGCTGCCTCACGTTAGCAAGAACCCTTATCAAGTCTAGACTAGACTATTGTAATGCCCGCTTTGCCCTAACTTCCTCAAGCAATGTAAAACAACTTCAAGTACTACAAAGCAATGCACTGAGAACAGCGCTGTATATTCCCAAAAATGAACATATCACTGCGGCCAGAAGAAATGCCCAATGGCTCCCACTTAATGAGCGAATACATTTCAAAACCCTCACCCTCTCATACACATCCCTAGCAAATACTGCTCCTAAATACATTGCCATTAGTTATTATTTTTATTAATAATGTGAGTTAGTCACAGAAGCAGACATTTCACAATATAAAACAATGCAGCAAAGAATGAATGATTAACAATCATTCAAATATATATACACATAAGTAAAATCAAAGTCACTTTCCCATCACATATACATTACTGCGTCGGCCCACTAATCCCCAGGGTCCCACGGAGTCTTCATACATTTTTAAGAGTTTAAGCAGTTTATACAATTCAAGAGACAGGAACATTTGAAAAGGGGGTAGACTTTAAAAGGGAGAAAAGGATTCTGCTAGCAGTTTACCAAAGGTGGAATAGAGAGAATAAAGCGCTTAAATACCAACTACAGGTGGAGGCGATGCTAGAGGCACTTATAACTCAACACAGCCAAAAGGACTGGTCATTAATGAATGGGGGAAGTGCCTTCCAGTGTTCTGCACACAAAGTGTGTGTGTCCCGGAGGAAATCTGGGGGACTCACCTTGGAGACCTGTATAATCAACATCAGTGGGTAGATAAGATAGATCTATCGGAAACTGTGAGGCAAAGATGCGGCCAAGAGAGAAAATTAGGGAGCTGATTCTGAGGGCTTCTCGCTTTAGGGCTGCAGGCCCGAACGGCCTCTCTAACCCTATTGCTAAACAATATGTGCATGATTGGTCGGTAGTATTATCCAAACTGTTTGAGAATTGCTTTGAGACACAGCCCTGCCCCAAGCTGGAAATTAGCTATAGTAGTTCCCATCTTTAAGAAGGGCGATGGGTGGAGGCCGAACAACTATTGCCAATTCATCCGTCTGGATGCGGATATCAAGATATTTGCTGGTGTCATCCTAAAAGAACTGGAGAAGTGGGCCGAGAGAAAAAACATCTTAGACAAAGTCCAGATTGGCTTTAGGAGAGGTCTGTCTACCACACTAAATGGACTCATAGTTAACACTTTAGAGACCAAGCTTGGGATAGGAAAAAGACACCCCTATAAGTGGCATTGATAGACTTCTCCAAGGTGTTTGAAACAGTAAATAGACTGCGATTATGGAAAATGCTTGATACGTGGGGTATCCCCCATGGACTATTGGCAATCCTGGTTTACCTACATAGTGACACTAATATGATTGTGAAGCTGGTTGGATTAGGCCATTTGTCAAAAAATATACTTACAAATAGAGGTGTACGACAAGGGTGTATTTTTGCACCCTTTTTGTTTAATTTATATCTATCAGATATTAAAAATCATCTGAATGCACCTGCCTATGCTAGCCCGAAGATCGGAGCAATAAAGGTTTGCTGGCTGGCCTATTCTGGCAACATCCTGCTCGTGGACCTCAAACCTAGGGGCATACCGCTATTGCTGGATGCCATGAGCAGGTATGCGTTGGCTAATGAGCTAGAAATCAATCCGGCTAAAACAAGCATACGGAGAATGGGCAAACAGAGTAGAACTCCGCCCTTCCTGAGCTGGAAACTGGAAACAGTTGTCATTAAGCCCATAATAAAGACCAAGGGCTTTAGACTAAGAGGGTATCCAAATGGCCTGCTTCTTAAAAAATCTCTGGCCGGAAAAATATATCAACTCATGGCACAAATCAAAATTTTTTAAGATCTGAATCAAGCCGTTGCTAAAGTTCTATAAGGGGAAAATTATCCATGCCATCCTATATGGGTCAGATAAAGAATCTCAGGTTTGGGAACTTGACTGGCATTATTAGGAAGGGTGCATATGGAAGAAGGCGCTGAATTTGCCATTAACACTCCGTATAGCTGCCCTGAACTATGAGTTGGGTCTGAATCCTTAAGAGCTCGCCATCATTGGAAACTGCATCAACTATATAGATCCATTAGAGTGCACCAACAAAACTCGCTATATATTGACCTAGTGCAGGAAGAAGACACAGGGTCAAGCAGACCTTTAAGTAAACTAAGAATAAAGGTGGAGAGTATCCCGGTATTGATACAAAACAATATCATTGATCGAATCCAGAACCCAAAGGGCTGTAAATCAGCACTAGACTGTATGGACTGGATCAACACCACGGATATGATGAGAACTTTGACATTCCATAAGAATCCCTCATTCTTAGATAAAAACGTGGGAACTCTCCCGAAATATCTGACACAATTCCTGGATTGTAAAGCCTGCAATGAGATACTGAGATTCTGGCTAAATCTGTGGCCCACGGGTGACAAATCAGCATATAGGGACTGTCTGGTGCAATGACATTTATTTGTCCTGAATGTAATCAGAAAGTCTCTCAATCAATCTATCATTTGTTGATAGAGTGTGAAGGAACTCGAGTAAAAAGAGTACAAGCCTTCTCAAGATTCGTAGACCATCCACAGTGGTTGAACACGAGAGATTTCTGGCATCGATTATCCTCAGGGCATGGATTAGAGAAAGGGAAAGCAGATCCATGGAGCCTTTGATAATTACATTAGCTGCTCATGGCTGTAGAAAGCTGTGCCTTCCCCCTTCTTGGAATGCTTTGATATACCTGTGGCTTTCACATTCCAGTTGAATATGACAGGGGAAGATGGTGCCTGTAGGCTGTGTCTTCCCGGAGTACACTTGACTATGCGTTTTGTGCGAGAAGAAGACTGAATGGGTGCGGTATGGCCATACACATTTCTCAGAGGCTGATCTCCCATCATTCATTTCCATTATTAAAAAATCAAAAAAGCCCTGGAAAGCACACTCTCCCCGTGTGGATGGTCACATTCCTCACATATACCCCCCAATAGTAGATAGTATCATCCCTACACCAGAATATCATGTAATAGATAAGTTATCAAGGGGCATACACGCCTTCTTTCAGGTTGTTGTTAAAAAAAGATCACTATATAGCAATAAATGGAAAGTCAGGTGAAACAGTATTTCACTTTTAGAACGTGTTATTCAGTGCCAGAGCTAGAGAGGCCACCTACAGATAATTAAAAAATACACACACACACACACGTACACACACACTTACCCATACACACACACTCAATCCCGTGGAAGCACAGGCAATCAATGGATCACAGGCTCAATTCACATAACATCACATTTAGGAAGTCAGAGAAAGAATTCAATACCGCAATGTGAACACCCACACACATATAGGCTGCCTTCACTTTACATTAGATACACCAGTTAGAAACATGATGTCCTGCTGAAATACAATATATGAGATCATGGAATGCATATTATTGTTGTAATATGAATGGAACACCTTTTAAGAAAGAGAGAAGGGATTGTGTTGTAAAAATGTATATAGATGAGAGTAACTAGATTTTGGGGATTATATATAGAAGCAAGGTAAGGATACCTTGAATTCACTGGCCCAAGAAGAGATAGGCAGGTTGCACACTAAAAAGCTTCATATAAGAGTGGTAATGATTCCTACTGGCAGAACCAGGTAGAAGAGAGTGCATCAAACTCCCAGAAGAGGTAATAAAAAGAGAGGAGACTACATCCACTAAGGCAGTGGAGGGAACTTACGTAGGGGGACAAAGTGAAAGTGTACATATGTAAGGGATTGTACTATGTTAGTACAGGAACATCATTTCACCAAAATGCCAGGGGTAGCAGAAGTGACATCACGCACCTTTGACCCCTGATGACATCACAGGAAGTGATGTCATTTGACCCCACCCCGAAGTGATATCGCGGGAAGCGATAGAACATGACCTTTCACCCGTTGACAAAACAGGAAGTGGCATCACATAGCATTGAGCACTACAAAAAATATGGTTACGACATCACTATAATGTGATGTACATTTCATACAGGAATGGATCGCCATATGTATCGTTAAGATCAGTGTGTATAGGCCCATATTATTAAATTACTGTGAATGCAAGCAGACGTCCATGACCAAATGATAATGATGTGTTATTATATAGCATTTACGATTAAGCACTTTACATAGAAGAAATATACACCCAATATCACCCAACCTGTGTTGGTACACATTTATCGAACTCAGAAGGATGAAAAGCTGAGTTGAGGCGTTTAAGAACAGACAAAATCAGTGACTCACCGCCGGAAGTGTGCCTGAAATAAACCTTTAATGAGTCTTGCAATTATTGTATAGAATTCCAGAAAGACAAATGATTTGTAATTCCTATTCTTTCTTATTTAGGGTCAGTGCTGAAAGTGTTAGACTTGTGGCCCTCATGCTCTTATTTTTCTTCTTTTTTAAGGGGCCTGAACAAGAAAGCCAGCCACTCCAGAAGTAAAGAGCCACATGGTGCTTTTGTTTTTTTAGAGGTCGCAAGGGAGACCACAGAGGTTGCAAGGGAAAGCTCAGAGGTTGCATTTGTGACCTCTGGCGACCCCCAAATGACGTCCCTGTGTTAGTATAAGAGTTTGTGTTGTGTTAAGACTAATACATATGAGATGATAGTAAACTATTAAAACTAAAGCGCTTAGTAAGAAGTTCCTAACCAAAAGATTTATGTCAATACAGTGGGTAAAATCAAATAATAAATAAAGAAAAGAACTTCAAAATATGAATATTAAAGCAACTATAACATAAAAGTTGATAGAAGGTATAAATAAAGGAACAAAAATAACATTATGACATAAGGTTGATGGGGAAAGGTGTGGATAAAATATTCTGATTTTCAAATAATGAGCAGCAATGGATGGTGCCTGTTCACATTGATCGGGGTAATATAATTGATAAAATAAAGACAATTAATGAAATGCCAGTAAAGTTTGGACAGCCAAGATTGACCTGTCAGTATGAGAGTAAGTAACAAGAACATTATTGATATATTTATGTAGAAATGTTGATGTATGTATTACAGATGAAAAGTTGCCATTTTTCTAGCACTGGAGGAATGTCTATATGGCCTTAACGGAGTATAGTGATACAATGGGAAGAAACATTATGAAAAAGGTAAGTACTAGTGGACAAATAGAGAGAGAAAGGGTAAGTACCAGTGGGCACAGCAAGTGTGTGAATCACCTCATTCATCATTATTAGGAACCAGGTGAGTACATAAAAAGGCAGTAAGGGAGACAGTATTTTTAAACAGATAGCATCTTTTCCCCAAGAAATGTGTAAACAGGTGTAAGCGCAGAATAGTACATATATGTGAGTATGCCCATATCTAGTGAAGAGAATGAAGAAGACTTTTGGAAGGAAGGTGGAGTAACCTTTTTATGATTATGGTGATAGAGAGTATTAAATGTGTATACCTGGTAAATGCATGACACTGTAGTGATAGGCAAACATTGTATGCCTATATGCCATACTTGCAAGCACTTAATAGTGCGGATGGAAGTGGACAGAAGTGGTCTGTCGTGAAGGAGAGGAGAGTCTTTTTTCTGTGGCTATTGCTGTTGAAGGTGGTGCTTACCAGGAGAAAACATACAAAACATCGAAATAGCGCGGAGCGCAGTATAGACGGACGTGGACAGAAGTGGTCTGTCATGGTCCGTTGTGGGTGTAGAGTGGCTGTAGACCCTCCTCGGCGAGTAACAACAAAAGGGACACAAAGGTACGATTCTGCGCACTTATCTCTCACAGCTCCATTTGTAGAAAGTGTTGTGAGGCTGTTTCCACAGTGACTCTTTGAACCGTGGCTTTCACTTGATTCAGAATTTCCAACCTCGGATTCAACTTTTGTCTCACAGTGCCCTAACTGACCAAAAACACTCTATATACTCTGAACTCCGATCCTGAGACTTAAACCATAAACTGTGCAAATTAGTTGCAATTCAACTCTGCAGTTAACTGTGCTGTCTGACAAACCTGTGATAATGCGTGTGTCTTGTGAGCCACTGTACCAAACTATCTTGAGCATGGTTGCAAGAAGAGGCTTGCAAAGTCAATCAGCCGGTGACATGGCAACACAGCGAATTAATGAGTGGAGCCCGGCCTCAATCTTGAGAGAGGACCAAATGGTTGCTGAGTTAATGACAATCCTAGGGGTCCCGAGCCATCAAACACAGTGTCCACAAGTGGAGAAGAACCCACCAGCTTTGGGAGCGGATTAAGCTCTGCGTCTTGGAGCGTATCCAAAACACTTAAAACCGGCATTTAAACCCCTTACGAAGTTTCGAGGACATAGCTCATCACCACACCCTCAAAGATGCCCAATTGTTGGGCCAACAATCAGGTTTTTTTCCAAAGTTTTAGACTTAAACATCACAACTAAGCCATGAGGAGTCATATCCCGAGCAGCTCTGGATGGCTCTCACATATACGATTTCAATTAAAGAAATGGCATGAACGATTTAAGCCTGAATTAACACAACATGGAATTGGATGGAGAACGGCTTCGTGGGGACAGTGTTATGAAACCCACATGTGATCTATCAATACAGGGTTCACCAAGTGACCTTACTAACATCATTGATAGGGACCGGATGCATATCCCTGGGTCAGGCTCTATAAATGTTGCAATTTGTAATGATTCAAACTCCATCCATCATATGTTGGAGAAGTGGACTTCTTCAACTCTATGCGCTTTGAACATGGTCTTGAGCTCATTTGTATATGACACTATTTGGGATGAGGTCAGAACCCACACGTCCATGTTAGCCGATTTAAATAAAAAAATAGAAGAGTTGGTCCCTATGAAAGGATTGGGGCTACTGGTGGACAAATAATGGATCAATCTGGAGGATTTATAGACATTGCAATTTCTCACCCTCCGATTTTAATTTGAACTGATTAAGTTGAAGAGTTTAGATCTTTTAATGAAAGGGGAACCCTCATGGTGGAAAACTTCAAGGCTGATGTTACATCTCAGGCCTTCATAAAATCGACATGCCCTGTGACTGCAAAATAGAGAAAGAACTTAATTACAGGATAAGATCAGGGGAAATGGCCAACCAGATAAAGAAAACAAGAATCAAAGAACTGTAAAAAGGAAAAATGGGGCGGTTCAAACATACATTAAAAAAGTGTTTTTGAGGGAGGGTCCAAGTCATAAGAAAACTAAGGGCCTGAGAATGGAAGTACTGGCCTCTTGTCACCTGTGATTGAAAGAACGGAACCTGAGCAAGATGTTGCCCGCTGGCAGTGCCAGAATGTAAATGTGATTGACAGTGATAAAAAGATGTACCTCAGCAGCGCGATCGAAACGCGCCGGTGTGGACTCCTACAAATTCTGATCTTCAAGCGAGTGGGAGTAGGGGGAGCGATACATTGATCGCATCCTCTGCTACAGAAACGGGTCTGGATCTCTGAGGATTGAGGGGCCCTCTTCTTAATTTAACAACATTGCCAACTGCTGCACGCAAAACTACCTGGAGGTGGTGCAACCCAGAGTTAAACCTGGGGCCAAAGAATGATGTGGGCACACAAGGAACTGTGTTAGCTGAGAATGACCATGGGTGTCAATTGCGAGTGAATGTTATCATTGCACCCGGTGATGGGCAAAAGGGAAAAAGGGAATGAGTGATATATTGGTGCATGAAACTCAAAAACCTCCTATTATTTATTTAAAGCCAGCAACCTTTCGCTCAACATTAGAAAACCACTTGGGGGGAAAACCCTGTCCGTTCAGAGACCAGTGAGCGATCAGTGCAGAAAAGCTATCGTCAGGTGCCCCAGTGATCATTGCGATTGAAGTCTTTTATGCATATTAACCAGAGGGTGATTATGAATGTGAGTGTAAAAAGAAGAAAAAGAACGTGACACCCTTAGAAGGGGCGCCCCCCTGTTGGCTGATAGAAATAGAACCCTACCTAACCACTCACCGGAAGAAGGTGATTTCCCCGGAAGCAGACTGAGGACACATATGGGAGGATCAGTCCCTCCTTTGAGTATATTTGAAGCAGAGAGGACCTTGAATGGAAATGTGAATCTGGGGGATCTGCTTAGAAGAATGTATCAACTGCATGTAGCAGAGAAAGTGGGTATATGTATGACTAGAGGGGAAGGTACTCACTTGATGAATACTCAGAACAAAAATATAACAACAACTCCTGGCACGACTAGATTCTATCAGAATGTGCAAGTTCATAGCCCTCATGAAGTAGGTAAAATGACTCGGGGGTGCCAGATCATACCCTCAACCCAAACAGGAAATGGGTTCAATTGAAGGCCATGGTTTGAAAATCATGATCACCCATTCTTTTGGCCAGGAACATACGCTCTGCTTAAATAGAAAGAATGCCATCTTAATCCTTAGTGAAATTCCGATCTTAGGAGCCTTTGTGTCTCCTGACATTGAGAGAATTGAATGATTTCTTGATAAGGGGAACACAAACTGCTGTATCTGCATCTTAACGCAGAAATGGCGTTTGACCTTATTCTGTCTGAGAGGAAGAGTCTGCGTGACCATGGTTTTATGATTGCTGCCATGAATGAAGAAGTGGTAAGAGAAGGAGAGAGTGAGGGAATGAAAGGAAAAGAGGATTATGTGTACATGAATGATACCCATTGGCAAGCATACTCCTCGCCCAAAAGAGTCTCCAGTAAGACCAGCAACTGGGCAGCCGTTATCTTCAACTTGTGGGGAAAATCATGCTCAAATAGGACAAATGTGTAGCCACGCCACTTTGGGGGACTCTATGGAAAATACTGATAACCAAGGGTGTGTAATAGGAACATGGCCCATTGGGGGCTGCGGTAAATTGATTCAGGATAGGGCATTCTTGGCAATGTTAAAGGATTACCCCATTTTGAGCTTCCAAGAGACCAAGGCCTTAGATGAACTAGTTTGGGATGGGAATGTGATCTTCCAACACGAGGCGTTTTGAGAGAACGGTGGGCGGCAGTCGGGAGGTCTGTGCACACCGATCAAACATGGTGACGGAATAGTAGCGACCGTATTCTCTGATGAATATAGAGGTGTGATGGGGGTAAATCTAAAAATGAAAGCAAATAACAGAGAACTAAATATACTTCTGGTGAATGTGTACTGGCATCCTGCCCAGTGTGAACTCTCTGCCATGATAGAGGCACTGGATGGAATCTTTGAAAGTTACAAGGATGCCTATCCAGTCTCTGGAATAATAATGGTTGGAGATCGGAATGCCCTCTGCCTTATCGGCTGCTATACATTTAGAAAAAGAAATCGATTTTACAAGCCAGCATACCTTACTACTGATTGAATATGGCACCCTATGGAGCGATTTCTGGGAGGGCTGGGATCTGATAGTTGCAAATGGTCGGAGATATATCCCCTCATACTACATGGCGCAAAGCCAAGCAAAGCTCCTGGCTTGACTACATCATAGTCACAGAAAATGTATTCTCAATCTTAACCCTACCGGAGGTTATACATAATCACTTAAGGGATCGTGATCTTGTGGCTTTGCATCTAAACTTAACATTCAAGTTACCGAAAATGAGACTATGCAGAAATATCGGTGCGAATCAACGAAAAAACAGACTTAAGTCGAACGAAAGGAGTCTTGCGAAATTCAATAGAATTATTAAGGAATTCTGGTACTTGACTAGCTATCCACAGAAAATAAGGAGTGAGTCGGTTGAGAATTTTTTCTGATTTATACGGGATAAGACTATAATCCTTTTGAGTATTAATCCTACCAAAATGCGTTGTAGTCATCCACTTGCGAGAAAGGAAAACTTTAAAGCGCAGAGTCATACAAACATTAAGAATGGCGTTCCTTAATTAAGATGAGAAAAATGAACAGATTCGCCTGGAGAGACAGTTTTACAGAAACTGGATTAAGAGTCATAAGCATCTCATAAGGCAAAAAGATGGAGAAAGGATGTTAAGTGCAGTTGTGCAGAGAAATAGCAGGAATTTCTGGAATATTGTCAACACGAACTGAGCACGCGCATCCTGAAATTATGAACCCCATATCAGATTAGGTCTGGTGCAAACATGTGAAAGAACTATATAAGAATGTGGCTGGAACAATCCCACATGTAAACTTCGATGAACCTTGGAAACTGGACATATCGATAGAACATTCATTAAAAATCATAACATCTGCTTCACATTCCCATGCCCCTGGACCAAATGGCAGATGTTCTCTCGTGCTGAAGAATAATGCAGCGAAGCGGGCTAGAGTACTGCACACCTTATTGCGAGATATTCTGGCTCGAAGGCCTTTCCCTCGCTCCTGGCATTCCTCAGGTGTCGTACCCATATATTAGAAAGGTACCAGAGTGGATCCTGTGAGCTACCGTCCCATCGCTCTCCTCGATGTGGAGAGCAAAATATTTGCTCGCTGCGTTTTGAGGAGTTTGGAGGAATGGATGACCAAGACCTGAAGACTGTCCAGTATCCAAACAGGCTTTAGGAAAGGGGAGGGACTGATGCCAGCTGATTGCAAATGTAGACGATGATAGATCAATCGTGTATAGAATTGAATGACCAGTGTATTTGGCCAGTATTGATCTGAGTCTCGCATTCGATAAAGAGGATCAGGCGAGACTATGGTCAGAGTTACTTAGCTGGGGAATTCCGACACAGTCGTTAGATATTCTAATAAACCTGCATAGCAACCCAGGTCTGAAAGTGCGACTTGGAGCAAGTGGTGAGGTATCAAGGCCAACGGACACTGATGGTGGTGTATGGCAAGGGTGTATTCTGGCCGCCGCCTCTTAAATTGGCCTTTGTCAGATATGGGGGAGGCGCTTGTGGAAGCGCCGCTTATTGCTCCGAGGGTAGGGGGAGAGCTGAGCTTGTGGGTCGCATACGCTGACGACCTGTTGATCCTTGACAAGACCCCTATTAGTCTGCAAAGACTACTTTACCATTTCTCTGAGTATGTAAAAATGAACAGCCTCTCAATAAATATAACCAAATCAATTATTCTGTGTTACAACAGGAAAGAAATGAGAAAAACACATTTTTGTTGGAAACTCGACTCCATAGTGTGTTGTTTTCCCTGCTATGATGATGTCGGTGGAATGTGGTGAGGTCACTGTGCTTGGAGTGTTGTTATCTGAATGTGTGTTCCTTGGGGGACAGTTGGAGATAGAGAGCTGGCTGGCAAGGATGTGCCGGTGTTTCCTACTATGAATGTAACTAATAAACCCTTATAACTTACACGCTGGCTCAGGTGTGTTGATGACGGGTCCACTTTGTTACACATAGCAATAGAAATAACACTGTGAATAAAATACTTAGGGTTTACCCTATCAAGGGCAAAGGAGCCCCAGATCAAGAAGTCAGCTTTGTGGGCGCGAGGGAATCAGTATATTGCACAAATGAAATATATTAAAACATTATTTGCCTATTCACGTTTCAACCCCTGATATAATTCCATACAGGCGACATCGTCCCTTCTCTGATATATGGGATAGAAATCAAGACCAGGCTGAGAAAATGGAAGGGAGTACATTAGAAGGAATGAATTGGAGGGAGGTGCTTTTGATTCCATCTTGTGTCCCGCACTCTATCCTTCGATTTGAATTGGTGTTGAACTGAATTTCTGGGGGTTTCCTGTTTCGGCTGCTTGTTGGCCTGGACGTCTCTCCTCAGTGCTCGCTAGTCGGTTTCCCATCATGCCTCAGTGTACTCGTTGCACTTTGCACAGGCAGGTCAGGCTCTGGGTGTGTTTCAGTGTGTTTCTAGAGCAGTGTACAGCAGTGCTTTTCATTGTTGCAGTGTCATCCCCTTCCTCTTGGTGTTTCGGCGCATTGTCGCCCTTGATACGTTCAGCACATGTAGTGCGTCTTCTTTGGTTTGTGCTTTTTGCTGCAGCCCCCTGTGTGGTGTCATTCTGTGGGAAATCTGTGCTACGTGTTTGACTGATTGGTCAATGGTGGGTTGTGGTCATGTGGTTATTGAGTCCTTGGGTACAGTGGACGTTGCCTGTTGCACTGCAGTAAATGCTGCTGGCGAGTGCAGTTGAGTGCATAAGGGTGCCACTGTGGGAGTCTGTGGAGCGGATGCTGGGCTGCCTGCGGTGGTCTGGTTGGCCCCAGTATTACCTCTTTTTCTTCTTCTCTCTCCATAAGTGGCGCTTCTCCTCTGGTGGGCTCCTGTTAATCCGGACCTGTCTCTACTTCCAGCTGCGGCTTTCTTCGTGCGCTCTTCCTCTATGGCGCGAGCGTGTCTTGTGAGGCGTTGAGCGCCTGAATGTGTTCCAGATGTTTAAGTGCATTCATGAATTGGGGCATGAGGTCCCACTGGCGAATGCAAGCGTTGCTTCTCCGGAACTCAATTTCGGGGTGAGATGTTTCAGCGGAGCGCCTATGAACACATGCATCTGAGAAGGTGGTGTCCCTGGTGAGGCCGGCCCTCTGGGGGAGGCTTCCGCCATCTTCCCATGTGCCATCTTCAGGGGCTATGCCATACCTCAGTGCCTCCCCTTCCAGAACCCCCTGATTGCTGACTCTGGTTCTATCTCTCCTCATGACGTCCCTTTAGGGGGCAGGAGGTTCCAGGTTCACCTAAACGCTGTGGATGGACTGGTGCCTCTTTATCTTGCCAGAGCGCCCTGTGGGTAATTAGCCAGTTTGGGGGTTCTGAGAAGTCTAATTTACTGCCTTCCCCACAAAGATCAGGACGTTGGAGGCATCAGATGCTGTAGACACAAGAGCGGGACACTGATGAGAGAGGGCAATTGCCAACTAAGGGCACACTGGTGGCACTTGCGGGGTGAAATTGGTGCGGTGGGTGAAGTGTCATGCCATTCGAGACTAGGAGCATACACCGTTATACTTGAATGGCTAAAGTTCCAGGGGACACTTTACTGCACCCACCCGTGTGCGCCTCCAGGATAGGGGCATCTTTGTGGCTCACAGGTGTTCTTGGTCCAGGCCCTCCAGGCTCATGGATGTACAGTATAGAGGCCAGGACAGTGGAATGTATCAGCACTTGTTCTCTTTCCTCCGCCTCTTTATTGATGCTTTTCTGTTTTTCGTACTCTGGGGCTACTTTCTAGGCAAGCTTGGTGGCCCAGGAAGGACCGGGTCAGTTCTCTCTTTGAGAAGGAACTATTTTGCGCTATTGGTGGAAGTTACCCTGCCTAGTCAAACAGTTGCCATCGAGGGTCCCTGGAATGAATTCTGCACAAGGGTGGTTCTCCTATCCCCTCATCAACGAATGTTTGGGTCTATACCAGTCATGGGCGAATCCTCACTCTTTGACTTCTGACCCTTTCGCTCTAAGGCACCAGTAGATTTCAGGAGAAGAATACTGTTTTTTAGAACCTGTTTCCTTCTTTCTGCCCCTTCATCTAGCGATTCTCTGGTTCATGAAGGTCCTGCCGAGCGATATAGAAGGTTTTGCTTGTGGCAGAAATGCCAACATTTCCTCTCCTTGGTCTGAGGGCGTGAGCTTCTCTTCACTGTTTTCCGTAGCACGAGGACAGTTGGGGGTGAGAGAAATCTTCACCCTCGAAGAGAAAATTGCATGATCGCACTGCAATCAGCTTTCGTCCTATCCGCAAAATCAGCATTATGGTTCCGCCAGCACTGAAATGTCGCCCGGTTTTGTGCGGTTTCGCGTGGAGCGCGGGGTTTCCTTCCCATGTTAGTTTCGTGTAGCTGAGAAACATCACACAGGTCTTTTTTTTCCAATTCATGCTAGTTCCATGCAGCGACACGAGAAACGGTTTGTGTTTCTTTCCATACCGTGCTAGTTTTGTGCAAAAATTTCATGGGGGTGGGGGGTCTTTTTTTAATCCGTGCTAAGCACGCGACACGAGAAGCATTGCACAGGTCTTTTTTTGACCTATAGAGTAGTTTTGTGCAACGGTACAAGAAACTTAGCACAAGTCTTAGTTGATTTATTGTAGTTTCGTGCAGCAGCATGGAAGCTTTGCGCAGTTTTCCCCCAATCCGTGCTAGGTTCGCATAGTGGCACAAGAACCGTTGCACAGTTTTTTGCTTGATTTGTGCTAGAGAAACGTGTCGCTCTGTTCGATTCGTGCTGTTTTCGCGCAGTGGCACGAGGAACATTGCATGGCTCCTTTCTGTTTGCGAGATGACACAAGAAACTTTGCACCGCTCTTTTTGACATGAAGGTGTCGCGGAACGACAGATTCCCCCGAAATGAATCGGAATCGTACAGATTCCGCTTCGACGGCTGGCAGAACGGAATTTAACAATTTTTTCCAGCCCTACTCTCAGTTGTTACACCATGTTCATCTTCAAGATATATGGCAACGTTTCCTGTATGTCTGCAGTGGTTGTTTAGAAATGTGCTGATTTTCTGAATCACATGTGTGTGGGTTTTAGAGAAAAATCCTGGACTTGATCACAGAGCCATACAATATGTATCTCACTTAGAAACAGTCTTCAAGTAACTAGACTCTGCTCCTACCGAGTCCGCTGAATTCACCGCCAGGGATTGACAAACCAGTCTCCACGTTGGCTGCCTTACCATACACCCTGCTACCACAGACGCCATCAGTACATGCAAGTATCCAAGTAAACACGTACACACTTAAAGGTATAATACATTCATTATTTCTTTATACACAAAGCTATTTAAAGCATCAGTTGTTACATTAATCCCAAGTCAGGATCCAATTCAAAAAGTGAACAAAAAAGCAGGCGAGTAATTAATTCATATTTTAGACATGTTCCTGTAGCCGGAGGTGAGGTCCGTGGAGGTCAGTATAGCATTTATATAGCATCACCTTTGCAATATTGATTTTCCAAGGAAGCAAAGGTAAGATTTAGATCAGAACAGACTGATAGGTTATAAGAACAGTTAGATTCTCCCAAAGGGATGTAGGCAGTCTATTATCCCAGCATTAAAGTGTTCAATATTTAAAACCTGTGAGGGAACAGGCCCTGCCAAAGCCAATAGGTTCAGAAGGAGGCCTTTAGGGAGCCAGGACAGCCAAAGTCAATGGGAAAGTCAAAGGTCTGATGCTCTTCGTAGAAAAATGTTCTTAAATAGAGAATGTTTAACAAAAAATTACAGCAACTCAAGAGGAGTCACCATTGGAAAGCACAAGCTGTAAGGCCAATGCATGTACGTTGAGGTGAACTTAGTGTAGGGTTAAATCACACTCCCAAAAGTAGGAAGCACCCCAAATGGTGAAAGTATGGCATACCACAAGTCCCACAGTACTTTTGAAATGAGGAAGTTGTTCCAGCTGGATGCTTTCTGGATGCAATGCAGTAGACACTTGTTCCTGGTACTTGGTCATGGTTACGAAAGGGTGGACGTCTGGTGGGTTCCTGTGGCAGCACTCGAGAGAGGGACTCGGCAGCAATAGATTTCCATCAATTCAGAGGCTCTTTGTGGTTTTGGCCCCTTTTCCCAGTGCTAAAGAAAACAAAAAGCTCTGATTAAAAGTTCCTTGATCCCTCGGTCCTGGACTCTGGTGAGTGGACTCTGGAAATGGATGTCATGCTACTGTAGGGTCCTCTGGATGCCCACAAAGATTTGGATGGATTTTCACTTCAGAAGACAATGCACTCACAAATGGTCGAGGTACCCTGAGTATTGGGCTTCTGCATCTTTGGAAAGTCACAGCAAGTTGGGGGTTGCACCAAAAGAGAGTTTGTCTTGAGGCTAGCTGGTCTCATCAGCCTAAGGGAGGAAGTCGTCCTTTACAGGTCTTCCCTGTCAATTCAAGAACGGGGTCAGCACAGCTGCAGGGCTTCACTGGGCACTTCACGGTCCAGGAGACTGCTGGCGTCTTCTCTTGTCTTCTGCTTCAGATGTTGTGCTCCAATTTGACTCTGCTTCTAGTCCCAAATACCTTGGTTTTTATGCAAGTTCCCATTCATTGACAGCATTAGGCTGTCAAACACTGAGCTGGCCAATCGGAACTGGTTTTGTTCAGGCACACCTCGAGACAAAGGACAGGGAAGTTTCGGGACCGCCTCTCACTTCCTGCCTTTCCAGACACTCTGGAGCCTGGGCGTTTACCAGTGTTTACTAGACTCCATAAAACAGTAAGGAACATAGAAAATCATTGTCAGGAAAACACATATTGAGAAAAAGGCCCCACTCACTCACAAACATTAATAAGCCCTATGTCCAGCAAAAGAGATGGAGGTCTCTAAGGTTAAAGGGAATTGGCACAGAAAGGATAATTCTCCCTAACACCCACCTTATACTACCACCCTTACCTTTTCCTTTAGAGACTATGGGCTGGGTAGCCCTGGTTAGGCTACAATACATTCCCTTCCAGAAAAAGCTTTTCACAAAGAGATGTGGTGCAGTATTAAAGCTTTGTAACATTACACAGATCAAACACACGATCTGCAAATGGCTTAACTGAAGCAGGTGCTCTGAGGCCAGGTGAACGTGGCTTCTGCTCCGTACCAAAGCGCGCTATCGACCGGCTGCCCATTAAATCTGGGATGGGGTGTACACAAGCATAACTCGTACAACCTTTTAACTTCATAGTCATTGGTTAGTCCCATTCAATCTTTCTTGGCCTAGTTCAGTGGTCTTCAAATTGTGGGGCTGAAGCATGTCAGGGGGAGGAGGGGGCGCAAGGCACTGGCAACGGTGACTGCTTTTAATAGAAAATATAATCAGATATGGCATCTGGGGGCGAGGAGCAGCAGCAATAGTTTTTGCTCAAGGGGGGACTTGGCATAAAAAAGTTTGAATCCCTCTGGCCCAGTTTCTAACAGTTGCTCCCGTCGGTACCTCTATAGAAGACATTCTGGAAAAGGTGGGCCCTGACAACAGTGGGAGCGGCAAACCAGGGGTGCAAATAGCCTGCCCTAGCAGGTGGACTTGCCGAATTGAAGATAAAGACTGTGACGAGGAAGTTGAGGTGAGAGTAATACAGATTGCCAGGAAATAATGGAAGCACAAGGGCTCGCTTCCTGAAGTGCTTTTCACCCTGGCAGCCAGGGGTGTTGCTAGGTCGGGAAAGGATCAGGGGCTAAGCCAATGTCAGGACTGGTGGGACTCGGGGCTAGCTAGAATTTTGGTTGCGGAACCTGAGTTTCTATCCGGGGCTACAACCAAAAGACCCGGGGCTATAGCCCCCTTAGCAACGCCCCTGCTGGCAGCCCCTGTTACCATGACACCTTTTGCTCTGCACCTAGTGCTCCTGAGACCCCAAAGGAGGAGGGTTTTAGGCGCATTGTCTACTTTTACCACCCCAGTCACCATGTGCGTAATTCTAGGGGGGGCAGGAGTGTTTGTCCCCCCCAACTTTCATGGCACACCTGTTGTCCCCATTTAATTGGCTTGGGCACCTTTTCTTCGATGTCATGTCCCCCCCAACATTTTCAGCAAAGTTACTCCACTGCAGGTCACTGCCTTATGTTTCTTCCCTAATCTGCACAGCACTGAATATTTTATTTGCTTTTCAACTGCCCACAGCACTCACCAGATCCAGGTCTTTCATTTCGGGGAGAAAGGGTCCCCCTTGCAGATGCTGCCTGTATCCGTCCTCATCCAACCAGATTTAAAATGTATTTTAAAACGTTTCACTTCTGAGGTTACTGCCCCCTCTGCTGGTGAAATGGAATATGGCAATTGTCCTCCTTCCAACTTTAAAATGGCCAGATCTGATAGAACATCACACCATTAAGTAGGCTAAAGAGTGGGCAAATAAACTGTGGCCTAGTGCCCTGTGTACCAATCAAGAACAAGTATCAGCCGAACAACAGAACTGAGCCGCCTGCTGTTCTTGTAAGTATGTTTAAGGACCAGCTCAGTGTCACGTAAACCAGGGCTGAAGTCGAGGGTACACGCGGAGGGACGGAGTCCACCCACTTTTTTCAGAGGATGGACTCAGTCCCCCTCAGTTAAAATGAGGAACATTGAATGTCCTCTTTGAGTTTATGGATTAAAGTTGAACATGTGAATTGAACAATCGTCCTCAGGTTAAAAGACTGGACACTTCACCACTGCACTATATAACCTGATGAAAAATAGCAAACAACTAAAGATAAATTGTCCCACTTGGGTACTGCAAGTCCCAGGGCAAACATTTGTATTGGTTCTTTGAGTTTAAAACATGCACACCTTTAAATGCCATTCATCCTGTTCAATTTGGGTGGTTGTGCAAAGCCAATTGAATTAAATGTGCATATTTCACCTTGGTATGCTAATTTCTGGTGACATCACATCCCATTGCATTTGCTGATGAGTCTCCCCACTTTAATTTTTAGGACTTGACCCATGACGTAAACTTAAATATCGGTCTGTCCCAGCGCCTATTAAAGAAACACAGAGCTGGAGGGTAGGTGCCCTTTATATGCTGCTTTGGGGGGCAGCGCCATGGTGCAGCCGCACCCACTGAGCGCACTGCGAGCTGCTGCTGCATTGGACTGTGCAGTGAACTATGTATTACGAAAGGTACACTGTATGCACTCCAGAACACACAGATAATGTGGATCAGAGGCCAGGAGCCACTTTAGGGCGATGCCAGACCATTTTTGTGGGCAGGGGTGCACCTGGCCTCTTGGGGGAAATTAACTTGATTGTCAGTAGAACATGTTTTTTCTACTACCTCTCACTAGTAATCTGCAATGGAAAGTAACTGGTGAGCAGGCATTTGTGAAATACTGTAAGTCGGATTAACGGCGACAAACTAGTGAGCACTATTTATTCATTTTTTTACATTTTGACAACGCCAAACCCGGGAGTATCACAGCGTTAGCATAGATAAACTAGGCAGGAAGGTACAAAAGAACATTTCTAATCATATTTGATCAACATCCATGTTTTGGTTCCATAAGCAATGACCTATTAGCAGGCATATCGGCAAAAAACCTAAACAGACTACAAGTCACACAGAACAATGCTCTCCCGGCTGCTCTCAGCATCCCAAGAAGAGGGCATATCTCCCAGGCCAGACACTCAGCCCAATGGCTCCTGGTCAAAGAGCGGATCACACTCAAAATCCCCACCCTCACACACAAATGCCTCTCTCTTTCGGCCCCGTCCTACCTATCAGAGACCATCTCCAAACCCTCCTCCTCACGTCCCACCAGGACGCAATACATCAACTTACTCCATATGCCACACATCAAAAAAGCCAAAGCCGGTGGCCTAAGCTTCCCCTACATTGCTGCCAAGTCTTGGAACGCTCTACCTGCAGACATTAGAGCGGAGAACTCACTCCTGATTTTTCATAGGAAACTTAAGACCTCCTTCGTTGCACAATAATATGTGACACTCGCTAACCTATATAAATATACTGCACTGTAAATTTGTACAAATGTCATGCCTGCTCCTGTAAATTATGTATTACTCGTGTATATGCAACTAAGATATGTCTGTAACAAGCGCAACAATACCCCCGGGCTGACGTGCGCTCTACAAATCTGAATACATACATAAATAAATAAACAAATAAATAAATAAATAAATAAATAATAAGGCAGGAGCGGTGACCCAGAAGCTGACTCCTCCAGCTTTACTTTTCTTAAAGCGCGGGGTGAAGAGTAAGATACTCAAGTTTCATCTAAGCAGGTGCGTGTGTGCCTTTACAGTGATGCAATTGGTTGGGTACTGGGGAGCTTCATTGTGAACACATTGGTGAGTAATATTGAGGGTTTTGAATTCTAGCCAGACTTTGATGGGTAACCAGTGGGCTTTGCATCTAACTATGGCTTTATTCTGGAGAAGTTGTAGTTTTTGCAGATTGGTTTTGGAGGTGTTTTGTGAGCAAGACATTGCACTAATCGAGTTTGCAGAGGATTAATGCTCGTCCTAGGGTGGGGCAGTTTTTATCAGTGTGAGGAACTGTCTGTACAGAGACATTATTCCAGCTGTGTAGGCAGTGGAGAATGCAAGCACATTAACCTGTCTGTTCATATTAAGGTCGGTTTCCAGGTGAACCCCTAGAGTTTTTATTTGCTTGGATACTGGGATGGGAGTACCGTCAATGAGGAGGGAGGAAAATGCTGGGTCCAGATTTCTGAGTGTACGAGGGGAGCCGATGATGAGGAGCTCTGTTTTCTCATCATTCAGACATAAGTTGTGAGAGGCCATCAGCGGAATTGGTAACAAGGTCGCCAGAGAGCAGGATGAGGAGCTGAGTGTCATCAGCGAAGTTAGTGTAAGTGATGTCATTAGTGTCCAGGTGATGAAAGAGAGACTTGCAGTAGGTGTTATAGAGGGTAGGTGACAGGCAAGAGCCTTGTGGTACACCTAGAGGGGCTGGGATGCCATCTGCCACAGAGTCTCCCATAAACACTTGAGTGGTACGACTGCTAAGGAAGTATTTAATCCTGGCAGCAGCTTCCATGGAGAAGTGCAAATATTGTTGCAGTTGTTTCGCAGAGGTTGTTGTGGCCGACTAAGTCAAAAGCCATGGAGAGATCAAGGAGAAGGAGGATTGCTAGGTTGCCTGAGTCACGGATAGAGTCTATTTGTATTTTTAGGCCGAGGAGGGCGGTTTCAGTACTATGTCTAGGAAGAAGCCTGATTGTCTTTTACCAAGAAAGTGGTTACTTTCAAGGAATTGTTGGATTTGCAGATAGGCTGGGTGATCTAGGATTTTTAGGAGAAGAGGGACAGTTGTGATGGGGGCATAGTTGGTGGGTGTAGCAGGGTCAAGGGATTTTTTTTTAGACTGGGGTGACCATGCTGATTTGATCAAGGCCGGGACTGTGCTGGTGGCGAAGGATGCGTTGGCAAAATCAGAGATTATGAGGGTGAGGGTGGGGGCACAGAGTTTCACAATATGTGCAGGGCAGGAGTCTGCCTTACAGTTAGATGGCTTGAGGGTGCTGATGGTAGCAACGACTAATTCCGGAGAGACTGGGCTGAACATGAACAGGGGGAATGGGGACATGGGCATTCAACTGTGGGGCATAGATGACCGTCTTATGCGATTTGCTTGTGAGCAGGACTTTTTTGGTATTGATTTTGGATACTAGGGTCTCAATCCTTTTGGAGAGGGCATTTTGTATGGCATTGCCCCAATCTTTAGTGGCTTGTGTGGTTACTGCAGGGAGGACAGGTGTTTCTAGATCTCTGGGTATGGCAAACAGTTCTTCACTGTTGGCTCTGGCATTGGTGGTTCTGTCGTTGTAGCTATTGGATTTGTGGGTGAATGTTGGTTTTTTAAATTTTGAGCCAGGGTGGCGAGGGTCAGGTGCGTTTCAGGAGCGTTTTTTTATTTTTATAGAGACGTTCGAGGGCTCTCTTTTCTCTACGTAGTCCGATCAGGTCCTCTGTGAACCAGATGTTATTCATTTTGTGAGGTTTGGGGACGTGGATTTGAGCGGGGAATGGGTGTCAATGGTTTGAAGAAGGCAGTTGTGGTATAATTGATCTAGGTCTTGCAGTGAGTGGTTGGAACCTGGAACGTGAGAATTGGGGACTGCAAGGAGAGTGGGTTTCGGGTCATCGGGAGGATAGCACAGCAGAAGCGTGCGTGTCTTGGAAGCAAGACCACACGGAGCAACAACAGGTTCGATCCCCGGGTCCGCGCTTAGAGACCTCTGAGTGTTTAAGCAAGCGCATTATAAATACGTAACTAAGACAAAAAACAAAAAAAACACAATTACGCAACTAAGAAAAATAAACAATTCCTGTAACAGCGCCTCGATGCCTGCGGGCTCTGTGAGCACTTTATAAAAGTAAAATAAAAAAAATCGTGTTGTCGTTTACGTGTGTTGCGGACCATGATGGGATTAGGAATTGGACAGCTTGGAGAGGGAAATGGTGAAGTGGATGACTGAATGGTCTGTCCAAGGGACTGGGTCAAAGCACATGTCGCTTAGAGCGGAAGACAGCCTAGTGTCACTCCTTGGTTGTGTAAACTTCTTTTAAAGCATATGCAGTCTGCACTTGATGTATTGTACTGTATGGAGCCCAACAAGACCAGTAAGGCTTCAAGGCGCTAAACAGAGAAAAGTGAGGCTGAACATCCAAAGTAGACCAGGAAAGATTTCAATTGTTTTCAAAAAGAAATGAAGTCGGGAGTGTGGAGAATATGTGGAGGGAGGGTAATCCACAGAGAAGGGGAAAGCACGGAGAAGGATCTACCTCCTGCTCAGGCCCCCTGGAAGCGATGGACAACCAGCAAAGACTGGTTGGCTAATCGAAGAGACCTGTTAGGTTGGTACCTAACAATTCTTGATTGAAGAAAAACAGCCCTAGCATGGTGGATGGTGTGGTGGGCCATACACAAGAACTTAAACCTCCACTCTGCGCCTAACTGGGAGCCATTCAGGTGGTAGAGGAGGTCCTGAGAATGAGCCATTTTAGGGGCATTAAGTGCAGACCTAGCCACAGAGTTTTTAAGAGTCTAGTCACTAGACTCTAGTGGCAGCAGTCAACTTTTTTGGACCTAGTCCCGAGTGGAAGAAAGGGGAGAAACTTCTTAAGTACTTTGAGCTTAGCAATGCCTCTCTACATCCAGAGGACATTATTTTAATTCCAAGTAGAGATGGTTCCGTGCAAGGACCAAAAGATGTGGGCCAGTACTCCGAGGTCCAGGATTGCCTAGCGGAGAAAGGACCAACCGCAAGGATCTCGGTTTTTCTCCATTAAGCTTAAGCCAATTGTTGGCCATCCATGTCCCATGGAGGGTCCTCCAAAGGGGAATTCGAAAGAGAATCTGCTTATCGTCCACATCAGAGAAAAATTGGACACCAAAGCTAGAAATTAATTTAGCCAGAGCCATCATATACAATAATATTCCGTATGTTATGGCTTTTAGGGAATGTCCTTTTCATTTCTTGTATTTTACTCATAGTCTTGCGTTCCTATTGATAAATGCAGGGCTGCAAGCACCAGAATGTCACATCTTTTCAAAGATAGATTACCAGAAGTTATTTTTTTATTTGATGATGACAAGGAGGTAGGATTGCCATTTTACATGAATACCAGACACTTCCCACTTCCCCCAAAGCCTTCATGCACCATAACTGCAATCCCCCAACCCCAATAGTTGAATTGCATTCGACTTTTGGAGATGATGAATTATTTTTCACACTTTATCTTTAATATTATCCATTTTTAATTTCCCGGACAGGAGTTGGTATTTTGGTCTTATGCTGTTGTTTTCAAGATTAAGCTGAGCGGCTACCATAATGTTGATGACACAGGGGTGGGGTGGGGGGGACATGAGTCAGGGCCTGCTGACAGGTTGCCATCAATGGGATGGGGTGGGGGGACATGTGTCGGGGCCTGCTGGCACGTTGCCGTCAATGGGGGTGGGGTGGGGTGTGGTGGGTTGGGGGGGACATGAGTCGGGGCCTGCTGCCAGGTTGCCATCACTGTTGGGGGGGGACATGTGTCGGGGCCTGCTGGCAGGTTGCCGTCAATGAGGGTGGGGGGAAATGAGTCAGGGCCTGCTGGCAGGTTGCCATCAATGGGGGTGGGGTGGGGGGGACATGAGCCTGCTGGAAGGTGGGCCTGTTGGGTAAGAATTTATGCAGTCACACTGTCTGAGACTGCACAACACTTGTCTGCTTGGTATTAGGTAACCCACCTTTTGGTAATAGGTCTGTACTACACAAGTTGGTAGTGTGACTGAGCAGCCAGACCTATCTCAAGAGGGGTCAAGGTGAGCTGTAGAGCTGTAGCAATGAAATTCACAAATACAAGTATCCAAATAACACTTACACTCAAGGTTTCTGTTATAAATAGTTATTTATTTAATTAACATCCATTTTTAAATAAGCGTTCCTTAAAAAGGCAATTGGTGTAAACATCTAAATATACTTTAAAAATACTTTTCAGAATCAAGGCAAGTTAGTGGATAATCTTTGGATATGTTTCTTACACAATTCCTACACCCTGAGATGACTTCAATCACAAGGACAGTAATGGCATTTATATATCTCACTAGTTATATGATTCTGAGGTTGCAGAATAGAAAGGTTTAAGGAAGGAAAAGGTTAAACACGTTCTCAGTAATTGTGAGGACAACTACATATTCCAATGAAGTCTAGACAAGCCTTTCCCAGCAGTAACAGTTCAAAACAAGCTACCACCTATGAGGGACAAACAATATCAAAGTCAATGGACTAAAAGAGCCTTCGGGGAGCCAGTACAGTCAAAGTCAATTGGAGCACAGTCTATGGCGCTGTGGCCCTTCTTAGTTCAGAAACAGTCTTGCACAAAGTTAGAGAGTTTGTAGAAAATCACTTGTAGAGTAACAAGCTGTTAAGCCTGTGAGAAGAGAGTTGGAATCGAGTAAGCCACTGCAATTCCCAAATGAGAAGAGCAGAGCTAAAAAAACAGTGCGGTAAGTACCCCAAGTCTAAACAGTGTCTCTGGTTTGAAGAAGAGTCTTCCAGCAGGATTTTGTCCTGTTGCAGCGATGCAGACCCCTGTTCCTGAGCCTCTGTCATGGGGACAAGATGGAGAAAGTCTGGAAGGCTCCCGCGGTGGTACTTGGGAGGTCGTCAGCAGCTATGGACTCTTTTCGGTTCAGCGGCACGTCGTGGTTTCAGCGTTTAGTAAACAGCACTGTTGCGGATCTCGGATACCGTTTGGGCTTCCATCACTCCTTGGGTCCTGCACTCTGGTGAGGGGGCTCGAGTTCTGGACGTCCTGCTTCTGGAAGGTCCTTATGAGACTCCTGGAGCTTCTAGCCAGATTTCAGACGTTGCACTCGACTATGGATTACTCGACCCCTGGCACTCTGTTCTTGCAGCAATGAAGAAGTATAGCCAGACAGGGAAGATGGTCCAGGGGAGTTTGTCCCACTAACCCAAGGGGAGAAACATCCCTTCCGGAAGTTCACTGTCAAATTGAAAAAGGAGTTTCAGCATAGCAGCAGGGCTTTCCCGGGCAATTCAAAGGTCCAGGAGGATGCAGCAAGCTTCGTTCATGGTTTCTTCCTCTGGCATTTCGGTGGTCGACTCTACCTCTCGTCCCAAAGCCCTCACCTTTTAAGCAGGTTTCTCCCATTCATGGACAGCCTAAGCTGTCAATCACACAGCATGGTGTCTGTCCTGAAAGGACAGTCAGCCTGTCAATCAGGACTGGTTGCATTCAGGCAATCCTAGAGGCAAGCTGATGAGTTTGTTGTTCCGGTAGAGTTCTCTCTGATCGAGTCTCTTGGCATGGTCTCACCCTCGTGGTGATCTCTGGACTATTTCTAGTACCATAATTCAGAATTGTGCCACAGTGTGCCTTTTTTCAGTGTAGTGTCTTGCCACAGGTGAGCGGGTATTGTTGGTCCTGAGATTACTTTTGTGCTCATTGCAACGTTCCTTTATTTCCCTGGCAGTTTGTCCCACATACCCGGCGAGCTACTCATAACAAGAGACAGGACTGTGAGGTCCATGAAGCTACTTCCAATGCATTGAGCTGCTCATGTAGACACACCATCTGACATCAGATACGATGTGTGCACTTTCCTGAATATTACATCTAGAACTGATGGACATTTAAATTCATGATGTGTACATCTTTACCCAAAACTGAATTTCTGTTTGTAGGGCAAGATTGGCAATATGAGAGGACACTCCCCTCACCCAGTGAGATAATACTTGAATACAATTCCCTCTCTCCATATGGGGGTATCCAGGCGGCACCCACGAGAGGTAGGGAACCATAGAACTGAACTAGAGTTAATGTTAAGATTTGTAAATAGGAACAATATAGCTAATCAGCACTTTGATCACTGTTTTCTCTCATCCCCTTAGGCAGACTTGCAGAAATATCTACGAAAGGATTAGGAAATATGAAAAGTAGATGAGATTTTGCTCCTGATGAAGGTATTTTTAAACCCGAAATGCGTAGAGTTCTTTTGTGATTAGAATGTTGAATGTACTATTGTGTTTATATATGCACTATGGACAATATGAATGGAATATTGTAATATGACCAAATCTCATTTGCAAATCTGCAAATATAAATCTTATGAAAGAAATCTCCATCGAGAGAAATTATTTTGGAAAACTTGCAATTGAATTGTTTGGGTATGAACATAGAAGTGGTCACTCCACTTTAAATAATCATTTGATACAAGTACATTAGCACACATAGAAATATTGTTTGTTTCATCAATCAACCAGAGTGTGCATGGGACGCAAGTGTTCCACAGATCGTGGACGCCGTTTTCTTCTGTTTTCCCAAATATTAAAATGTCATCACTATAATTGAACCAATTATTCACATTATGAATCACTCTCCTCAAACTCTCCTGAAATATCTCGGCATCCGAGCAGATGCCAAAACTAAGGGCCTCATAATACAGAAGGCGGTAAGGGTTAACGGTCACCGGTAAGGGTACCGGTGACCGTTAACCCTTACCGCCTTACTACGAGGTCCCTTTGTGGGACCTGACCTTAACAGCTGGTGCAATTTGCGGAACCGTAATTAGCTCCTTCCCCATTCCCATTATGCCCTATGGGGCAAAAATGGGAATGGGGAAGGGCCATGGAGAAAGGGGGAATTACCGCCCCGCCAACCTTGGAATGGGGTGGTAATCCCCTTTCCTCCATGGTGGTACCGGTATGGTACCGGCGGCAACCATGGTGCTAATAGCACCATGGTATACCGCCTATCGTGTAATGAGGCCCTAAGTCTCTTGTATCTGAAGAGCCCAATCGGCGTGGCAAACGTGGTGATGTATCAGGATTGTTCATCTATCACGATCTGACGATATCCTTTATGCAGGTCAAGTTTTGAAAACGCCTTTGCTCCATTTTGTAGGCTGATAATATCATCCAGGTGCATTCTGGGATGCCTCTCATGCCCCATTGCCTTAGTCGCTTGGTGCATGTCTACGCATATGCGTATCTTGTTGGTGGATCCTCTATTGGGAACAGCAACTATTAGGGAGACCCATGGAGTAGGAACGTCAGCGGGTTCAGTTATGCCTTCGTTCTATAGACATCATGTTCCTCTTCCACAAGTGGTTGCAGGTGTACCAGAATCCTCCTCGGATGTGGAGTAACTGGCGGTACAGATTCATCAATGTGAGGTATCACAGGACTTCCTTTCAGGCACCCAATGCCTTCAATCAAGATCTGTCTGGCCAGGAACCTGCACTACATATTGTATGTCACTGCCCTGATCTCCATCTCGATGGCTGTGGGGTGATCAAGTAGGTTGCTCTCATGGAACTCTCCATGGAGCATGTGGAACTCGGCTTCGGTGCACTTCTTTTTATATCGTAGTGTTGTGGAGAACTTTCCATGATTTTGTACAGGCCCTTTTGCTGCCCACTGGAAAAACTTCAGGTCAGACGGATTTAGTTTGGAGGAGACACCATTTTGAGGTATGCTAACACATACATAATGTTCAGAGTGGTGCCAGTGTCAATGAGAAATTTGGCCTGGTGGTCTCCTACCAGCAGGTTGAGGTTGCCTTTAGGTGCGGTTGTCACACCATTCATCGTGTAGGCGTAATCACGCTGAGTTTTTCTCTGGGGGTGAGAGCAAAGATGACCTACCTGTCACTTGTCTAACGTGGCGCACATGGTCTCACCTCACACTGCCACTGCTGCATGCACTGAACTCTTCTTTGGGCGGTGTAGAGCTGTACCCCTGCAATCGTCCAGGCGGAGAATTGAAGGTGACAGCCAAGTGATTTTCCCAGCTACATTTGATGCAGGCATGTCCGAATGCTTAACTCCTTCTTGATGGAATAACGTAAGAGCACATCGATAACATCTTCCAGATGACCCAGGTCCTCTGGGCATGTGACTGCCAGTGGGTCCCCCTCGGGCCAATGATGATGCCCGGTAGATTTGCTCTCTCCTGGGCACTTTACAGGTTTCATTCTGTAAAGCTTGTGCATCTGCTCTAGATTCTGTCCTGGTCATCTGCAGTATGGTAGCTAGCGGGAGAGGTACTTGGAGTAACTTTTTCCTGAATGACGATGCCAAACATCCCGCTATGATTCTCAGTTGAATGGCCTTTTCATTCAAGAACATGTGAAACTCACAATGTGCTACCAACTTGCGGAGACGAGTTGTGAAGGCATCCATCTATTCAACTCACCAGCTGGCACGCAATGTGAAAAAGGTGTCTCTCATTTAATGGTGAGGGTTGAAATACACACTCAGCGCTTTCTTGAGGCATGGGTATATCTTAACGTCCTTTGGCGGGAACGTGGGTATGAAGTCTTCTACCTCATCGCCGACCAGATTCACTAACAACCTTCTATGAAACTTGTTGGGTGTGTTTTCATCATGGGGGGGCAGGTAGTTTTCAAATCCCCTTATCCACTTCTCCCAGGGAGGTGCTAGGGCTCGCTGATCATTGGAATCAAATGGCCCAGGTTGATGAAAGGCTGTTGCACTGCACGCGCGTCTTCTTCCTTTGGCTCACCTTCTGACATCGTGGAAAGTAGTTGTCCTTGTGAAGACTTCAAAGACTCCGTTGTCAGGAAGTCTCATGCACTTGGGGTACATTCACAGGAATCCCACCTTCGTCGCCATTGTCGTGTTCTACATGTGAGAAAGAGGCAGGAAGCTGCAGTAGAAGCACTGGAGGGAACTGGGGCTTAACGATAATGCGGTGAAATGAACACACAGAGCCGAGAAGGTTTCAACCTTCCTTTATTCTGCGCGCCGGCAACTGCATCGCGCAGGCTTCCCTTTTGGCGCACGCATGATTCCCTGCATTCCCATTGGCAGGTGTCTCTTGTGATGGAGCTCAGCCGCTCTGCTGACTGTGTCCTCTCCAGGACACGACAAGCACGACCGTCCCTTTTCTATACCTTTGTTGGCTAACTCCGCTTCTCAGTAATGAAAGGCGGAGCTATGTGGATGGGTGGCCAGTTTGAAATATAGCCTTTAAAAGAACCAGGGGCACCAGCGCAATAAATGACAGATAGATATGGGGAAAATGCTAAGATCTGTATATCTAAAAGGCACAGAAAAACAGTTAATAGCTTGACCTCAAACATTTCCCCAATTGTAGGGTCATGATAGGAAGGATACAGAAATGGGGCCCAGAACCAACTCACCCATGACAAACAAGAAATGTCAGAAAAGGAATGGAAGTTGTGTTCCCTATGGGCGAAGACAGAGCTGAAAAACCAAGCAAGCTGAAGCTGGAAAAGAAAGTGCATGAGTAAAATGTGGTTAAAAGGAACGAAGGAGAGGCACTGCAAGCACTGCAGTCCCACTGCACCTCGCAGCGCAGCAGTGACTCTAAACCAAAAACTGTGCGAAGACATCACCAGCCACTTCAGCAATGAAGTGTCAACTGTACATCATTTGACACTTACCTCTGAGTTTTGCGCGTGTTACAAATGAAATAAATAAATAAATAAACATCAGGTGATCAGTGCCCATGTCATGGAAACCCTCAGAACCATCTCAATGAATGCACACAGTGGGCCTGACCACGGGTTGGGCAGTAGCCCTTAAATGCTGCGGTTACCTTGTTACTGCTGCATTTAAGGGTCCGCCCAATCTCGAGCCTGGCGTGTTTATCCCCAGTTTACAGCTCGGGGTAAACACACTGGAGAAATGCCAATTTTTGGTGCAATTACCGCCGGCTGTATTGCAGCGCAGTAATTGCGCTGAAAATTGACACAATTGGGAATGGGAACCAACAGCCCCCAGCCCATGATCCGTCGGTAATACTGGGTGGGGAGGGGTTAGAGGTAGTGGTGGTAGAGAAAGGCACTGAGGGGAGGGGTTGAGGGGGGGGCCCAAATAAAAACAAAAACAAATTGAAGCAACATTTCGAAGACAATTTTTTTCCGGTAAATTAACATGGAACTGTATCTATTTTGTCATTGTCATTCCCATATTTTCTGAGGTTTTGTAAACAAAGCGTGACTATTACTACGCGGTGAGTATTTTACTTTCCCCTGTGGCCGCTATTTTTTTTCGCTTTCTCTTTTTACCTCATTTTGTAGTGTATTATTTTCTAATTTGCAGCTTTTGTTTATTTTGAATTGTGTTGAGCTCGCCAGAAAACTGCACAAAGGCACTTTGCGGCAGTGAAATGGGGTCCTTCAGCCGCTGGGATTGGGCAATGCTGCAGGGCCTCACAAAGCGAGGCAGGGTAACTGCTGTAACCTTCAGCAGGCCCGGATAGGGGCAGCCAAACCTCTCCCCTTCACTGCTCCTCTCCCCCTAACCCCCAAGTCGAAGAGACATGCAGTCTGACCTACACAATGCTGAGGAAGGGTGAAGTGTGAACAATCACTTCACCCTTCCTTCATGCAACAAGGTGCTAAGCGCCTAGGCAAACCAACAGGCAGGCAGCGACCAGGTTCATAGACCTGCCCCCCCGGGGGGCCAGATAGTCGGCTATCCGGCCGGGGGCTGAAACATAACAGCCCCCACTACTACGCATAACAAAGACCCAGGGCTCTCCTGGGTCTTATAAATACAGAGCAACATGCTCTGAGAAAACACAAACAGTTTGTGGACCCTGAACGGGGACCTAAACACACAGTAGGTGTACTGTTTACTTAGTGCCTTCCAAAACCTTTCCTTCTTTAGCAATCTTTAAGTTCGCTGTATCCGCAGCGTCTTACTCGTCTGATCATTGTACTGCTCATGAACTTTCCGCGACCGCGAGCGAGCAGCGGTTTGTTGAACAAGCAAACACAGAGCGGGGTTTCCACTTACCAGCGCGAACGAAGAAAACTTCAGCAAAGCCTGGCAGAGGCAGCCTCTGCGAGAGACTGTGTCAATTTCCAAGGTAAGCCACAAATGGGAACACTGTTTCCAATCGCAAACAGTTTAATTTAAACATCCGCAAGACAGCCGCTTGTTCCCGGCTTTTTGAGCACGCGCAGCATGTATCATTGACTTCAAAGCAGCGAATGTGATAACCTGAAACTGCTGGAAACCCCGGACCGGGGGCATTATTCATAGGTCTCTGTAACGTGCTACTGCTTATTTGCTCGAATAGAGAGTGTGCACAGTTTATATTAACTACTGCTGCCATAAAACGATCGGGTCTTTACTAAAACCCAGCCCAAAATTATTAAGAGCTACACTCAAAAATACAATGGAGTTTTGGTTGGGAAGCCAACTGAATAATCATGCAAACAACATAGCAGTTATCCAGCACGGGTAACCCCAACAACAAAATTCTAATTAGTCACAATAGCACAGCGAGAAGAGCTCGCGCTTTTTGACATCCGTGCAGAACCTACTCATCCAGGTTCGAATCCCGGCCGGGAAAAACCCAGCCCTTTGTTTTGATGCAAAAAATGTATTTCAGCAAGTACAAAGTTTAATTTGACATCTGTACAGGGACCGCTGACACAGGTGCAAATCCTTACAGGGCCAAAAAACAGCTCCCCTTTTTCAATATTTTTCCTTTCTAATCAAAACAGGCGGAAAGGAAAGCATGGGTCCCAAATGAAAAACACAAGAACCCAAAACACCAGCACAGAAGCCCAAATCGCCCCACCTGCTGGCAGCCCTCGAGGCAGCAGAACATTACGGTTGGCAATGGGTAAGAGAAAACATGTACAAACTACCAAGGGAGGGGATCCCCTCGCCGCCCAGTCAAGATGACATCATACCTCCATCAAAGAGACAGAAACTGACAGATGGCCCTAGAAAAGGTAACAAAAAACTGGCAAAATAGTGTAATAATATGTCAGAAATTCAACAACTATTGCAGGAAATGAGGGAGAAACAAGTTCCCCACACAGGGGATCCGGGCTCACAAATCATAATAGAACCCTTGAACCTATCATATTGGTGACCCCCACTACACCAACAACAACACAAATAACAGCCCCAGTCACATCAGTGACACAACCTCCAGCAACGCCAGCGGCAGCTACCGCAACTGCTCCGGCAGTGGCCACAGCAGACCCAACAGGTGCCTTGAAAGCATGGGCAACCCCCAGCACGGAATCAGTGGGGCAAACAGGACAGATCAATTGCAATCCAGACATAGCAAAGATCTGCAATGACCAGTTAGAGGCAAAATTGAAATTCTTCCAGACAGAGATACTAAATAGATGTAAAAGATGCCTAGCATGGAATATTGATACCACAATCAAAGAAGCCATATTGGCCAAAGAATTCATAGAAATATTTTCACTGATAGAAGCCCAACGCAAAGGTAAGGATGCCTTCAGGGACCCCAAAAAGATAGAAGAGAAAGCCGTAGCCAGAAACGCCCAAGTAGAGCAAAACTGGGACAACTGGCTGCAGGCTTTCGCCATCCTGGCAACAATTTATGAGGAGAAATTAATGATGGCAGAAAATTATGGGATAAAATAAGAGAAGTAAAAGTCGCTCATAAAGGGAAGACCTGGCTAGTTTATGACATCAGATTTAGGAGAAGCATGTCGGAGTGGCCAGCCATAGAATGGGATGAGGTTCAAAATGATTTATATATGTTAAACACTGAGCCTCCAGCAGAAGAAGAGGTACCACAGAACTTCTCCAAATATAATAAAAATACCGAAGGGGCCAGGAACAATGACAATGACAAGCACAAAAAGAGCGAACAGCCTTTTCGGAAGAACCAGCCATGGGGGGCGAAGTCTAATACCCACAAGCAGAACAAAAACCACTCTGCAAAAACCAACATTCCATGCAGGAATTTTGGAAAGAACCAATGCACCTGGGGCAAAGAATGCTGCTACAAGCACAGTTGCACAAACTGCAACGGCGACCACGCAGCAAGTAATTGCACCAGATTACCGGCCAAAAATTCAAAAGACTAGCAACAATCATCCCCCGCCAAAACCCAGACTTGCACCAGGCAGAACTCCCATCAACCCAAACAATTTTAGAGAAGCAACTACCCAGACAGAGTAACCAGCGAGGCAATCTGGCTGGGCTTTACCGAGGGCTTTAGGATCCCTTTTAAGGGTACGGGATCACTGAACATCCTATTAAACCTAAAGGCCACCAGGGACAACCCCCAAATAGTGGAGAACAAAATCAAGAAAGAACTGCTGTTGGGCAGGATTTCTGGACCCTGGGATCACACGCCCCTCAAGGATTACGTAATATCACCTTTAGGCCTGGTCCCTAAAAAAGAACCAGGGAAAATGAGGCTAATTCACCACTTCTCATACCCTAAAGGCCAATCACTAAACGACGGCATTCCGCACACGGAATCCGTAGTATCCTACACACAATTCCAGGAGGCAGTAAGACTCATTCAAGAATGTGGTAGGTACGCCCTGATGGCCAAACTAGATATTGAATCCGCATTCAGACTCTTACCAGTCCATCCAGATTCCCAGCAATGGTTAGGTTTTACTTTTAATAATAAGTTCTATGTAGACAGATGCTTACTGATGGGGTGCGCAGTTTCCTGCGCCCTATTCGAGCAATTCAGCTCCTTTTTCCAATGGGCTTTTCAGAAAGAGAGACCAGGGGCCAAAGTGGTACATTACCTCGATTATTTCATGGTTATGGGTCCAGCAAATTCAGAAGGATGCCATGGGGCCTTGAGGGAACTAGAAAGAATGGCCGCTCAGTGGGGCATACCTCTAGCAATAGAAAAAACGACCAAACCAGCCACCAATATAATTTTTCTAGGCATTGAGATTGACTCAGCTCAAGGACTATGCAAGATCCCGAAATCAAAAATTGCAGAACTCCTGGAGAAAATACAAGCCCTGGCGATAAAAGACAAGGAAATTCAATCATTAGCAGGCAGTCTTAATTTCGCTGCCAGAATAATCCCGCAAGGGAGGTTCTTTTCCAGAAGTCTGGAATTTAAAACCAAATCACTTACCAAACCCCATTTACACATCCGACTAGGTGCAGAGGTGAAACAAGATCTGGAAATTTGGGGGAATTTCCTCAAAAATTTCAATGGGATATCGCTGTGGCGAACGCCTTTGAACACATGGACAAAAAAGGTCCTTTTCACCGATGCAGCTGGGAGCAAGGGTTTTGGAGCCATACTAGATTCAGAATGGGTGGCAGGCCACTGGCCCAACTCATGGCAAAAGACAGGGTGGACAAAAAACATCACCCTCCTAGAAATATTTCCCATCTGGCTAACACTACACATCTGGGGCAGGCAGCTAGTGAACACGGAACTCTTGGTCTGGTGCGATAACATGCCAGTAGTAGGCTCCATAAACAGAAAGTCGACCAAATGCCCTCTAGTGCTGAAAGTCCTACGAGCCATCACAGCAATCACACTACAGGAAAACATTGTAGTCAAAGCAAAGCACATCGCCGGGCGGATAATAAAATAGCAGATGCTTTATCTCACTTTCAGTGGCCAAGATTCCGGGAGCTAGCGCCGCACGCCCAGGAACAGATGACCCCGATACCGGCGGAATGCTGGGATATAATGAGAAATCAATAATAACGGCATCAACGCCAGCGCCAGAGAGCCCAGGCCGGGATGCCAAACAAGAACCAGGCACCTCAAAAACTGGTGTCAGTAATATAACGGCATCAACGCCAGCGCCAGAGAGCACAGGCCGGGATGCCCAACAAGAACCAGGCACCTCAAAAACTGGTGTCAATAATATAACGGCATCAACGCCAGCGCCAGAGAGCCCAGGCCGGGATGCCCAACAAGAACCAGGCACCTCAAAAACTGGTGTCAATAATATAGGCATCAACGCCAGCGCCAGAGAGCCCAGGCCAGGATGCCCAACAAGAACCAGGCACCTCAAAAACTGGTGTCAATAATATAACGGCATCAACGCCAGCGCCAGAGAGCCCAGGCCGGGATGCCCAACAAGAACCAGGCACCTCAAAAACTGGTGTCAATAATATAGGCATCAACGCCAGCGCCAGAGAGCCAAGGCCGGGATGTCCAACAAGAACCAGGCACTTCAAAAACAGGTGCCAACTCCCTAGGCTTCCTCATGGAGATGACAGAGAAAGCACTGGCAAGCACCACCGCAGCTCAGTACAGTAAGTGCTTGCAAACAGTTTTTAAAGCCACAGGCATAGAACACGTAGAGTTAATAACAATTAAAGACATAGAAATATTATGAAAATGGGCACATGAACAGGGTTTTAGGAGAGATTGGGCCGAAAAACACTTAGTTGCAGTCTCATATTTTTCAAAAATACGGGGTGATTCAGACCCCACCCAAAGTGCCCTCATTGCTTATGCATTAAAGGGTTGGGGCAGATTAGAGGGCCCCCAGGTAGACACCCGCCACCCCCTTGATTTCAGAAAACTGGTACAAATTGCAAACCAGCTGGAAGCTATATGCTGGCATCCATACGAGATGATACTGTTCAGAACAGCCTTTTTCCTAGCATACTTCGGGGCTTTCCGTGTGGGATAACTCATTGCATCCAGCACCAAGGCCAGCAACGGGCTGGGCGTCATGGAAGTCAGGGTCAGACAGGAGAGTGTCAGCATAGAAATCCAACAATCAAAAACCGGGGCAAAAAGAACCATCAACATTTGTTGTATCGATGAGGCAGTAAACTGCCCAGTATGTATTACCAACCTCTACTATGCACAAAGACCGGGGGGAGGTTTTTTTATCCACAAGGATGCCTCAGCACTAAGCCGCTACCAATTTAAAGGGGTGCTGATGAAAACAATTACCAATGCTGGGTGGGACCCCAAGGGTTTCGGCACCCATTCCTTCAGAATAGGGGCCGCCACCTCATCATGGCAAGGAGGTTTAGCCCCACAACAACTGAAAAACATAGGGGGCTGGTAATCAGATTGGTACATCAGACCACAATTAATTTAGCCAGCCATCCTCACCCTTTCTTTCTCCCCCCCTTCATACAGAAACACCAGGCGAAGGGAGGAACACACTTCACTCAGCATGGATAGTCGGCCACTCTTTTATCTTCAGGGCGGACCGATGGGCAGAGGAGACCAAAGAAAGGCCACCGTTCCGGAACACCATTTCCTCATGGTGGGGCTACAGAAGCCTACGTTGGGCAGAAATCCACGAAACACTAGCAGATCTAGTCGCATACAGAGACCCACCAGAATTCCTGATCATACATCTAGGGGGCAATGACCGAGTATCCTTTGGGAGGAGTAAGTTACTTGAGGACATGTGCTCATCCCTTGCAGGCATCTCACGTAACTGGAAAGGAACAGAAATATACTTCTCGGCCATCCTACCCAGAAAGAAATGGCAAGGGGCCAACTGCTACAAATCTGTAGACATTTCCTTACGAAAAATCAACAGAGGGTTAGAAAAATGTTGCGCGGCAAGAGGGTTGGGTTTCATAAAGCACCCAGCCCTCACTTTGGGTGACCCTGACCTTTTTTCACAAAGACGGCACCCATCTATCAATTAAGGGCATGGAATATTTATTTCGTGAAATTACAGCAACTCTAGCTTCCAGGGGTTGTAAATAAGAAATACTTTTGGGGGAACGCGGTCAGCCGTCAACCTGCTCACGTGTGGTGGCACGGGCCAGAGGGGGTAACCCCAAGTCCCGGTGCCCAAAAAGTATGTTATTTATCATGATATGTGATTATTGTTATCTGCATAACCATATCTGTACAATAAAACCTACAGCCTTTTATTGCCAACACCGACAAACAATGTGTGAGACAAATCATTCTGGTGAGGGTATGGGATCGGCATGCATCTGGGTTCAGCAGTTATGCTTTCCTAGCCACTGTCCTGCCGATCATGATGCCTGCCTCGGTACCGTTGCACACTCTGGGGGTGCGAGGGAGCAGTGCCTTCCTTGCCGCTGCTTTGGATTGTAATGCTGCACACTTGTTCTGAGAGGCGTGAAGGCATTCCTGACCGCATGGAATAATCCCAGTGCCAGTGGTCTTTCCTTTCCACAGACATCACCAGGTCACAGAATGCTTTCCTGCAGGCCTCGTGATGCGCAGTATGGAACCACCGCCAGATTTTTTATTTATTCTCAAGTGTTGCAAAGTAAGGATTTTTCTGGTGCAGCTTTTGCTTTCTTGCTCGCTGTGCAATGTTGGTTAAATCACTGGGGTTCCGTTTTCACTCTTTCAAGAGGTTTCATTTGCAGTATTTGACAGGTCTTGGTTCTACATATAAACACCTGCTTCCTAATTTCAGGGCTCAGCCCTGCTTGGCTTGCGGTTCCAGTGGAGGCAGCCTGTGGAATGCCTCACGTCTTGGCTGTTTGCCACCTAAGTGGCTGCAGCACTGGTATTCACAGCTCTCTAAAGTTTAAACTCTTGATTAGAATGTCTATTCTGTTTCCTTTATTGTCACGTTGACGTTTGTGTTTCGGGGTATGAGGGCGGGACAGGAGGCGAGGGGTGAAGTGACGGTGGCTGGGATGGGATCAAGTCAGTGTGGTTTAGAAGGAAAGGAATAAAGAAGTGTGTGAAGAGCCCTTGCGCGGCGTGGCGCGCCACCCAGGCCAGGCTGTCCCTCACTTGGGAGCGTAACCACATTTATTTCCATTGTGTTTCTCATTTCCCTATTTGCAAACATAACAGGCCATGGTTGGTGGCTGAGCTAAAGCTTCTTATTTTATTGTAGTTTCAAAATATCCCATTATTTTTATTTTGCAGAGAAAATAAAGAAAGGTTTAGCTCAGCCACGAACCATGGCCTGCAAGATTGTGAGGCTTGGAACTCAACCACAAGACCAAACTGCCCTTGTGGCTGGGGCAGAAAAATTACATATTTAACCGTCATGAGGCAACAGTCTGATAAAAAAAACAAAAAAATAGGAGAAAATGGGTGCACCGAAAAAAAAAAATAAAAAATGGGCGCACCGAACTGGCGGCGGCGCCAAAGCGGCCAAAGCTCTCGCCAGCTACCACTTCTCTGCTCCATCTCTCCTCCCACCCCTGCCAGCTACCACCTCTCTCCTCTAACAGCTCCCTCTGTCCCACTGTCATGCAATCTCTGCCACTGTCCATGTCACGTTTGAGCTAACCTAGAGCATCTTTGCTGCATAAATATCGAGCACTTCTTCAAGGGCCCACGATGAATGCACCTTTTGTTGTAAATGAAAATACTTTGCGCTCTATTTCTTGTGTCCCTTTCTATTGCCAGACACCCCTGCACCGGCTCTCTCAAGAAGCATGACCCAATATTGTTGTGAACATATTGAAGTGGATAATTTGATGACTTCACCTATGTGGACTTCAGGCAGTGGACCAGTCGCTCTTTCTATATGCAGATGGGTGACTCCAATTACTCGAGACAGGCTGTGATCACATCTAAAGTACATTTAGATTCACCCCTCTAGTGATGGACATCATAAAGCCTTCATTCATTACACTTCTGCAATGGTTCAAAGTTAATAGTGGACTGAAATTCTTATTTGCAGCCTGGCTGGGGGCGCTGGGCAATCACAATGCTCAGTGTACTGTGGAGAAAAGACAGCGTATATTTATTTATTTAAAAACACACTTTTTTTCCTGTTCTATTCGGATGGTGCTTGCAGTGTTTGTGCCAACTCCCTGGCACTGTGGAACCCGAAGCATTAGGCCACGATTTGCTGGCGCCAAAAGATCCCGCGGCGAAACGTCCCAGCGCCGAACTGGGCGTGCCAAAAGGGGCGCGCCCAAACGACTCCTGCGCCGAAGCGGTCGCGGTGAATCGGCCCGCGCCAAACTGGCTGCGCCAAATCGTCCTACTCCGAATGGGAGTGCGGTTCCTCCGATTCCTGATGAAAGATTGCCACCTGGTGGTTCTTATGCAGAATGCAATGGATTTTCACACGAGTGTTGCTCTCGTTCATCGCTTTTTAATTTCACACTGCTCGATGAATTCGCATCAGCAAACTTGCAGCGCATGCGCATGACATTCTAGACTCTGAACTGGCACGAGCATTTATTAAATGATTGCCCAGTGGTGTAGACAAGCTCTGGCCTAGGCCAAGAGACAAGGCCTGTTCTCTTTTCACCAGGGCTCCACATGTCACTTTATATGCACATTACATGCACAGGAGCTGCTGTTATTAATGAGTTACACGAATACTGCTCACTGGCGCCGCCTACCGGCGAGCAGCAGGCACCTCCATGAGCTCTCCTGGATACAGCCCCTCCATTTGTTCACTTACACGCCTCACTTTAGGTCACGACAAATATGCAGTACTGACCCATTCCTGGCTTTTAGGATCACATAATATGGAATTGTGCCCTGCTCAATTCAGAAAAAATGAAGGTGATGGCATTTAGTTCAAATGTATCAAGAAAGTTGAAGATCCTAATCGATAGGTTGTGCCTTGGAGCAAGTGTGTTTGTATGATTATCTAGGGCAGGGTAGTCCAATCCCGGCCTTGAGGGCCAGATCCATGCTGGATTTTCAGTACACCCCTCATTAATGATTTTAAATGTATGTACATTTTTTCTCATGAATATTAATAAGGGATATCCTGAATGCTCATCACGATTCCGGGCCTCGAGGCGGCGAGTTGCACATCCCTGGTCTAGGGATAAGGTTTGCAGAAGATAGTGTCATGGGTGATCCTTCCCATTAAAGCTGTGGCATCATTAGTAAAGTACACCAGCAGAGTCCACAGATTTCACAACAGTCATGGGAGAGGAGCAGTCTCCCCTACCCTTAAATTGTATAAGGCTCAGGCATGGGTGGCAAGTACGTATGGAGCCGAATTATGGGGTCTCTGTGCATATGCCCATCTTAATGTGGCTAACAATAATTTTCTGAGGGTCCTACTCATGCAGCCAAAGGGAGCTCCTATGGCCAGTCTTTATTGGGAATGCAATTTCAAGCCTATCACCAACGTTTTAAGCATCTGACGTATTGGACTAGATTGAGGAGTGCCCCAGAACTTGCAAAATACAGAGAAGCATTAACAAGTCTACAGAAGGTTTCTGGTACTGGTTACCTTTCCAGGTTTAGGTTCCTTCGCAAAGGGTTGTAGGCCCTGGAATTGACTGCTATCTGGTCTAGCACTAAATGGTTATTACCCAGATCTAGAGATTTGCTCAAAATTAATGAAAGGTCAACCTGGACTATAAAAAGGGCTTTCACAGTGCTGTCACAGGCTCTTTGTATTTATTGTCGAAGCACAAGGAGGGATTTGGGCCCTACTTAGATTGTGTGGCACCAGACTACGCTTGTGCTTCAAACCTCCAACTGCGTATGCATACTCTGAAGGTGGCTGTTTTCATGGCAAAATGGTCTATTCTGCTGGACACCCAATGCAAAGGCTGTGACAGCTCAGAGGAATGTGTCAATCACTTTTTATTTGTTTGTAATGGATATGCAGGTGTCAGAGAATGTTGTCAATTGCCAATTTTGCGCCTGAGGGAGATTAGACAGATTGCTGCTGCTGTGGCATTTTGGAACAACACCAACAACCTGAATACAATATATTTAATTTCAAAGTTTCTACATAGGGCTTGGTCAAGATGAACCAAGTTTGTAAATTAGCCTTGGAAAAGCCATCTGGGAACGTGTTCTGCATTTGCAATATCCATTGTTGTCGAACCATCGATCTGCTTCTCCTCAATCCACTCTTTCTGTCACCCCCTCCGACTGGTGTACCACTGGCCTGTATTACTCCTCAGAAAACCTTCAAAGGCGCAGACCTGTGTAGAGGAGCAGCCAAAGGCCTTTGCAGGAAGTCCCACCCCCCTACTACCTGTATGTTGGAAGCCAGAAATTGTGCCAGGCTTAACACCAGCAATTGTCACCATTGCACAGCGAATCTTATAGAAAAGATACCCACTGATAAAACCATATCTGATGCATCCTCGAAGAGACGACAACCTAATGGAGGAGTACCCCGAAGGAATATGAAAATGAGTGAAAGAAGAGCTGGTGACGTCACAAGAGGCGAGCGTGACGCACTATGAAGACTGGCTGAAGAAAACACATGGACCGTATAGGAACTGATGATGAAATAAATAATCGAGAAAATGCTTGTATATAAAAAGAAGATTGCATGTGTGAAGAGCATTACAGAACATGAAAGCCGTTTAATAGTTGTACAGGTGCAGCAACGCAAGAAGACTAAGGGCCTCATTACACAGAAGGCGGTAAGGCTTAACGGTCACCGGTAATGGTACCGGTGACCGTTAACCCTTACCGCCTGATTACGAGGTCCCTTTGCGGGTTGGTATTTTAACGCCTGCTTTTTAGCAGGCGTTAAAAACCAACCCGCAAAGGGACCAGGGTGCTAATCACGGTACCGCAATTTGCGGTACCGTAATTAGCACCTTCCCCATTCTCATTATGCCCTATGGGGCAAAAATGGGAATGGGAAGGGCAATGTGGGAAGGGGGAATTACCGCCCCGCCAACCTTGGAATAGGGCGGTAATTCCCCTTTCCTCCAAGGCAGTGCCGGTATTTTACCTTGGTCCACCGCCGTCCGTGTAATGAGGCCCTAAGTCACCTTAGAAGTTGGCTATACGCAGTGAATAGACTGCAGACGGAGCCGACATTGTATAGAAGCTAGAAATCGGTGTCATGCCAGTTTAGTCGAGGTTGCTAGTAGGTTTGAGTCCTGCAGTTTCATGGCGCTCTGGCCCTCAGCGGCTGTGGGGGAAAATGATTGTCTGTGATGGGACAGTTGCATTTTCTAAGCTTCCGAAGGAGGTATGAAGAAAATTCTGGTGCAGCAGGCTTCCGGGCACAGGAGAGCAGAACAGCAAGGGGTCTACTGCGACCCTCACCACCAGGTAGTGATGTGGGAAACACAGATGCTGAGAGAGTTAAATGAAGTTTGGCAGGAGAATACATGCAACCACAAGCAAGCAATGTCCCAAGTCTCGGGTTTGCACTCGAGATCGTAGCGGTTCTGTGGGATACCCTGAGATAGAGCTGGACAGTTCACTGGATGGCACAGGATTACTTCCAAAGGGCTTCATTCGTTGGGTAAGCAGGGGGCACTGAGAGCAGTTTTTCTCACTACTCCAAAGGGGTGAAGCGCCTTGGCAGGCCTTCTTGTTCGAAGAAGAAAGCAGGGGTCTGATGGGACAGCAGAGGGCGATGGGTGCCAAAACCATCCAAAGCATCTCTGGTGGTCTCACAAGTCCGTTGCTTTGTGCAGATGGCTTGGCTCCTTCTGTAGTTTGGCAAGAACTCAGGTGATTGACCCGGAATGGATGCAGATCCCCTTCTCTTATCCAACATTAGCTTCTTGCCAAAATCAAGGACTTCCAATCGAAGACCTGCTCTCTTGCAGGCATTCCAGTCGTGGACCAATCACAGTCAATGGTGGTCTCAGTCATTCAGGCCCTCCAGACATCCTGACACCAGTAGTGTGGATTGGAACCAGACAGTCACAGCCCACTTCCTGGGAACACACACGTGACGGGCAGAAACCCGCGAAAGAGATCGTTTTTCGCTGGAGGCTGCATGCACAAATAAGTAAAACCCAGGTTATTTGACCGGGGTGAAGGCAAGGGACAAAAAGGTCATAGGACAGAACCTTGGCCATTTTTGTACCTGGCCACAGTCTTGAACCAAACACGGTAAAATCGGTTTGATTCAGTAAAAAGATGCATAACCCTATGAAACGTAACTGATGCCACCAGTTCATCCCAGGCACACTCGTACAATCACCAAAAAATCCTTCGAGGATGTCTAGGGCCATAAAACCAAAAGAGACTCCAGTGCACGGCACTGGAAGGTACACAGTGCACTGTTAAAAAGTTACTAAAAAATGGCAACATAGTCAAAGACTAAGGGAAACAAAGATTCCCAGTGCTGACAGTTTGAAGGACATTTCAGTTTCCCCATAACAAGTGAGGCAAAGGCCCAGGGGAGTTCAGATGAAGGCTGGGCTCCACTGGAAGAAGTCAGGTTAGGATAGCCAAACAAAATCAAAAAGTTTGGGGGTCCATAAATGGGGGGAAAATTGCACATAAATGAAATGTTTCCAGACACTCGCCCTTTACAGTCTAAGGACCGGGGGAACTAATCCACCTCTGGATGAGCTTCTTGTTCAGGTCGGTTAAACATTCTGGACCACCCATCAGCATTGCTATGTTGGACACCTGACCTATGCTCAATAGTGAAGTCAAAGCCTTGCAGGCTTATGGACCACTTAAGCAACTTTGGATTCTCCCCCTTCATGTTCATTAGCCACTTTAAGGGCTTATGGTCAGTTTGCAGAGTGAAGTGGGTCCCATAGAGGTATGGCCTCAGCTTCCTTAGGGCCCACACAATAGAGAAAAATTCTTTCTCTACTGTGGACCATCTGAGCTCTTGGTCTTTAAGCTGGCGACTAATAGAGCCAATAGGTTGTTCCTTACCCTTCTCATCTACTTGTGATAGTACAGCTCCTATCCCATTGTCAGAGGCATCTGTCTGCACAATGAAAGGTCTTTGGTAATCAGGCGCCCTGAGGACAGGGGCCTGGCACAAGGAGTCTTTTAAGACATGGAAGGCCTTCTAACAATCTTCAGTCCAAGTTACCTTCTTGGGTTTCTTTGGAGTAGTGAGAGCAGTCGCAGGGGCAGCTATGGTGCCATAGTCTGCTCTGGAATTTTGGCAGTACCCAGTGAGTCCTACGAAGGCTCTCACTTGGGTCTGTGTAGTGGGGGTAGGCCAGTCTTGTACTGCTTGTACATGGCTGCGTAGAGGCTGAATCCTCCCTCCACCAACTTCATGTCCAAGATAGACCAAAGATCCTTGTCCAATCTGGCGCATACTGGCCGTTATGGTCAAGTGGGCCTTGTGAAGAGCCTGCAACACAATCCTGAGGTGTTTCACATGATCCTCCCAGGTGGCACTGAAGACTGCTATATCGTCCAGATATGCTAAGCAGAATTCATCCATCCTATTTAGAACATGGTTCACATGCCTCTGAAAAGTGGCAGTTACATTTTTTAATCCAAAGGGCATTACCCTGAACTGGTATAGGCCCTCTGGAGTTGGAAATGCTGTCTTCTCCTTGGCATGCTCTGCTAGGGATATTTGCCAATAGCCAGCAGTGAGGTCAAATGTGCTGAAGTACTTGGAGGCACCCAAGTATAGAGGAGCAGCCGAATGCCTCTGCAGGAAGTCCCGCCCCCCCTACTACCTGTATATTGGGAGCCTGAAATCATGCCATGCTTGACAACAGCAGTTGTGACTATCCCGTAGAGAGTTCTTTAGAAAAGATATCCTCTGAGAAATCCCTATCAGAGACGCTAATCTAACGGAGCAGCGCCCCGAAGGAATATGAAAATTAGAGAAAGAGGAGCTGGTGACGTCACAAGAGACAAACGTGATGCCCTGAGAAGACTGGCAGAAGAAGAGAATACTTGAACCTTATGGAAATTAATGATGAAGTAAAGAATCAGGTAACCCTAAAGTGTGAAAAGAAGATTGCACGTGTGAAGAGCACTGCAGAAAATGCAAGTCATTCAATAACTGTTCATAAGCAGTAACGCAAGTAGATCGAGTAACCTTAGACGCTGGCTATAAGTAGTAAGTAGATTTCAGGCGGAGCCGCCACTGTATAGAAGCTGGACATCGGTGTCGCATATTTAATAAACTCAGACCCACGGAGAAAGAAGTATCGAAAGCTTTGTCACCGCAAAGTATTAGCCGGAGATCGTGCACTTGAATGATGAAGCTGTTTGGACCGGTATCAAAGTTGGAGAAAGCCAAGGCCGGTTATCTGTTCTCAAAGCAGCAAACGTGAGCAGCTGAAATGCTCCTTGTCAAGGTGCAAATAAAGAACGTCATATACAGAGCAAATAAAGAACACCATGCATGCCAAATTTTATTCAGTTAAGACATTTAATTATTGCAAAATGGACCAGATCGTGGTCTCCTGTCACGTGAGCCCAGGATGAAAATAGAGTTGGGCATTGAGTTCCGAAACTACGATAAGCGTGTGCTCACACTCCCTTATATTTCCAGAGACAAGGATTCTCTGTAAGGCCAAGTTCAAAGACAATTTTCATGGCAGAAGGCATGGGTGTGGGTGATGAGAAAAGTTGGGTTAATTGGGTGGGGAGGTAAAGTAAGGTCCACTGCCTAGCACTGGGTCTGGGTCTACGAGCTACTAAGTGCACTGAATGTTCCAGACTGGCACGAGTGTTGCAACCAATTGTAGAGGTTCATATAACAAAGGTCTTATAGTTTGAGAGCCAATGATGTACCGTGTATCTAATAATTGTCGAAGATGACTTGCACTAGAGGCAGGCTTAAGTCGTCCACCTTACAGTAGATGTCCAATCACAACCCAACCCCTTATAGAAGGTATACTTATATGTTCCCCTTGATCCGATCACAACCTTCCCTAGGTTTTTCTTAAATGGCACTTAGTATGATGTCACATATGATGAATTTCTGCTATAAAAGTATGATTTTTTATGAAATGCATTGAGAAAGGTCATTTGACATCCGTTGATGTCCGTTGTAACTCCTTGTTTTACACAATTGATAATGCAACAGAAGAAGAATATTTTGCCATCTTCCTGAGTTAGTTCCGTTATTTGCTATAAGATTTACTCTGCTTCCCATCCACCGCATGACACTTTACACAAAGGAGCATATGTCCACTTGGTGGCAGTGTCAGATGAATTACTCTGCTTCCCATCAACTGCATGACATGTTACCCAAACGATGACATGCTCATGTGGTAGCAGTGTCGGATGATTTCGATCCATCGACCGAGGTTTGCTCCAGTATTTTGGATGATCGGACATCCATCGGCATCTAGCCGGAAGATCACAGGGATTCCTGTGGAGAGCGGCCAAATAGAAAACTTGCAAGTAGAACTGAGACAGTGGGCAGGGTCCCTCTTTGGTGAAATCCCTATCTGGTTTCCAACAGGTGCTCTGCGGAGGGAAGGCGAAGTAGTCGGTTGGAGGAGGAGACGATTCCGAAGGCCTTGAATCAACTAACGGATGAATGGTGAGTAGACTAAGGGGAATGGCAAATTACAGGGACGGGGTTGTGATAAAGTTTAAGTAATGGCAAATAGATAGTAGCACCTAGAATCCTGGCTCAAGGGAGTCCAGGAGAAGTCATCTCACACTCTAGCGGGAATCAAATAGGCTACGTGTGAACAGGTTCACATAAGGAGATGAGTTAAACCCTGTACAGGGTATAAATTAGAGACAAAAGAAGAAGTGCGATCACAAAGTATTTTTACTGATGTATAGAGTCGACTAGTCTGTCTATGTATTATGTGTTGAGTAAAGGTGTCGAAAAAGGTGATAAAAGGTTGAGACAAAGTTAAAGGAGCTATAGTGACTAACTAGTGAAGTGGTTGGAACCAATGCAGAGATAGACAGATTTAATTGAAAAGATAGAGCTTTTTAGCAGTGATTGTTGGGGTGTGAACATATTTGTTGTTTTCGAATGCATTAAAAAAGGTGGTGAGAGTATTTCATTAAGTCTGGCAAGTATTGACAGTCAATTGAGACTCGTCACAATGGGAGACACTCCTCTGGTGCACTTATGTAAGACACTGACAAAGCATATGTCCAAGCTCAAACAGTATAGTGCGGAATGGGTGAAAGGTACGGCAGATAAGATGTTCATGCCATGGCCACAAGTGGGATCACTGTCAAAAGCAGTATTGCAACACTTGACCACATACTTGCACGCTTCATACACGGGGAAGAAATTAGAGAAAAGACTAGTGATCCTAGAGCTCTAAAAAATGTACCAGAAATAGAGGGAAGATCCGCCACCTGAGGAGTGGATGCTAGCCAGTGTAGGGAGGAAGCTGTCGATCCCTCTGCTCTTCTTACCTCATCTAAAGTGAAAGGCGCAAGTGCGGAAGAAGTAGGGTTGTATCCTTTAAAGGAACTGAAAGCAGCGGCAGGATACAGTAATCCGATATACGAACCGCCCACTTATAGCAGTGATGATAGTACAGAGGAGAATAAGTGAAAAGAGGAGATCTTTAGGATCATACAAGACAAGGAAGAGAAGAGTGAGCAATCGAATGTGTCAACAGAAATAGAAAGAGGGATTAAGAGATGGAAAGGAGAGAAAGTTAAAGCTGAGGAGGTAACGCTCCTGCAGAACAAATGGATGGGTGGACAGATATTTCTCAAGCTAGATGGGAAAAGCATTGAGTAGCTTAGGCAAAGAGAAGACAAGGATGAACAGGATAGAAAAGACAGAGAATGAAAAAAGAGATTGAAGGAAGACGAGCATAGAAGAAGGAGCAGGGAGCGGCAAGAACAGATGTATCAGGAGGAGCAACAAAACAAAGAAGAAAGGACAGAAGAGCAAAGAAAATATGATAATAGAGAACTATGGAACACATGGATGGAAGAGAGAAGAGGTGGAAGCGCAGCAATTAAGGGACAAAAGAAAACACAGATGAAAGAGAGGAAGAAGAAAGGAGGGCAGGAGTTAGAAAGAAAGAACAAAAGCAGGAGGAAGACAGAATCAGATGGGAGGCGAGAAAATAAAGGGAACTAGATGAAGAATTCGAATGAATAATGAGACAGAGGGATTCTGAGTCTAGCCTTATTCGAAAGGAGCCAGTAGGGCCAAGTCCAGCAATACGATAGGACAGAATAGAAGATTTGCTTCCGATAAAGGAAGCAATGTTAGGGACATCTAGAGTAGTATTAGAAGAGGAACACTTTGATATAGGAAGCATCAGGGATAGGATTGATAAGGACTATCAAGAATTAAAGGGAGGCAGCAACTATGTTAATCGAGAGAAAGGGGATGTGTCCCTGAAATTTCAATCACGAAACAAAGAACAAAATCCATTCAGCCTTGAGCACAGAGCATTGCCCTTAAGCAGACTGAACTTAGATAAGGGTAAAGGGATGAGAGTCACACTAGTTGGGGACTCGATATGTCAGACGAAGAAAGAGAATCTTTCCTTGGGGCAGAGGAAGGAAGCATATGTGCCCCGGAAGGAAGTCTGCAGATAGACAAAGAAGTAAAATGGTCAGATTTTGAACAAGCTAAGGATAGGATGCCAGATCCCATAGCATATGCAGAATGTCCCTGAGGACGATCATATAGAGAAAAGAGAGAAACACCACCATATATGAGCAGATTAAGATTGCTACCATCAAGGAGATGGTCAGGAACAATTGTCCCTGCTATGGATTGATTCACAATGGGAGCAGATTGCGAGTTGGGCGGTACGCAGTTTCCCTTACTGGAAAAAGCGGGAACAAGGCTGCAGTATATTCCATGGCCACAGATGGACAAGGATAACCTAAGGAGCAAGCTCGCGAGTTTGACGTCGGGCGCTGGGAAATGGATATACAAGTTAGAAAAAATGACAGGAAGAAATACACCGGCCATAGGGGACATTAAGGGTCTTTTGGCAGCTATTCTTGGGGCGAGAGCTGATGAAATATGGAGGAGAGCAGGATATGCAGATGTGACAGCACAAAACACAGCACATGATGGAGCACCGTTTAATAATTGCAGAGCAGATGTTTGGATGGCTCTCAGGGTCAGTACCTAATACATAGGATATGGGAGCAATTATGACACATAAGATGAAGGAATATGAAGACCCTATTGTTTAAATTCACGATATTCAAGAGCAGTGGCAACTTGAGACGAGGGAGCCGTGGGAAAAACGGTGGCATTATTTTACTACATTTTACTTCAAGGGTTGCCCGAGACAGTTCAGAGGCAGATGAAGAAATAGGTGGGAATCAAAGCCAAACCGTTGGCTGAGATACAGCTGATGATAGTGCATCACTGTCGGTTACTGCAAGAGAAGAATACGAAAAAAGATGAGGCCAGACAAATCGAGGAAGCCAAGTTAGTTCAGAAGACATTGTCAAAATATGCTATAGAAGGGGCATTATTGACAAGCAGAGAAGGATTGGGAGTGCAGAAAACAGTGGATGCATTGCAGGCGAGTAATCAGTGCCTGATGGACCAAGGCGGTTATGGGTTCGTGCCACGAGGCAGCGGTATAGGCTATAGAGGAAGGTGGGTTTCAGAATGCACAGAATCAGAACCAGATTTAAGGAGGATTTGACCAAGGGGCACATGTCATACAAGTACACCCAGTATGTTGGACTTTTGGGATGACAGGACACATTGGAGCCAAGGGAATGTGCAGGATGTACAATTCACAAGAGGGGCGACAGCTTATCCTCCACCATATAGCACACAAACTGAGGAAGGATTTGCCTAAGATCAGACAGTGTATCAGACATAAGCGCCGCAAATACAACATGCGCAGTAACCAGAGCAAATGCAAATGAATCCACACAAGGGCAGTCACAACAGGCCCATATGCAGACACAACAGTATGCAAACACGGGACAACTACTGACACCTAGAATAGGAGGTGCCACTGTGGTAGGAGGAAATCCTTTCACAGGAACGGGGATGAGCCTTTACCCACAATAGAACAGCTCACAGGGTGAACTGATGTGTTCAGTACTATCTGTGAGACCGGAACCCCAAAAGCAACCAAGGGTGGATGTGACAATAGGAGGCAAATCTTTTCCATGTCTAGTAGACACTGGGGCTATTCGTTCATATATACGAGAGGGAAAATATCCAGTGTCAGGAAATGGCATGAATGCTCAAGAGTTCCCTGGAGCTACAAGTCAAGTTCCTTTTACTGATGAATTACCAGACTCAATTGGAGAGTGTGACATGTCTGTTCCTTTGTTATATTCGTGACAGACACCAGTTAACATTTTGGGAAGAGATTTGATGACAAAACTTAACATGATGATTTCATTTACTGACCAAGGAATAGTGTGTTTACACTCCAGGAATATGCTACTTAAATGTGGGCAAATGTTTACTGGTGTTCACAAGGCAAGTGGAAATGCGAGGCATTCCAGTAGAGCCAGAGGTTTTCTTGCATGGCATGAGCATTCTATTGACATAGCTACCTGGATTATTGGGAAAAACTGTGAGGATACTTGACAAATTTTTGTTTAGAGCACAGATACCTATGGACGAAGGGGGAGGACAGACTATCAATATACAAATAGAAGCAGCCATAGTATGAAGGGAAATGGCGATGCTCGAAGGAACGGATGATGAGGTTAGTCCATGGAGGACAGTAATAGCTCTCCAAGAAGGGTACAGATTGACTGAAATCACTGATGCCGACATGTTTAGGGAAGACCAAACAGGCGATGAAGTGGTGTTCTTCATGAGCATCACATACAGGATAAGAATAGAGAAGAGGGAAGTCCCACAGCGAATGGCAATAATGCTACAGCATCCATCATTTTTTGAGGAAGACTTGGAAAAGGTGCCAAGTGTCCTTTGGACTACAGGCCCTTATGAGGTAGGTCTGTTAATTGGGATAGGGCAAGTCAAAATAAAGTTGAAGCCAGGGGCAATCTTTCTTCGAGCAAGACAGTACCTCAGGTATCGAGAGGCTGATGAGGGTATATTTAAGACCATTTCAGCACTGATGAATCAGGGCAATGTGGTGCCATGGGAATCATTGTGCAATACCACGGTGTATCCTATTAAAAAATCGAAGGGAGGGTCGTGGAGATTTATACAAGATATGAGACCGATTAATCAGATTGCAGATGCAGAGTTTGCTTTATTTCCCATTCCAGTGACAATATTTTGCAGTATCACAGTGGAAGCTCGATATTTCACGGTGATCGATTTGAAGAATGCATTTTTCTCTATCCCGCTGCACAAGGACTCACAAGACTTGGCTTCCTTTGCATTTCGCCAAACTCAACTGAAACATACTTGCTTGTCCCAGGGGTACTGTGAGTATCCATCAATCTTTAGAGTCCTACACAGTGGCGGCTGCTATGATAGGGCGGCCGGGCGCCGCCCCCTCTCAAAAAAAAAGAGAGAGGCTAAAAGAGATTCAATCAGAGAACTTCTCTGATTGAATATCTTTTAGCCTAGAAGATGCTGCTGTATTTCCTTTGCCAACAGCGCGGGGGCGATGTGGCAAGGAAATAATAGTCAGGCTGGCCCAGCAGCGGGGCGCGTCCCAATTTAGCATATTTTTTTTTATAGTAGAGTGCGTGGAGCTTGTAGCTCCACACACTCTACGTAGCCCCTTTAATTAGAAGCCTGGTGGGGTGCTTCAGGGGTGGCCCCGCCAGAATTAAAATGTGCGCAAACAGCGCACTTATATTCCCTCCCCTGCCATAGATACAGTAATGTCATTGGCTGGCAAACAGCCAATTACATTACTGTATCTATGTTTATGACTGGTGGCGCAGGGTGTGTGCGTGTGCCTGCGCCGCCTTCACACCCATCTCTTTCTTTCAGCCGAGCTGAGTCAACAACACACACGACGAGTGCTGCTGCACCAGGCCACCAGCGCGGTAAGTACCCCATTGTGTGTTGTGTTTAACTTTCTTCTCTGTTTGGGCCCGGGGACTCGGGAGTGTTACACTTACACTCCCCTCCCCGGGCCCAAACTATGTGGCCCGCCACGTGGCCCGCCACAGGCCCAGTCAACACTGAACGACGTGTAGGCCATGGGGCCTACACGTCGTTCAGTGTTGCTGCTGAGCTGACTGCCGTCAACTTGGGGCGAGCCGCCTTGGTGGTAGCAGGCTGCCCGCTACCACCAAGGCGGGGTCCGCCGGCTGGGCCTACTTTGTTAAGCCCCGGTCCGTGCCATGGCCCAAGGGCCTTGCCTTGGGCCACGCCGGACCAGTATGCATGGCCCAGGGCACTGGCAGGCAGGCGTGCGCTGGCGCTGCTAGACCCATACTGGGCAGCAGCAGCATCAGCGCACGTCTGCCTGCCAGTGCCCTGGGCCTTGCGTACTGGTCTGGCGTGGCCCAAGGCAAGGCCCTTGGGCCATGGCACGGACCAGGAGCAGCCGCGGCCGCGACCCTCCCGCATCATGCTAACTGTGCCATTTTATATTTTCGGCATTTTTCAACAAAAAATGCCGAAAATATAAAACGGCGCAAGTCACCAGTGAGAGCCCTGGCAGGAAGAGGGGTCTCTCCCTGTCAGGGCTCCCTGTGTAAATAATTATGCACCTCAAGGTTATGCACCCCCATGTCGTCTGTCTTTCCCAACCCTGCGCTTTACAACTCCTTCACCCTACTTAGCTGGCTGCCCTTTCTGCTTTTTACCATCTGGTTGATACCTTGCCTCCTGGGCTGTGCAATGTTGCACCTACTTGCAACCATGGATCTGACTTTTGCACCGCTTTCCTTAATTTCCCCCCTTCTCTGCCTTCTGTCCTCCACGTTCTTTTTTACCCCCTTGTCCCTCTTCTCTCTGATCTACAACATGTTCTCTGACTTGCTCCTTCTTGCTTATCTGCACCTCTGGTATTTAACTGTCAGCCTGTGCTGCTTCCTCTTGCTGTTTAACCACCTCCCCCTTTGACCTCGGCTCACTGCCTTGTGTTGTGCTTGATCTGTCTACCTTCACCCCTTCATCCCTTGTTGTGGTCAGGCACAGCTGTAGCACAGCTACACTTGCCAGGCACAGCTTTAACAGAATTAACCACCCTTTGTTGTAGAAGCAGAAACATGGTGCAAGTTCCTGGGCATCATGATCTAATAGCAGTGCCTGGCAGAAGCTTACACCGTATGTACAAGGCCAAAATGTTGGCTTTGTCAATGCTTGTGTTTGAACAGGATCTCAGTGGCTTTGCCAATGCTGTTTTTAACAGGACTTCAGCGAAGGACACACAGAGTGCTTATAAATCGGGTGCCTGAAGGGCTGCAGCAAATTAATTTTGTAATGTGAGCTCCGCAAAGTGCACTTTGAAAGCCCCAGAATGAAAACATTACAAAAATGTATATATTGCAGCGTTATACAACTGATGACTGGCACATGGTGGTAGTTGCTGGTACTTTCTTTTAACATTGTACTAATGATTATTCTGGTGCAGCTTCAATGTTACAAGCAGTTAACTCTCTCTCCTTCATGTGTGAAAACCATTTTAATACTGCTCCGAGCCTATGTTGCCCTTTCTCAGATCAGTCTCTCGCTTTCTCTTTACAGACCTTCAGCAACACCTTACATGAACAAATCCAACCAGTCCTGGGCAATTGTGCAACTAAAAACATCGGACTTCAACCTCCACAGTGCACCTTCCGGGATTTGGATTTCCCATAGCCTGCGAAGGAGTTCATTGCAGTGACCATTCACCAGATCGAGGTGAACTAGCATGAGTCTTTTGTAGGCTTTGGTGCACAGGGCACTCCAACTCTGTTTGTGTTCATCTGTAGTAAAGAAGGCACACAGCTATCTTGTTTACATTTTTTTTTTAAAAGAAGCCCATGTTTGTGGGGATGAATGAAGTGGGGGAAAATCTGATGAACAGTACAGACTACAGATACAGAATGGCATCTATGACTAGCTGAGAGGGTGGCATGTGAAAATGGAAAGTCATACATATAATGCAAAAAAGGCCTGCTTACAGTTCAACGGAAGCAAACCTGTCCATTTGGAAACTGTTTTTCGAAGGTTAGGATTGGGTGGTGGTTCCCACTTACCTCATGATGTCCTGGTATCGTCCAGTTGAATGGTATACAGTAATTTGTTTTACTGCTGTAAAATCCCAGTCTTTAAAACATCAGAATACCTTCTTTCTAATCTTCACCATTGCTCCCACAGTGCTTGGGAGGGGTTGGGGTTGTGTGATGCAGTCAGAAAATTCTCCCTACATTCGAAACAATATTTTTTTAAGAACAGTATTAACAGAACAAACTTGCCTCATTTCTTCCATAAGTACTCATTTGCCAAACAAGCCGCAATACGTACTGTGTGGCTGGTGTCACATTTACTAATGGGCATGTGGGTTAACGCATGCATAGATAACATCAGCAATTATACTCAACTGTACCGGTCGATGATAAGTACAGCAGAGTTGTGTATAATTGCAGACGCTATCTGTGTCTAGTACCGACTAATTATACTAATGTGTTATTGAAGAGCAGACCTAACAATGACTACATGATCCCATCTAAATATACATGTACGTAATCATTTTGCTTATTAACAGGTGTCACTGTTGCCGAAAATGAATTCAGTGGACCAATTACTCTCAAAACCATTTTCCAGACTCGCACACAGTGAAAAACTGGAGGTGAAAAGACTAGGGCCTGATCGGCCAGATGTAAAAATTGAACAGTCCACAAAAGATAGGGGAAAGGCTTACACATGCACATTTTCCATGGTGTGGTATGAAAAGAAGACATGGCTCACTGGTAGCATTGCTAAGCGGTCTTTGTTCTGCTTCCCTTGCCTGCTGTTTGGAGGTGAAACGGCCTGGACAAAAACCGGAGTCACTGACTTAAATAATTTGTCAGAAAAAAGCAAGAGACATGAATCGTGCAAATCTCATATTGAGAATATATTACAGCTGCGCATGTTGGGAAGTGTAAACATTGCAGCACAGTTGGATGATGCCTATCGCCGGAGCGTGATGAGGCCTAATGAGGATGTGGATACAAACAGATACATCTTGTCAAAGTTAATAGACTGTGTGCATTTTTGTGGTGCGTTTGAATTGGCTTTACGTGGCCATGATGAAACTGAAGACACTTTAAATCCGGGTGTATTTAGAGGCCTGGTGGATTTTGTATCCAGCATAGACAGTGCAATGGAACTACACTTAAAAAATGCAACAGTATTCAAGGGCACTTCAAAAACAGTTCAGAATGAACTGCTGGACTGCGTTCTCACGGTCACCAGAGAGATCATTGTAGAGCAGTTAAAATGCACAGATTATGTGGCTATTCAGGCAGACGATACAACTGATGTTTCCACTAAGACTCAGTCTGTGCTAGTCTATAGCTACATTGATGAACGATATAGAATTGTTGAAAGGTTTTATGGATTCTCTCATCTGAAAGACTCTAGTACGCTTACCATTGCTACTGCCATAATGGAAAAATTGGACAAAGTATTCCTAGAAAATTGCCACAAAAAAAAGTTATTGCGCAAACATATGATGGTGCGAGTGTAATGAGGGGGGTGTCTGGTGGTGTCCAAAAGAAAGTAGCTGAAGTGTATCCCAATGCCCATTATGAACATTGCTATGCACACCAGCTTAACCTCATCATTGAACAGGCTGTTTCAAAAATCTCAGAAGCTCGAGTTTTCTTTTGTGATATTTCTGGCTTCTGTACATTTTTTTCTCGTTCTCCAAAAAGAACCGCAGTTCTAGATGAGGCATCACATCACAGACTTCCAAAACCATCTCGCACTCACTGGAGCTACCATATTCGGGTAGTGGAAGCCATATATCAGCACAGAGAAGCACTCCGTACATGCTTTGAGCTCATTATTGAAAGACGGACTGATTTTGAGGGGGTTACTGTGCGTGAGGCTCAGGGATTCATTCAAACTCTGAAAGAGAAGGAGTTCCTTTTCTTCCTTTTTTTGTTCAATGACATAATGCCCCATGTCGACATTCTATATAACCAGCTTCAGAAGCAAGACATTGACTCTGTGTATGTGCAGAAAGCTACTGCAACTTTTATCAAGTGCATTGGCAGAGTACGTGAAAGCACTGACAATCTGGAAGCTAAACTTTCATCAGAGGCAACTTTTTCAGGTCGCAATGTAAATATGAACACTTTGAATCGTTTGGCTAAAGTAGTATGTGATATTATAGTTACACAAGCCCAAGATCGCTTTGCATTTACTAACCACTTGGAGGGGGCCAAATTGTTGCAGAGTGACTTTTTTCAAACACATGGACAGTCTTTTCCCAATGATGCACTGAATGCAACTGTCCAAGCGTACCCCATGTTAAACAAGGAAGGACTGCACACTGAGCTTTCAATTGTTTATGAGAGACCAGAATTCTGTAGTTCAAGTGGGGCAATTTCTTTATTAAAATTGTTCATTGAAAACAATCTCGAAAAAGCATTTAGTGAGACAATGCAGTTATTAAAAATTCTGATTACTACACCCATGACAACAGCTGAGTCTGAGCGTTGTTTCTCCACCCTGAAGCGAATTAAAACATTCTTGAGAAACACAATGACTGAGGATCGTCAGAATGCTTTGGCCATTCTGTCCATGGAAACAGAACTAATTCAAGAGATCCCTGCCTTCAATACACGGACTATTGATAAATTTGCCTCTCTGAAAAATAGACGTGCACAATTTGTGTACAAACTTTCAAAATGATTGACCAGTGAATGTTCTGTTACAAACAAGCTATTTGCAGTTATTTTGTGGGTTACCTTGAATTCTTTGTTTCAATGGCCTTACATGTTAGGATTTTGTGTAAGGTTGTAGTGATCTATTTGACAGAACAGTGAGAAATGTGAAGTATGTTTTGATGTTATGGTTGTTGGTTGATTATAAAGCACTCAACATAATAAACTTAGTAAACTATTTCTGTTGCATTTTTCTCCATGCAATATCTATGTGCTATTTCTGAGACCTGTGCATTCCACGTGTTGCAACTTTGAGCAACTGAAGCAATGGCAACTCAGCGAGGCAGACAGCCATTAGAGGTAGGACAAATGTCACATTAATTAAGTGGTTAAAAACGAAAGTAATATTTTAGCTTTGTTTCCCCCTTTCAGAAAATGCCTAAAATCCCACCTTAGTAAGAGGATGAACGCATGTGAATGCCAGTAACAGCATGACAAACATATGTTTCCATCATTACTGACTATATAATGAATTTCTTTATGCATACACCATAGTACCAGCTATTCTCAATACAAGCTGCTGTAAAATACACCATCACACTTGCACACGTAAGAATAGTGTACCACCATTAATATGGAAAACCTAATGCTTTTTTCATATTTCGGTATTTTGGACAGTAAATTGCACATTTTGTAGGCCACTTTTCCCAAAATTTCGCGGGGGGTAATCCCCCCCGCGCCCCTTTTTGGGGGGGGGGTGGGCTAGGGTGCTGCGCGCGCTCGCTCCTAAATTCGCCCTGGAAAATGTACGCCCCACCAGCTTTCAAACTCACCAGCCGCCTCTGGTCCTACAGATGGACACAGACAATGTTGATCTTTAGAATGTGGTAATACAGTACATAAATGACATTTTAATCTGTAGCACGACAGAAGATGAATGCAGACATCACTCGATTCAGTCGATGACTATCCTAGTAGACAAGGGATACAAGGTAGACAATGAGAAACTGCTGTACTGTCAGGAAGAGGTGTTGTACATAGGGCAGTTGATTTCACATGAAGGAAAGAAGGTGACACCTGAAAGGGCTTAGGGGATTATGAAAACCGCAAAGCCAGAAACAGTAAAACCAATGCAACAGTTTTTGGGGCTATGTAATTATGTACGAGCCTGGGTCTTTGACTACAGTTCGCACACGAGACCTCTTTTGCAAGCATTAAAGAAGGCACAAGTGAACAAAGTAAAAATAGAATGGACTGAGGAAATGGAGGAAGGGTTTGCAGAGTTGAAAAAAGCTATTTGCACAGCCCGCTTTTTGGGAATCTCCAATTATGCAGAGGAGTTTTACTTATTCTCGCACACGAATTGGACAGTTATGACGGCAGTCCTTACACAGAGAACTACATTGGGGTACAAGCCTCTAGCATATTATAGTGGGATTCTGGACCCAGTTATGAAAGGACACTTTCGCGAACAGTCTACAAGTATTGTCATGGGCTGCTCTATGACTTTCTCCGTGGAGCATGCTCTGTTTGCCAATTTAGAGAAACCCAAAGGCACATTGACATCCCAAAGAGCTTCCGCTTATGAAGTAATGATTTCGAACCCAGCAATGAAAATTGTCAGATGTAAAATAGTCAATCCTGCCACGTTTATTGCTGAACCCATAGCAGAGGGTGATCAAGTACATGATTGTGCTAATTATGTTGAATTCTATGACGATATACCTTGTGTGAAAGAAAATGCTTTAGCGGGAGGGGAAGTTCTCTTCATTGATGGTTCTTCGAAAATTGATCAAACTAGAGGGGAAAGACACTGTGGCGCAGCTGTAGTGAGGCATAGACTGAATGTTGAATTTGAAGTAGTAGCAAGTGCAAGTCTACCGTCTCACTTTTCAGCGCACGCAGCAGAATTGGTAGCGCTTATTGTCGCACTTGAGAATCGTGAATGGCATGAAGTGATAGTGTACAGTGACTCCGCCTATGCAACGTCAACTGTACATGCAGGGCTAGTACACTGGAAAAGGAGGGGCTTCTTCCGTGCGTACGACACTCCAGTGCAACACGCATCCTTATTAGACAGGCTTATTAAGGCACTGCAACTCCCAGTAGCCATAGCAGTCATTAAAAGCACAGTGCATACTAAGCAAACCATTTTTATCTCTTGCGGAAACAAAGCCGCAGACAAAGAAGCCAAAAGGGTTGCATATTCCCCAGATATTTTAAGTTTTGATACGCCAAATGTCAAAGAGAAAGTAGTCACAGTTATGGTAATGCAAGAAGGGTTTAATAGATTACCGATGACCCAATTAATGGAGATTCAAGGAAGTGCACCACAGGAAGAGCAGGAACTATGGAAACGAAGGGGGTGTTCTTTATCCCCCACAGAAGCACTATGGTGACAAGACAGCACTGGGAAACCGGTGATGCCAGTAGCATTACTAAAGATACTGCTTGAACAGCTGCATTACCCCGCGCATATATCTAGGGAGAGTCTTGCTGCAACGATTGCAGGAGACTGGTTCATTCCAAATTTGTTAGAACATGTTGTATTCTTTGTAGTGAATTGCATCGTGTGTCAAAAGGTTACAGCTGGGAATACACTAAGAATGATTAGAGGAGTAATACTGCGAGCGAATGGTCCTTTTCAGCATTTACCTATTGACTATGTTGATATGCGGCAGGTGTGTAATGGATACTGGTATCTGATAGTGGTGTTGTTTCCTTTCTCTAGGTGGATCGAGGCAAGTCCGTGTACACACCCTGATGCTACTTGCACAGTGAAAATCTAGTATGCAGAGTTTTCCCGAGATGTGGTGTGTGTGAAGTGCTGAGATCCGATAATGGCCACATTTTGTTAATGAAGTATTTGAACAGATAGGGCTTTAATTGAATATTAAACATACGTTTTCTTCTGCTTCTCACCCGCAAGCAAATGGGATATGCTATACTGCCTACACTTAGCTTTATATGCCGTATGGAATCAGCCTTGTTCAGACCATCACCTCACTCCCCACGCACGTGTGACAGGGCGGCGAATGAGAATGCCTCTTATACCTCCATCGAGGAGTAGAAGTGATGCCCAGAGTACAGCAAAATTGTTAGGACATGAATTAAATGACTATTTGACATGTATGACCTCCAGCATCTCTCTCATTTCAGATCAACTCAAGCATCAGGAGGTCAGGCTCAGAACATAGATGAAGACAATCCAACAACCGGATCATGTGAACTTTTATCAGCACCTAAACTGTTTATTGGCGGCAGCATTCTGATAAAGAATTTTACCTGAAAGTGGCACGAGCCATGGTTCCATGGTCCCTTTATCGTTGAAAATATAACCCCCTCAGCAGTAAAAGTCAGAAGCAGATGAGCTTGGATTCACTTGAATGACGTAAAATTGTATCATGGCAAGACAGCCTCTCCTTCTGGTGCCAATTCAGATGCAAGATAAGAAGAAGAATTTCGGCGTGTGCAGACTCGATCAATGACGAAGAAGAAGGACGATGCAACTGCTAGCTGTTAAATACAAATTTTGCATTTGGATTAGAGCTCAATTGGACACTCCTTATAGATATTATAGCAGGAGTGCAAACCCTCGCTGAGAGCTTTAGGAATCTTTTGAAAAATGAACTTTAGAATTACATTGATGAATCAAAGTTATGCCTAAACAACAGTTTCTAATTCTCAACTAGAAATGTGCACAGTATCCAGACTCATTTCTTGATACACATTTGTTTTAAACAGTTAACCTCTATGGTCCTAAAAGCTAGCGATGAGCATAGACTTATACTTGCTGTTTTTGTGTTTAACCTTCAGGCTTATCCTGCTCCTGTCAGAAGAGATGTTGATATTCACACTTTTTTACAGGGTGCTAAAAATGGCCCTGTAATCAGAAAGCTTCTTATTGCTATCATCAAAGAGATATTGCAATTACAGGTGTAAAAGAATGTTCTTATGATTATAGTAGAAATGAGACATGCAGAAGTTAGCACGATTCTAGAAGGAGAACGTGTACAGCCAGCCCCAGGATAGCGCAACAGATGTTTGTCAATGTTCTCATGCATAGTGTATGCTTGCACAATTACTCTTTTGGTCTTTCTGCTTCTCCTGTTCCACACTCTCTATTATACTAATCCTGATAAGGCAGATGTCCATATGGTTTTCCCCACTATGAAAACCACTTTTGATTCACTCCGTGGGCAGTACACAAACCTTGCGTATGGGAGATACAGGAGAAATGCATAGGAAAATAATGAGGGGATAAACACATACCTAGACAATGCAGTACATTTGAGTAATAACATGTGGTACCAGCACATGAGAAAGGTGGGAGAAAAAACAATTAAGGAGAGTTGCTACGTGTGTTCTCTAATACCTTATGCTTTGGGAGTCTCTAAAATATTCATAGCCTCAGAAGTATCAGTGAAAAAATGCATTGCCTGACACATCTCGTACTGACAAGAGGACAGTTACAAGGCAGAACAGCATCCATAGTGTGGATGAATAAAGCAACATATCAAAGAGAAGACAATTATGTGCAAGATTAAAAGACAGGAGAGAAGTCAGAAAAAAGGCATCAAATAATAAAATGTGAACAGCCTGGAACAAATGGAGCAGGAATCAAGATTGAAGAAAACAAGATTCTGCAATGCAAAGATAAGTTTGGGAAGGAAATACAAGAATGCTGGGAAAGAGGTGAACTACAAATCAAAGGAACAGTGCTTACTAACAGAGGATGGGCTGATGGACTGGTTGTGTGCAAGGCAACAGCATTAACAGGACAGTGGGAAGAAGTCGTGGCAAATGCAGAAAAAGAATGCAAGGATCAATGGCAGAAAATTGCAAGATTGTTGACATGGGTCGACGATAAAGGAGGACCGTTGCAGATACTACCCCGGAAGAATCCATCCTTATGTTTCAGAAATAATGGTATGGGGAAAGTTGTAGAGAATCGCCAGTGTGGCCGAATTTTTGATGTACCAGACATGAAGGAAGGAACAGCAGTCCTCATGGAGCATTATTGGGCTTGTGGGTCCAGAGCCTACATGAAGCTGCCCAAGGACTGGGGAGGGACATGGATGGGAGCTTCTTCAGGCAATCAACACCACCATAAAATGATTCAATTCTATTAAGGAAGAATTGAGGGCCATAAGACCGATGACCCTCCAGAAGAGAGTTGTCCTTGAAATGATTACTGCAATGGAAGGAGGAGTTTGCGCAAAAGTCGTGCCATCATGTTGCACATTCATACCTTCTCACAATGACGAGAATGGCACCTTGATGGAGGCCATAACGGTGTTGACAGACCTGCATAACAAGATGGAAGATGAGACAGAGGATATTGCAGATGACAGTTGGTTTGCATCTTTCTTCTCATGGGTTCCACAGTGGATGGCAAACATCTTCAAGCTCCTTGGAGCAGTATTAGTGATGGCGATGTTCAGATTCTGCGCGATCAGGATAATAATTAAACAGTGCAAGAAGGCAGCAAAGAAAGCAGTTGGAATGAAGATCATGATCAATGTCGAATCAGGGTTTGGACCCAAGGAGATCGAGTAACCTTAGACGCTGGCTATAAGTAGTAAGTAGATTGTAGGCGGAGCCGCCAATGTATAGAAGCTGGACATCACATAATTAATAAACTCAGACCCATGGAGAAAGAAGGATCGAAAGCTGTGACACAGCAAAGAATTAGCCGGAGATTGTGGACTTGAATGATAAAGCTGTTTGGCCTAGTATCAAAGTTGGAGCAAGCCATGGCTGGTTATATATTCTCAAAGCAGCAAACATGAGAATCTGAAATGCTGCTTGTCAAGGTGCAAAGAAAGAACACCATGCATGCCAAGTTTCATTCAGTTAAGACATTTAATTATTGAAAAAATGACCAGATCATGGTCGCCTGTCACGTGAGCTCAGGATGAAAATAGAGTTGGGCATTGAGTTCCGAAACAACGATAAGCACATGTTCACACTCCCTTATATTCCGAGAGACAAGGATACTCTGCAAGGCCAAGTTCAAGGACAATCTTCATGGCAGAAGGCATGGGTGATGAGTGACGTTGGGCTAATTGGGTGGGGAGGTAAAGTCATGTCCACATCCTAGCACATGGGTCTGGGCTTACATGCTACTAAGTGCACTGAATGTTCCAGAATGGCATGAGCATGCCAACCAATTGTAGAGGGTCATATAACAAAGGGCATTATAGTTTGAGAGCCAATGATGTACCGCATATCTAATAATTGTTGAAGATGACTTGCACTAGAGGCAGGCTTAAATTGTCCACCTGACAGTAGATGTCCAATCACAATCCAACCCCTTAGAGAAGGTATACTTAGATGCTCCCCTTGATCCTATCACAACCCCCCATAGGTTTTTCTTATTTTCCACGTAGTATGATGTCACGTATGACGAATTATTGCTATAAAAGTATGATTTCTTATGAAAATGCTTCGAGAGAGCTCATGCGACATCCGTTGATGTCCATTGTAACTCCCTGTTTTAGACAATTGATGATAAAACAGAAGAAGAATATTTTGCCATCTTCCTGAGTTGGTTCTGTTATTTGGTATAAGAGTTACTCTGCTTCCCATGCACTGCATGGCAGGTTACCCAAAGGACCATATGTTCACTACTACCCCTACTACCTGTATGTCGGGAGCCTGAAATCATGCCATGTTTAACACCAGCGGTTTTGACTATCCAGCCGAGAATCTTCGAGAAAAGATATCCAATGAGAAAACCCTATCAGATTTATTCCTGAAGAGACGATAATCTAATGGAGGAGCGCCCCAAAGAAATATGAAAATGAGAGAAAGAGGAGCCGGTGATGTCACAAAAGAAGAATGTGACATTCTGAGAAGACTGGCAGAAGAAGAGAATACTTGGACCTTATGGAAATTAATGACTAAGTAAAGAATCAAGTAACATTGAAGAGTGAAAAGAAGATTGCACCTGTGAAGAGCACTGGAGAAAATGCAAACCATTCAATAACTGTACAGAAGCAGTAACGCAATTAGATCGAGTAACCTTAGACGCTGGCTATAAGTAGTAAGTAGATTGCAGGCGGAGCCGCCAATGTATAGAAACTGGACATCGCATAATTAATAAACTCAGACCCGTGGAGAAAGAAGGATCGAAAGCTGTGACACAGCAAAGATTTAGCCGGAGATTGTGGACTTGAATGATAAAGCTGTTTGGGCTGGTGTCAAAGTTGGAGCAAGCCATGGCTGGTTATATATTCTCAAAGCAGCAAACATGAGAATCTGAAATGCTGCTTGTCAAGGTGCAAAGAAAGAACACCATGCATGGCAAGTTTCATTCAGTTAAGACATTTAATTATTGAAAAATTGACCAGATCATGGTCTCCTGTCACGTGAGCCCGGGATGAAAATAGAGTTGGGCATTGAGTTCCGAAACAACGATAAGCACATGTTCACACTCCCTTATATTCCGAGAGACAAGGATACTCTGCAAGGCCAAGTTCAAAGACAATCTTCATGGCAGAAGGCATGGGTGATGAGAGACGTTGGGCTAATTGGGTGGGGAGGTAAAGTCATGTCCACATCCTAGCACATGGGTCTGGGCTTACATGCTACCAAGTGCACTGAATGTTCCAGAATGGCATGAGCATGCCAACCAATTGTAGAGGGTCATATAACAAACGGCCTTATAGTTTGAGAGCCAATGATGTACTGCATATCTAATAATTGTTGAAGATGACTTGCACTAGAGGCAGGCTTAAATTGTCCACCTGACAGTAGATGTCCAATCACAATCCAACCCCTTAGAGAAGGTATACTTAGATGCTCCCCTTGATCCTATCACAACCCCCCATAGGTTTTTCTTATTTTCCACGTAGTATGATGTCACGTATGACGAATTATTGCTATAAAAGTATGATTTCTTATGAAATGCTTCGAGAGAGCTCATGCGACATCCGTTGATGTCCATTGTAACTCCCTGTTTTAGACAATTGATGATAAAACAGAAGAAGAATATTTTGCCATCTTCCTGAGTTGGTTCTGTTATTTGGTATAAGAGTTACTCTGCTTCGCATGCACTGCATGACAGGTTACCCAAAGGACCATATGTTCACAAGGTATCCACCAGTTCATCAGTTCTTGATAGGGGGTGAGCATCTGTCTTGGTGACAGCATTCAGAACTCTGTAATCCACACAGAACGGAGTTCGGAGGTACTAGCATTTGGCACTAAGACCACTGGACTGGACCATGGACTAATGGAAGGCTCTATCACTCACAGATCCAACATTCTGTTGACCTCAGCCTTGATGTGGGATCTCACTTCATCAGACATTCTGTATCTCCTACTTTTGGTAGGTACACTATCTGCAGTGTCAATCTCATGTTTGCTCCAAGGTGTCAAACCTGGAGTCAGTGAGAACAAGGAGGAGAACTGCCTCAGCGAGTTTCCTACTTCCCCTTGTTGGTCAGAAGGTAGGTTAGGGGCCACTTGGACATCCTCACTGGAGCCATCTGAAGGACAATTCTTGAATAGGTCAGGGAGAGGTTCTGATTCCTCCTCTTTGATATCTAATGCCAGTAGCAGTGCAACTATTTCAACCCTAGGGATGAAAGCCTTCAGTCTATTTATGTGAAGCACTTTTGGGGCCTGTCCTGGCCTTCTAAGGTCCACCAAATAGTTGAACTCACCCAGCTGTTCTACAACTGTGTAAGGGCCTGGCCATTTATCCTGTAGGGCACAAGGCCTTATAGGGTTCAGGATCAGGACTTTTTGACCTGGGGTAAAGTGCACAAGTGAAGCATTCTGGTCATGCCAATGTTTTACCGATGCCTGACCAACATGCAACGTATCACTGGCCTGAGCCATCAGGAGGACCATTCTCTTTCTTAAACCCAGCATACGGTCCACTACATTGGTAGTGAGAGGAGACGTGGGGAACTCCCACCCTTCCTTGACTATGACCAGTGGTCCAGTTACAGGGTGACCAAAAAGAAGCTCAAAGGGGCTGAAGCCAACCCCCTCTTGAGGTACCTCTCTGTATGCAAAAAAGTAAGCATGGCAACAGGATATCCCATTTTCTCTTTTGGGGTTCTTCCAGAGCCCCAATCATGCTTTTGAGAGTTCTATTAATCCTCTCAACTAAGCCATTTGTTTGTGGATGATACGCCGATGAAAATGTATAAGTGACCCCACACTCCTTCCACATGGCTTGCATATACTTGGACATGAAGTTGATGCCTCTGTCAGACACAACTTCTTTAGGAAGCCAACCCTAGTAAATAAGCCATGTAAAGCTTTAGCAACTGACTTGGCAGTCACTATCTCCAATGGCATGGCTTCAGGATAGCTGGTGGCATGGTCAACAAGCACCAAGATAAACCTATTGCCAGAGGATGTCTGAGGGACAAGGGACCACCAATGTCAATCTCTACCCTTTCAAAGAGCACTCCCACAACAGAGAGTGACACCAATGGAGCCTGGATTATTGAACTACTTTTTCCAGAGATATCGCAAGTGGCACAACTCCTGCAATGGCTTTCTACTTGCACCACCATCTTGGGCCAGTAGTAGTGCATGGATAATCTTTGCTTGACCAGCGAGCGGGACTTCATGCACCAGTTGCAGGAGGAAGGTTCTGACTTGAAGGGGGATCACCAACCGCCTATGGTCTCCATCAGTAGACTCTGTGGGCTCACTCTACAGGAGCCCACATTCCCAATTAATCCTATGCTTCCCAGGAGGTTCACCCTCAAGGTGGGAGCAGGCCTGTCTCCTTAGGCTTTCCGAAGATGGGAACTCACGTTGGCCCTTACTGAACTTTTCCCCATCAGGACCACCTTCAACCAATAAACTTTGGAGTTCAGGATTCTCATGTGGGTTTAGTATTTCAGGCAGCGCTTCTTCCTTGTCAGGAACAGGTGCTTGGACAACTACCTCCACCTCAGCAGTAGGTGAGTTTGGGGGAATATTTTCTTTGCCACTTTGGCTTTGGCTCAGCCTTGGACTTGGCCAGGGCAGCTCTTGTTTGTGACCTGGTACATGGTTTCTCTGCTCTGTCTCCCACAAGACCTATGTCTCTGATGTCATTAGCCAGCAGGACCTTTCCAGGGACCTGACTCTGTATGCTCACAGGAATCCTCACTAATGTACCATTGATAGTTAGATTTACAGGCATTACTGGTAACTTGAGAGGGGGGGCATCAGATAACTTGGTGGACATCAGAGGAGCTCTGGCAAGCTCCTCCTGGTTGACCAGTGTGGTATCCACCACAGTTCTGCTGGCTCCACTATCCCCAAGGGCAGGCGTGTCTACTCCATTAATCAGCACACTGTCTTGAAAGTAGTGCTTAGTGTTGTCAGACATCCTAGCATAAGCATCTGAACCCCCTGGCTCCCAGGAACCCAGGGAACCTAAGACTACCTCAGATTCTATCCCACTGGGGAAGGAGTCTGAGGAGAAGGATGCCCCTGTGATAATGCCTTCCTCCTCATAGGAGGGGAAGGCCAGACTCACAGAGTGGACCCCCAAGGTTTTGACCTTACATCTGGGGTCACCCTTCACATGGTCACTTGCACCACAAGCCACACAAGATTCACTGTGTCTGTGTACATAGGGAGGCTTACTGTAACCTGAGCTATGTTTGGGAAGGTTACTCCCACTACTCGGACTGTTCTCAGGTGACTTAACCTTTTTAGACTTTTTGTGGTCCTGCTGAGAGGATGATTTTTAAGATCCTCCACCCTCCTTATCTTTGTGCTTTTTCCCCGTCTCCTGCTTACCAGAAGCAGGCTTGTCCTTATGGGACACTCTGTATGACACCCATAAATCTGCTGCAATGGCTCACTTCTTGGGCTCTATCTCCTTAGAGTCAGCCAAGTGCCGCATAAGTTCAAGGGAACAAGAAGCCAAAATATGTTCAAGCATGACTAAATATATCATACCCTCAAAGGTGGTGACGTTGAAACCTTCCACCAACCAGTCAAGTTTTTAAAATAATCAGCAACATAAGAAACCCAAGTATTACCTTCTTCTTTCTTGTATTCTCTGTAACATTTCAAAATATTGGGCAGGAGTTCTTCCTTAACCTTAAAACCAGAGTGTTCTTCAATTTTGCAAAGTCTTTTGTTTCAGCCTTTGACATATCCGTAATAAAACTGCAGCCAGAATGGGGGTAGTCGACTGAGCAACCATGCAATCTTATCAGATTCCGCAACCTCGCATATCTCACATGCATACCCAAATGCAGTCAACCAGTCCATAATGTCATTCTTGTCATCATATACTCTAAGCAGATCTTTTGGAAATTTTGGATGAGAGGAGGGGCCAGACCCATTACCAGACCCTCTAGTGGAACCATTGGTGCCTTGCAATCTAGCAAGCTCCAAATGGTGCTCTCTGTCCTTCGGCTTTTCTGACCTTTCCAGATCCAGCTTAGCCATGCAGAATTCAAGCTCCTTCTGCTTAAACAGCAGCTCTTGCTTCTTGAATTCCAGCATGGCTTCAGCCCCAGAGCCGGTCAGTGAAACAGAGGACACATCTTTATCATCATCATCATCAGTATCACTAGTCAATACATAATTGGTACTTCGGATAGCCACAGTACCTGCTGCACTATCATAGGAGGGCAAAGCCAGAATCCACATTTCCTGGCAATCTGTGATCCGTTCTACCATTTCAGATTTAGAACCAGTGGCTGACAGGCGCCTTTCGGTACAAATATTAGTGTCTCAGCTCTAGAGGCATTCAAAGCAATGTCCGTAATTGCTTCCATATTATAAGTAAAGGCAGGTGGCTTACAGTTAACTTCAACCTAAGAACACTGTGTCTATTGTGTAAGTGTAACCTGGATACCTTACCAGTGTGCAACACTGGGTATCTCCGATCTTATCCCACCGCTGTACACCAATTTGTTAAGATGGAATTTTAAACTCTGACCTGGTGGGCAGAGTTTTAGGAGGCAACCCTCAGTTTACAGGAGAACCTTCTGGAAATGCCAGACCAATCTAGGTAGCTTAGCAGGCGGACAAGACTACGTCTCAGGAGGGGTGAGAGTGATCAGAAGCCCACAATGAGCACACACTGCAATGAACCACAAATTACTCTTTGATAAGTGTATATGTCGGCTGGATCAATAGACACAAGTAACGTTAGCAATGCGAAAAAAGTTATCACACAAAATCCTTAAACCATACAATATATATACATTATGTTTCCTAATGCCCAATAGTGATAAAATGCAGCCACAACCTGTAAAGAGAGGGTTGGGTGAACACATTAATGACATTAGGCAATTCTTTGGAGTGATTCCCTAACTTTAGAGTTCCCCCCATAAGAAGAGGGGAGCCTTAAGCTCAACAGTACAGTTGTGCGTAAAAGCGCATGATCGCGCAGGTGAAACAAAAAGCAGGTCTTCTTGGGAGGTCTGTAGCAAGTCAGGAAGGGGCTTGAGGCAATGAAGAATTGGTTCCCACTATTCGAGTAGGCCCTGCCCTTGGCAGCACAGCAGTGTTCAAAAGGTGAGAATATCTAGGGAGTGCAGGCTATCCCAGCAAAGTTCAAATAATTTTAAGGGATATTTGTGCATAAAAGTGATCGGTTGTGCCAGGGGGCCACCGGCAAGTGATGCAAGTGATCACCGACCCTCGGCAGAGTTGTACCAAACATTGCCAGTTTAGTCGAGGTCACTAGTAGGTTAGAGTCCTGCAGTTTCGTTGCGCTCCAGCTCTCAGAGGCTAGGGGGAGAAGGATCGTCCGTGGCCTGACAGTTGCCTTTTCTCAGCTTCTGAAGAGGGTATGAAGAAAAATCTAGTATAGCAATCATCAGCACACAGGAGAGCAGAACAACAAGGGCTCTGCATCGACCGTCAACACCAGTTAGTGATGTGGGAATCACAGATGTGAGCAGCATTACGCACTCTCCTAATTCAGGTCCTAGAGGAGCTAGGCCTGCAAATTTTAGTGGGAGAATGCACGGGACCACAAGCAAGCGATGTTCAAAGTCTTGCATTTGCCATTGAGACGGCACGGTTCTGCAGGATACCCTGAGGTAGAGCTGGACAGTTCACTGGATGGCCCAGGAACACTTCCAAAGGGGCTTGTTCAGTGGGTAAGTGGGGGCTGACGAGACTAGTTGTTACCACTACTCCAAAGGGGTGAAGCGCCTTGGCAGGTCTTCTTGATTGAAGAAGAAAGCAGAGGTCGATGGGACAGCAGGGGGTGAAGGTTGCCAAAACCGTCCAATGTATCCGCAACGGTTTCACAAGTCTGTTTCTTCATGCAGGAGACCTGGCTCCGTCTGTAGTTTGGTGAGAACTCAGGTGATTGACCTGGAATGGAAGCAGAGCCCCTTCTCTTATCCAAGATTAGCTTTGTGCCAAAATCAAGGACTTTCAATTGAAGATCTGCTCTCTTGCAGGCATCCCAGTCGTGGACCATTCATGGTCTCAGTCATTCAGGCACTTTAGACATCCTGGCACCAGTAGTGTGGATTGGGAACAGACAGTCCCAGCACGCTTCCTGGGCACACAGACGTGACAGCAGATGCCCGCGTAAGAGATTGGTTTTCATGGGAGGCTGCGTGCCCAAATCTAGGAAAACCCAGGTTAATCGACCTGGGTGAAGGCAAGGGACAAAATGGCCATGGTACAGAACAAAAGACTTTGTGGCTTGGCCATTTCCGGACCTGGCAGCAGTCTTGAACCAAACACGGTAAACACTGTTTAATTCAGTAAAAAGAAGTAACTGTTGCTACTAGTTCGTCACAGGCACACTCGTACAATCACCAAAAAATCCTTTGAGGGTGTCTCGGGCCATAAAACCAAAAGGGAACCCAGCACACAGTACTGGAAGGTACATTGTGCACTGTTAAAAAGTTACCAAGAAATGGCAACATAGTCAAAGACTTAGGGAAACAAAGATTCCCAGTACTGACAGTCTGAAGGACATGTCAGTTTCCCCATACCAAATGAGCAAAAGCCCAGGAAAGTACAGCTGAGGGCTGGGCTACACTGGAAAAAAGTCAGGATACGAAAGCCAATGTGGGGTGCATTTTGAAGGCCTCAAACAGAAGTCCACTTCACATGAACGGCAGGCATTTTAAACATTGAAACAAAAACAGCCTGGCCTTTGTTTTTGTTTTTCAAGCAAAATTAAGGAGCCATCTGGAAAGGGGCCTACCTGTCATTACCAATGATAAGCAGCATTTTAATTTACAAAGGAAGGAGGAATCAAAGATCCCTGTCACATGGAAAACAGGATTTTTAAACATTGAAAACAAAAACGGACTGCACATGTGTGTGTTAATACAAAAGGTTTGAAAAAATAAAATGGAAAAAAATATCACTGCACACAGAAAAAAGTCAGGAAAAACAAAACATGATGTGTGGGTTGACAAAGATCAATGTATAATATGTTTCACCCACAAAACTCCAGTGACATTTGAAGAGCCACTTCATGGAAAATGTCGGCCCAAGACAGACCCTTTTTGCTGGCTGGGGGCAAAACATCAGAAAGAAAACTCCCACTCTCAGCCTAGATGTCACATCTCCTATGTAATGACCAATCGCAATAACAGATAACATTTCCTGCTGAAGGTGTCGAAAGCCCAGGCTTCCCATGACTTGCTGACTCTGAAGGCAGTTATTACAGGACAAGTTCTCCTTGGCTGGAGCATGACTAAATGGTGTGAAGACTGGGGCTGCAACCTCAAAGAGCAAACTACCAACTTCAGAGAGACTCATAAAAAACCTCTGGTCACAGGCTGGCCCAAGGAGACAGATGGCTGTGCTGGATGAAGCAGATCTCCCATTTCCTGAACATACCGATGTACTATTAATTTAAAAGGACTAGTATGATCTAGGCCTTTTTCTCAGCAACCATAATGTGGATTGATTTCATTTTTGTACCATTGTTTATGTAATTTCCAGGCGATTTTGGGGATATAAAATGCATCTACCTGTGACTCTGGGAACTGTAATGTCAAGTTAAACTAGGTTTCTGGCTGATGTGAACATGTTCCAAATGTGAGAGTTGGTGAGCGGGTGGAAAAATCTAATTGGGGATATGCTTAATAACTTAACCTATTCATAACTATTGTCTTTTTTATGGAAATGGCAGAAAGGTGCCACATGGTCGTGCTACATCATACGGATTTGGTGGTCAGTTTATCTAATTCTCCATGATTAGCTAAATCAGAAAATAAGTTTAGTATGGCAGTTGCTTGTAGAATTATGAAGTTGTGATACATAACTAGTTTTTGCCAAAAAGTTGAAAGGAGCACCAAGGATGATGAAAAATGGGAATAGACATAAGTTGCTCCAGACCCCTAAACCAATCCTGACTTGGAGGCTGGTTTTGGGCGGAGAGAGAAGGGTAACTCTTCAATCCTAGTGGCAGGGATTATTGCATGGTACTTCCCCAAGATTGTAAAACTGGTGGTGTCATCGCTGCTATAAAAGGGGGACTGCACTAGGACAGGGGACACAGAAAAAGGAGAAAGACAGGAACAGACAGACAAGAGACAGACCATCAGGAAGGCTACTGAAACATACCATCTGACATCTGTAAGGAGACACCAGAGGAGATTGCTGAGAGTGCATCTGGGTGGAGCTGTCTATTTCTAGGAAGACCTCAAAGCTGACTTGGTCCTATGGTGGAGAGCGGGATGTCTTTGAAAGTGGAGTGACCAGACCCCTGCCCTATCTTCCAGAGTGTCCTGAGATGCAGCTGGCTTTCCTGTACCTTAAACAGAGGCTTGCTATGTAAGTAGAACTGAGCCCTGGGAAACCAAAAGGTGTGGGAGTCTGCTTGCCTTGACTCCTTTCCCTTTATAGAGGGCGGGAGGGGCAAAACTGTGTAGATCCTTAGCCTATTTAATCAAAAATATTAATGTAGTTAATTACCCATTTGGGTGAATTTTGTTAAAATTCGAAATTAACAAACCTCACTTCCCTGCGTGTGCTGAAAACAATAGCCTATAAATTAATTGGGGAATCCTTGTTGTCCAGCTGATCCCAACTTCTTAAGGGGTGTCTTGGTTCTTTAATCAGTCTAACCTTTTCATCCAGCTTCCCCAACACAGGCCTTTCAGCCAGGGTGGTCTGAAATCCAAAATTCCCCAAAGCATTCCAATTTTTCAGTCTGAGTTCCCAACATAGAAAAAAGCAAGGGGGGGAGAGGTCTGAAAAACAAAGCGATAAACCACTCTGTGTTTAATTTAAACCAAAAGTGTGGGCAAAACCATAATTGCCATATGTATTTCAAAATTGCACAACAGTACATAAGAGTCTTTGTCATTGATCAGTGTAAATATTTTGGGAAGTGAAATTTGCAGATTGTGATTGTGTTCTTTTTAACTCGCTTTTGTGATTTATTTATGCAGCGAGAAGTTGATTGTGTTGTGCCACGGATAAAGTGATTTTTGATATTTTTGTTCTAATTTCTATTACTGTTAATTTAAATAAATACCAATATATTTCCTGTACACCGGCCTGGTTCTTGGCTCATTGTTAGGTCAGGGGAGGGGGATCCAAGGAGCATGATATGTGTCTGTGATAGGGCTAAAGAAAATAATCTGTTAAACAGTTTGTTACATAACCACGTAAGCGGGGAGGAAAGGACCTCCCTGTTTTGGGGGTGGCTTCTCAATAAACTGTTACAAAGTAGGGGCTCGGGCTGGGATTCACCTGCCTATTCCTGACCCATGAAAGTACATTGTGACAGACTATTCATTTTGATGCAATTGCATTAAGGTGAAGGGAAAGTAATCTTTTTTTTGTTAAAGTGCCACGAAGACTTTACTCCTGAGATCCAGGGAGGTGTATAGGTAAAACATTAAGAGTGTGTAAGAATGTATTTGAGTGAAGAAATCAAGCAGGGACAGGGTAATTTTGCCCCTGAATAAAGAAAGCTTTACTAAAGTGCAAAAGGCCAATTGAGAGAATGACTACTGTACAAATTGGGGAAGCCAGGGAGCATCTCCTAATTAAATTATTTCTCAAAGGAGAATGGGGTCAGGACGACGCAGGAAACTGGCAAACCAGAATTGTGCGTATTTGGCTTGAATCCGGGATATTGCACAAAGCACTTGAAGCATTTTATATGACCACAACTGCTTGTGATGAACAGTTACAAATGGCTCAGCTAACTGCTCCGAAGGCGGTGTAGCCCTGATATTCCCCGAGTGGATTCATGCCTCTGTCATACTTACGCAGGTCTACTCACTTTTGAATGCCTCGTCTGTAGGCTCTCTTTCTCTCCTGGCCATTCCCTTACTGTGGCTACCATCTATCGGCCGCCAGGTCAGATCTCCTCCTTCCTCTCTGATTGGGAAGACCTCTCCTCTTCCTTTCTGGTCTCGACCACTCAACTCCTCCTTCTTGGAGACTTCAACATCCACCTGGATGCTTCCTGTCCTTCCTCTGGACTCTTTCGTGACTTCTGTGACTCTCTCTCACTCTCTATTCTCCCCTCTGGCCTGACTCACTCTGCAGTGCACACTCTGGATGTTCTGATCTCTTCAGACCTTCCCCTTTCTATCCCTCTCACCACTCCTCTCTCCTGGAGTGATCACATTCTTCATTCCTCCCAGCCCACCCTCTCTACTCAGGCCAAGCCAACTCCAGCACTGCTACCCACCTTCTCGGTCATCTGACCCACGAAGCATGTGTCAGTTGACGCTTTTGCCACCACTTTCTCACCCCCCCTCCTCCACCTTTGGCTGACTCACACCCTGACACAGCCCTTTCTATGCTCCACTCTGCTATATCTGATATTCTTGATGTTCTTGCCCCTGTCATGAGGATCCGCCTGCAGCCCAAAGCCAGGTGCAACTCCTGGAACGACCCAGACCTCGTCACCCTCAAATGCAAGTGCAGGGTGGCTGAGAGGAAATGGTGTGCTCGTGGAACATCCTCTAACAAACTGGCCTGCTGACTCTCTGTCCTCACCAAGAAGAGAGCTCACATCCAAGCCAGTGTCTCTGCGGCATCTAACAACTCGGCCAAACTCTTTAAAATCTGACACCTCTCCTCCCTCCTCCTCTGCCTTTCCCCTCTTCTCCCTTGACAAGGTTTCTAGACAAGTCCGATCTATGAAAGTCTCTTCAAAACAGGTTCATCCCTGCTCCTCCAAAACCATCAAAGGACCACATTGACTCCTTGGCTCCTGCTCTGTCCAACTTTTGAAACCACTCCTTTACCACTGGAGTCTTCCCTTCACCCCTGAAGCACTCCTGTGTGCACCCTCTTCTTAAGAAACCCTTGGCTGTCCCTTCCTGCGCGGCTAACTATCGCCCTATCTTCATCACTCCTTTCGTGGGCAAACTCCTGGAAAAGCTGGCCATCTCAAAACTCAATCTTCACACTAAATCTGTTGGTTGCCTCCATGATCAACAGTCATGCTTCATAGCTGCCATAAGTATGGAAACTGCTCTGCTGAACATCCATAAGACCTGCTCTCCAACCTTCATTCCAACACCCTATGTGTATTCATCTTACTTGATCTCTCTTCTGCATTCCTCACGGTCAACCATGCCATCCTGCTCAACCGTCTCCGTGATAACCTGGGAATCACCGGTCAGGCCCTGGCGTGGCTGACTCCTTTCATCTCTGATTGACCCTCCCAGGTTCAACTTGGGTCCTTCCTCTCCTCTATCTTTATCTCTACATGTGGTGTTTCCTAGGGGTTTAACCTCTCTCTCTGGCTGTTCAACCAATACCTGGCACTGCTTGCCCACTGCATTGCCGCATTCTGCCCTAACTTCCAGTGCTATGCGGATGACACACAGCTCCTTCAGCTACGCCTTCTCCCTCTCTCATCTCTGACTGCCTGTCCGCCATCCAGGAGCGGTGTGCCGCCAATGAGATCTACCTTAATGTCAGTAAGACTGCGATTCTCTTCATCGGCACACCCGCTCCCTCCTTTCCTGTCACTCTCCTGACAGCCTCTCTTGGCCCTCTTCCTGCTCCCACTTTTGAGGCGAAAAAAACCTCGGCATCATCTTCGATTCCACACTCTCCTTCTCTCCTCATATCTCCGACGTCTCTAAGAAGTCACACTAAGAGTTGCACCTCCTCAGAGGTATTCTTCCTTTCCCCAGAAGCTCACTGTCTCCAGAGCTCTGGTTCTCTCTGGGCATGACTATTGCAAAAGCCTCTTTCTAAATCTGCCTGCTTCTACTCTCCCTCCTCTGCAACTCATCCTGAACAGGACTGTGAGACTTGTCCTTGGCCTCAAGCCCAGGGATCGTATCACTCCAGGACTGAAATCTCTGCAATGGCTCCCAGTGGCTGCGAGGATTAAGTTCAAAACCCTCTGCATTGTCCGGTATTACCCAAATTGACCTTTTACAATTGACCTAATTATAGTGGTCCTAATTGACCTTCTGCACAATTGACCTTTATATTATTTTAGTTATTTTATATATATATATTAGGATAGTTTTGGATTAGAAATAATACAAGGCGATTGGGTGGGGGATTGCAGGGGTTTTTGGATTGCGAGGGAGGTTGTGGGGGGTTTCCCCCTGCATATATGTCCTAATTGACCTTCTGAATTAGGTCAATTCTCCCGAGGTCAATTCTCCCAAGGCCAATTGTGAAAAGGTCAATTAGTATACAACCGCATTGTCCACATGGCCTTCTGGGGCCTGGGACCTCAATACCTTCACCTCTCTCTTCCTAAATACCTTCCTTCTCGAGCTCTTCGCTCATCTGCCTCCAACTCCCTCAGGGTCAGTCGCTTTCCAAGGAATGAGTTGGTGGTAGATCTCTTTATTCGGCTGGGGCCTCCCTCTGGAACAGCCTCCCTGCCTCCCTGAAAATTGAGGAGAACCATCTTCGATTCCGGAAGCACCTCAAAACCTTTCTCTTTGCTTCTGCTTTCTCACTTCCTCTCCCCTGCTGAAATTCCGGCCTGATATTGAAACTGCACTTGTTACCTGGCCACCGTCTTATCTTGGGGCAGGTCCCCTGCCCCGCTAGTCACACACCTGCACTTCCTGGCAACCCCCGCACTTGGGGACTGTTTTCTGTATCCCTTCAGTCCCACTAACAGCACTTGACACCTTTTGCCTGCACTTAGCCCCTGCACTTGCCACCAGCTGGCCGTACTTTTACTTATTGTTATTTATTCTTTATCCCATGTTCTGCACTGTCCCCTCCCCCTTCCTCCCTGCACTTTCCCCCTTCCCATGCACTTGCGTCATCTGTATGACATCTGGCCTAGTAGGATTGTTGTCTATGTCCTCCCTCTGTTCCACCTCCCTAGGCTCGTCACACCTTGTAACACTAGTGTATAGGCGCGTTATAAATGCCATATCATATCATATCATATCATGCGTGACTTTCACGAGCATAGGACCCCGGATTGGGTAATTGAATAGGCCGTGTAGGGGAGGGTTGGTCCAAGAGACCCCACTTGCCTACATCCCTTCCCCAGGTGAGGGCCATGGCTCATCGGGCGTCCCCTCATACCACCAGGGCCCAGGTGGTGGAGGGCTCACCTGCTGAAGACATTGCCCACACGTATTGAATTTAGCTAGGCCTCAGAAACCATTGTGTCTAATAAAGATGGTGTGAGCTCAGCGCACTGTAGCGCGGCCCCCACCCTCGGAGAGTTTCAATTATCCCTGTTGCTGCAGCACCCTGGCAGATCCGCTGTGAGCCCGTTCCCACGAACAAGACGGACATGAGCTAGCATAAGATACTAACACTGTAACATTTCACCTTCCGCAGTGTATCACTGCTCCCAGCATGACCCGGCCAGCGAGGCCTGGGTGATGGAGAGAACTGTAAAATGGTCATCGGATGAAAGCAGAAAAATCCCCAAATACTAATGCCAAAACTACTTATAATACGCGCATTCTCTTCACAAAACTTCCTCTATTAAAGAAACCTGTAAAAATGTGTAATTATGATAGAACGTATGTTCACATGACACCAGCAATGAAGGACCCACACCCCTGCAGTTGTGTGCAAATAATAAAAAGCGTTCCGGGAGACTATTCGTTATATGTATCATTGAAAAGCTTACACTCCACGGTCCCGCGCCATAACCGAATTAATGCTGCTAGAGTACAAGGGAAGACAAGTGCAATCATACAGAGGGCTCATGTGAAGGACGCGCGAGAATGCACCCATCATGTGTGTATGTCTAAGCCCTTATGTGCCACTACCGCCACGCACGGTGGCGGGTCTCTTTCTTTGTGCTCGACCAACCACACTACTACCTCACTTACTGCAAATGTATATGCATATAACTAAATTCTGTAGTTGTTAAAACATAGTGTACAAATAAGGTGCTCAGACTGGCTATATTTGAAAGACATTTAGCAAAGTTGAAATGTATGCTTTCGAAGTGATCCAAATGAGTATTATAGAGTGTTCAAATGTTTGTACCTAAAGTCAGCAACACACGACGAAGATACCTTTGTGAATATGTGCAAGGCCATTTCCCCTCCCACCCTGCGAAGACTGCCAAACAAGAGAGCAGAGGCCCGCGCCGCGCTGCTCCACCTCCCCCAACCAGGCTGGAGCCGCTTCAAAGATTTGTAGTCCCCTCTGCAGCACCCAAGGCCACGGCCCACCACCTGCATTATTTACAGCACAGCAGTAAACCTCTGCCTGAATACACAAATCCAAAGGCGCCCCCTCTTAAACCCCACAACCCACCGGATCACCTTAGACTTATGGCCCTGTGAAATTAGAACACCCAATACTGTGGCAACATACAGCAGCCCATTCATAACGACTTCTAACAAGACAGAGAGGCATGTACCGCCCGTCCCATGCCCTGAGACTTAGCCCCTCGACCTATGGTACCGGTCAACAGGACACTGGTAACCATGTACTGATGAATCGCCATCAAACCCCTCTCAAGGTGCATTCCTCCTGTGTTGGATTAACCTGTAGAATAATCTATTGGAAGATTTACTAAAGAAGATAATATTGCAATGACTGAATGACTGCGGTGTGCATGGCCTAGGACAGATAAGTCAGGAAAAGACATTCATCTCTGACACTGGCCACAATGGCACAACAACACCGCCCAGATGAACTCAGCCGACCCGCCAGGCCCAGCCCAACCCACGAGGCTGACCAGTGACGTCCTCCAGCCAAGGCCAACCACATCGCAGCAGCGCCTATAGCTAGTCATCACCACCCAATCCCATTGAACTTGTGCCCCTTATAGTATGTAGGTTCTAATGACGTGTTTTGTAAATATATACGCCTGTCTTTGCTATTGTCAGACAGAGCGCTCTCGGAGTTTGCAGAGTTCTTTGCATGCCCTATTCTGATTAAGCTCACCCGCACTCTGTCTTGGCTTTATTCCCAACTTGGGAGAGTCCTTCATTGTCTCTCATTGCGGGGAGGATCGTGCTGGTTGGGGACGCTTGCCTTCAGTGGTGACCCCGACGTGATTATTATTATTTTTTCCTAACCTATCACTACCGTCCCCTTTTGGCACGAAAATCTCCGGTCGAAAAGGGATACGCACGGTGCGCCGGCTCCGGGAGGCTGCCCGCCAACGGCGACCGGTACGCTCAGAAGTGCGCACTCAACAGAGAGAGTTGAAAAATCCCCTTTGAGTACCGCTCGCCGGAGCCGGGGCTGACTGTTGAGCGGACGGCAACACTGCCTGGACGGACCCAGTTTCGGAGACTATCGGTTCAAGACGGGCACGTGAGTATTGAGTGCGAGCGATCATAAAGGGAGTGGAGGAGGAAATTTAGGACAGGGAACGAGGAGGGGTGGAAAGGGGGGCACGTAGGTCTACTAAGGACCATCTTAGACTTTCTTTGCTTTTTCTTTGCATATGGCCATTAGGATTAAGAGGTGAATAAGAGACAAAAGTGACGGGAACCTAGCTCCGAGAGGGGGTGGAAGGCGGCGCCGCATAGTGCTATCTTGACTAGTACTGGGAATATATGAAGAAGTGGATAATAAGATAAAAGTGTCTGGCAAAGGGAGACACGGAGAATATATTAGTGACCGCTATTCTTTCTATTCTTTTCTTTAGGGTTGGGGGAAAAATAAAAGTAAGGTTAGTACAAAACCATAGAGATAAAATAAGAGACAGAGAGTTCTACTGTGAGAGTGAAGATCAAACCTATAAATATATATATATGTGCATACATATATCTGAATAAGACGGATAGGGACAGCCGGCTAGGGAGGAAAGGGAGGGCAAAGTGAACTGTGAATAGAGTGTTACAGAGAGGTGTGTGCACATTGTATGCGTCAGGAGATAATTTGGTGTTGTGGGTGTGTAAAAATGGTCATAAATGTAAAGCCATTGAATGGTCATGGTAAGTGTGGCCGGACAAAGCTTCATGAAGACAATAATAATAAGGTGAAGTGAGTGTGTACCTTTTTGATTTCTGGGTTAACATTGTCGAGATCACTGATGGTTTGCTCTCGTATGTGCCCCCCAAAGAGAATAGAATAGAGACTGCGTACAGCCATTCTTGTGGTGCACAGGCAGGGGGAGGAACACAAAGGCGCCCATTATTGAATGAGACATAGAAAACGAGGACTCACATGGTGATACGTTTACATTGTAATTTTGAGATACACAGAGACACACAAGTACCAGGAGGGCACAAAGTATGGGGGCAGAAACACCCTTATCACATATTTGTAAGAACCTACCGGGGTACGCAGAGCGAATTAAGAAATATCATGACCAATGGATCACAGAGTTGAAGGGAGAGGGGTTGCCCCAAATATGGCCCGAGGGGGGGTCATTTGACAAAAGTGTCCTGGATATGGTAGCCACGTGCATTTGTTTGAAATACAAGGGGAAGCAGTTGCATAATAGGAGAGAAATATTAGATCTCTGGAGGTTGTTTGAAGAGATACCAACGCCTAAAGCACCAGAATTAAATCCTGACCTACCATCTACCACTGACAATCCACTAATGATACAGAAAGATGCTAAAGAATTGCCAAATGCTGAGCCACCAATAGAGGTAATAAGTTTGTACCCGATATTGAACAAGCCTGTGCCCGCAGAGGGGTACAGTGACCCCACTTATGTGCCTCCCCCGACAACTACTACACCCCAAATGCCAACGGCACCCCCGCCATACGAGAGTACTAGGGAGCGAGCCCAGGTAAGTACACAAAGGGTGGACATAGAAAAGCTAACAGACGATCTGGAGTCAAGACTCTCAATAGCCAAAGATGAGCTCTCGAGGATAAAAGGCATATGTGAGCGAACAGCACTTAATGCAGCGAGATCAGAGCACACGTCTATAGCGCCGAGCGAGAGTAGAACACTTGAAGACGGGTGGAAAAAAGGTGAGATACTATTCAGAATTCAAGAAGAACCAACACGAATAATTGAACTAGGGACAAGAGAGGGATGTACTGACAATGAAGAAAGGCCTATGGGGGACAGGGAAGAACTACTATGTGATATAAGGGACGATTTGGAGGAAAGCGACAGGTTGAGCATGGCACTAGGAGGGGGAAGTGAATGGTTAGATGGTGCATGTTCAATGAGAACACTGGATGATGAGTGGACGGGGCGATTGAGAAACAGGGTGGGGAAAATGGCATCATTGGGAACATCAGGAGTGAAGACGGGTACAGATACCACGATGAAAGGAAAGTTACAGCTCCCGCTGATACATAGGGGAGGAGGGAGGCCGAATTACATCCCGTGGGCTCAGATGGATAAGGACAATTTATTAAAGTTATTGCCCCCGTTATTGGGAGGGGCGAGCAAGTGGATATACGCATTTGAGAAACACACTGCCAGGGTACCCCTAGCAATAGGAGATGTGAAGAGCTTGTATCAGCAGTGGGAGATCAGGCTGATAGAGTGTGGGTCAAGGCTGGTTTATGATTTATGAGCTCCAAAAGCCTGCTGAGAGTAGAAATACTGTCAAAACCCCCAAACCATCTAACACCCCCGCTGTTGTAAATGTGGCAGAACCCTTCCATTGGATATGAAGATGGGGGGGCCTAAAGGTAACCCTCTGGCCAATAAGCAAAATGGAAAGCAGAAGGGACCCCCCTCAACCCAGCCTAACTGAATGGTAGTCAGGCAGGGGCCCAGAACAATGATCCCTCTGGTCCTGCCACCTATATAAGTCCTAGGTGCAAGGGTACTTAACCAATCCTGAGGTATGTATATACTCCCCCGGCCCATGAGGCGGGAACTAATAAGGTAAGTACTGCCCCGGGAAACTTCCCTCCAAACCTCCCTCAGGAGAGAAGTATCACTCCACTTCCCAATCTGAACTTTTTCCCCCGATATCCCCAAACCAGAACTTCCAAAACAATCCTCCTTTCTCTCCCCAGTTCCAGGACAATAGATCCCTGAACCTGGGAGAAGGGAGATTCAGGATGGAAAATGATGGGGGGAATTTCCAGTACCCAGGCTACTCCGGGAGAAGTGACAGTTACCCCTTTCAGGAGCAGCGGAGGTATGTCTTGAGACCTTCCTACCAACCAGATAAGGTCTTGAAACTGGATTAACAGGTCCAGCAACTGACCAATGATCTGGGGCACATGCTGAGGGCTCAGTCCAACTCTCAACTTAACCCTGCTTCCCAGAATTCACCAACACCCAGGGCTGATGCCTCAGGGGGGAAATGACGTAAGGAAACCTCCGACAAACCACAGGTTCCGGAGGAGCGGGCTCGGGTGGAGGGGAGATGCCGAGCCCTTGAGGAAGCTTCCTTTCTCGCCCTAAAAACCTCTCAACCTGAGATATACTCTTCTACACCAAAGAGCAAAGTGTAAGTAGGAGAGGCCAAAGAAGAGCCCACTTTGTGGAGGCACTCCAGATTATCCACTTTGAAAGAGAAGAATGCTTGGAGGATTCAGGTAAGCAGACCTTCTCTTTCAAAAATAGGGGGATCCCTCCCAAAGAAAAATGGTTCCCAAAAGACCCTGAGTGGGACAGGGTAAGTATGGAGACTGACCCAGAGCCAGAAAATATTCAACCCCAAACATGTGAGCCACACAGAAGTGAAACAGAGGGGGTGTACTTTTTCCAAACAGGTTCTGAGAACTGTTGCTGGGTAACAGGGGACAGCCAAGGAGCCGGGGAAAAGGAGGATTCCCCAACCACTCCCATTGCTAGTTGCAAAGATTTTTTTACAGATTCCCGAACTCCGACACAGAAAACTGCCCAAGATCACACTGAGTCGGAGTTCAATATTAAGAAAATGACCACTGGGCTGTCAAATAACTCACACTTTCTTTGCACCTTGGAGGAGAAAGAAGGACAATGTTGGTTCTAGGTAATTTGGTCGAATATAAATGGTCGACAGGACAAATGGTCGACACCAAAAGGTCGACAGGTCAAATGGTCGATTTTTTTAATTAATTTGTTTCACTTTTTTTTATTTTTTTAGGGGGTCCCCCCTGACCCCTGTTTTTTTGCTAAAAAACCCTTTTTTTCCCTAAACGAAAACCTAAAAAATATATATATATAAATAAAAAAAAAATTCAACAATTTGACCTGTCGACCAAATTGTGTCGACCATTTGTCTGTTGACCATTTGTCTGTCAACCATTTGACTAGACACCGGACAATGTTATGCAACGGTTAAGGTGCAAGGTCAGTGTGAATTATCAGCTCTGGTGGATACTGAATCCCAAGCCACCCTCGTGTCAAAAGGGCCTATGACCAACTAAATTCAGGACTGGGGGTGGGCCACCAAATTCCACTCACACCACTTCCCAGACAACTCCAAAATTTCAGGAATGATATTTCAGTTGAATGGACTGCAGATCTGGACATAACAATTGGACGGCACCGGCTGAAACATCCGGTGATCTTTGTGACTCCAGAGGGCACACCTTGTTTACTGGTGAATGATCTCCTGAGGAGGTTATCACCTCAGATCGACTGTGTAAACACGGTCCTCTGGACTCACACTAACCGCCCCATCAAATTAAAAATGAGTACCAATTATGTAAGCCTGAATAGTACCAGTCACGTAATTGATCAATGCTCTGAGAATGTAGAGTTCGATTTAAAAAGAAAAAACAAGTGCCAGACATCACAGTCATCTCTGTAGGAGAACAAACTGGTGATGGGAACCATTCTCCATTCTTGAAAATCAACCTTCCTCCCAGTTTTAAGTGGCAATCCACACTGGAAGGGAACACCATAAAATATTACACCAGTCCAAAATCAGAAGAAACCTTGAATCCCGTGAAACCAGACAAGAAAGAGTCAGCTCAAAGTCTGACAGACATTCAGAAAAAGGGCGAGCAGGTGTTTTTCCCCATTCAGGTAAATGAGGGGGAGGAACCAGTGCTCGCCAGAGTATGCCTGAATAATGGAATAAGCTTCATCAGGGAATAATTATTCAGGAAACTCCCAAAAGGTCACACCATTGCCATATTAAAATTGATGGACAAATGGGAAGTAGGTCTGGAAACTGCAAATTCTAACTATCTCCTGCCTAGCAGGTGTATGCTAAAAATGTCCACTGACAACAAAAGCATAGACCATAATTGTTGGGTCATGAGAGATGTCCATTCTGCCTTTTATATGGGAAGTCATATTCTCAACCGATTCACAATCAATTTGGACCTAATTAATAGGAAAGCCTGGTCCCGACTGGGGAGTAACCCCATGGGCATTGACAATATTGATAAAACATTCTGGTGAGCTAAATTGCTGCCTTATGCAGTTGAAGGTAAAGAGGTTACCATCCCAGGACAGGTGCGACAATTTATTCTTCCCCTCAAAATTAAGCGAGGACAGAACCTCAAACATCAGGACGCATATATAAATCTAAATAACCATCTCCACAACAATTTTTAACATTCAACAACTCTAGTAGACCTAGAACACACCATTCAAATATTGGTGGATAACAGCGACCCTCGAAGTATCACTTTGGACGCAGACACCTTTATTGGAATTGCGGTTGATGCTCAGCATTATTCTATTGATTTAGGTAATGAAATCATGGGACCAATACCAAACAACTGTTTTGACATCAGCGACGATATTCATCTAGAAAATATTTTTACTAGGCATGGGGGGAATTTCCTGGTGCACTCTAACTTCCCCTACGGTTTGGAAGAGGTGACCTGTGACATTAGGAGGAGGAGGTAGTGTTCAGAGTCAAGGACCACTACCTCGAATCCCCTGTCCAGGTCATCACCATCAAAAGAGATCTCGCCACCCAACTGGAGGATACTGATGAAATTGCCAAGCCTGAGGTCTTTCCAGGTTTCAAGCAGATGGTCAAGGAAAGGATGAATCTTGCTGATGCCTGTGAGACTGAGGAGCAAAGACAAAAGCTTAAAAAGGTCTTCCTGGAATTCCAAGATATTTTTTCAGTGGACTCATATGACTCATATGACGCACATCCCTTCATTTAACCACCATTTTCATGGACCCCGAGATGGCTCCCATATTTGTGAAACAATACTGGTTACCTCTTGAATCCATGGAGTCTCTCACAGAGATTGTTCAGAATTTAGAATCCTGTGGGATAATTTGTCCGATCCATCATACCTTCAACAACTCGGTACTTTGGATCCTTAAACCAAGCGGCCAATAGAGACTATGTGCAGACCTAAGGGAGTTGAACAAATGGGTACACATGTCAAGATGGCACCTTCCCTACATCGATCAGGGACTGGCACAGATCCAAGGGTCAAAGGTGTACACCGCCATCAACCTTACCAGTACATGTGAGTAGGGAAGACCACTCCGGCAATGAGTTCAACATCTTCCTACATAAGGCCATGTCCGACTTGGGCGAAAGGGGAAACATGGCCTATGTGGATGATGTTTTGATCAAGGGCTCAACTGTGGAGGAACATGTAGCAGACATCTGCTATCTTCTAACCCATTTGCAGAAGACCGAAGCAAAAACTGTCCATTCAGAAGGCACGGTGGTGTAAGACCCGAGTGAATTTCTTAGGGCACGAGATCACACCTGAGGGTCTTAATCCCCAGGCGAAGAAGGTGGAAGCCTTATAAATTAAAAGACCCTACCACTCTGAGAGAATTAAGAAGCATTCTTGCACTTACTAATTATAGTGAAAAGTTAATTGAAGACTACACAGAGGTCACTCGACCCTTGGTCCATGGCCGTAGTCAAGTGGGAGTGTGGTCCAGAACAATCCGAAGCAGTTAAACAACTGATAAGAAGACTTTCCCAGGCTCCTTGTTTGGCTTACCCCATAAAGAACAAGGAGTTCTTGTTGGAGACAGGGTTCTCAGATACATGCCTAACAGCAGTATTGCACCAAAAGCATGATAAGGTCAACAAAGTAATCTCATATGCGAGCACGACTTTGTCCTCAGTGGAGGAAAAATTCAATGACTGCGAGAAGGGACTCCTGGCAATGGTGTGGGCGCTGAAAAATTACCACCCATTCATACAGGGGGAGCACATCATTGCTGAGATTCCTCACCAAACCTTGCAGTATCTACAAAGTGACAGAATCCGGGTGGGGAACGTTAGTAATTCTAGAATTACTTCCTGGAGTCTGACCATGCAAGGCTTTCCTGTGGAGGTCAGATATGGCCAAAACATGAAGAGTCCCATAGTGCAAGTGTTGGCACACTAACATGATTGTTCCCACACAAGGTCTATGAAGAACACACATGACAGGGGAAACCCACAGTTTATGTGGATGGCTGCTCCTACCATGTTGATAACAATGGGGGAAAATAACTGGTGGCTGGCATTGGCTATGTCTGGGTGAATGATACCCTGGAACCCTCTGCTGGACACACATGGGCCAGGACCTTGACACTTACCTAAAGGGCTGTCTTGTGTGTGCTCAATTCCAACCCAGTTAACTCACACACAGAGCTCCCCTACAAAAAAGGGGAATGACAATGCATTGGTCAGATCTGCAAGCCGATTTCATCGGGTCAGTGATTCACTCCTCTAGTGGAAACAAGTACATTTTGACTGCGACGTGCTTGTTCTAAAAGTGGGTAGAATATCTTCCAGCCACGAATTGTAAGACGGAGATAGCTGCTGCTCTGATGATCAACCACATCTTCTCTCATTTTGGCCTCCCGCAAAGGATTGAGTCGGACAGAGGAAGCCATTTTACCAGTGAGGTGATTGTGAAGATGTGGGAGATTCTAGGGGTAAAAAGAAAACTCCACATTTTTGGCCTCAAGTGGGGGCTAGAGAGATACAACCAAACAATTGTAAGTATTTTGAAAATAAGTTTGTGGCAAACTCTGAACCCAGTTGGGACATCCGATTGCCGCTTGTCCTGATGGCTATTAGATCTATACCATCTTCTGCAACAAAGATGTCTCCATTTGAGCTCATGACCGGATGAAAAATTGTGTTCCCACAGCATCGGCTCCTCAGAACGCAAGAGCAGACACTGATAAATGCGTCCACTAATCATGATACATTGACAATTTAAGGAATCCCCTCTAGCAAGCTATTGCTTATGATCAAAAGACCACCAGGAAAGAGCATTAAGTAGGTGACAAGGTTTACCTGTACAATTTTCAAAGGAATCGGGCCAAAGAGAGGACATTCCACCCATCTTGGCAGGGTGCCTTTGAAATTGTAGATAAAATATCACCTGTTGTTTACAAGATCTGCATCCCAAAAGGAGAACTGACAGATGAAAAATGGATCCACATCAACCAGTTGAAAAGCTGTCACCCCAGACACGCTTTACGACTGATTGAGGATCAAAATGAAAGTCGAGGAGAGGAACCATCTGAAGAATGACAAGCCAGAATAAAAAATCTGATGGAAATATATATATATATATATATATTCAATAAAAAAAACTTTGTTAAGGGGACGTTATGGTTAAGTTGCCCTACTAGAAACCTGTGCAATTCACTAAAAAAACTTTACAGAGGTGACATTATGGTTCAAAGTAAAACCGAAAAACCCCTGAAATTCGGCAGTTATGGTAGGCTAAGCAACCATACCTGCCAGCCCCATTGTGCTAACACTAACACCCAGGACATGAAAGATGGCATCACAAATGTCATTGATGACATCACTGATAATATCACATGTGTAGCCCCTTTGTTTTTGTTCACTGCCATATATATATATATATATATATATATATATATATATATATATATATATATATATATATATATATATATATATATATATGTTCAGCAAAAAAAACTTTTTTAAAGGGATGTTATGGTTCAAAGTAAAACCGAAAATCCCTTGACATTTGCTAGTTATGGTAAGCTAAGCAACCATAACTCGCGCCACCTACGTGCATTGCTAAGACTAACACCCAGGACATCAAAGATGACATCAAAGATGACATCAACGTCGAAATGAAGATATTAGCCAACTGAATGGAGACGGATTGGCTTCACCACTTTCCGATTTCCTTCTCTTCTTCTGGCTCACCTTGAGTTTTTAAAAAGTGGGCTCTCCGTCCTTCTCTCTCTGGCAGGGGCGCGGTATGTACAGTCTTTCCCCAAAAGATAAGCCCTTAAGTATGCCAGTGTCAAGGGTGCCCTCACCAATTTCAAGGGTTTGGGAGCATGCACCATGACATGCATACATGCACTGTTTTGAGATATCAAAGGAGAATACTCCGATGAAAGATGCAAAATTAACATTTACAGGAACATCACTGCTTTAAACGTACAAAGTTACTAACTTCTTCTTTTTACAATCGCAGTGAAGACTACTCTCCTGAAAATCAACAGCATCTACACTGCAAACGACATATCCGAAGAAACCTGGTCATTTCGCAGAAAAAAGTAAGTACAGTACGACCTTTATATTCTTACTGTTCCTCAAAGAGACTGTGTTGGTTATTTATTTAATTTGTGCACCAAAACAAGCATTGATTTCTGAACCATTCTACCCACAAATCCCCATTTATTAAACAAAGAATAACAGACAGAATGGCTCACAAATCCCTGTGTTTTTGGAACTCAAATAACATACAGAAGCCTTAGAATGTTAGTACTAGAAAACAAATAGCTGTTTCAATTTTCTACCATTACGTTTACTATTAATGCTTCTCCTCACCACTGGCTCACTTTGTAATCTCATATGAAGCACAGTATAGTAGTATACAAACATAAAAATAGCCTTCCCAAATAATTGTAAGAGGCCAGTACACATTCACACACCACCACCTAGAGCTTCCCCATCAAACTCATGCCCGCATGCACACAGCACACATACATTGTACAACAGACCAAACCATGCCTTCTTTTTTTCAACAGACCCCAATGAATGCCTACCAAAAAGCAAGTCCGTAGAAAGGAATGCAGAAATAGAGCAAATGAAAATAAAAGTGTCCAAAATAAGCATTCATCTGTAGCAGAGTTTGTAGAGAACGTTGGAACAAGACAGCTAATACAGTCGTTTAGCAAAAACAAAGGAAGCTTCAACCACTGATACTTTACCTCCTCCATCAAAATGTGGCACGAAACACAAAACGCTTCACAAAAAATTGGCTACCAGTTCTGCTAACAATGCTCCTATTAATCCTGATATAGTAACAAGAACCCATAGTAAAAAAAGTAATTTAGCAAAAATGTTTCACCACAGAGTCCTTCAGAATCTAATAAGAAGAGGACCGAAATCATCCTCAACCCTTAAAACCTACCGTAGAAAATTAATCCTACAAGCTCTCATGGACAGTGCAATCCTTCTCAAAAGGAAGTTGTTTATATTAGTGTTAAATAGGATGAAACCACTAACAAAACTAAGTACTAAAATACAAAAGAAACTTATCAATAATCAGAATGTCAACAAAAATAACTTCTTACATATTTGTGGAGGTGAATGGAGTCACACAACAACCACAGAACCATATTTTAATGAAGAAGCATACATACAAAATCAAACAAACACAATTGCCATCCATAGCAGTGGACGAGGGTATGAAAAAATCAATAATACCATCATGGAACAAGAAACACTGCTTGCAAAAGTATCCCCTGAAAACTTAGGATTACCTCTCGATTCGACTGAACCAGACCATCCAGTATACAAATGGCCATGCACATCAATGTGTGCCATTCCTAACAAATCTTTCAAATCTTTATGTCAGTTCCTCAATCAGTATGTGAAAGGTAAAGACAAAATTAAAAAGAAAGTACTGCAAAATATGGATACCTGCCCAGTGCGCAAATACACAGGACTACAAGGACATTCATTAGCCTGCATTTCAGGACCTATTTGCAAAAGCACCTTCCATGATATCAAAAGGATATCAATATATCATTCAAATGTAAGAAATCTAGTGTATAAAATACACGATGCTAAAAGTCCAGCTTTAGAACTAGCCAATTTAAATAACACTCTTCTGCATGGTAGACCCAAATACCTACAAGAAGAAATCAACCGTATCCAGAGAAATTATTTTGGAAGTGAAAGCCACTTACAAAATGCAATAGTTTTAGAACAGACTAGCAACAATCCTGCACATAGCAACCTTCTATTACACACATACAAAAAAGAAATACTAAAATTTAAAAGTGCATCGGCTGAAGTACCAAACCATGTGTGTGTGTGTTGCTGCAGAACGTTTTACAAAAGGAACACAAAAAACATAGACATAACATACAAAATAGAAGACAATGAAGATTCCATTTGAATTCCGTTTGAATTAGCTCTCTACCTTTAAGCAGAAAACAAATACCAAATAAGTGAATCCCTAATATGTTGCAGTTACTGCACTACAAAACTGGACAACAACCAAATTCTTTCACATGCTATCACAAATAATTTGAAATTGTTCCCACTACCAAAACCCCTGCAACAACTCCATTTACATGAGCACATCATAATTCAAACAGTTCACCCATTTCAAGCAATTACACGCCTTCAACCAAAAACAGCAAAATTACCTCCCTCTGAATTTGTGAAAGGCATTTGTGGCAAAGTAGTTTAGTTGCCATTAAACATAACAGAAAATGTACACACTCTAGGAGTGCAACGTCCAATAGAGCATTCTTTAATTGTCTTGGTAAATGGTGTACCAACAAAAGACAAAATAATTTGGCAACAACTGGTGGACTTACATAAAGTTAGAAAAGCCTTGCAATATCTAAAAGACAATAATGAATAATACAAAGAAATACATATTGAAGAAAGCTTATGGGAAACAACTGAAATAATTCAAGGCTCATCAGAAACTGGTCAATTTGAACTTCTGGATCCTGCTGCAGTATCCACTCTTTTGGACCATTACACAATTCATCCATTGCATTCCAATGAAAGCATAGATGATGCACTAGAAACTTACCAAATGCGACAAACCAAAGGGTCACCAATGAGCATATGGGAAAAAAGTATAGAAGCACATGCTTTTCCACTGCTATTTCCTACTGGCAAAGGCGGAAGATACGATGCTAGCCCCACTCAGATTACGGCATCAGAATAACGCTCATTATGAATGTATTTGCAAGATCCCAGATTTAGACAAAATGTGGAATACATATTCCACATACTCTTTGAAAGTGAACTAGCAATCCTATGTTACGGAGTTGCACACATTTTGAAATCTGGAACCCACTTCCAAAATATGTCAGCTACGCAATTAATACAAAAGGTACAAGAAAAAGATGAGGTTTTACAATCAAGTATAACAAATTTGTTTGCAAACATGCGTGTTACAAAAGAATACTGCTTCCGACGGCACGGAGACGTACGTTGTATGATCAGAAACCTTGTTTCTTTGTTTGTTTGTTTATTATTTATTATGCGCACCGGACCCTAGAGTATAAGGGCGCAGAAGATAACAAGATGTACAGCTTAGAGCAAGGTTACAGGTTACAACGGTCATAGGTTACAGGCAAGTAATACATGTGGCAGGTAACAGGCAGGAGGGAACAAATTCATGCATTCATTTAACATTTGTTGTCGTCAACCAGTTAATCACATTTTGCCTTAATTTGGTAAAAGATTGTTCTAGCCTCACAGTGATGGGTAATTCATTCCATAATTGAGCAGCTTTGACTGGGAAACTAGCTCCGCCTATAGTGGCGAGTTTAAATCGGGGTACTTGGAGGCGATTGGTGTTGGCTAGTCTAGTTTGTCTAGTGGAGTGAGTTCTGGTGAATCTGTCCTTTAAATACTGAGGGGCTTTATTATAAAGTGATTTGTATGTGAGGGATGTGGTTTTGAGTCTGATTTTCTCGTGGGTGGAGAGCCATTTGTGTTTCCTTCTTGTTTCTGAGATGTGTTCTCTCTTGGGAATGTTCAATGCTGCTCGGAGGGCATTGTTTTGCTGTATTTGAATTTTGTTAATAGTGGATTTAGTGGCTCCTATGTACAATGCGTTACAGTAGTCTAGTTTGGAGATGATTAGGGCTCTGGCTAATGTTAGACAACAGTGCTGGGATAAGAATTGTTTCCTGCTCTAATTAATTTACATGTGTAAGCTGTTGATGAGGCTAGGGAATTTACCTGTTTGGAGAATGATAAGGTAGAGTCAAGGTAGATACCTAACGTTTTTACTTCTTTGGCTACTTGTATGCAGTTCTCATCGATGATAAAGGAGGAGTAGTTTGTACTTAGTTTATTAATGAGGGAAGCGGTACCTAGGATAAGAAGCTCAGTTTTATCATCGTTCAGGCATAAGCCATGGGTTGCCATCCATTCCTTGAACGATGCTGTAAATTTTGTTCACCAGTGCTAAATCCCTTTCGTAGTCCCCTGTGAGTGGGAGGAGGATCTGGGTATCGTCAGCGTAGTTAGTATAGGTGATACCCAGATGGTTCAAGTCATCAAACAGGGGCTTAGTGAAGATGTTATACAGCGTTGATGAAACACAGGATCCCTGTGGCATGCCACAGGTGATGGGAATGGGGTCTGCTGCTGCTATAGGAGAGAAGACCCTCATGGTACGGTCACTAAGGAATGATTGGATCCACACTATAGCCTCAGTAGAGAAGTGTGCTGCTGTATCTAGGTGGTTACACAAGACGTTATGATCTACTAAGTCAAATGCGGCAGATAAATCTAATAGGAGGAGAAGAGCTGGTTTACCAGAATCTCGTACTTTATCTATTTGGGCTTTTAGATCAATCAATGCAGTTTCTGTGCCGTGTAGTGGACGGAAACCGGATTGACGGGAGCCGAGTAGTTGGTTTTGTTCCAAGAAGTTCTGGATTTGAATATATGCCACCTTGTCCAGGATCTTCAGGAGGAACGGTACGGTAGTAATCAGTCTATAATTAGTGGGAATAGCCGGGTCTAAAGTTGCCTTTTTAAGGAGAGGGAGCACCCAGGACTCTTTTAGGTTACTTGGGGTGGTGCCCGTGGTAAAGGAGGCATTAATCAACTGTGTGATAAACAGTGCTAGGTCTCGTGCAGCATCTTTGATGAGTTGTGCTGGGAAGAGGTCTCCTTTGCAGTTGGACGGTTTTAGACCAAGTATTACTTTCTCCACCTCTAATGTAGAGACTTTGGAGAAGTGGAACTATATCATCTCGGGCTGGTGGTTGGGGGTGGCATTGGCCCTGGTCCCTTACCGTGATGTAGATGCACTTGCACCCCTGTCCATCCTGCCATGTTCCTCATCGGTGCTTGGGGGATAGAAGAGATGCAGGTCATCAGTGATGGTGTCACATGGGAGCGAGATTCTATAGCGCTGTGATATGTTCATACATTCATGCATCCTATTATTACAGGGGTGTGGCATTTGGTGTTCTGAGGGGGCATGTGGGCAATCATTGCATGGCTGGTAGCACGACATTGGTATGGTGTCTGTGTGGTGAGTTACATGGGCACGGTCGAATCATGTTGCCCGTGTGTTGGGATTGGGATTGACACTCAGCATGCATTTGTGTGTGGCAGGGTGTGGCCAACATTCTTGACTGTATATGTTGATGTGGGCATGGGACATGCATTGCCTTGCCTAGTCTCACTTCCATGTCACTTGTGCCACATCATGGTTTACCCTACAGGGATGTGATGGGTCACTCACATTCTTCTGGGGATGATGCGCTGCCCACCTCCCTCTAGGGACTCGGGATCTATGAATGTACTGGCTGTCTCCTCCCATAGCATCAGCTTCGCTGGTGAGTGTGGCCCCCCTCCTGTCGCCAGGATGTTCCTCACCCTGAGGCAGAGGTTGTCCCACCGCTTGCGACAGTCGCGCACAGTCCGTGGGGTGGTTCCCGCAGCCGACACCCTCTGGGCAACCTCCTGCCAGATTTGCTTCTTTTTCATCTGGGCCGCATGCTTCATGTCGGTAGACCTGATGATGTCTGCATGCTGGTCCAGGGTGTCTGCGAATATATTAAGCTCAGCGTCAGAAAAACGCTATTTGCGCTTCCGGGGGGTCATCTTCCTGGTTGCCTTGGACATCCTTAGTATTTTCTGGCACAGCACAACACAAATGGACTGGTGGTTGGGGAGGATGGCAATGGATTGTGTTTTTAAAGATGGCCGCTGGCCCATTTTCCGTTCCTGAGCGATGACGTAAATTCTCGTTATGTATTTTGCAAACACGGTATTACCATGGTGGTATTACTGTTCCGGTATTTAGGGGTTGGTATGAGGCGGTACCGCTATGGGCGGGTCCCCCGATGCCAGTATAGGGGGGTTGGAAGGTCTTTAGCGGCATGGCGGTATTGCCATTACCGGCATGGGGGAACGCGCGTGCTCGCGCACTCGTAATCACCTGCTATTAGCGGGTTCATACGAGCACGGATCCGCTCAGTCCGGCATGCCGGTAATGAACCCGCTTACCTGGCTACTCGTAATGAGGCCCCATGTGTCACTGTGAAGAAGATATAGAAGACTTAACTGTACTACAAGCAAAACTTAACAAAGATCAGCGCACCATTTTTGAAGAAGTAACAAAACAAATTGCACTTGGTGTACAACACAAAAATAAAGAATGTACCTGGCAAAATTACAAACCTATACTGCTGTACGTCAGTGGTGAAGCTGGGTTAGGAAAAACATTCTTAATCAAAATCATCAGCAGGTTCCTTCAACAATTGACAAACAACAAACTGTCAGCTGTTGTCGCTGCCCCCATAGGTTTAGCTGCCTACAACATAGGCGGTGTCACTTTACACCGATTACTACTCCTTCCAGTAGAACACCAAAACAAATTAGACTATTACAAACTTTCTGCAGAAGCTGCAATGGAACTACGCAGATTATTAAAACAAATGGAAATGCTACTGATAGATGAAGTAAGTATGGTCTCCAACCTAATGTTGGCTTTGATTCACCTCAGATTGCAAGAAGTACTTAAAACAAACTACGAAAAACTTTTTGCAGGGAAACACATTATCGTTTTCGGAGATCTTCTACAATTGAGACCAGTGAAAGGGGAACCTATTTTTAAAACACAAACTCTGCCGTAAAACTGTTGGCAGCATAGGAAATGTCAACCTTTGGCAATATTTCCAATACAGAGAATTAACAGAAAACATGCGACAATCTGCAAATCTCAGAGTTGGTGTACTTTCTCAAGAAGCACAAGTAATATTGAAAAACCGGCACATTCATGCACTTTATGGCGATAATGAATGTGCTACTGATGTTATGGAACAATTAGCGCACAAAAATGTCAATTGCATAGCCTTAATGCCAACTCTTGCAAGCTGTTTCAAATTCAATGAAACAATGTTTAAAAAAGAAATTCAACCAATAATGGAAATTTGTGCCACAGACAAACTAGACGTACATCGTATGACACTACCCATGTGTGAGTAAGCCACAACAAGACTAAATACCTTAGAAAATTCAATCTCCAACACAGCTGGGTTGAAAAAATATTAAAATGATCCTTGAATTGTAGAGTAATGCTTAAACGTATACCTTGACGTGGAGCAAGGGCTAGTTAATGGGGCACTGGGTACAGTTGTTGGCTTTCAAACATACCCACGTGACAACAACATTCAGTTTGTCAATATTCGCTTTGACAAACTTTCATAAGTGAAAAGGATAGGGCGCTCAACTGCTCGATTCCTTCTCTTCAAAGACATGTATGTACGCAGAGAACAATTTTCTCTAACTCTTGCATATGCAGTCACCATTCATAAATCCCAAGGTCTTACCCTAGACAAAGCATTGATAGATATAGGAAACACAGTCTTTAAAGAAGGCATGAGCTACGTCGCACTATCACGCTTACGTACACTTGACGGTCTATTTCTAATCAACTTTGATGCAAGTAAACTGAACGCTGATATTCCTTGCATTTTAGAGTACAATAGACTGCGTTCACTATACACCCCCCCATCTGAAACAATATCCTGTTCCAGAAAAAGTAAAACGTTGTAAAGAAAACTAATTCAAACAGAAATGCAACAGAATCTGACGGCAAATCCTTCAAAGAAAACAAAAGAAGCTAAAACTTCATCAATTACCACAAGCAAAGAAGAACCTCTTAGGGAAAGTAAATCAGGTACTTCTTCAAAGAAGTAACAAAAACTCTGAAAAAAGCACTCAGAGACAGAACTAGCTGGTCCATTCAAATTTTCAAATGAAACTGGTGTAAGTTGCTATGCAAATGTAGCAATGAATATTCTATTTCAATTGCCACCAATTGTTAACAATATTTACTTACACAGTACAGAGCAATTGTGTTTGCAAATTTTAGTCCTTCATAGAAACGCAACAAACAATCCTGACAACACGTACAGTATTCACGGACTAAGACCGGAATTGGACTACTGTCTTGGAATGGTGAGATTCACTATAAACTCACAAGAAGATCCACAAGACTTTCTAATGTACTTACTACAAGTACTGGAAAACAAAAGCATACCTATAAACAAAATCTTCCAGATTTCATACATGTGGAAACATACATGCACTCTCTGTAACAATGTGATACAGGAACAAATCCCAATGAGCGATTTGTCTATGTATCTATACCTAATTGTGAATCCAATCCATTTCAGCAACTTGTACAGAATGCAGACCATGGCAGATTATGTACTATGTGCAATTCAGATAATTGCTCATCCTTACTGATACAAACACTTAGTAACTAAATAATACTTATTCTTCTACTTTATAATGCAGATGGTACCAAAAGCAACTGCAAGCTGACTGGATTCACACACGGTCAAGTGTCACTTGTAAAGAAAACCTTTACAACAATAGGTATAATCTACCACGCAGGAGCTACAACCAATGCAGGTCAGTATACTGCATACATTAAAAAGAAATGTGGAGGGTTTGAATGTAATGATAGCACCATTACTCTAAAGCAGAGATTGCCAGCTAATCTTACAAATGCATACTTAATCTTCTTAAAGTCAATATTTAATAACTAATGTGTACTTCAACATTACCAAAAAATCAAGTAAAAGATATAAATAGCTAGAATACGCCAACAGGTACCTAACTGCCCAGGAGTGTATAACAACCACACAGATAAATGAATACCACAGATCCGTAACAACAAATGCACAGTTAGAATACGCCAACAGGTATCTAACTGATGTTAAATATAGCAACAAGGCTACAAGCATAACATAACTCAGAAAGAACAAGGAAACCCTCAAAGAAAGCAAAAAAATTGTTTGTAGCACAGCACATAAAGGTTTTTGTTTTAATCCGACAAGGATTTTTTTTCCCCCAGACTCAAGGATTAGAAAAACAAACACAGAAACTGAAAAAATGCACAGTACACTGGTTTGTAATATGAGGGTCAAAAGAAAAGCTAAACTGTCTATTATACAATGTAATAAGTCTTCATAAAATACAAACACTAACATGCTGTTTTCTTTTATCACAGAAATTTTAAAAGGATATTTCTACCAAGTACTAAAGTCAAGTAAGAAATATATGGATTCTGAACAAAGTAAACAGTAAGTATAATTACAGTCATGTCGTACATATTCAAATCTACACGTCTAATCGATGGTGCAGTGGCTGTAGGCTGGGCCTAGCGTCTTGGATGTATAACCTACCACCTACACCCTATGGCCAAGCAACCGAGACTATAGGTCCTACGCACAACCATCGTAGCATATCAAAACCATGGTGCTTGTAAATTCACTACTAATAAGTTTACTCTTGGGTGCATGGTCTGCACCCAAGACTCTGGGCCCTGGAGAGAACCACCACAGCATATCGCACCCATTGTGGCTTCTAACTTCACTACGTATAAAGTTGAGTTTGGGAGCATGGCCTTCGGCCATGCACCCAAAACGCTACGCCCTCCCCACAACCACATGAATGATGTTTGATAGTACGGGTGTACCTATACCTGTAATATGCTGCAGTAGTTGTGGCCACAGGCTACAGTCTTGGGCGTAAGGCCATAGGTTTTTCAATGTATGGGTATGCAGTATATAAAATCCATAGTAGCTTATAACTGCAGTGCTTATAACTTTGGTCTTGGGTGCATGGCCCCATGCACCAAACACTCTACGTCCTGGCCATAACTACCACACCATATCACACCCATTGTGGCTTGTAACTACACTACGTATAAATGTGCTGTTGGGTGCATGGCCTAAATCCGTCCAGCGGTTTGGCCTGTAGCCGTGCGCAAAGTTTTTCCCCCATTCAGTCTATGGGAAAAAAAAGACGTTTTGGGACCCCCCCCAATAACTTTTCCCCCCCTGAACCAAACATCACCAGACTTTGCAAAAAAATTCAGAGTGGCCCATATACTATTTTTTGCAAAGTTTGGTGAAGATTTGTCCAGGGTGAGCAGAGTTATAGGCCACCCAAAAAGTGCTCTTCCTATGGAAACAGCAACTTAAGCATAACTACACAGCCACTACCATGGCTGCGTAATATATATATATATATATATATATATATATATACATACACACATTTATAAAATTTACTTGGTGTTATTGTACAAATGAAGAAAATAAATAAAATGTGTTTTGTGAGATGGTGGAAATGTCATGTTATAATGTATGTTGTTGTTGTAAATTCTATGTAAATGTTCCGGGGAAATATGTGTGTAAAAAGTATTTGCCATTCCCTATACGACCGTCATCTCATGGTCACGAGTGGTAGAAGCCGTATTTGTTGGTCCGAAACTAAGATACTTCAATTGTATAACCACATTTCGATGTCCCCTGATACTTCATACTGCAATGCTTTGCAGTTATTTTATGAGGTTAAATCGCTGTCTAATAAACCAGTTTTAAACATAAACATCTATTCGACCATGCAGTCCAAGCAAGGAAAACTGCCCTCCAAAAAGACAAGCGAATGCCAAATTACTGTCCCTGGCTTAGCGTCAAAATGCCTTACGGCAGATCAGAACACGCTACAAAAACTGGCACTGGGGACATAAGGTGAGGTTGTTCCAACAAGACGGGGGGAAAATGCTTCATAGTATTCAAACCAGGAACTCGGCCCAAATATGGCATTTTATAAACCAAGCACATGGCCTGTCCCAACCTTTGATCAAAATAAATGCGGTTTCTACCAAAATTGGGTATCGCACTTTACAGTCCTTTATGCATTACCAAAGGACCAAATTACTATGACCCAATCTCCCCCGGAGTTCGGCTTAGATCCCCCAATTACAGAGGAGGACATTGTTTACTATATCAACAAACTCAGTACATCCAGAGCAGCGGGCCCTGATGGGCTACATAATGGCATGCTGAAGCAATACCCAGAATTATGGGCCAAGATACTTAATGTTATTTTCAAGTGCTAATACAGAATGCAGTACCACCAACCTGGCTAAATTCCATTATTATCCCAATTTTCAAAAAGGGAGAAATTCAGTCACCTAATAATTATAGGCCGATAGCATTATTAGATGTGCCAGGAAAAACATTTGCACGGCTGATCTTACACAATTTTAACAACTGGTTAGATACCCACAACCTAAGAGATCCTTACCAAATGGGTTTTATTCCCGGGCTAGGAACATCAATAAATCTGCTTGTAATTAATAGCATAAAGGCCCAAGCTGAATTGATGCACCAACATGTGTATATGGCATTCATAGACGTAGGAGCGCTTTTGATATGGTCTCTCGAGGTATCTTGGTGCGAAAACTCCAAGCAGCAAATTGCCCAGAATCGATAATGTACCTAATAAGTCTCTTGCATTCCAATACATCGCTTCAAGTAAGACTAACTACGTCTGGAGAGCTATCTGTTTCCATCCCCACTCATAGAGGACTAAAGCAAGGCTGCATATTGGCGGCAGCCTTGGTCAACTTTTTTTATCTCCGATGTGGGGTCTGAGCTAAAAGCTGTAATATCAGATGACTCTAAGTTTGGGCCTACATAAGTTCCATGGCTCCATTACGCCTATGATATGTTTCTTATGGCAAAAAAAAAACCCGGGGCCTCCAGAATTTGATATCAGCATTGCAAGAATTTATGCGATGAATGGACTTGACAATCAACATTGATAAAACCCAAATTGTGATATGTGGGAAGAGGAAGATGCGGTTGTCTAATTTAAAATGGTCATTTAATAATATACTGATTCATATAGTGCATGAATATCATTATTTGGGTATAAACTTTAATGACAACATACATGATAAACCATATACTAACGAACTATCCGCAAAGCTAGGCACAGCTATATCACTAGCCAAGATAATTAGCAGGAAATATGGCAAGTTCTCTGTCATCCCAAGTATCACCTTTTACTGCATGAAGGTAATACCTATATTACTGTACATCTCAGAAACAAAGTTTTGGGACTCTGCCCATTTTTGGGTACGACTGAGGGCGTTTCTGGCGGAAAGTATTATCTTTGCCACCGAGCTACCCTATGGCGTTAATCAGGCATGAATTAGGCCTATTCTCTCTGTATGGTTCATTTATATGGAAACAGTGTTCTCTTTTAAGAAAGTGTTATATAGAAAGTAAACCTGGTACCCTAGTAAATGTCTGATCTACAGACCATGAATTCATGAGACGATGGAAAGCCAAAATTGCTGTACATCTTGACGATGCAGGAGTCGATTTGGAATCGCTAATTATGAACCCAATGAAAGCAAAAATAAAGAATTGGAGCCATGATTGGATTAAAACCCACGAGATGTGTGAGAAATATAAAGATTTTATCGATAATCCATTTCTCCATTAAAGATTTGACTACGCAGAAACATACTTACAAAAGTTTCCATCTCCTCAGTATAGGCAGGCTTTTCTGCGCTTCAGATTGAATTTATGACCGACTAAACAATTGCTAGGTCACCTCAGGATTATCCCAAAATCTGGGGATTTCTGTCGATTTTGTAAAAGAAATGAGCAGTCTGAAACATTAAGACATCTTCTACCTGAAGGCCTAGAGCTCAGAGCTAGGTAACCTGCGAGAAATCTACTTTAAAGAACATTGTGAAGTGTTTCATATAAGTGACCAGGAAAGTGTATAGCATTTTCTTTTTGAAACAGCTAAAACTCACTCAGAATAATTATTGTCCTATACTTATTACAATTAGATTTGGGCTAAATAATCTAGCTAAATATGCGCTGGCTAAATCGAATAAATAAAGAACTGGGAACTATTACAATGGGTTAAATGTATTTTAAAGATACCCAAGAGTGAATAAGCAGAGCTTAATAAGAGTTATATGTCTTTGATCTATGTATTATGTGACCATGATGAATTAGATAAATGCTATTAAGTGAAACAGATGAATACTCCAGCGACTAATGACTCTCATAAGTAAACAGCAGATTTAATGTTTCCTTTTTTTACCACTACATTACGCCAACCCAGGCTAAATGTTCTTATAATGTACAGCTCCCATTTTTCATTTCATTTTTTTAAGTTGAGAAATCAACTTGTGAAGTATATTTTCTCTCTTTTTCTTGCTGTTTCTTCTCTTATTTTTACTGTAAATTGTTGATGTCAAATAGTATTGAGAATTTTATAATTTGTACAAATTGTATTTTGAAAAATTGTATTTTTTTTACAACTAAATCAATATTTTTAAAAACAAGTACTGAAACTCTTTTTCAATCTTTTATTAGAGAACTAACCTCCTTAACTTCCAACCTGGAGGTGAGAGCGGAGTCCGGTGAGAACCCCAGGGACCTGGACATGAAGGAAGAAAGGGGGTGCCACGCCATGCCCTCCAACCGAAAGATGGAAGGGGAGGCTGGAGTGCCCACTCCCTGATAAAGGAAATTACGCCTAAGGAAACCCCCACTCTGCCCTGCTCCTCCACAACAAACAGACATGGAGGAACAAGGGGTGGCATGTGGGGTGCATTCAAAGGCCCCAAACAGAAGTCCCCTGCACATGAATGGCAGGATTTTAAACACTGAAACAAAAATGGCCTGGCCTATGTTTTTGATTTTCAAGTAAAGTTAAACAACCATGTGGAAAGGGGCCTCCCTGCCATTACCAATGGATAAGCAGCATTTTAATTTACAAAAGAAGGAGGAATCAAAGATCCTGTCACATGGAAACCAGGATTTTTAATCATTGAAAACAAAAAACAGCATGTACATGCGTGTGCAAATAAAACCGTTTTTAAAAAGCAAAATTGAAATAAAGATCACTGCTCACAGAAAATGTCAGGAAAACAAAACATGATGTGTGTGTTGACAAAAATCAATGTATATTATGTTTCACCTACAAAACTCTAGTGACATTTGAAGAGCCACTTTGTCTTCATGGAGAATGTCAGCCCAAGGCAGACCCTTTTGCTGGCTGTGGGCGAAACTTCACAAGAACATCTCCTACGTCCAGCCTGGTTGTCACATCTCCCATTTAATGACCAACCACAATAAAATGTCTTGCTAAAGGTGTTGAAATTCGGTGTTCTCCAGACCTGCTGGCTCTGAAAGCATTGAAAAGCAAGAAAAGTTACCCTTGGCTGGAGCATGGCTGGAGCATGACTAATATGTATGAAAATGGGGGCACCCACTTCAAAGAGCAAGCTTTCAGCACAAAGGACACTAATACAAAAAATAAACTCTGGGCACATGCCGACCCAGTGAAAACAAATGGCCAGAAGGCAGGAGTCAGGGCCATTTGTCCCACATGAACATTCACAATTAATTTAAATGGACTATTATCATTTAGGCCTTTTTCTAAGCCATCATTAGGCGGATCGATTTCATCTAGGTACCATTTATTATGTAATTTCCAGGTGATTTTGGGGATATAACATTCATCCGTGTGTGACTCATGAAACTGTAATGGCTATCTAAGATGTGTTTCTGGCTGATCTGAACATGTTCCAAATGTGAGAGTTGGTGAGCGGGTGGAAAATGAAATTAGGGATAAGCTTCATAAATATTCATAACTGTTGTGCTTTTTATGGAAATGGCAGAAAGGTGTCACATGGCCGTGCAACATGATATAGATTTGATGGTCGGCTTATCTAATTCCCCATGATTCGCTGAAACAGAAAATATGTTTAGTCTGGCAGGTGCTAGTAAAATTATGAAGTTGTGATATATAACTAGTTTTTGCCAAAAAGTTGAAAGGAGGACAAAGGATGATGACATATGGTTATTGCCATATGTTGCTCCAGACCCCTAAACCAACCCAGACTTGGAGGCTGGGTTTGGGAGGAGAGAGAAGGGTAACTATCCAATCCTAGTGGCAAGAATTATTGCAGGGTACCTCCCCAAGATTGTAAAATTGGTGGTGTCATCGCTGCTATATAAGGGGGACTGCACTAGGACAGGGACAAAGAAAAAGGAGAAAGACAAGAGGACAGAGAGAAGAGCCACACCATCAGGAAGACTGCTGAAACTTACCATCTGACAGCTGTAAAGAGACACTAGAGGAGATGGATGAGAGTGCATCTGGGCTGAGCTATCTATCTCTAGGAAGGGCTCAAAGCTGACTGGGTCGTATGGTGGAGAGTAGGAAGCTGCCTTTGAGATTGCAGTGACCAGGCCCCTGCCCTATCTTTCCAGAGTGTGCAGAGATGCAGCTGGCTTTCCTGAACCTTACACAGAGGCTTGCTAGGAAAGTAGAACTGAGCACTGGAAAACCAAAAGATGAGGCTGTTTGCTTGCCTTGAAACCTTTCCCTTTATAGTGGGTGGGTGGAGGGCAGAACTGTGTAGATCCTTAGCCTATGTAACTAAAAATATGAATTTAATTAATTCCCCATTTGGCAGAACACCATCGGGTGAATTTTGTTAAAATTCAAAATTAACAAAGCTCACTTCCTAGTGTGAGCTCAAAACTATAGCCTATACATTAATAGGGTAATCCTTGCTGTCCAGCTGACCCCGACACAGGCCTTTCAGTAAGGGGTCTGAAATCCAAAATTCCCCAAAGCCTTCCAATTGTTCTGTCTGACTTCCCAACATAGACCAAAGTGAGTGGGGTCTGAAAAACAAACCTAGAAATCACCCTGTGTTTATTTTAAATGAAAGGTGTGGGCAAAATCATCATTACCAATGCTGAAATCCTACTGCTACCCTTTTAAGCCTGCAGGAAAATCAAAATTGCACATTACATAAGTGTCTTTGTTATTGATCCGTGTAATTATTTCGTGAAGTGCAATTCACAGAAAAGGGAGAATTGGGTCTGTGTTCTTTCAACCCACTTTTGTTATTTATTTATGCAAAGAAAAGTTAATTGTGTTGTTCCATGGATAAAGTGGTATTTGACATTTCCGTGCTACGTTCTATTACTTTTATTTAAATAAATACCAATATGTTCCCCGTACACTGGCTGGTTCTTGGCTCATTGTTAGCTCAGGGGAGAGGGATACAAGGGGCATGATGTTTGTCTGAGATAGAGCTAAAGAAAAGAATCTGTTATACATTTTTGTTGCATAACCACGTGAGTGGGGAGGGAAGGAACTCCCCGTGTTGAGGGTGACTACTCAATAAACCATTACATGTGCTGATTTTTTCAGGGTCAGTGGTTTGGTGGGTAGATCAGGGGTCAGGAGGTTTCCTCCATTCGGGGGAGAAGGGACCAATGTCTGGTGGGTCTGAAGCTGTTGCCAGGTGGAATGGGCTTTGTTGTCTTGACAAGGGGCAGCTGGAAACATGCAATCTGAGTGTCCTGTGCTATGTTTGGATGAAGGAGGCAATGCCAGCCGCTGCGGGACCGGAGAAAAGTGGATCCGGGAGCCCGCTGCTGTGTGCAGCATCCTCGAGGTTCATGTTTGGAGTGGGCAGTGCACATCCACGGCTAGGCCCGCGGGAGGTCAATGTTGACGTTGTGGACGTCTTTGATGGGTGATAATTTCAGGCATCCTTGCGTAATGGCACATGTGGGTGCTGGAAGTGTTCAGGAGGGTCCCCTGGCCGCCAGGTACCACAGATATTCGAGGGTGCTTCTGCAAGCTTCCGAAAAAGGAATCACATACATTCTAATATTTTTTTAAATGTTACATTTGGTGAATTTACAAATAATGCATGAACAATATCTGGCTCTCAGAGAATTTTTTATTATTTGCAACTGTTTTTCTGGTTAGACCAGTTCGTTACAGCATTAATGGTCAAATTAAGGAGTTACTTGTTTCATTCAGTTTTTTGGTAATGTTTGGTTCAATAATAGGTTTTTGCATGCCAAATTAATTAATTTGTATTAACGTGAGAGCGTCTATCTTGTTAAAATAGATTTTCTTTTTTAAATACGTTCGGATCTTATTTTAAGCTATTGTAAAGTACAAGATTGAACTGAACTGTAAGTGATGTGCTCTGATAAATGTCCAATAGAGGGCGCTCGTACTCCATCTCGTTTTCTGCAGAATGCAACATCCTGGAAAGCCCCTTTGAATCTGCCTTTGGCACTATTTAATTTAGCATTTATATAGCGCTAGGAACGCTCAGGTACCTGAGCGCTGCTTATTATTACCCACAGTGTGTGGTGCTCATTTATCAGCCTCATAAGGATGAAAGGCTGAGTTTGGCCCTGCCGGGATGTGAACCTGCGTCAGCAGGCTCTGCACAGTCGCTGTGCTCTCGGATTGGAGGATCACAGAACCAATAGCCTTCTAGAGTGTTCCAATGCCCTGCCCCCCTGCCATGCCGGCTGTGGCAAATGTGCTCTTATGTTACTCAAAATGTAGCCTGTTAATGAAGAGAAAGGTGAAGTCATGACATTAAGGAGCTTCATTTGAGACGACGAGCACTTAGCGTTTGTTTGTTTGTTTGTTTTATTATTTATAACACGCGCCAGACCCGAGGGTATCAGGGCGCAGAAAAGAGGCAGGAATATTCTCAGCTTGATCACAGTGCTGTACACATATATGCAATAAGGCGGTAGTCAGTAGGTATATACAGCATAGATAACGTCTGCAGCATGGTAAGGAAGTCAAAAACATTTGGAGTAAGATATAATATAAATAATGATTGAGGAACCTTTCTGGTGTGGGTTTCCCAAGGGTTTGACCTCAGCGCCCTGTTTGTTTTAGTAATATGTTCACTGATTTTCGGGGTGGTCGCAAAAGACTGTAACAACGGAGTTTCGGTTCCTCTACTCCGTTTTGGTTGAGAAACAATAAAGTGTTTGGGTTACTGTTTTTCTTCTGCGCCCTTATGGAAAGAAAAAATAGGTATACCAAACTTTTTTCTTGATTTTGTAATAAATAGATATCTTTTATTCAAACATATTGTTATGTTTGTTGAATTGCCCTCTATGATAACACGTGTTTCGGCAAAACCATCGCCTTTTTCAAATCAGGGCTAGTTAATAAATCAAAATAGATGGTGATTTTTTGAAAATATAAATTGACAATCGTGAATCAGGTTGTTGAAACATTAATGTACATGAGAAATGAAAACATTTTTGTTATATTCATGCAATAATTAAATGGTTCAAAACAATATATAAACATTTGGTTGGCCATTGGGGAGGGGCGAAAGGACGGATTGGTAAGGGATAAAAACTAAAACAACAAAGAGAGAGAAAGAAATTTGCAAAAAATAGAGATTAACGAAAAAGTTTTGAAGTACATTGTATTTGACGGTAATTCAAATATTCATTTAAATTACATTGAAATTTGGTTTCATCAAATTTCTTACCTAATGTTTTAATTTGGATATTCATAATACTTGAAACGTTCATTACTGTGGACTCGAATAAGTCATGGGTTAAATCCCTGTAAATTCACACAAAAGGTAATGTTAAGCTTTACAGGTTGATTTCCCTTTTAATACTTAGATGCTTCCGCTTATTTTTTACATTGCGTCAATGTTCCTGTACACACTACTGGTACATTAAGATGCTCATTTTTAATATTCGTCTACGGACTTTAGGTCCTCAAAAAATGGCCTCGGCTTAATTTAAATGTTTGTGTTGGTTTTACCATTCTAACATTCTGTTGTCGCTTAAAATTGCAAATGTCAAATGGGGTGATCTTTAAGCCTCAACGCTGTACTAACGTCCTGATAATTTCTCAAAAATACCCTTTTTTCCATCTGCATGTGGGCTCACATGTTTGCGCTAGTTCCTAATGCAGCTCCCTAAGGGGATCCGCCTGTACGCTTACCTTCAGCCGCGAATACTGTTTCAAATGGTCCTCGCGGTTCTTTGTCGTCTTCCTATTTACTTTCAGCATGATGTTAAATAGTCAGATGGTTTCGCCAAAACACGTGTTATCATAGAGGGCAATTCAACAAACGTAACAATATGTTTGAATAAAAGATATCTATTTATCACAAAATCAAGAAAAAAGTTTGGTATACATATTTTTCCTTTCCATAAGGGCGCAGAAGAAAAACAGTAACCCAAAACACTTTAAGATATAATATACAAGCAGAATTAAGATAATATACAACATTTGCAAAAGATATTATATACAAGCAGAGGTAGGGGCCGTTGCGGGTGCGAGGAGGTAGTGAGCATGTCTGGAGAGCGGATGCGCGAGGAGTGAGAGAGGGGCTGTCTATGCACAGTAAGTGCATGACATCATAATTATGACGTGCCAGTCTGATATCATCTTTATCGTGTTTTCGTTCTCCAAAATGGTTGTTTTAATTTGAGATATTTTTTATTGTGCTTTTTTACCCGTGTGATCCGTGATAATATTGTGTAATCACGCGTTTATGTCACATTGTGTCGCAATAAAGCCACATGATTTACTCAAAATCTAATTTTCTTCTTTTAAAACGTAGCTGCACACAGAACTACAGAAACACCGTAATTTGCATCCAATGGATTTAACCATTTACAGATTGTGCTGACAGCTACAATGCAAACACACAATATCTTCATTACAACATTGCTGGTGAGACCAAAAATTGCTGGGATTCCGTTACCGTCAATATTTTTGGAATTACCGCCATTTTTTCCACAGTGCCAAATTCCGAGTTAGACCTTCAAGTGAAGCATTTACCTCCAGCAAGTCAATCCTCCTGTTTCATGTAAGAAGCTTTGGTGGATATTACCGCTTGCAGTAATCCTGCAAAAATCTCCATTATGAATCCCATAATTAGCACTGCCCCTACCAGTGGTAAATGCACTACAGCGAGATGCGGTAACCGCAAGCGCATTAGCTGGTAATTCAGCAGCGTTACCATCGAATTACCACCAAACTCGTGATGAGGAGGTAGTTATTGAGAAACCGGCTATAAACGAAATTCCACAAGAAGGGCGGCTGCGGCTGCCACTTCTCAGAGCTCCAAGAAGGGCTGTCACCCCTCGCCCTGTTTCCTTTCCAGCCTCTTGCAAGTGGAGCAGCCCCCGCAAGCCCCCCCCCCCCCGGCCAGCGATTCCATGTGCAGTACAGGATTAGCCATGTCCAGGCTCAGAGATTATGCTAACTAGAGGACTCCTTCACAGAGGATACTAGTGTGAGGCAATATGAACATAAATAAATCTATAGTTGCACGATTGCGTCCCTTTAAAGAGAGACCTTCGAGCAGTCCATTGCTCCCAGGTGGCCCTCCCATGGGTGATGGGCGGATTACCTCGATACAGGCCCCTTTTGTGCATGCCTTAAAACAACCGTGTCCCACCATGGGTATATTGGTGGTTCCTTCCTTCCTTCCTTCCTTCCTTCCTTCCTTCCTTCCTTCCTTCCTTCCTTCCTTCCTTCCTTCCTTCCTTCCTTCCTTCCTTCCTTCCTTCCTTCCTTCCTTCCTTCCTTCCTTCCTTCCTTCCTTCCTTCCTTCCTTCCTTCCTTCCTTCCTTCCTTCCTTCCTTCCTTCCTTCCTTCCTTCCTTCCTTCCTTCCTTCCTTCCTTCCTTCCTTCCTTCCTTCCTTCCTTCCTATACTTTGCACTGCTCCATGAATCAGGGTGTTTGTTGGCAGTGCAAAGTCACTGTACACTGTGCAAATCATTCTTTGAATCAGGTCTTAAACGTGGTTTTATTTTTTTAGTTTTTAAATAGAATGGTTGCCTTCATAAGTTAAGCATTTTAATTACAACTTGGTTGAACTGGAGCAGGTTTAACATGAGCAGGCATTGGGCGACGTGTAAAAGTAAACGGTTTCTCTATATGAAACTGCCAGAGTGTTTTGGAGATAGATTGACCTGCATTTTGGAGAGGGACTGCTGCAGTCACTACACAGAGTTTGCAGTCTGTTTTTTGTGTTTATTGGAGCCCCGGCAGAGATAAATAAACAAAACACTGGTCTCACGAGGAACGCGCGTAGTGGCAGAGTATTTTGTGTTTGGTGGCGGGAGTAGTCGTCTGAAAACAGCAACAGTATCTTGAAAATCTCTGCTTCTGCCCCGATGCCTGGAAAATCCGACCTGAAACCAAGGAAGCACAACACGAGAAAGGGTAAGCCTTATACAAAAACTCTTAGCTGTGCCGATACACGTATGAGAAATGTATTGGTACATAGGGCTAACAGAGAGATGAGTGGGCACCACTCAATTCAAAAATTACTCTAAATATTAAAGTCAGTGTAAACAAAGGAGAAGAGTTAAATGTTCAGAATAGTATTTCTGAAGGAGCTGGCTGTGATAAGTCTGGAGACACCCTGACTCAAAAAATCCAACAAAAGCTAAAGACCAAGTAGCAATACTAAGTCACACAGCTGCTCTCTTTTGGGCCCAAGCTGGGTACGTAGTTATTCAAAGTTCAAAGCAATATAAACAGGTATCAAAAATGTCTAATGCTTAATCAAAAAAATAGATGAGTCTGTTTCATGGTTAAGTATCCAAAATGATTATTTATCCAAAAGAAATTTGAAACAAAACAAAAAATGTCACTAATGAATTCTTAGTGAGGGAGCAATTGCCACAATCCATACATAATCCAGACTGAGATATGCCGATGCATTTCGGAAATAATTTCCTTCTTCAGGGCAAGTCTAGTAATCAGAGTGGACATGTACCAACACATTAACATCATAATAAGCACATTTGTTGTAAAAAATAAAAGAAAATGTAACATACAGATCAGCAGTTTTTCCAATAGTTGGTGGATAGAAAAGAGAAAATAAGAATACCCTATAAGTGATATGAAATGTAAATCAATAGCAACATAAGGCAATGAGGGGTTTAGTTTGACCTTATTGGTGTGACAAATGGTGTAGAACAAAGCGTACGTGCCCACAGAGAGATGGGCCAACAGCAATGTCGTGGATAGCAGGGGTTAATATAAAATCCAATTATGTTCGTAACAAATCGAATCTGGTAATCAAAAAAGAGGATCGGATCAGATGCCTCGTCATTACTGGCATATGCTTGTATTTAATAAGGTGAAAACGATGAAATATACCTTTAAGCATGTGTAGCGTGCAGATCCTCCTGTGTGTGGCTTCACTGCAGTAACTCGGACTGCCGTGTTAAGCTGTTGCCGTGACAACGGTACTTTTGTAACACACGTGGCAAATCGAATCTGGTAGTCAAAAAAAGAGGATCAAATTAGATGCCTCATTATTTACTGGCATACGAGTGTGTGTAATGAGGTAGGAGCAGTGTGTTGAGCATGAATCAAATACCTGTAAGCACACGGAGCGTGCAAATCCTCCTGTGTGTGGCTTCACTGCAGTAACTCAGACTGCCACGTTAAGCCGTTGCTAAAACAACAGTTCTTTTGAAGCACACGTGACCGCTTCGCATCAGCGAGTGGTCACAAATTAAGTTATGTAGCAGGTGCTAGCCTGCGGAAATGAAGACATTAACTATTTATGAGGTATGCCCTATCTATGCCCACAATTGTGAAATACGAAAGAACAAAAATCATAAAAATGGAAGAAATACTCCATGGTTGAAGCGCAATTAAAGGCAGCAGAAAGGGATATTCCTAAACTCCATGAGAACACATGTATGTGACCAACTGGATCAATAAATGCATATCATATGAGCAAGTAAACAAATACAAACATGAACATAAGCGACAGGCAAGTACTGAAATCAACCTCATATGCTAAAGACAATCAAGATCCAGCCTCGTCGCGGAAGGTGACACCCGTGGGTGGCACCTTGGGTCCCAGACGATGTCCGGGACATGTGGCAAGGCTGATTTAGGTGACACAAAGTGAAGTTTGAAACTGGAAATAGTACGAATTCTCGGAACATGTAGTCAAATACAAAATAGGAAGCACACTGGAGGCACAAACAGTAATGTATCTCAAACATAACAGTGATAGTTGATTTCTTCATTCAAACCATTCGGAACCAGACTGCAAAGTTTGTCGATCCAAAATGTCTCCCTGCGATTAAAGCGCAGGCCCAAATCCTCATGGGGATTGTTGTTGGTCAGAACTTCTAGGATCAAAAACTTGATTTGTGAGAGAGCCACTTATTTACATTGATGTCTTTCTGCAACCACTAATACAAAAAACTCCCACTTATACCCGAGACACAACTCACTTTCTACAAAAACTGAATTCTTCCACTTTCCAACAAAATCAGCTGATGTTCACTATAGACGTAAAGAGTCTATACACTTCCATACCACATGATCTTGGAATCGAAGCAGTGGAATGGCTGTTACTCCAATCACCAGATGTTCGAGCACAAGGAGGTCCCATCCACTTGGCAAAGTGCAATCCAGTTCACAAAAAGGGGGACAGATTGGAGCCCGAACAATATCACTTGCTCTTACTCTTAGACATGACAGGGAAGTTATTTGCATTGTTCATCCTGAGAAAACTGCAGAGATGGGCAGAACATTGTAAAATATGATACACTGCACAAACGGGCTTCCGGCCTGGATTGAGCACCTCATTTGATCATTGTCGACTGCTCAGCAGCCTTCAATTCAGTGAACCGTGGCAAGCTGTAGGGAAAACTCAGAAAGCTGGGATGTCCACACTGGCTGGTGGATATAAACATACAAATACTACAGTGAAGTTTCACCTGGATGTGGAAGGTTCCCTGTTGTATGTGGTGCTTATTGATGGGGGGGTCAAACAGGGTTGTCTATTGGCCCCCCTACTATATTGCCTATATATGTCAGTCCTCCCTGCGGTGCTCACTCCACACTCTGGTTGCTCTGTAAAAATGGGCTTGGCCCTAGTTATCTGCGCCCTTTATGCTGACGATCTGGTATTAATGAATAGAACAGTCAGCACAGTGAGAAAACAAATTTAGGGCCCTTTTGGAATTTGCTGAGACAAATTACCTCATGGCTAATATGAATGAGGCAAAAACGATGGTCATAGCCGGGGGGAAAATAAATCGGTTAAAACTGGGCCTCGAAGTGGGGATTCTAAAATATGTGAGCAGCTACCCATATTTGGGAATGGAACTATCAGCCAGAGGAACCTACGACTTGATCATTGATGGGAAGAGATGAAAGGTGAGACAATGAACACATATTATCAACAGGTTTGCCCGGGAATCAGCAGGATACACAATGGAGGGTATATTGAAGCTCAATATGCAGTGTGAAAGAAACTACTCTCACACGGTAAGTAGTTCTTAAGGGTTCTTTATTTACGGGCCTGAGGGGAAACATCCATAATCTCTGCTCCCACGGTTGTCTCAACTCGATCTTGTGAGCCTTCCTTGTTCCATGAGAGAAGGCTCAGGGGATGGAATGTAACACAGACCCCCCTCTTTACAATATCCATATTGAAAAACACTTTATACACACAACAGATTTTGGGGTTTGAAACTTGGAATTTTGAGGAAAGTCATTTCTGAGCATCCACTTTTTGGTGAGCATGAGTTCAAATCGAAATAGAATATGACCTAAAAGAATGATAATGAGTTTTCTAACTGTTGCAACAACTCTACATATAATTGGATCATTCACACGCAAAATCCTTCAACCATTTGGGTTCTCGTCTCAATCTCTTAGATGATAACTCCACATCATCAGTATCAGTGTCCACTGACGCCCTGTTATGACCTTCCTCAACTTTTGCCAACTTACCCATTGACCACACCTCCCCTCCTTCCACTATCACCACACCATTCTTTACAGCAGAACCAATACATTTACTCTCTTTGCATATGTGGGTGAACCTTGGATTCTGTATAAATACCCATTCTCCTACTTTCCATTCTTGCTCCATCACTCCTTTTTTCTCATCAAACATTTCCTTGGAATTTCATTGGCTCTTTGTTATGAAATCCATTATAGTTTTCCTATCCACATCCACTGAACTTGCCAGTCCTAACCACTCTGGGCACAATTTGGTACCTGGTTCTCTCCCTTTTAATGAAACAAATGGCGACAAATATCTTTGTCGCCGAATGTGGTGTGGTGAGATAACCCCACATCATGCGGTTTAAAAGCTCTTTCCATGGCAACTCTGATTTCAACGCTATCTGAATACCACCCTTAATAAATCTATTTGCTCTTTCTTCCATTCTATTTGCCCGTGGGTGATATAATGCTGTGCATGTATGCTTAATGGCATAACTGGTTAAAAACGTTTTCATGAATTCCGAACTAAATTGTACACCATTGTCAGTGACTATTTCTGTGGAAAACCTTCCCTCAAGAAAATCTTCTCCAGAAATACTACTAGTTCTTTTGCTGTCACTTCTCTAACAGCACTCCATTCCACTTATTTGGGTGTGGAAATCTACTAAAACAAATGAAAACTTCGAATATTCACCTAATCCCTGCACAGGACCCATTATATCAATTGCCACTTTCTTCCAAGGTTGATCAGGACCACAATTCAGAATAAGTGGGGTTTCATGTACAACCTTTGGTCATATTACTTAAACAACAAGGCATACAATTTCTGACATATCCTTCTACTAAACTGTACATTCCCGGCCACCAAAAACTATGTCTTAGTCTTCATTTTGTACTACTCACTCCTAAATGTCCCTGATTAGCTATTTCCACTAATTGAGCTCTAAGGTTCTCCACAGGATTAATAAACAACCCTCTTCTGAGTCTCTCATCAATGACACTCAACTAATTTTTAAATTCCCACCAAACTTCAAACCTTTGCTCTAAAGTTTCTTTATTGGTCAAACCCAACACCGTCCACTCTCTAATGATTTTCATGTCTTCATCAAGATTCTCACAATTCTCCCATTCCATTTGTTCCACGCATCCTATTTCTACATTGGCAACAATGACCTCCTCCTTCCATTCTCTGTACACTTCTTCATCTAGTGCTACTGGAATCCATGACAAGCAATCTGCAACTACATTGCGTATCCACAGCAGATAACAAACCTTAAAATCATAACCTTGTAACCCTAAGTACCATCTGCTAATTCACAGTGATCCTGCAGCCCCGTTTCCATATTCAAACATTTGAGCTAAAGGCTTGTGATCTGATATGACTATGAATTCACTGCCCCACGAAAAAATACTTGAAATGTATTATTGCCCAGAACAGTGCCTAAGCTTCTCTTTCAATGACAGAGTAATTTCTTTCAGCTCCCTTCAGTGTCCACAATGCAAACGCTATCACGCATTCTTCCTTGTTTCTGTCATACTGAGTGAGAGTTGCTCCACTGTTAAAACACATCTGTCTTTTGGAGAAAAAAAATCCTATCCAAGGTGCCTTCACAATGCCTTCCTTTATTCTTTGAATTGCCTCTTCACATTACTTTTACAATTAAACTTGACACCTTTCTTGAGTAAAGATCTTAGAGGTGTGGTTCCTCACAAATGTATGGTAGTATTTCGCCAAACCCAAAAATGATCTTAGTTTCTCCTTGTCAATGGGTTTGGGGGATTTATTGATATCTTCCATCAGACTGCATTTTGGGCTGATGCCACTTCCCGATACACTGTGTCCCAAGTAGTGGACACACACCACAGCTCTTTTGTACTTCTTCCTTTGCAACGTCAAACCTGCTGCCTTCAATCTATTCAACACCAATCCTAATAGTTCATCATGTCTATCTTGTGATTCTGCATGTATTAGTATGTCATCTTGAAACACAATTATGTTGGGTACCCCTTCCAACACTTTTTCCGTCACTCTCTGGAATACCGCTGCTGCCAAAGCCAATCCAAACAGCATTCAGCAGTATTTGAATGTCCCTTCAGTTGTGACAAAAGCAGTAAGATGTTGACATTCACTCGTGTGGGGTACTTGATGATACGCTGATGATAAATATATCACCGAGAATAATCTAGAGTTTCTCAATGTTAACAAAGCTTCTGAAATGATAAGCAATGGGTAGTGAACTCCCCAAATATTGCTGTTCAAGTCGCTTAAATCTACACAGAGTCTGATGCTTCCATTTGGCTTTGCCAGAATCACAACTGGAGATAACCATTTGGAACTTTAAATCTGTTGAAGTATTCCTTTTTAAAGTAACACTTCCAGTTCTTCTTTTAGCTTCTCCTTTAACTGCTGCAGGACTGTCCTCACTGTATGTACCTTAGATATTGCTTATTCCTTTAGCCTAATGTAATGTTCAAAATCCTTTAATTTACCTTCAGCCGGTTTGAAATACAATAGGGTAGAATAGTAATTTTTGAGAAACATTTTCGAAACTTTTTCGAATTATTTCTTGTATAAAAGTAATGAATTACACTTTATTGTGTTTCAATAATTAATTTATTATGGTATATATTGTTTTTAATGCATTCTTTAATACAATATCATATATTTTGTTTATTGTAAAACATATTTCAAATATATAAAGTCATATAAACCTTATTTTTTCATTTTTTAAATATATAAATTGAATGTATTTGAAAATGTGTTAAATAATTAAATATATTGAACTTTTTGTAACCTTGAAACAAACATATTACTTTTTCAACAGTAGATGGAGATGTTGTTTTACTTTTAGTATATGAAAGTTTTGTTTATGTATTCTTTTGCGTTCAACGTGTGACGTCCTACGTTACGTAAGGTTACATGGTCACCATTTTATGAGTTCTTCGTTCCTGGTCCGGTTACTTTGTGTATGCGCTACCTTTTTTAAATGGATTTGACTTTTTTTCCAATCGAAACCTTTTTTTGTTTTTTTTTCTGCTTGGATTATTTTTACCTCGGATTGCTGTTTCAGTTCAGAGCCTTTTTGCATGGATTTTATGGTTGTATGTTTGTTTTCCCTTGGATTGATGTTTTTTTTCTTTCCCACAGAGTTCAGAATTGGATTTTCATTTATTTTCGTATGGTTTTTTCCCATGGATTGCTGTTTTTTTTGTACTTTTTTAATGGATTTTCCACTTGGATTATGTTTCGTACCTCCTTCGGATGTGTGTTTTAACTGTTTCCTGTTTTTGGTGACCTCAACTACAGAAATGGCGGTTTTTGGTGAGTTTATTTTAATTTATTGTAGCATTTTAAGTTGTATGCAATGGCTTCTAAGTATTACATTGCTTCCATTGTTTCAAAACTGTTTACTATGCTGTTTATTCTTTCCTCGTCGTCTCTGTATTTTCTTTTGTGTTTAGGGGTGTTTTCCATTGAAATTGATTGTGCTATTTTTATTTCTTGTGTGGTTTGTTCTGATTTAAGGTGGTTGATGAAGTGCCATAAATTTGGATTGCTTATATTGAATTCTTTGTTGATTTTGCTATGCCATCCTTCTTGTATGTTGTTGGTTCTTGGCCAGTTTTCTTTAACTGATTTGTGGCAATTCCATATTTTAATTTGGTATTTTGCTCTTCTTTAGTGCCTTGTCGTGTTAGCTGGCCAATCCATGTATTTTCTAAATAGTCCATTAAATTACATAATTCCTCCTCATGATCGGCAAAGTACTGTGTTGAAATCAGTGTCTCATAATATGTTATTACACTGTCCTCTCTCACAAATGCCAATGCATATATTTTCTTGATTTGATGTTGAAATTCACTGTCCTCTGCGTATTTTGTTATCAGTCCTATTTTCTGTATTTTTTTCCACAATGATTGCCCGAAATGAAAAAAACAGCCTTGAATGTGAGTGTCCGGGTATATTTTTTCAAAAGCCTTCATTTGTCCTTGTTCAAAATCCATGATTATTGTCTTTGGTGATTTGTCTGGCAATGATTCTTTGATTATTATATGGCATTAATACATACATTAACGGTATAACTGTCCCATTGATTGTTCCGTGAATACTATAAAATGTATGAAATGGTGCTGGATATGATTTAAAAGTTGCATACCCGTGCTATAAAGTTGAATCCCCTTGGTGCGATAAATTAGTTAAAGTAGCAAAAATCAAAATTTTCTCATTTTTTACATCCAATGTTTTCCACAAAAACTGTTCACCTTTGTCCGTTTTCTGTAACATTTCTGGCACATTTATATTTACACATGTCTGTGGTGCCATCGGCAAGTTCTACATGTGTTGTTTCTGTCTATTTATATTTCTTTTCATCAGCTTGGTGTTTGGCATCTATGTGGCAACATGTAGTGGCAATTTTTCATATGCTCTGTTTACTAGCGAGCTGGTCGCTTCATTTTTATTTTCATCCACATTTGTTTTAAGTTCACTTATCGATTTATTTATTAATATAGTTGTAGTGTCAGGCATATGATTATGCTCCCCTGTACATCTTATATTTTCATTTTCAGTTATTGCTCTTCCCGTACACTGTAATTTTTTATATTCTGTACACTTCCAGTGACTTGTTTCTTTCCGTGTCAATTCTCTACTGTAGATATATCCTTCATACACTAGCTGCGAACCTCCCATTTGTGATTTTATGTACTCCATATCGGTATCAATACGTATCTGTAAGAGTCAATTTTATAGATAATTATTAGTTGCTGACTGTAATGTGCTACTGTTTTAAATATTTCATCATTTCTATGTGTTCTACTTACCACTTTATTTTAGTCAGGAAATACGTTATTGTCTCGGTCGTTTGTGTCAGCTGGTGTCTCATTCTCACCTTCCCTCACGCACTGACAGTTTGTTTCCAACCATCACCTGTGCATATGCTTTCTACACAAGGTTCTTTACTCTTCGCTTAGCTCCAGTCTTTTAACCCTTTCTCGATTTCACTTTCATTCAATATGTTTTTTAATGTTCGATCCTTTTGTTTCGAACAAATGACCCATTTACATGATTTATACCTGATGTCGGACCTTTGACTTTCGATCCTTTTGATTCAATACTTTTATTTTTAGGTCCTTTGTTTTCGGTAATATAACCTATAACCGTTCTGGACGTCTTACTACTGTTTCAATAGGTTCTATTGATGATTCGCGGAAAACATGTGTAGTGCCCTCCTCTTTTGCATTTAATGCAATTTACATTCCTTGCAGGGCAAAATATATTTGAGGATAGATGCCGATTGCTGCAGCATTTGTAGCACTTAATTTATTTTCTTTCATTTGTTCTTCTGTTTTGTTTTTTTGCAGATACATTTTTTCCCTGTTTTTCGTTTCTCATGCTTCTCATGTAGCAGGAAGTTTGTTCCATACCTCTGCCAAACTCCATTGCTTGTTCCAACGGAAATTCTTTTGATAATAGTTTCTTTTGCACTCTGGAGTTATCAGTGCATTGTACTGATTGATCTCTGATTAGGGAGTTAGTTAATGTCCTGAAATCACACGTGTGACTCAAGGTTCTTAGAGCTGCCACAAAGCATTCTACTGGTTCCTGTGGTTACTGTGACCTCTAAAAGAACTTCTGGCGTTCAAAAGTAATTTTTTTTTGGTTCAAAGTGATTTTGCAATTTTTTTGTGTAATCATCTACCTCTCCTTGGCCTGCTTCCCCTGCTCCTGGGAATCCGTTATAAACACTTCACGCCTCTGCTCCTAGGTTGTGCAGAAGAACAGCTTATTTACTGGCAGATGTGAATTTGTCTCCACCTATTGTCAGAAAGATATGTGTCGAATAGTTTTTTCCATCTTTCCCCCATAATTGCTAGTATATCAGGTTCAGCTAAGGAAGGTGGTGGTGGTGCCATGGGTTTATTCTACTTTTTTGGCTGTTTATTGCTTTGTAGCTTAATTCCAAACTTCATTCGCTTATGTTATCAATGCAAATTGCTGCCTCTGTTTTATAGTGCCCCTTCTCCTTTATGGGGCCTTGTTTACCGTGGTTGCTATGGCATCCTTCCACTCACGTTGCATCGACGCTTGTGGGTCCATTCCTCTAACCTGTGAGCGTTGCACGATTGGAGCCTTCTCCTTTCCTTCACCCCCCCTCGGACCACTGGACCGCCGTCCTTTCCGAGGTGATTGGGGTTGGTTGAGAGGTCCTCATCTATCTGCTGCCTGCTGGCTCCTGTCCACGTTGGACGTGGAATAACTACCTTTGCCCTGTGTGTGGACTCTCCCACAGGCCTGTGTGCAATCCTCATCACCAGTGAAAGAAACTACTCTTACACAGTAAGTTGTTCTTAAGGGTCCTTAATTTACAGGCCTGAGGGGAAACATCCATAATCTCTGCTCGCCATCAACCGTCTCAACTCGATCTCCCGAGTCTTCCAAGTTCCATGAGAGAAGGCTCGGGAGATGGAATGTAACACAGTGCTTCATATCAGCAATCCTGTAAGGACTTTAAGCCTTAGCAATGGTAGATTTGTCTTGGTCGGGGGCCCTGGAGGGCCTCTTTTGGAGGAAGATACTGAGACTCCCACCAGCAACCTCCATAGCTTTTGTGTGATTGGAAATGGGCCTGGTATTGCTTAGGACACAGGTGCACACCCGCCAAGGCCTGCTCCGTTTGAAATCAAGGAGTAAGTCAAAATGGTCCTTGGTGGACATGCTGGGGAGAAGCTACAAAGTGACGCAGAGGGTACCTGAAAATGAAAACGAGGATTGTTTCCTACAAATCGATTGGTGTCTTGAATTTCAAAGGGGAAGTCATTACAAAATACTTAAGTGCTCTTTTTGTAAATAAAATAAAAAAGCATGATTGGCCCAGTAATTACTGGAAAAACTGCGGCGCTATGGACCGGTGGTGGGAGTTTTAGGCTGTGGCTTAGGATAAATCAACTACCCTTACTTACTGTCCAGGGGGTATGTACCCAAAAGCCCACAGACCAGCGAATCTGTCGTATTTGATCGCAAGACACCTCTCGACCCAATGTGTAAAAATGAGCACAAGGTCTATGTGCTTATTGGGTACATTCGTGAGCCGGCATGACTCCATAAAAACAGTCACTTTGGAGCTACTGTCTACATACTGATCTGGAGTCAGTTCAGATTGTGTTATAATGTCTCTGGTGTGAAATAAAAGATAAACTGGGTATATAATCTCAGGTAAACGAGAACACCCCAATTCTTAGTGTTAATCTCGCTAAATCGAGTGGGGATTGGGCCCTTGGAAACGCAATGTATTGTTATTATCTGTAAATGAACGATGACGTCAGCCTGACTGCAGACAAAAGTGACTACATTTGGTTGGCTATCATTTACTCTTTTTAAACTCTTAAAAGGTTTTAGACTTGTGATGAATTGATGTACAATAATGAACATCTTTTGTAAAATGTTCATTTTGTGAGTTAACAAATACTTTATTATATGAAAATGAAAGCATTGTGCAATGTTTTGTAGTATATTGTTGAAATAGAATCTTGCCTGAAAATCGTCTTGTCGATTTCCATGTCTACTTCTGAAGAAAGATTGTTCAGAATGTAGACAATCAGTGGCGGCTGGTGACTTTGAAATGTGGTGGGGTGTAAATTTATCTGGGTGAATTTTAGAGCGAGCGCAGCGAGCGAGCCCAACCCACATCAAGGGGGTGCGTGGGCGTTCTCCTCTGTGAAATAGTTGGAAAAATGGCTTCCAAAATGTGCAATTTACTGTTCAAACCCACAGACATTTGACATAAAAAGCATTCATTTTACATACTAGTACACCCCCCACTCCAAAGGCGTGAAGGCCCATTAAAAAGAATACTGAAAGACTCTGATTTAGGGCCAGATGCTGCTACCACAGGTTGTGTGTGGGGTAAACAAGCATTCCACTGGTGATGACAATATCTGCACGGCTAACACTCAACATAACAAGAAGATGTTCATCCCCAGATGTCACAGAAGGCTGCCATGAGACCCTCTGAATAAGATTACTATGCACCATCACATTGATTTGTATGTGCTTGAGAGTTTTCATTAAAAATAACACTGACTATGTCCCCCCCTGGCTTCACACGCGACTAAAGGGCACAGGCCCTTAAGCTGAGGAAGGGAGCAAGTGTAAGAGCAGGAAGAAGGAGAAAGAGTGACAGACATGCACCCTCCTTCCTTCCCCCTCTGCATATTAGGAAGGGCAAAGTACAGGGGTGCTCAGGCTGGCCCAGGGGTTGACTGGCCCAGGGGTGGACTGGCTTACAGGGAACCCTGGAGATTTCTCATTAGGCCTCTGCACCCTGGGCTTCTTTTGTGTGGTGACCTATTTTATGTCCAAAATTTCTCATAGAAAAATGGTTGGGCTTGCTGAAATTGTGTAAAATGAGGGCCACTTTTAAAATTATTTCCAGGGCCTCTTTTGGCTCCCAGTCCACCCCTGCTCTGCCCTTACCCCTTTCGATGTAGATACACTGAGTGCCTTTTTACTACACTGCTTAGAGGTGTGATGAACACCATTAGAGATCATATGCAGGCTCTAGATTCCAACGTTTGCGATCACAAAAGGAGAGATTTTCACGTGGAAGCTAGAGAATGCAATTTGCTCATTGACCTGTACAGGGCGAGGGGGGCTTGTTTCAGGGTGAGAGCAAAACCCTATAAAAGCAAAGTTTTTTTTTTTAAAAAAAAAAAACATTTATCCTACATATAGAATATGTTTGTGTATATCGACAACAAACTTTTCCTAAATGAAGTCAATAACGGGGTTGGACACCTATGACAAATCGGGAGGGGCTGTCAACTAAATAGCATCAGACAGACCAAACAGATTCATACGGTTCATGTAACAAAGACTTCAAACAACTAGGCCTGCCATGGATTCCCCAGGGCAGGGCTCCAGGACGAGGACGGTCGTGGGAGCACTGTCCCAGGCTGTGCAGCTTCAAATGAAAAAAAAAAAACACAAGAGCAGAATATTTCAGCTGTCTGTTTAAATTGCTATTTCGGCTCAGAAGGAGAGCTTAATGCAAAGTGCCGACAGCATCAGTTTCTATGTGCTACAGTCACACTGAACATGACTCCCTTAACATAAACACCATTTACATGGAACATCTGGATAGACGGATAATTTGAGTCTACTTAATTGTTGATCCCTCACCCACATATCTCGCCCCAAGTGTTTGTGAGCCCCTTTATCCTGAAAACAATGCAATCCTTGGAATGTAAGTTCGCCGTAGGCAGCATGCAATGTGAACTTCACTGCACGTAGTGCCCAGCATGTGAGCAGGCTGTGTCAAATTCATTGCATGAAGTATGTGAGCAGACAGCGTTAAGTTCACTGCGTGCAGTTTGCAGAACATGGACACGCATTGTGAAGTGTGCAGCACGCGAGCTTGCAGTGTGGAGTTCACTGCACTTAGTGCGCAGCAGGAGGGCATACACTGACGATCACAGCAGGCAGTACGCGGCGTGTGAGCATCACGGCAGGCAGTCGCAGTATCTGGGCATGCAGTGTGAAGGCGCGGCACACAGTGCGCTGCACGTGAGCATGCAGTGTGTCCTCCACTGCCCTCAGTACACAGCATGCGAGGATGCAGATGGTGGTTGTAGAGGGGAGCTTCAGGAGCGTGCCCGAGTCGAGGCCCAGACTACAATGACCAACGAGTAGCAGGCAGCCGAGAATGAACGCAGGGAAATGAAGCTTGGCCCACGGAGAGCATGCGCCCCTGAAACTCTGAAGCAACAGGCCCTGCACTTGTAACCTCGCTCCTACTAAAGACTGATTCGTTAGAAAGAAGTTTCAGTTCAGATACTTAACCAAATGCATTACATCTGACCCGCTTATGTGGCATCAGAGGAAAGATCCCGCACTGCAATTACCGCATGTCTTTCAAGTTGACTGCTGTTCTCAGGGAAGCTTCTAACTTGTGATGTCGTCTTCGCGCAGGATTTCCTTCCGCACGGCATGTGCGCCCAGTCACACAAATGTCATTGGCTCGAAAACAGCCAATGACATTCAGAGATTTGGTGTTGCAAGCCGAAGTCCTCAGCAGGTGCGCTGTTTGTGCACACGTTATTACTAGCGGGGCCACCACTCTAGCGCCCCGCTAGCCTTTGCACTGCCATGGGGGTTACGTAGAGTGCATGGAGCTACGAGCTGAACGCACTTTACATTGAAAAAAGATGCGTAAAAGGGGATGTGCCCCTCTATAACAGCCCGCCAGTCATGAACATCAGAGAGCCTCTGTTGAAGTGGCATTCATTATTTATGTATTAATTTGGTTAGTCAGCTCTGCAAAAAAGCAAAAAGAAATTATGCATGCAGACACGAACGGAGAGTAAAACTCTCTTGAATGCACACTGGCGTCCTCTCTGCTCTCTGGGGGGTCGATGCCCCCCCCGCCCTTTATAAGCGGCTGCCACTGCAGACAATACCAGTAGTTATTGACTGCACTGTGAACATTCTGATTGGCCGGGAAGAAGTCGATAACGATTTCCATGTGCTAATTAGAGCGCAGTTTTCATGCTGGAATTGAAACATGGAATTTCATAGGAACGTCAAATGCTGTCAGCCAATGCTTACGGCAGGTGGTATTTGCGTTTTTTCACTAGCCCCACCTGGTTTAACAAAATATTTTTGCACCTAATAGTGTAAAGGACCTAAAGTGCAACATTAATTAGAATAAATTGAATGGAAGTTCACACATCGGCAGGCTCTGTGCAATTTAAACCTTTTTGAAAATGAGACCTTAATATTTAAAAACAAACTTTCTGGGATTTTTATTCCCTCGGCACATTGGTTCTTTTATCTTTGGAGTCTCACCTCTGCAAGACCACGGCGATGTTTAAAATTTCACTAGAACTCCAAGCTCACAGACATGAGTACACTTCCCTCCTAAGAAAAGTAAGTCACATACTCACTATTTATGATTGCCGAAACACAGCTGGCATAGTAAACCCCAGGACTTTGGCTTCCAACACAGGCTGACATATGCCCCCCAGAGGCCCAATTCCTATTGCTGTCATGCTGGTCTCAACGATACAGGCCCATTCGCCAATGTGTTGCTCGAGAACACATTCTGGCTGGTGGACCCATCCCACAAACAGGCTAAGCTCTCTGCATTAGGATGCATTACAACCATACCACTAACACTTTCACGGAGGTTCAAAGGTCAGGAGAAGGGGCTAGTTGGCGGAACCAGGTTCTCGTTCAACATCTCCAGAATAAGTACTTGAAGAATGAACTGGCTTCTTGAAGACCACCGTCGTCCACCTTCACATGGGCAAGAAGGTGCGGTGGTGACACACAGAAGAATACTGCCTCGCGTGTGGGCCAAGGCGGAGGAGCAACTGCCAAGTTTAGAACAGGCCAGCATTTTAGGGAACGTTCAAGGCCCCAGGACACACATGTGGACAGAAAGCAAGCGCCTGCGTGAACCTTCAACTACCCAACGGCAGGTCACATGGATGGTTGGCACCCGGAGCACACATCTAACAGCCATGACCAACTTCTTGAAAAGAGAGGTGCGGGCCGAGCACCCACAGCTACACCTGAGAAAGAAATCGCTGCCCATTACAACATTTCCCAAGGAAGCTGGACTTTGGTGAGAGTGTTGCGTGATCTGTTGCACCTCCTATGCCACGCATACCTATGAAGGCATGATAGGCGTACCAGTGGACCAGCCTTGAAGGTGGCATCCACATGAGTGATGAGGTCATTGATTCCAAGCCAAGGAAGAGCTCTTCCCCTGAGTTGGGTTGCAGCAGCTAAAAGACTATGGCCTGGCGCTGCACAGAGGAAAATATGAGTTCTTCAAGGACCCAATTGAGTTTTCTAGTGTGCCCTCAACCAGGAAGATGTCTGGGTTGGCACTGGAAAGTGAGGTACATCAAAAAGACCCTGCCACTGTAAATGGTTTCTGAACACTCACAGAGCCGCTCTGTGGCCTAAGCAAAGTCACAATGGAGCGGAACTGGACAGAGTACTACTATGCAGCTGGCACCCAAGATGGCCTCATACCAGACACTAAAATGGCACACTTCAATATCAAGAACTACCCTAACACCATGGTCAGTGCCAGCCCATGTAGCCACAGTGTCAACCTCACACAGGCAAATATGCAAAAGCTACACTCACACCCAGTGAACCATGCAACCTCCAGATTGCGGGAGAAGACAGAGCTGTGCTGTGGTGGATCAAACATGTCAAATCGCCTGCAAGTAGACAAAGACACAAAGCCATTACACACCACAAGGCACGTTGTAGTGAGGTAGAGGTACACGTCATCTATAGTGCCCCCCCACCGCCCTCATACTAGAAGAACAGCAAGTGAGCACTGTGCTCAATACCATATCAAAGGTATGAGAGACATTATGCACTCAGACAACCGTATCGAATGTACCCTCAAATTGAGACGGTAGACATGAGTCTGCAGACACCACTGGACACACAAGAACTATAAGCAAAGTCGGACAGAAGAGAAGTGACGTCACAAAGAGAGAAGATACATAGAGGCACTGAATCTGATGAATGAACGTCAAAAGAATGAAACCTGAAACTGAAGCAATGAAGTAAACATGAAGAAAGCCATATACAAGAAGAAAAGTCACAAGAGATGCATTAGATGTATATACGCAGAAACGCAAGGTGGATAAGACAACGTAAAAGCTTGCTAAAGTAGGAAATATAATGTGGAATTGCATAATAGTAAGCAAGAAATCTCAAGGTGAGAGACCAAGGCTGTAGAGCTGCCAGGCGCTGGAATACAGCTCTGTGCGAGAACAAAGGCTCAGGATCAAGAATGCCACAGTAAGAAGCGACTGGAAGGAATTAAATGAGTGGAAGAGGATATGCCATGTGCGTAAAATACATTACTCACAGATTAAGTAAAGGAGTGAATAAATATGAGTGGCAAGTATTAAACAATCAAGGATGCAGAATGTGCATGCAAGACGGAGCAACCAAGTCTCCAGAAGCCAAGATAGTAATAGCACCCAACATAATTAAATCAAAGAGCATTAAATGGAAGGGCGAAATTGACAAAATCCTGGTCTCTTCACACGTGCTGTACAACTAGAAAACAAGGCCTATTCATAAAGGCGAAGATAGCAATGTACCTTCCCTCCCTTTAAAGTTCTGAGGAAGAGAACATGCAGCAAGGTCAACTACAGAGAAGAAGCTTTGGCTTAGGGCATAACTGATGAGAGATGGTAGGCTAATTAGTTTAGAAAGGCAGTTGTCTGACGTTGTGCCCCTGCACCTGGGTTTCATTGCTTACGTGCTGCTAACAATCCGAATGTCCAAGATTGAAAGAGAGTGACTACCAATCATGAGGGCCTATGTAATGAAGGACTGCACATTGTTGCAGAAGTCTATCCGCTGCTGGTATTATGCTATAATCTGTATTTTACGTAGTTAGAGGGTGTTTAAGGGGCATCCAAGGATGTTTCTAACATTTATGTACACTAAAGGTATATATATATTCCCTTAACCAGTGCCTCCACTAGATAGGATTTAGCTGTTTGTCACATAGGATGTTGTCATAGCTGATGTACAAAGGTATAAAGCCTTTTGTGTAATGGAAATGCGATGAGAGTGTGTGAGCTACAATTTGTTGGTCTGCCAAGTTTCCCTACTTTATTGAACTAATAATAAAGTAGTATTTTGCGATATTCTTTGAGTCTGTCCAGTGTTTTTTGGCCTGAGATAATGTATTTGGTCATCCTATCCGGCGCTTGGAGCGCTGCAGGTACTACTGCACACGTTGGTAGCGTTGTGGAGGGTTAGGATCCAGACTGTCAGACTTTAAGACATCTTCAACCATTAGCCATAAGATCGCAGAGTTTCCTGTGGAGAAAACACACGTGTAGAAAAAGACAGTCGGAAGGTGCAAATAAAAGGTGAGTGATTGCATGTGTAAATATGTAGTAAGGAAATGGGAACAGGATTTGTTTTAAGAGGAAGAGAATACCTTGATTGCTATCCTCAAGGAGGTAGAAGGGAACGCATCAAACTCCAAGTCGGGTATTTTTAAGGGGTTCCAGAGGCAAGGGTGATATCACAGATGCGTTTCACACTACAAAATTGGGAAAGACGGAGATGAGAAACCTTTACTAGAGAAAGTAAAGCAAGACGTTCGTAGAATTGTTGTGCACATTTGTTTGGGATTATGAATATGTCAGTGTAAGAAGTTAATTTGTTAAACTAAAAAAATTGAACAATTGCAATAAATTAGCTGTTTATTAGATCCTTAAAGCAAGCGAATAGCACCAATCAATCAATCATAAGAGGATAACAGTTGAAGGAAGAAATAGAGCAACATAAGATTCTTAAAAATGTCAATAATAAAACAGCAGGACAGTGAAGATCAATAGAATCATAAATGAAGGAATAAAGAGAATATTATTTTGCAGTACACAGGGAAGCTACAAAAAAGGTTAGCCATTTTAGAGTTATTGAAAATGTATCAGAGCGAGACAGAAGACGAACCCGAGAGGGAGTGGATGCTTAATCAGCATGAGGGAGAGAGCACAGCGCCCACAGCTCCTCTCTCTCATTCTGATGACAAAAATACAGAAACTGAGAAACAGGATTTCATCCTTTAAAGGAGTTAAAAGCAGCAGCGGGGTATATTAATCCAATATATGCACCTACTGCCATAGCAGTGAAGATAGTACGGACGAAAGTAAGACTGAAGAACGCAAATACATGTCCAGATGCAGTAAAAGTGAGGAACACGAGAGAAGGGACAGATTGATAGAGATAGAGGAGGCAAAATGAAGAGAATAGACAAAGCCAGGAAAGTGATAATAGTATGGAGTGAGTGGATGCATTGGACAAATATTACATAAGTTAGACAGAAAAGGTATTGACAAAGTTAAGGAAAGAGAAGAAAGAGAGGAATAAGAAAGAAAGGAAAAAGAAAGAGGATACAAAGATGAGAAGGAAAAGTAAGGAAGCAAATGGAAGAATGAAGAAGGAATGAAGAGCCGATAAAAAAGCGAGAAAAGATGGGGAGTAAAGAAAATGTGAGGAAACAGAAACACTGAGATTGAAAGAAAGAAAGTTGCAAAGAATGCGAGAGGGAGACGAGCAGACGGGAAGAGAAAGAACAAAAGGGAATGAAATGAAGTAGAGAATAAAGGAAAAACAAAATAGATCACATCATTAATTGATGTGCAATACCAATTGGAGAACAAGAACGGTGGGAAGAAGACAGAAGGTCGGAACAGCCTTGTAGTTAGCTGCACGACATACCTAGAGCACTGACATGGGCTGATGAGCATGAGGCAGAAAGCATAGGGAAAAAGGATTGGGGAATTAAATAGACAAATGAGGGGAAAAGATGGTTACGAAAACAGAGGGAGTATCGAAGGATCTCCACTGAGAGAACCAAGCAATAGATCAGATGATGTAATGATGGACAAGCATAGAACACTGTCCCTAAGCAGACTAGAGCTTGATAATGAGGAAAGGGATAACAGTCAGACCATTTGGGGTATGATGATGTCAGATGGAGAAAGGGGAGAAAACAAGACAGCGCGAGGAGAGGGTGCATGTGGCTCTTCAATAGATCCAGATGTAGGAAAACGAGTAAAGTGGTCAGACTTAGAAGAATCGGAAATACAAACACCCGAACCTGTATCATATCCTCAATGACCATAAGGGCGATCACATAGTGTAGGGGTGAGCTGGGTGTTCCCAGAAAGCCCTTTAAGATGCGTAGCAATACCCTAGAGATGGATGGGGATGCATATTTTATTCATACATCAATAATCATTCAAGAGTGCAGGCGTCTTGAGACAAGGGAACCGTGGTATAAAACAGTAGCATTATTTTATCCTATTTTATGTCATGGACTGCCCGAGCCAGTGCAAAGGCAAATGAAAGAACAGGTAGGGATGGAAGCAAAGCCAGGGCCAGAAATACAGTTGATGATCGTATATCATTGTCAATTGTCATAAGAGAAGAATAACAAAAAGGTTGAGAGTAGGAAGCTTGAGGAAGAAAAGTTAGTTCTGAAAAATTGCATGAAATTTGCCATAGAAGGAGCAGTACTGATGAGCGCTGATGAGTGGTTACACAAGAGTTGCAGCTTACACAGTCAATTAATGTAAGGTACCCAGTAGATCAGGGCGGGTACAAGTTTTGGCCACGTGGTAGAGAGAATGGACCTAGAGGACTGGGAGGCGGATTTCAAAACCCTCAAAGGGGAGGAGGATTTAATGGAGGATAGCCGCAACTATGCTGGCATTGTGGGGGAATGGGACACACGTGTAGAAGAAGAGTGGGAATGCAGCAGCACTGGCAAGCTCTAAGAGGGGGGATGGGCCATTTTCCACAGTATAGTACAGAACCAACGGAATATTATGCCCAAGATCACATGCAGTAACAGACCCGTGCACCACAAATACCGCAAATGCAGCAGATTCCGCTGCAATCACAGTCACCACCCGGGCAAATACTGCAAGCGCCTATGCAAAAACAAGTACAGACCCAGCAGTAAGCTCCGACTTAGCCCGCGGCGATGACAAAATGGAATGCGAATACAGGAGCCCCACAAACACCTACTTTTTTATGTAGATAGTTCAATCAAACATTTACACATCATACATAAAAGAAAACAAAAAGATACATCACATCCAGTAAAAAAAGCATTCATATCTTCCATTAACCTCCTCTCAAACATAAATACTAAATATATAATTAAGTAACTTAAAATTATATTAGAGTGAAAAGACATCAATGATACAATACAACATAAAATCACAGAAACAATAGTACTTGGTCAACACACTTCGTCTTGGCATCTCAATGACAATGAAACACGTAAGGATACCCAAAGAATACTAATAGTGGTATTTCATAGGTTACTCCCCTGTCTAATAATACACATTTGCAACTAATTTCACATCAGCTTCGAAACTCAGTAGGTGTTTTTCTGCACATTTCCACCTTGTGTGATCAGTACAGTGCGGCCTTGAATATAGCCTGATAAACTTCGCAACCTGAATGATTTGCTTATAATATCGTCAAAATCATTGACGTACTTAATCAGATTAAGTTTCATATGAAGGTCTCAGTACAGGACAGGAGGTGAGAACATGCCTCGCTGACTCAATGCATTTATCATCTTTACAGATTCTACATGCCCTGTTTTCAGACGGTAACCCAAGCCAAGCTCCCATAACTTCCCGAACTTTCAGCCTGTTTTGCCGAAAGTTCAGAAATGTTCTTCGTATTACCGGAGAGGGAAGTAACCTTAAGTAAACTTGGGGCTCTTTGCACATAAAGTGCATCTTATCAAATGTGCTGGGTGATTCTATACCACCTATCTTTTCATGGCTTGCAACCCAATCCCATTTGTCAGTGCACTTCTTAAAATATTTAAGGAGAACATCTTCTCCATATTCCCAGTGCGGGCACCATCCTATCTTGTCAAAGAATTTCTCCTTTTTTGTTTTAAATTTCTGCATAACATCACTATTATTGCCCACCATGGCAGATTTCATAACTGACAATAAGGATTGCAAATTAGCAAACATAATCTTTATAAACAATTTCCCTCTGTTTATTTCAATTAGGGTAGCCAGGGATATCAACCCCAATTCCAGATATATAGTTTCAATGGGGGTGTTATTACTCAAACCCAAAATTCTTCTCCAAATCACCCCCTCCAGTCGATCAGCCCAGTCTCCCCATTCTTTAAAGGACGTTTCCAAACCATACAAGAAGGAAGCAGATAATATTTGCTTATACATGTTCAAAATGCCAGATAAGAATAGCCCACCATTTCTTTGGAGAATATCGTAATAGCTGCCATGGTAGAGATTGCCTTTGCTTTCTTATTTTGCTGCACTATATTACATTTATCTCCTTTCAGGGGAAAGATCATACCCCAGATTTCTATAGCAATCTGTTCTATGAATAGACCCGAGAGGGCTATCAACATATTTTCTGTTAGCACGCTTGCTACCCACTGCCATATATTGAGTCTTAACTAAATTCATTTTTAGACCATTACATTTGGCAAATGTGCATACCTCCTGCACTCTGCGTGAAATGCCTACAAACGTATTGTCCATGATTATTAAATTGTCCGCATACCCAATCCACCCCTCGTTGCTGTTCCCTATTTTTGGGAATGCGTTATATTTTTCAACAAAGATCATTCCAAAGTCAGATAAGAACAGATTAAACAGGTTAGGTGCAAGCGCACAGCCCTGTCTTAATCCTTTTCTAATGGGGATCTGTTTGGAAAGGTTACCAAGGTTACTCAGTCTGACTCTGGCAGTATTGTTCTAAAAGATCATATGCCCATTTTCTGAAGTTTGGTCCAAAGTAAGGGTCTATCAATAGTGTCAAATGCCGACGAAAAGTTGACAAACAATATGTACAAAGGCAGATCTTTTTTCAAATTCTGCTTCTTCCAGCAGGGTGTTTATAACAAAAATATTGGTATTCGTCGAGCATCCCTTTCTAAAGCCTGTCTGAAAAATGCTATGTATGTTTTCCTTCGCTATTCACAAGTACATTTCTTTCCGGATTAACGTGGCAAATACTTTACTGGTAACATCAGTCATGGCCAGTAGCCCTTCTTAAACACTGGCATTATGACATCCTCCAAGAATCTGGGACAACACCCATTTTTATTATCTTATGAAAGAGCGTAAGGAGGATGTCTGCCCAGAAAATAGGGATTGTCTTTAATGATTAAATTACAGAGGCCATCATGGCCAGGTGTCCTTGAGGATTTCAGACTCACAGTGATGGCTATTATGTCCTCCTGGTCTATATTTAGTTCCAGTATAGATCTTTTCTCCAGAGGAAAATCGTTGCCAGCACATGTATTACTGAGAAATGTTTCCCAGGTAGACTTCTCAATATTACAGAGGAGTTCTTCCTGGCCACCTCCAGTGATCATTTTCTAATTGAAGCACATTTTTCTTGAGTCACCGTCAAGCAGTATTCTAACCATGTTTTGCCAAATTGCCTTATTCTCAAACTTATTATATCCTTTTCTCCATTTTCTATAACCATTTTTAATTTTACACTTTCTAATAATAGCTTCTTCTACCTTGAGATTCATAGGCTCAATGGCTCTGAGTGCCTGACTCATCCTTTTCTTTTCACTTGCTATGTTCTTATCATAAGGTTTCTCCGGTTTCTGCCCCAGTTGCATTGAAGCGATTTTACCCATAGACATAAAGCCGCACATACAGGAGGATATCCAGAGAACAATCTCCTCTGGCATCTCCATATATTTATATTCATCTCATAGGCCCCTACTCAATTTTCATACCTTTTCCAGATTTCTATCCGACCATCCGAGTCTGTTCCCACTTGCATTCACATTTAAAGCGCCAACCCGGTCCCTGTATAGCATCTTATTTGTATAGACAACCAGGCCAAGACAGACAATCACACGGTCGCTAAATTCGTTGAAACATATTTGAAGTTCCTGTATCTCAGTGATAATCTTTGGATCACAAATATATAGTCCAAATGGATAGATAACGGCTATTGCTCCATGTATGACTCAAAGGTATATTGTTTTTTACTGATCCATTGACCAGCCTTAAATCAAGCTCTTCCACCTTAAATCTTTATAGTTATTTTTACCTTTTGTATTATAGTAATTATTGGCAAATTGTTTCTCGGAAAGGACCTTAGTATTCATGTCACCAGCTATTATGATTTCAACCTTATTGTTCTCGGCATATCTGCTAGCAACAAACTCAAAGATCCTTCCCTGGATCCCCAATGTGAGATCATCACTCAGAGGGTCATAGACATTCCATGGATCCCCAATGTGAGATCATCACTCGGAGGGTCATAGACATTCCCTGGATCCCCAATGTGAGATCATCACTTGGAGGGTAATAGACATTCCATGGATCCCAATGTGGGATCATCACCCGGAGGGTCATAGACATTCCATGTATCCCCAATGTGAGATCATCACCCGGAGGGTCATAGACATTCCCTGGATCCCGAATGTGAGATCATCACCCAGAGGGTCATAGATATTCCCCGGATCCCCAATGTGAGATCATCACCCGGAGGGTCATAGACGTTCCCTGGATCCCCAATGTGAGATCATCACCCGGAGGGTCATAGACGTTCCCTGGATCCCCATTGTGAGATCATCACCTGGAGGGTCATACATATTCCCTGGATCCCCAATGTGAGATCATCACCCGGAGGGTCATAGACGTTCCCTGGATCCCCATTGTGAGATCATCACCTGGAGGGTCATAGATATTCCCTGGATCCCCAATGTGAGATCATCGCCCGGAGGGTCATAGACATTCCCTGGATCCCCAATGTGAGATCATCACCTGGAGGGTCATGGACATTCCCTGGATCCCCAATGTGAGATCATCACCCGGAGGGTCATAGACATTGCCTGGATCTCCAATGTGAGATCATCACCCGGAGGGTCATAGACATTCCCTGGAGCCCCAATGTGAGATCATCACACAGTGTGTCATAAACATTTATCAATATGATTTTTTGTTCACCTTCTTTATGTATTTCCAAAACGAATACATTATTATCGGTCACATCTAGGGGGCATTCCGTAGTGGGGATATTATTGGCTACAAACATAGACAACCCACCATAAGGTCTTCCTTTGGTTCCCCTATTAGCATTACGGCAATACGAATTATACCCATCAAAATAAGCCGGTGCCAAAATCTAAGTTTCCTGAAGAAGGATAATGGCTGCCTTTCTTATTAAGCAATTGGACCCCTCCTGCTGAAAGAGGTGTTTGTCCTCTAGTGTTCCATGTAATGATTTTTACATCTGCTCAGTTGTTATTGATCATAGGGGGCAGAAAGGAGCATAACCACTCCCAGTGAGATTTCACATTGGGATCACCAGTAATACCAGATTTAATTCTTTCATGCTGGCCCGCCTTTCCAAACTTTTTACAATCACGCTTGTCGGCATTTATTGTAACCTTTTTTGACAACTTCTCCATACATTCACAATCCAAATCATAACCCCATTTGTTGAGCTGAAGTGAGTGTATTCTAATTAGGCAGCCAGCTCTTCAGAACCGCAATGCACCTTGGTTACATAATTAGAGAATTGTACCAAAAATTTAAAGTCGTTGCTTTTAATTAACCTCAAGAGAAGGAGGTGATTAAGAATCTCCATCAAACTACTTCTGTTTATAGATTGTTTTCTTCCCTTTAGTCATGCCAGGGGGAGAACACTTTTCTTGTCTCGTCGAGAATCACCCTTTACATTCATCTTAATCGATTTATTCGTTTGTACAGACTTCGCCTCTGTTGCTTTAGGATCGCAGGCTTCCTCATAGATATTAGATTCTACAGCTATAGCACTGCTTTCAAATGAAGATTTGGTACAGTCCATTGAACTTTCGGATATTTCTTCTTCAATGACTTGAGGAGCAGCAGTCACTTTGGTTTTAACCGCTGATGACCCTATTAGCCAATTTGTAAGATTTCGGGATTTCGGGGCAGTTCTTTGTACTCTCGGAGCTGCTTTTTTCCTGGCACATTTGGATGAGCATTGGCCATTCGGCATTTGATCCAACACATTCTTATCACTCACTTCCACAACAGACTGAGGATTTTTCCTGGAATTAGTTACCCGCTTACGTTTCCGTCTCCTTTCTCTTTTGGTTTGAGGGCAATCATTTCCTTCTTCATCATCGTCGCTTCCCAACAGTAGCTCCACTTTGGTCCACATTAGTCCTTCTATCATCTGTTAATAGGATTTCCAAGGGAGGGTCCTGTATATCAGCACCAATACAGCCCATGCTCCATTATTCGAGTTCACTTTCACAAGCCCCGCCAGAAGTGGAGCATTTATTTGAACTTGACATGCGATATTATGCGTCAGCTTTAACAAGATTTTTAAGGCAAAGCATGTGGCTTCGTTGTGGGCCTCAAGATGTTTAGATTTATCACTGTGTCAACGTTCATCACACTCATGATCATTAGGTGAGGCATTGTGCTCCTACTCATCAATGGCAGTGTTCGGGGTTACATCTATCAAACCAGTGAGGCAAGGAGAACAGGATAAGCTTGTAGATGGCAAAACACGGTTCAAACTAGACTCCCAAATGTAACTTGGTCCTTATTAGTAGATTTTATCTTGTTGTCAGCCACAGCTTTTTCCAGACTTATGATTTGGCCCTCCAGACTATAGCATAGATTCAATAGGGAGTTGTTGTTATCCATTTCCGCAGTAGTACACGCTACCTCTTCGACGAGTACTGCTGTATCCTCAGGCTCTTCATTTATTTCTGTTGCAGCACTCTGCCCAGAAAAAAAGTCAGTAATTTTTGACGTGGCAGTTTTCAAACCAACTTCTTCCATAACAGACATACGTTTGCTAGCACCCTTAGTTTTGCCAATGATCTACTGTTTATTTCGTAGTATTATATTGGAGCGGATATAACAAAATAAGTTTATAATGTTTAATCCAAATCGACTCCTGCAGCGGAGGGATATATTGCAGGTGGCTCAAAGATAGAATCTGCAGTCACCACCTGCTGCTCAGATAAGTCAAATATCATGTTGCTTACTGCTAGCACACCAACAGACAATTAAGCCCACAGTCACCGTACTCAAATTTGTGCATATAATGAATGTGACTCCCGCAATCAGAGTCTCCTGAAATATCTCCAGGCACTCTCAAGCCCCAGCTGAAACTCTCTTTCAGCCATCAGAAATAAAGAGCAGAGGTTCCAAATCACATAGGCACCGTTTTTGCACTTGCCAGTACCCAATGTCTGGCATTGCCATGAATGCGCAGGGGTTCTCTGGGGCTATGAGTTTAGTTCCTTTTACTGACAAATTACCAATTTCAATAGGAGAACATGCCATATCCATGCACTATTGTATTTTCTACACACACCAGTTAATTGATTTTGATATTGATATTTTATTTGTATTGCGCTCATACACATGTGTTTCAGAGCGTGACGCGGCAAGGTAGGGGAACAAGGGAGAACAAAACATCGATCTTACTAGGCACAGTGACATTAAGAAAGCATAAGTGCAAGGGAGCGGGAAGGGGAAAAGTGCAGGTCAGGGTGAGGCAGAAGTGGAAAGTGCTGAGCAAAGGAATACAAACACAACAGTAGTAGTGCAGCCAGCAGGTGGCAAGTGCAGAAAAAGGAGGGGGACTGTAGGGTTAACACATTATGATGTGCTTTGATGAGGAAACTTAACATGATTGACAAAGGGATAATATGTTCCACTCCAGGAATACATTACATGAATGTACGATAATTCATACAAGCATTTACAGGCCAAAAAGCATTGCGAGGTGTCCCTTTAGATCCTGAAGTTTTTTGTATGGAGTCAATATTTTGTTGACATGGCTTACTGGATTGAAAGGTCAATTGCTGAGAATACCTGATGATTTTTTGTTTACACCACAAATGCCCATGGATGATGAGGAAAGACAGGTTATCCCCATAGAATTAGCAGCAGCGGTAGTAGGAGAGGAAAGAGTGATTGTTCATGGGACGGATGATGAAGGAAGAGCATGGAGAACTGTAATAGCTCTTGATGAAGGGTTTCGACAAAAAAAACATATTAGGAGTTGTTCAGAAACGAGCATTCAGATGACGAACTAATATTTATCATAAGCCTTACATATTGGATAAAAGTTGAGAATAGGGGAATACCACAGAGTATGGCATTAGTAAAAAAGAAACCATAATTTATCCAAGAAGATCTTATGGACCAACAGTCCATATGACGTGGGTCTATTGAGTGGAGCAGGAGCAGTTAAAATCAAAATTAAGCCAGGAGCAATTTTACCATGAGCAAAACAATACCCCATGTGCAGAGAAGCAGACAAAGGTATATTTGAGATCATTTCTGCTTTAGTACCGCAGGGAATATTAGTAGCATCAGACTCCAAATGCAACACGGCTGTGTACCCAGTAAAGAAAGCAACGGGGGTGGGCTGGTGTCATGGAGATTTATTCAGGATCTACACCCAGTAAACAATATTGTCGAAGCTGAGGTTCCTTTAGTTCCAAATCCTGCTACAATATTATGTAACATCCCAGCTACAGCCAAATACTTTACAGTAGTAGATTTAAAGAAGGCTTCCTTTTCAATTCCCCTTCACAAGGACACCCAAGATTTGACTTAATTTTCATACAGAAATCAGCGGTGGAAATATAAAAGATTACCAGAGTGGTACTGTGAGTCCCCTTCAATCTTTAAAAGGGTTGTTCAGATGGTCCTAGGTAACATACAACTTGAGAGCACAATAATGCAGCACGTAGGTGACATATTAGTATGTGCGAGACAGAAGAAAAATACTAAGAAGACTCAGTCCAATTAATAAGAGTATTAGCAGAGAAAAGATACAAAGCGGACAAAGAGAAACTACAGTATTGTCAGGAAGAAGTCCTGTAAATAGGAAAACAAATCTCTCAAGAGGGGAGAAAATCGACACCTGATAGAGCAGAAGCAATCATGAAGATGCCAAAACCCGAGACAGTGAGGGAAATGCATCAATGTTTAGGTCTATGTAATTATGGGTTTTTGATTACAGCACATATCTTAGACCACTTCCAAAAGGGCTTAAAGAAGCAAAGATGGGTATAGACAACATAACAAGGACAGACAAAATGACTTTAATTTCTCAACAAATAATTATTCGGAGGAAAGGGTTGAAGAAGATTGAAGAAGACAGCCAAATGATCAATCCTGTAGAATTGTTGAACCCGCCTCGCTTGTATCCAGGGGACCAAGTGCTTGTCAAAGGTTTTGTTCACACGTGGAATAAGCCCCGCTTTGAAGGATAATACCTATAGAGAGGGGTAACTCCCACTGGCCTGACAATCTAAGGAAGACAAGCCTGGCTGAATCTGAATGACATAAAGCCTTACAAAGGAGAGACCCTTACCCCTCTGCCCCACATGGACTGTGAAGCAAGAGAAGAAGTTCCACAATTGCAGACCCGATCAGCTACCAAGAGCCAACAAGAAGCATCAAAATAAAAACAATTTGAGCTTCCGATTATTATTAAGTTTAAAGGGAAACAAACAAACTTTGCAGTATTTACCGAATTTTTCCTGATAGGTTAAAGAGACAATGCTTTGAAAACAGAACACGCACAAGAGCACACATCACTTTCTGTAGCGTATATCATTACACACATTCTTGTAAGCTGTTTTCACTTATATACTTCGATACTTCGATCCTATCCAGCTCTAGTGAGACAACACGTTGATATTGTCACCTTTGTTGGAAATTCTAAGACAGCCCTTATTATATACAGGATCATCACTGTGATAATATTACAATTTCTGTTATAAAAAGAGTGTTCTATGTTATAAAGTCTAACAAGAACTAAATGTTGATAAAAGAGAAAGGTAATTTTCCAGTTTGTGAAGAACACATTACTAGTAAGAAGATCTATTAGTACACAAAATGCAGTAAGTCTTATTAATGCTTTTGCAATATTCATTGTAGCTATGTTTTGTACAATGTGCAGTCTTTATTTCCTTATTATTAAAGCATTTTGTCAAAAGATATTTTCTAATACAGCGTCCAACAATGAGGCATCTATTTCTATCCCTAACAAAAGCACACGTGATTTTTCTCTGATATGTGCAAACAAAAGAATAGACTTAAGAGGGATGCCTGAGATGATCACGAGGCTATAAATACATATCTTGATATTTCAGCCCATTTACAGAATAAAATGTGGTATCAGCACATGAAGGAAGTGGGGAGAAGATGTCAGATTAGAGCTGCTGTGTGTGTTCTCTCATCCCTTATGCCATGAGCACAGAGAGAACATTACTAGCAAGAGCAATAACTACACATGATGCCAAGTGTATCAGTCATCCAGCAGCATGCATGACAAGAGAACAATTTGAAAGCAAGTGGGGAACCCTACGATGGATGTCCAAAAGAACGCTCCCACCTGAAGATGCTTACATAAAAATGTAGAAGATGGAAAAAGACCTAGGTTGGGAAAGCAGAATGCTCCTGGACACTTTCAGTTGTCTGACTGTAGAACAGATGAGGATTGCTGAACAAAAGAGACTGAATTATGCAGATACATGGGAAATGCTGGGATTTCCAGGATGCTGGGAGAGACCTCCGCTATTGGTATATGGGCAATTAGTCACCAGTACATGATGGGAAGATGGAATGTTAGGATGCAGTACACACTTATTGATGACAGCACCAATACAGATAGTGCAAATAGTGAATGGTGAAAGCCTTAAGGAATGGGCCAAGTATTCAAAATTATTAACATGGGTTGAAAATAAATCAGGACCTGTGTCCATACTGCTATGATAAGTCATCTATAACATGCCTGTAGACAAGTGTTTCTAGGAGCGACAAGACAAGGGAGGGAGGACAAAGGGTAGACAAAAATAATTATCATAATAACCCTTGGGGAGAAGTGTTGGGGCGGAGTGCAGGTAGCTCATAAGTGCTGCCGGAAGTGGCTCATAAGTGCATAGAATCGGAGGACTGTAGGGTTGCAGATACAGACCATAAGTGCGAGGGAGGCCCGGAGGCAGTGCAAGGGCAAGTGGTCATGCAGGAGCTTGGAACTGAAGTTCAGTGATTGGCCAGATGCCCATTGCACGGTGCAGCCAGAGACATCAGCAAGGGAGAGGGAGAGAGAAAGCACAAGTGAAGAGGGAGGTCTTGAGTTGCTTCTGGAACCGGAGGTGGTCCTGCTCAACTTTGAGTGAGGCAGGGAGGCTGTTCCGGAGGGAAGACCAAGCAGAGGAAAAAGATCTACCCCCCACTCTCTGTCTGGAGAGGCGTCTGACCCTCAGCGAGTTGGAGGTGGATGAGCGGAGGGCTCGAGAAGGAAGATGGTTAGGAAGAGAACGTTGGAGGTAGTGTGATCCGTAGCCCCAGAAAACCTTATGGACGATGCCAAAGGTCTTGAACTTGATCCTAGCAGCCACAGGGAGGCAGTGGAGAGATTTCAGTGCTGGAGAGATACAAACCCTGGGCTTGAGACCAAGGACACATCTTGCAGTCCTGTTATGGATAAGCTGTAAAGGGCGGAGACTTAAGGCAAGTAGATTTAGAAAGAGGCTGTTACAGTTGTCCAGCATAGAGAGGACAAGGGTTCTGGAGACAGTGAGCTTCTGGGGGAAAGTGAGAAAAGGAAGAATACCTCTGAGGAGGTGCAGCTAGTAGTTTGACTTCTTAGAGATGTCAGAAATGTGAGATGAGAAGGAGAGTGTGGAGTCGAAGGTGACCCCAAGGTTCTTAGCCTCAGAGGAAGGGGCAGGACAAGGGCCCAGAGTGGGGGGCCAGAGTGAGAGAGGAAAGTAGGGACAGGTATCCCAATTTGGAGGATCTCAGTCTTACTGGCATTAAGGCAGAGATCATTGGACGGCCACCATTCCTGAATTACGGGCAATGAAGAATGCAACACTGTGTTTCAGAAACAGTGGCCTGACCAAAGCTGGAGAAAATCAAGAATGCAAGTAAATAATTGATGTGCCAGAATTAATGGAGGAGCTGCTGTGCTAATGGACCACTATTGGACCTGTGGATACAAAGCTTACATGAAGCTACCTAAGAATTGGGGAGTAACATGCTGCATAGTGGTAATACATGTTCCTGTGTGTTGGTGATCCCCCAAAGTGAAGTCCACATCACTGACTTTCTGAAAATGGATGCACACCAAAGGAAAAGGTGGTCCCTCAACCTCATCCGACAGAAGAGGGAGAACTATTTTTTGGCAAAATCGTTAGAAGCTTATCATGACATCCCAGATCAGCACAAATTGTTCATCAGAACGGCAATGATATCTACAGCTATATGTATGCTGGGAATTGAGACTGCAGTCAACGCCAAGTGGTTACAAATCACCAGATGGGTGCTGCTATCATTAACACGACAATCAAAGGATTTAATATGATTAAAGAAGAATTGAGGGACATCAAACTCATAATCCTCCAAAACAGGTATGTCCTTGACTTAATTACAGAAATGCCTGCCCATGATGGAAGAAATGGAACCCTGACACAAGCAATAGCTCTGTTATCAACCCTGAAATTCAGATTGCCGCTCGTAGCTCAGAGTTTATAGATGCTAGTTTTTGACTCACCCCGCACATAGCACTCCTTCCGGCAACTGGTCTCCACTCCTCTGGTGTCTTTGAGCGGGGACTGCGGGCATTCTCATCTTTGACCCGTCTCCTTCCAGCAACAGGAGATTCCTTGGAGTTGCTTCTGCTGGTGTCTGCGAGTGGCGATCGTGGACGTTGGCCCTTGGTCTGTTTTGCCTATAATTCTTCGCCCGGGAGTCGGACAGCACATTTCCGGCACCTCGGACCAGGGACTGTGGACGTACTCATCTTTGTCCCGTCTCCGAGTTGCACCTGACGGGAGTAGCTACTTGCTTTGAATCTGGGCGGGGACTGCCTGCGCTTCGCCATTGACCTGAACACAACGGGTGCTGCTTCTGCCGGAGAAACTGAGCGGGGGTTGTAGCCCTTCCTCTTTTCCTGCTCCTTTTCTGCAACTGTAGCAAGAAATAGTCTTCTTGAAAATTTGCAGGAACAACAGTTATCTGCTGTGTACTTTCCCTTGATTTCTCCAACCATATTAGAAACAATTGGCAAAAAGGAAAAGAGGAAAAAAAAGAAAGAAAAAATACACAGAAAAGATTTATAGGAACTTAATATGACAGGCTATGACAGGCTACAATTTACAAAGCACCATATCAGGCATGGATGCTCGTGCACCAGAATTGCATGAGCCATCTACCAGAGACAGGCACCTACCACCGGTTAACCGAACAATATTTAAATCACTGGTGTGCAACAAAACGAACAAATGCCCTTTTCAGAGCCCAACGCATTTTTCCAAATGATGAACAAGTACCTTCTGTCTCTGGTCTGTCACATCTAAACATTAACAAAAATATCAGTGCCTCCACGCCAAAAAATGAGGGTTGTCAACACGGTACATCGTTATATAAAGATTATACATTAACAACAACAATGATAAAAATCTGCAATAAGTAATGAATATCAAAGTCATGGCATTAATGAAAACAAAAATGCAGAAATTGATCTATTAGAACAGGCGCTTGTTCATTCTGATAACTTGCCCAATGTAGGGTCCTCCTTTGAATTAAATTTCATATCAGCCCTAATGGCCCGTACCGAGGAAAACATCTACACAGAAACTCATTTGGAAATGAGAAAGACAGGCATGAGAATTGTCACAAAAAACCTGAAGAAAAATCAGAAAAAGAATGCACAAATTCATCTACAATGATCGCCTTGAGTTACGTCTTGACTTCAGTGATAAAAGTTTACAAAGAAATTCGTTCAGAAGTACGTTTACAAACAGGACACTTACTGGAGATCACCAAAGATTTAGAAATGAATGATACAACTCTGGTTGCATTATAAAATGCTGTGAATGATCTTTCAATGTTGAACAAAACTGAAGCCCAACTACGACATCAAGAATTAATGAAAAATGTTCATACCAGCACACAGAGAGATGAAGAAACAAAAAAGATGATAGAAAACTTATCTGCCAAAATACAAGAGTTTGAAACCACCATTGTTTGAATCAAAAACAGAGTTGTGCCTGCGAATTAAAGGCAAACCAGGGAGTGGATGACACCCCGTTATCTGAATCGATGGAAGAATTCATTCATCTTGCGCAATTAGTAGAAAATGAAGAGGAAATCAGCAAGGGAAAAAGAAAAGACCAGGATGTTAATCATGGTCTAAAAACAGGAAATGACGAATAAAAAAGTGATGACAAAATGACGCAAAGGAATGAGAAAGAAAAACAAAAGAATAATAAGAAACAAACTGCTTCCGAAGATGAAATATAACTCATCGAAGATGAAGACAATCAGACTGATGACATTTGTAATACCAAAAAGAGGAGAAACAAGACTGAAGAGTCTAACAGATTCATCCATAAATTGCAAAAAACAGGCTGATCAAATATTAAAGGAAAAGACAGAAAAAAAGAAATCTGACAAACAGAGAAAACTAAAGAAGAAGAAAACACGAACGACAATAATGTTGGGAAATCAACTGTTGGTAATCAGACAGAACCTCCTAAGAAAACAACTGAAAATAGCACTGATATTTCTAAAAACAGTGAAACTAGCAGTGAATCTTGCTCCAATCTTTGTGAAAAATAAGGAAAAGATCTCTCACTACAACAAGTAACCAATAAAAAAGATTGATGGAGTAAATAGGGAAGGAAACATCTAAACATCGAAAGCATTCACTCAACAAAAGACATAAATCAACAAGCCTCCATATCCAATTCAACAGAAGAAACAATTAAAGAACTATGAGAACAGATATGCAAAGCACTAACAGGATATGTTTTATCGAGTGACAAACATGCAAATCAACAAACTGAAATCAATATAGGATGTCGTAAAGATATTCCAAACTCTGATCCCAAAATGTCACTGACTATCAAAGGAGTACGAGAGGAGATGGAAAGGACTCTGAATGGTAAGAAAACCAATGAGCGAGATCTCATCATGATAACCTTAGTAAACTGGTAAAACCTCCAACTTCATTCACACGTATTTATCTGGATAGAAATGACATTAATAAAGAATCTGATAAAAACATGTTAGAGGATTAAGAACAAAGAGACAATAAGAAAACTCAAATAGATCCTATTCAAGAAAAAATCTTTAACTCAAGAGATCTAATAGGTAACAAAAGCCACCCTAACTGAATAGATTTTGATTATATACGTGAAGAAGTAAGAAGATGTATGGCTATATATAACACGATAAATCATGAGATCCTGCAAAAAGAACACACAACACAAGATCCATATATTACACCGAAAAAATGGATAACTGAACAGGAACAAACAATCAAAAGCCATGCTCCACGTACGGTTCACTTCATGGAAAAACAAATTAAGGTACCAGACTCTGCAAGGGAATGGACAACACCATGAAATGATACCAGAAATAATCGACATCCAAATCAAACATCTTCTGTAAAGCAGAGACAAGAACTACAAGTGAGGCGGTCTGTCAACTCACAACAGACCACTGATACACATCAAATGATAATATTTTGCAGAAGTCATCCCTTTGCACAAAACGATTTGAACAGAGCTAGTATCTTAAATATATTCCATGAGATTCCCAATTTAAGAAATATTGCCTCCAATGACCTAGACAGAGTTGACTTTTAGGATGATATGGAACTAACAGCCGCTTGCATTACTATGAAATCAAGGATGGTCTTGGATGTCTTGCTGAAAGAAACTGCAGCCTTGAATAAACTAGGCTTCATGATACATCACGAAGACTTGAATATGCAAGATACCTGTCAAAATGCTGGTGGTAATAGCCTTTTTTGCGAGAAATGTCTAAATGGGAGGAGAAAAACAGAATTCAACACTCGGTTCCATTAAAAGTGCACAACAAGACCACTATTACCGGGCATAACTGTCCCTTGAATGGAAAACGTATCACCCGGTGTCATGGAATTCAAGAGGTCATCGTCATTTGATTAATTCCAACACACATAAATTGGAACTCCATGAAATTGTAGTTATTCAGGAATCTTGGTTGCATATCATGCCTGTTTGGGACAAATATGAAATAAGCATGATACCTGCTGATACTTCTACCCAGGGCAGGCCCACCTCAGGACTTTTAGTGGCTGTTAAAAAAAACAAAGGCTTCACAATAAAAGCATGGCTGTCCCCCAGCAACCATCTTCAACTGGTAAAAGTCACTGAACAACATCTGGCGATTGCCTTATTGAATATATACTGGGGCCGTGCAAACTTGTCTGCTATTAATTTCTTTAAACACATGGAAATCATGTTGGAAGCAATCATACTAGACAAGAACATAACGCATACACTAATAATGGGTGATTTGAACCTTCACCTTCTGAAAAAAGAGTAGGGTACTGGGCAATTAATAAAAGACAGATGGAGCAATCTAATGTTTGGGACACAAGCAATAATTCTGTTATCTACCCTGGATACGAAGATGGTGGAAGAAGTAGGTGAAACCGAAGATGGCAAATGCATTGAAAATGGTGGGACCAATACTAATATTGGTGTTGCTAGGATTCTGTCTTATAAGAATAATTGTAGAACAATGCAAGATGACAGCAAAGGAAGCAATTGGGATAAAGACAATGATCGATGTGAATGCTGTGACTGACAAGCACACACAGACTGAAAACACCACCAGTGAGCACCTAAAAGAAAGTACCATGGCACCCCCAGGAATGAAGTTTCAGTATCCTAAGGATCATAAGAACGATGTGAGACACTGGGTATTCTTTCAGCCAACTTGGGAGTGTTTCCATCTCCCGGGGAAGTACTTACCTGGTTGGGAACCCCACGGACTGGGGGAATGTATAAATACCTCAGGATTGACTTGGTTCCCTTCTACCCAGGGCTTACGTGGGTGGTAGGGTCAGAGGGATGAAAATTGTTCTGGCCCCTGCCTGACTACCATTCAATTGACAAGGGTGGTCCCTTCTGCCTTCCAATGTTCTTGTTGGTAGGAGGGTTATTTTTACCCCCCCCATCTTCAGGCCCAAGGGAGGGGTAGTTCTCACCCCCACCACCTTAGCAGCAGGTGTGTTAGATGGCGTAGGGGTTTGTGGAGTGTTTTTACTCTCAGCAGGCTTCTGGATCACATAGATCCTGGTGGCTTGTTCAAATACCCAATCAAGGGTCCTAACCTCATGAAAATCGCGCACCATCTGAGTTATGATGTATTTGATGTGCGCATGAAAATAAGTGGTCACACACACTCTACTGTGGATGTTCACCCACTGCGAATTCCAAGCAAGTGCACACTTTAACTCCTGCACAAACTCTCTAGGCACCTGATCCATCCGACATTGCAAATTATATGCAGCCTTGTGGGCCTCTTGTGGGTTTCTATGTATAGAGAAATGTTTTTAAATGGCTGCCTTACAGGTGAAAGCGCTGTTGCACCGACTAAAAGAAGGGGATACATGTGGACAACACTCACCCTATCCCTATTCCGACATACAGTGAAATAACTTACAGACAACCTTGTTCACAGTGATTGCATTAGACCCAATCTTAATTTTGACACCAAGCAGTTAAAATTTGCAGTCCCGGGCAAACATACCCCTCGGCTGCACACTTTTGTCAAACAGGCAGTTCACGTGGGACTAGACGTCTGAATTCAGACCATTTATTTGCCCTCCGTGAGGTGTCTGGTTGGCCCAAGTGTAATGTCTAAAACATTTAAGAATATAAATATCACACTCTCAGTGAGTTGTAGTACTCCCACAGTTTTCCTCTTTTTCTGGAGTACACACCCGGTTAATTTTTTGAGAGCACATAATTCACACATAAAACCAATTGCAATATCTACACCATTAGTTCAATTTTCCAATCTACACAAATCTCCTAAGTGTCACTCTTGGTCAGGTGGCATCTAAACTTCTGGTAGACCGGTTTCAATGATTTCCTTTTGTATATCATCTTCCTCAGGACCCATTACTTATTTCTTAGACCCAATCTGTGCACCCTTCAGAGTCGTAGACTCAACATGTTCTGTGGAGCAAAACAAGAGAAAGTCAGGATGACTTCTCTCATATGTGGGCTAGAGTGTATGGCACTTATACTAGTTTTTCATGTATAAAGGAATTCATATATATAAGTCTTTTGTGACATTAAAATAGGCTATTTCACCACAGCTCACCACCATTTGGTGTACAACATTATCTTAATTACAGGTACTGATGGTCGTTAGTTGGGCGATAGTATGGCACATTCATCATAAAGATTATTGGGGCAGTTTCTGGTGAAAGTTTCAACCCAGATGGCAAATGCATTGAAAATGGTGGGACCAATACTAATATTGGTGTTGCTAGGATTCTGTCTTATAAGAATAATTGTAGAACAATGCAAGATGACAGCAAAGGAAGAAATTGGGATAAAGACAATGATCGGTGTGAATGCTGTGACTGACGAGCACACACAGACTGAAAACACCACCAGTGAGCACCTAAAAGAAAGTACCATGGCCCCACCAGGAATGAAGTTTCAGTATCCTAAGGATCATAAGAACGATGTGGGACACTGGGTATTCTTTCAGCCAACTTGGGAGTATTTCCATCTCCCGGGGAAGTACAGTGATCAGTGATGTCATCAATGACATTTTTGATGTCATCTTTGATGTCCTGGGTGTTAGTGTTATTAGTGCACGGTGGCGGCGCGAGTTATGGTTGCTTATCTTACCATAACTGCCGATTTTCAGGGGTTTTTCGGTTTTACTTTGAACCATAACGTTCCTTTAACAAAGTTTTTTCACTGAACTTCATAGGTTTTTAGTAGCGCAACTTAACCATAACGTCCCTTTAACAAAGTTTTTTTACTGAATTTCATAGGTTTTTAGTAGCGCAACTTAACCATAACGTCCCTTTAACAAAGTTTTTTTTACTGAATTTCATAGTTTTTAGTAGCGCAACTTAACCATAACGTCCCTTTAACAAAGTTTTTTTACTGAATTTCATAGGTTTTTAGTAGCGCAACTTAACCATAACGTCCCTTTAACAAAGTTTTTTTTACTGAATTTCATAGTTTTTAGTAGCACAACTTAACAATAATAACTTTGACTTTATGGACATATAATATGGAACATACTGAACCCTTTCTACTGAATTTGACGGTCCGCAGACATGTTTGGACAACAGTACCACCACCTAAAAACTCTGGGGAGGTATGTGTAATAGTTATATCATAAGATAGGAACATTTAACAAATTCACAAAGCAGCACACATACAAAGTATATGTAGTAATACTTGAAAAATGTTACCCATATATGCAACACACTAACCATTCATGTAAATACAATATGTTTTAAAATGGAATATACCAAAAGAAGATAAAGTGGCTTCCACCATAATTACCTCACAGACGCTCCACAACCAACAGCAAGACCAGACGTATACACTACTGATTACATATCTCACCAGACATAGTAAGTGCACTTCTTTTTACTCATATATTTATAAACTTTCTATATTAGAAAAAAAAACATATTACTTTTTTGTTTTCTCACAGAAATGTGTAGTACTCTCGACTGGCTAGAGGAGCATTTCCCACGAGAGGAAATGTTAGAAAATAGTCCACCTTATGGTACACACTTTACTATATAAACCAATTAATAAATATTATTTTGTATACATTTAACATATACATTTTTTTTATTACAGATCATACAAAAATTCCAAGCATCTCACAACAACAATCAGAGGATATCACTCTACAGCAGATTAATCAAAAAATGGACGACCTTATGCTAAATTTTATGGATTTGAAAAACTTTGTGGAAAATTATGTGAAACCCCCAACAGCACACCATTGTCCAACCTGCACTTGTCCCCCCTCACCCTATCCCACGCAGTTAACCCCAAACCCTGTCTATGGACCAAAGCGTTTCGATGAGCTTCCCTTCCCTTCTTCACCTGATCCCAGTTATCTAGAAATCCCTAATTCTCCTGTTTTTGTTTCCGTTTCTGCCCCACCTTCCCAGTCATAATTGTATATGTATATATGAAATAAAGTTACTTTTCTTATATTGTGTTGTAATTACTTTCAGTTACTTGTGATAAAACCAATTTAGGTGTCCACGGACACCGCGGTTGTTCGGAAATGTTTGTAAAGAAACGAAAATGTAACTGTCCTGAGGACACTACATCTGTCCGTAATGTTCTCATGCAAGTTGAACATGTTCTAAAAACACTCGTGGTGTCCTGAATTTTTCGTAAATAAACGAAAATGGAGGTGTGCTTGAAACACTATGTCTGTCCGTATTGTTAGCAAATAAATTAAACTGTGCTAAGAACAAACGGCTTTCCGTAACTGTTCATTTTACATGTGACACACTTTTAATTAGTTCAGGACCCGAACACTGTCCGCAGAACATCAACACGCATGCGCAAAACAATGTCCGTACATTGGGTGTCCTGCGGACGACCGCTACCTTAGCGAACATGCTCACAAAACAATCATGTGACCGCGCCCACGCTCATCTCGTGCTCTAAATGCGGACACTGTTCGTGTCCCCGACCAGTTTAAAAGTACATTTCCAAGTAATCCACAATATTTCTCATTAAAAAATCACCATATCACAAATCCCACATACTAATCCTAACTTTCCACATAGTTTTTGTGACTTTTTTAATCTTTTTTGATGTTCAATCTGTCTTGCGGACGGCGCGCATGTCCGCGACCCTTGCACAAGCACCCCGATATAAGACCACGCCCTAGAGCGCATTCTCATTGTGTTTCTGACTATTCCACAGAGCACACTGCATTTTGCTGCATACTTTGCAGATTTTGAGATTTCCATCTCCAAGCCTATTACATCCATGGCTCGAATATTACCACATGGTGCTACATCTGCCTCAGCACCACCCCCACCCCCTCCACCACCACCATTTCCCCAAGGGCCTGAAGAGGGGAACAGGAGTGAGGATACAGAGGAGGAAGAAGAGGATGACGAGAATGAGGTAGAGGAAATCCCTACTACCCGCCGTTGGCGTGAATCTTGGGTGTGGCGGTTGTTTACCATTCATGGAAACGGTCCTAAGTCTCATGCGAACCGTGTCACCTGTAATGAGTGCAAAATGGTACTCAGTCGCGGGAAGCATGGTTTGTATAGCTTTGGGACCACTACCATGAAGCGACACCTGCGCTCATTCCACACTGGGGTCATTCGCAAGGTTGTACCTTGCGAGAAGCGTAGTAGGTTGATTGCCTCTACTTCATCCTCCGTTCCTGATCCTGTCACCACAAGGAACACCTCTGTGGGACAGCGTCTTCCTCAAGCTGCCTCACAGGCCATACAGAATTCTGATGACCCTTACCTTTCGAGGGTCACAGTTGTATGTGTGTACTGTGACACAGTACTCTGCAGGGGGGAGCGACTTCGGAGTGCATTTGAGACGATCGTCTCAGAGCACCAGAAGACCTGCTCACTACCCAAATAAAACCCACTCTACATCTTCCTCTCTCAGCTCGCCCTTTCTTATCCCTTTGGTTGGTGTCCCCCCCCCTTTACCCTCCTTTCCCTCCTCTCCTAGTGTGTCGTGTATAAAAAAGAACAAAAAAAATACAAAATAACAAAAATCAAAAAAAAAAAATAAGGCTCTTTTCAGAGCCGCCTTTCACAGTTAAAAAATAGAAGTGAAGATACATAAAGCATAGCCATTTCCATTTCGTGAAAGTCTGCGGACGGTCCGCGAACAGAAAAACAATTGCATTGCTACCCTATTGAAACCAATGCATTTTTCTCTAACAGGAAATGGTGGCTCTGAAAAGAGCCTTTGGGAGGTGTTTGAATGTAAAACATTTGAACTACGTAAGACGTACTTCAAAACGAATGCTGTATTTCCCACAATAAAAAACGTGAACCCTCGGGACCATGGAGGTGGCTAAAGAAGGTGCTAAATCCTAACGCTCAAACATAACAACGAAACACCTCACAAACGCCAACTGACAACATAACGCAGGAATCTCGCCAACCTCTTATATCAAAAGAAGCATCGTTGTGCTCGTGGAACACGAGAGGCCATGAACATTTAACCAAGCTAGATGCTTTTGATCTAGCACAGTTCGACATCATCTGCCTCCAAGAGACTTGGCTGAGGGACCTTCCAACGATTGACGGCTATGAAACCTTTATTTCTCCAGCATATAAGGGCCTGTTTGGCAGACCATCGTCTGGCCTTCTGACTGCAGTTAAACTCGGATCAGGTATCTCCATCAAAAAGAAAGTGGCAGAATCCTACGGTATTTTGGCTTTACAAACAGAATGGATCCACCATGAAAATCCATCTCGAAAGAAAATCAAATCCAGTTTAGCCATCATAAACGTTTATTGGAACCCACAAAGGACAACAAATTCGGAGTTCTGCAAAGTGGTCATAGACATCTTAGATAAATTTACCATCGAATTGGCCACTGACTATATTCTTATCTGTGGAGACCTAAACGCTAGGTGTGAACAATCTGAGACAAGCCTTCATTCATTACCATCCTCGGAACGAGGTGTACTGTGGTCGGACCTCATGGACTCAAGAAATTTTCATAATGTGGCAACGTTGCGTGGCCGCCTCCCATTGATTCCAACTTGGGAACGACTTGACACTTTCGCAACTCTGGACTACATTTTTGCTTCCCATTCTCTTCTGTCATTTATTGACTCCTACGAAGTCTACCGTACAAAAGCTAGCGACCATAATCTGCTATCTATGACACTGAAGTCAGTATGGACTCCAAAAGATTTCTATCCATTCGATTTGGAGGTTTCAAGCAACCTTTCGCGAATACAACTCTCAGCATCAAATATCATAGATATTGCTCGGAAATTTGACGAGGTAGATGACAACAATACTTCCTCGCAAATCAGACCAAACTACCTGCCGTTACTTGTGAAGTACAGGAAAAAGCAAAGATTCCAAAACTCATCAAGTGATAACAGATCCCATGAATATGATTTTCAATTAGTACTAAGAAGAAGAGAACTCCGTAAACTGAGGCGTATGGCTAGAGTCTCTGACAGTAACAAGCAAAAAGAAACTGCCATAGCCGCCGCAAAATCATACAAAGCATGGCTGAAACATCACAAAGGAGTCATGTATCAGAACGATGCCGAAAAAATGCTCAAAACCTTGATGACCAAAAAAACGAAAGATTTCTGGGCGCTGATCAAAAACAAAAGCAATGAGAAAGCTAACCAACTATCTAATGTTATACCAGAATTGACTTGGACGTCGTTCTTTTCTGCCCAATTTGCATCTCTGCCTGAATCATCAGAACCATCTGCTCTTCCGATAACGACCACATGGGCAGATCTTGCAGATCGAGTCGAAATTTTGAACGCAATTCTTAAGCTAAAAACTTCTAGGGCACCGGGCCCTGATGGCTTAACAAAAATGGACTTAAAGCAACATCCCAAAGAATGGTCCCTTTTAATATCTAAAATCTTCAACGAATGCCAGGTAAAGAAACAGATCCCCAGAACATGGACAGAAGCACTTATAGTGCCCATCTTTAAAAAGGGAAGTAGAGACAATCCAGCGAATTATAGACCAATAGCCCTGCTAGACATCATGGGCAAGATCTTCGCAACTCTTCTCCTCTCGCGCTTTCACGGGTGGGCAAGAACTGCACCATGCCTTGACGAACTTCAAACAGGCTTTGTGAAAAACGCGAGTACAAGTATAAACATCATGATATTAAATATCATAAAAGAAAATGTAAAGAACGGTGCACCGAAAGTATTCATAGCGTTCGTTGATCTGACGCAGGCTTTTGACAGAATTGGGCGACGGAAGCTCTGGTCAAAATTATCGAACTGGAATTGCCCGGAAGAAATCTTAGGACCGATGATCGCTCTTCATACGAACACAAAGCTGAGAGTCCGTCTCAATAAACAAGGCCTGTTATCAGCGCAATTTCCATCGGAACGAGGCGTGAAGCAGGGATGCCCGCTTGCTCCAGCCCTCTTTATAGCATTTTTGGGTGACTTCCAACACACCCAAACGTCGTTAAGAGTCTTTCCACCAAAAGTAGGAAACATTGCAATATCTAGACTACTTTATGCGGATGACCTAATCCTTATGGATCAGACACAAATTGGGCTCCAGCGTCAAATTAACAACCTGGCCAAATACATTGAGGAGAACGATTTGGAAATAAACATCGCCAAATCTAAGATTCTGATCATGGGGAAAACTTGTTCATCTACACGTAGCAATGATCGCTGGTTCCTGAACAACAAGAAGATTGAAACAGTTCCTAGTATAAAATACTTAGGAATAATGATCGACGCAACGTGGTCAGAAAAAGCCACACGTTTGGCCTTGTGGCTTAAAATAAAATCCTTAACCACCCAGACCAAACTTGTTGATCGGAAATACGGAAAATTTTCACTCCTACCGGCGATACAATTTTATAAACAAAAGGTGGTCCCATCAATGATCTACGCAATGGATTCAGCACTAAACATCCAAGACTCGATATGGCCGAAATTGGAGGGCTTTTTGTGGAAGGCAGTGCTGGGCCTTCCAAAATCAACATCTATCTCAGCTATCAGGCGTGAATTGGGCCTCCTATCAATGAAAGCGTCAGTCAAGCAAAGCCAAATGAGACTTCTGTGTAAAATAATTTCTCCTGATGCTTTACCTCTATTCAAAGCTATTCAGAAGAAATTTACCCAAGGCCACTGCATCGCCCTGAAGAAATGGGAGCAAGAATTACAGGAAATTCTGGCTAATTTGGCTTGTACATCAGAAGACCTAATCCACAATCCTGTAAAGCTAAAGAGAAAAATAGCCCAGGAGGACTGGATACAAACATGCGAGGCAGCAATGGCAAATAAATTACTTGCCCACTTGCCACCAACTACTAACAAGCTGAATAGACCTCTGAATTACTGCATAAAATTCCCTGTTAAAAGGCTACAGAAGAATTTCATGAAATTGAGGCTTAATCTCATGCTAACTCAGGAAATTAAAGCCATTCGATCAAAATCCAACATAAAAACATGCAGACTATGCCCAGAGTCTCAAGAGGAGGAAACTGTAAAACATTTACTTTTAAACTGTGCAGGAACAGCATATTTGCGTGATGCTTTTTCGTTACCATTAATGCATGACGCGTCACTCCGAGAAGAAGATACATGGTGGTGTAGATTGGTTGCAGGCGAAAAAACTAAATGGGCAACCGCGGCTGTAAACATTTTGGAGGCAGCTCTTAAGCGAGCATCAGAGCGTGGGTCCACACTTGGTCCCATTTAACAAAACCTCCACGATGCAGTTCAACATTTCATCTCTTCGCTCCTCATGCTGCACTGTTTTCTTTTCCGTCTTCTTTTCCTCTTCATTTTCCATTGGACCTTATTTGTTCTGCAATTTAACAGTTTTGATGATCCATTCACATCTGAGATATGGGACGTGATTTCTTGTAAAAATCAAATTTTTCTTTTGATTGTAGACAAGTATAATAAAAAAAAAAAAAAATGCTGTATTTCTCAAAAAGGTTGCAATGCATTTTGTACATTTCTCAGAAAAATCTGATTGCCAGCATAAGTAAGATGGACTCCATCTTTGCGAAAAATGTATGTACTACGAAACAAAATATTTTCATTGTTAAAAGAGGACATGCCAAAATCTCTTAGGAATGCACAAACAGCCTTATTAACAATACGCCTTGCTTTCTCCATTTGTGGACCACATGAAAAAAGAAATAAGCCACACTTGTCTCTGCGCAATTCGTGAAAAAAATATGTTAGAGTTTGGAAACATGTCCATTATCTTCTGAAGTCTTTCTTTCCTTGTAAATTGCAAAGAAATTCCAGACACATGTCCTAAACTGTTCCCTCCACAATGAATTACAATTATGTCTGGATGTTCCTCTATCTTCAAAGTTGCACAGAGAGGTAGTAAGTCCAATCACTTCATTCCACGCACTCCATGCCAGTGCACTTCCACATGTGGCAATCCAAGATCTATAGATACTCCACAGCTTTCTGCATGCACCTTCAACCAAGGAATCCACGAGTCTCCCAAAATCCATACAATCTGTGTTTTGAAACACTCAGCCATAGCTATCTGTTCTTCTCTCTGCAAAAACAATATCTGAGAAAACCTCTCCTAGCACAACACACTCACTAACCTTTACTGACCAATCCCTTGCTTCATCCAATCTCATTTCCATACCTCCCCTCCCCAAATTCCCCGGATGTAATACGCGGTGTCCTAGAACTACTGCCATGTCCGCGAACGTATCGTAACATGTACAGCCCTTCTACCATTTCGATTTCACTCTCTGTGCCATTCCCTCATTGGATGTAGCTAAGCAATCACATGACCATCCACCAATCAAATCCAATAACTCTACATGTAACTGCATCATCATAGAGCAGCACTACAAATGTACGGTGTATCTCTCGGAGTACAAGTCTCATACCATTGACAACCACGATCTACGAGAAATACTATACAAATCTCCAATATTTCTACTTGCAGCTTGGTCCATATCCATATACATGAACAGAAAGTACAGGTATGCATATTTTCTACACAGTACATGAACACATTTTCTAACCGACTTTTACCTTCTATAATCTGAAAAATGAATGGACGATCATTGTTTCATTCTCCTAAAATGACCTGTCACTTACAAACCTTTATATTGTTTAATTTCTTCACACACACACACACATGCAAATACTATTAAACTAACATTTTTGAAATAAAATATATACACAACATATAATCACACAAAATAACATACACACTCTATGATCAAATCTCAAACAATAATATTTGTACAAACACATAATTGGTTTTAATTTTTTTCGTTTATATAAGTACTTACATACATTTATATAGGACAAGCAGACTATGACATTCACTCACTGTTACGTGCAAAAGCAGGCTATGACACATAGCTCTCAACTCACACGCTTTTGGCGGGTGTCACCCGCCTTGTAAAGGACTGACTCACCCGCCAAGCCTCCTGCACGCCCATTCATTCCAATGGGTGTCTCACCCGCCAAAAACAAAATCAGGTGATTTCACCCGCCTTTGCGACACACATGGTTGAGAGCTATGATGACAATGACTCACTATTACGTGGAAAAGTTAGTTACAAGAATAGTGGTATACGTTGGTAGATTATGAATTCCACAAACCATAGTAAAGATATTTTCTTTCCTACTCTTAGTCATAATATAGTTTTAATGGTTTTCAGGAAGGCGCTGAGCATTTCAATTTAAAAAAATCTATGTCTAAAATAAAACAGTGCTATTTAGCAACCAAATTACTAATTTCTTTCTTTTACAATTGCAGTGAAGCCCATTCTCCTGAATAGAAGCAGCTGATTTTGATTTACAAAGAACAACTAAGAAGCAAACTACTCATTTTTGAAAAAAAAGGAAGTAGATTGTTACCATAATATTTGATTTATAACTCACACGCACTGTACGGTGCATTCATGGTATTTCTGTGCCTAAAAATAGAGATTCTGCACCATTCTGACCAAAAATCCCCCCCGTCTTAAACAGTGATCTCGTGTCAGAATGGCCCTCAAATTCCTATTTTTCGGCACACAAATTACCCAACTCAGCCGCTAGAATGTATATGTTGTAGAACAAACAACTGTTTTAATTGTATAGCTTTCCCTATATTATTTATTCTTCTCCACACCACCGGCTTACTTCTTTCTGTCATCTGAACCCCAGTTTAGTAACACATTAATTGAAGAATACCCATCCCTAGTAGTTCAACTTCCCAATTCAGAATCACACACCATTACATACATCTTTATCATCTTACTCAAACAATCATGCACACAACACACATGCATTGCAGAATACCCCAACCCATACCTTCTGTATTTTTTTCAACAGACGCTAAAGAATGCCCACCAAAAAGCAACTCCGTAGAAAAGGACGCAGAAGTAGAGCAAATGAAAAGAAAAGTCTCCAACATAAACACCCATCTATAGCAGAATTTGTAAAAAACGTTGAAACACAAGAGCTAATACAGTCATGTTGTGAAACAGAAGAAGTTTCTAGTGCAAAAACTTTGCCTCCTCTATCACAAAGTAAAACGACCCAAAAATCTATTAACAGAAAATCAACTATCACTACAAATAAAACATCTTCTATAAATCTTGATATAGTACAAAGTAAGCATACCAAGAAAAGTATATTAGCCAAAATGTTCCGTCACAAAGTCCTTAAAAATCTGATAAAAACAGGAGAGAAACCAGGTTCAACACTTCAAACCTATCGTAGGAAAGTAATCTTAGAAGCGTTGATAGACAGTGCAATTCTTCTCAAAAGAAACTTATTTATTGTTGTGTTAAACAGAATTAAACCACTAAAAAAACTAATAACTACATTTCAAAAAAGACTTCTCAATAAACTAAATGTGAACAGAAATAACTTCTTAAATATCTGTGGAGGTGAATGGAGTCACACTACAAGCACAGAACCATACTTTAATGAAGAAGCGTACAAACAAAAGCAAACAAATACATTTGCCATACATAGCAGTGGTCGAGGTTATGAAAAAGTTAATAATACCACAATGGAACAAGAAGTACTCCTTACAAAAATATGCCCTGAAAACTTAGATTTACCCCTCCATTCGACTGAATCAGAACATCTAATTTACACATGGCCATGCACGTCAATGTGTAACATTCCCAAAAAAATGTTCAAATCTTTACGCCTATTTATCAAACAATATGTGAAAAGCAAAGACAAAATCAAAATTAAAATACTGCAAAGTATGGATGCTTGTCCAGTACGCAAGCACACAGGACTGCAAGGACATTCGTTGGCCTGCATATCAGGAGCTACTTGCAAAACAACCTTCCATGATATCAAAAGGATATCATCATGCAAGTATAAGAAATCTAGTTTATAAACTGTATTATGCAAAAAGTTCTGCTTTAGCACTAGCCAATTTAAATAACATTCTTCTACATGGTACACCAAAAGACCTACTAGAAGAACCGAGTATATACAGAAAAAATATTTTGGAAATGAAACCCACCTACAAGATGAATAAGCTGTCAACCAATTTCGTAACAAATCTGCACATGGCAACCTTTCACTACACACATACAAAAAAGAAATACTAAAATTTCAAAGCACTTCAGCTGAAGTACCAAACCACGTGTGTGTATGTTGCCGCAGAACGTGTTATAAAAGTAACACAAAAACTATAGACCTTTCATACAAAATAGAAGACAATGAAGATTCTAAATGGTTTGAATTAGCTCTCTACCTTATAGCAGAAAACAAATACGAAATAACTGACCCCATAATACTTTGCAGTTACTGCACTACCAAACTTGACAACAACCAAACTACTTCACGTGCTATCTCAAATAACTTGGAATTACATCCACTACCAAAACTCCTTCAACAGCTTAATTTATATGAGAGCATCATAATTCAAACAGTTCATCCATTTCAAGCAATAATACGCCTTCAACCAAAAACTGCAAAAATTACCTCCCTCTGAATTAGTGAAAGGTATTTGTGGAAAAGTAGTGTATTTACCATTAGATCTAAAAGAAAATGTGCACACTCTAGGAGTGCAACGTCCAATGCAACAATCTTTAATTATCTTGGTAAATGGAGTACCTACAAAAGACAAAAAAAATTTGCAACAACTGGTAGATTTACAAAAAGTTAGAGAAGTCCTGCAATATCTCAAAGAGAATAATGATTATTACAAAGAAATTAATATCAAAGAAAACTTGAAAGATACAACTGAAATAATTCAATAGACACAAGAAACTGTTCAATTTGAGCTCCTAGATCCTGCTACAATAGCACTTAGCACTTTAGACCATTATACAATTCGCCCATTGCACTCTAATGATACCATAGAAGATGCACAGGAAACGTACCAAAAGTGTCAAACAAAAGGATCACCAATCAGCATATGGGAAAAAAGTGTAGAAGCACGTGATTTTCCTCTACTCTTTCCTACTGGCAAAGGAGGAAGTTACGATGATAGACCTGTTCAAATATCAGCATCAGAATATCGCTCGTTATGAATGTATTCTGAAGATCCCAGATTTCGACAAAATGTGGAATACATATTCCACCTACTCTTTGAAAGTGAACTAGCAACTTTATGTTACGGAGTTGCACACATATTAAAATCAGGATCACATTTTCAAAATATGACAGCCACACAATTATTACAAAAAGTTCAACAAAAATATGAGGTTTTACAGGCAAATCTTACAAATCTATTAGCAAATATGCGAGGTACTAAAGAGTACTGGTTTCGACGCCATGGAGATGTACGTTGTATGATCAGAAACCTTGGCCCACCCACTTGGTTTGTTACATTAAGTTGGGCAGAATATGCATGGGAAGATTTACATGCTTTCCTACGCATATCAAACGAAAACAAAACAAACATAGATATACTAACACCTGGAGAACTTTGTTCTCAGGATCCTGTTAATGTTTCTAGATATTTTCACCATCGCTTCATTGCTATATTTGTAATAAAACTGTTCCTCCCCTTGGAGAAGTGCAACACTTCTTTTGGAGAAAAGAATACCAAGTCAGAGGAGGGCCACATGTCAACATGCTTTTATGGATTAAAGATGTTCCTAAATTTGGTCAAAACAGTGATGCCACTGTTTTACAGTTTATTGAAAAATATGTCACTTGTGAAATTCCGTCAGAAACCACAAATAGTGATCTTCATGCAAAAATCTTACAATTCCAAAGACACAAATGTAGCAAATATTGTCGTCGCAAATACAAAAACAAAGGGAAATACTACACCAAATGCCGATTTGGTTTCCCTTGACCAGTTACAAAAACAGGTCAAGTGAACAACCTCATGTCTTCAGTTAGACATAGTGTTAAAGGTAAGCCACCTAAAAATACATATTGCATAAAAAGAAAAGAAGAAGAAAAATATATCAATGATTACAATGCAATCATTGCCCACTTGTGGAATGCAAACATAGATGTGCAGTACATTGCAGACAATTCTACTGCATTTGCACGATATGTCACAGCATACTTAACCAAATCAGAAAAGACAGAGCCCCAAGACCTCTGGAATGACCTGTCATCAGATAAAACAGTGTCTCAGAAATTATACAGCTTGGGCATAAAAATGCTGTCCCATAGAGAATGTGGATCCTATGAAGCAGCCGATCGATTAACTGGTACTGCATTGTATGGTAAATCTGCAAATATAGTATGGCTAAGTCTTGGTCCAGCTAAATCTAGAAAAAGAGTTCTAAAATCATACGAAGATATAGAAACAATAGCCAAACATGATCCCAACAGCCAAGACATTTTAAAAAACAATTTATTGGACACATACTACCCAAACAGGAGTAACACTTTGGAAACCATGTGTCTATACCACATAGCCCAAAACTACACATAGAAAAATAATATAAAACCTGATAAGCAAAACCGTAAATACAAAGTGACAAACTGTGATGGCAGCTTAGTAAAACTCACCAAACCAAATTTAATTAATCATATCAAATTGTTATTTAAGACTCCTCAACATAAAGAAATATATTACACGTCCCTGCTACAACTCTTCAAACCATGGAGAAAAGAAGAAGAAATACTAGATACCTATGACTCATATGAAGACGCTTTCAAAGCAAATGAAAGCACTATAACTGATGTAAACTTTGCACAGTACAAACCAATGTTGCACAATGAACAGCAACACGAAGAGGAACTCCAGGCCCAACTAGATAAGGACACTCCTGACAGTAGTCAACCTTCTGTCACAGGAAGCCAAGAACCACTGGGAGCACCACTAATAACAAATGAGGCAGAATTAGCTATGATATAAGTAGAAAACACCATCTGTCACTATGAAGATAAAGAAGACTTAACTACACTACAATCAAAACTAAACAAAGAGCAACGTAGCATTTTTCAAGAAATAACAAAAGAAATTGCACATGGTGTGCAACATGAAAACAAAGAATGCACCTGCCAAAATTACAAACCTATACTATTGTATGTCAATGGTGATGCTGGTTCTGGCAAAAAATTCCGAATCAAAATCATCAGTAAGTTCCTTCAACAATTGACAAACAACAAACTGTCAGCTGTTGTCACTACTCCCACAGGTTTAGCTGCCTACAACATAGGTGGTGTCACTTTACACCAATTACTACTCCTGCCAGTAGAACACCAAAACAAGTTAATTTATTACAAACTTTCTGCAGAAGCTGCAATGGAAGTACGCAGAGTATTGAAACAAATGAAAATGCTACTAATAGATGAAGTGAGCATGGTGTCCAACCTAATGTTGGCTTTGATTCACCTGAGATTACAAGAAGTACTCAAAACAAACTATGAAGAGCTCTTTGCAGGAAAACACATCATTGTTTTCGGAGATCTTCTTCAATTGACACCTGTAAAAGGTGAGCCTATTTTTAAAACATTAGGACACAAACTCTGCCGTAAAACTGTTGGCAGCATTGGAAATGTCAACCTTTGGCAACATTTCCAATACAGAGAATTAACAGAAAACATGTGCCAATCTGCAGATCTCACTTATGCCAACATCTTAAAAAGTATCAGAGTAGGTATACTTTCTAGAGAAGCAGAAGCAATATTGAAAACCCAGCACATTCATGCACTTTATGGTGATAATGCATGTGCTACAGATGTTATGGAACAATTAGCCCACAAAAATGTCAATTGTATGGCCTTAATGCCAACTCTTGCAAGCTGTTTTAAATTCAATGAAATAATGTTAAGCAAAGAAATGCAACCAATTATGGAAATTAGCGCCACAGACAAACTAGATGTACATGGAATGACACTACCCATGTGTGACCAAGCCACAGCAAGACTAAATAGTTTAGAAAAATCAATTTCAAACACAGCAGGCTTGGAAAAGATATTAAAATTATCCTTAAATTGCAGAGTAATGCTTAAACCTAACCTTGACGTGGACCAAGGACTAGTTAATGGAGCACTGGGTACAGTTGTTGGCTTTCAAACATACCCACGTGACAACAAAATTCAGTTTGTCAATATTCTCTTTGACAAACTTTCAGAAGTAAAAAGAATAGGACGCTCAACAGCTCGATTCCTTCTCTTCAAAGACATGTATGTACGCAGAGAACAATTTTCTCTAACTCTTGCATACGCAGTCACCATTCATAAATCACAAGGTCTTACTCTAGACAAAGCAATGATAGACATTGGTAACACAGTCTTTAAAGAAGGCATGAACTACGTAGCACTGTCACGCCTACGTACAATTGACGGTCTATTTCTAATAAACTTTGATGCAAGTAAAGTAAACACTGATATTCCTTGCATTTTAGAATACAATAGACTTCGTTCACTATACACCCCCATCTACAAACATATCCTGTTCCGCAAAAAGGAAAATGTTCTAAAAGAAAACTAAATGAAACAGAAATGCAACAGGATGTCACTGCAAATCCTCCAAAGAGACTAAAAGAAACTAAAACTTCATCAAGTACCACAAGCAAAAAAGAATCAATTAGGGAAAGTAAACCAGGTACTTCTTTAAAGAAGGAAGACAAACTCCAAAAAAGCAGTTAGATACAGAACTACCTGGACCATTTAAATTCTCAAATATAGTTGGTGTAAGTTGCTACGCAAATGTAGCAATGAATATTCTATTTCAATTACCACCAATTGTTGACAACATTTACTTACACAGTACAGACCCATTGTGTTTGCAAATGTTAGTACTTCACAGAAATGCAGCAAACAATCCTGACAACACGTATAGTGTTTATAGAATAAGACAACAATTGGACTACTGTGCTGGAATGGTGAAATTCACTATAAACTCACAGGAAGATCCACAAGAATTTCTAATGTACTTACTATTAGTACTGGAAAACAAAAACATACCTATGAATGAAATCTTCCAGATTTCTTACATGTGGAAACATACATGCGCTCTCTGCAACAATGTGACACAAGAACAAATCCCCAATGAGCGCTTTGTCTATATATCAATACCTAATTGTGAATCCGTTCCATTTCAGCAACTTGTACAAAATGCAAACCACGGTAGATTATGTTCTACCTGCAATTCGGATAATCGCTCCACATTACTAATACAAACACATAGTAAATACGTAATACTAATGCTTCTACGTTACAATGCAGATGGTACGAAAAACAACTGCAAGCTGACTGGATTCACACATGGTCAAATATCACTTGGTAGGAAAACCTTCACAATAATAGGTATAATCTACCATGCAGGAGCCACAACCAACTCAGGGCACTACACTGCATATATAAAAAAAAAATGTGGATGGTTTGAATGTAATGATAGTACCGTTACTCTAAAGCAGAGATTACCAGCTAACCTGACAAACGCGAATTTAATGTTCTTAAAATCAAAATTTGATAACTGAACTATACTTAAACCTTAAGTACACTTGTATGAATGATATGATGATATGATATGATATGATATGGCATTTGTAACGCTCCTATACACAAGTGTTTCAAGGCGCGACGAGGCGGGGAGGGGGGAACAGGGGGGAAAGACAGACAACGATCCTACTAGGCCAGGTGTCATTCGGATCGCGCAAGTGCAGGGGTAGGGGGAAGGGAAAAAGTGCAAGGCGAAGGGGAGAGGGGGAAGTGCTGAACAGGGTAAGTAGAATAAAAAATAATAAATAATAAATAGGGCCAGCTGGTGGCAAGTGCAAGGTAAGTGCAGACAAGTGCTGGGAGGGGGGGGGCTGTAAGGGATGCAGAGACAGTCCCGCAGTGCAGGGGTTGCCAGGGAGGCAGTGCAAGTGGATAGTGGCTGGGCCAAGGACCGAGGTCGGTGAGAGTGGCCCAGGTGCAGGTTCAGTGCAGTTTCAATGAAGAATTAGCAGGGGAGAGGGAGAGAGAAAGCAGAAGCAAAGAGGAAGGTTTTGAGGTGCTTCCGGGACCGAAGATGGTTCTCCTCAAGTTTCAGGGAGGCAGGAAGGGTGTTCCAGAGGGGGGCCCCTGCCGCAGAGAGAGATCTACCCCCAGCTCGTTGCTTCGAGAAGCGGCTGACCCTGAGGGAGTTGGAGACAGATGAGCGAAGGGCTCGGGATGGAAGATATTTAGGAAGAGAGAGTTGAAGGTATTTAGGCCCCAGGCCCCAGAAGGCCTTGTGGACAATGCAGAGGGTTTTGAACTTAATCCTCGCAGCCACAGGGAGCCAGTGTAGAGATTTCAGTCCTGGAGAGATACGGTCCCTGGGCTTGAGGCCAAGGACAAGTCTCGCAGTCCTGTTCTGGATGAGTTGCAGAGGGCGGAGAGTAGAGGCAGGCAGATTAAGATAGAGGCTGTTACAGTAGTCCAGCTTCGAGAGAACCAGGGCTCTGGAGACTGTGAGCTTCTGGGGGAAGGAGAGGAAGGGAAGAATACCTCTGAGGTGGTGCAGCTGGTAGTGAGACTTCCTAGAGACGTCAGTTATATGAGGAGAGAAGGAGAGTGTGGAGTCGAAGATGACCCCAAGTTTTTTTGCCTTGCAAGTAGGAGCAGGAAGCGGGCCAAGAGAGGCTGGCCAGAGCGCTGCAGGGAAGGAGGAAGTGGGTGTGCCGATCAGTAGAATCTCAGTCTTACGGGCATCAAGGCAGAGGTCATTGGCGGCACACCATTCCTGGATAGCAGACAGACAGTCAGAGATGAGGGAAGGAGAGGAGGAGGCCGAGGGTAGCCTGAAAATGAGCTGGGTATCGTCCGCATAGCACTGAAAGCAAGGAGTGCCAGATACTGGTTGAACAGCCAGGGAGAGAGATTAGATCCCTGGGGGACACCACAGGTAGAGAAGAAGATGTCAGAGAGGAAGGACCCCAGTTGGACCTGGGAGGGTCGATTGGAAAGGAAAGAGGTCAGCCACGCCAGAGCCTGACCAGTGATACCCAGGTTATCACGGAAACGGTTGAGCAGGATGGCATGGTTGACAGTGTCAAAGGCAGAAGAGAGATCGAGCAGAATGAGAACACACGGAGTGTTGGAGTCGAGGTTCGAGAGCAGGTCCTCACGGATGTTCAGGAGAGCAGTTTCCGTGCTTCTGGCAGCTCTGAAGCCAGATTGATGGTCATGAAGACTACCAACAGATTCAGCATGGAGGTTGAGCTGGGAGATGGCCAGTTTCTCCAGGAGCTTGCCCAGGAAGGGAGTGATGGAGATTGGGCGATAGTTAGCCGGGCAGGCGGGGTCGGAAGAGGGTTTCTTAAGAAGAGGATGCACAAGGGAGTGCTTAAGGGGGGATGGGAAGACTCCAGAGGCGAAGGAGTGGTTGCAAAAGTCAGCCTGGGCAGGAGCTAGGGAGTCGATGTGGTCCTTGATAGTTTTGGAGGAGCAGGGGTAAACCTGTTTAGACGAGACTTTCATAGATCGGACTTGTCTGGAAACCTCGTCAGCAGAAAAAAGGGGAAAGGCAGAGAAGGAGGGAGGAGGGGTGGCTGCAGAAGGGCCAGAGGGAGAGCCAGGAAGAGATGGAGGGAGGTGATAGGAGGAGAGTGTGGACAGGATGTCCTGAGTTTTAGAGACGAAGTGAGAGGCCAGTGCAGTGCAGAGGGCCTGGGAGGGGATAGGAGAGGTAGAGACTGCAGCAGGGTTGGCAAGCTCCTTGCAGATTTTAAAGAGTTCGGCCGAGTTGTTAGATGCAGCAGAGATGCGGGCTTGGATAAGGGCTCTCTTCTTGGTGAGAACAGAGAGACGGTATTGCCATTGGAGCAGATGGCAGGCCAGTTTGTTAGAGGATGTACATGAAGCACGCCATTTCCTACCTGCGACCCTGCACTTGCGTTTTAGGGTGACGAGATCCGAGTCATACCAGGAGTTGCATTTGGCTTTGGGCTTCAGGCGGATTCTCATGACAGGGGCAAGGATATCAAGACTATCAGATATAGCAGAGTGGAGTGTGTGTCAGGGTGGGAGTCAGCCGAAGGAGGAGGGGGGGCAAGAAGGTGGCAGCGAAAGCCTCAATTGACACGCGCTTCATGGGTCGGATGACCGAGAAGGTGGTTGGCAGTGATGATGGTGGCTTTGCCTGTGGGGTAGGGAGGGTGAGGTGGGAGGATAGGAGAAAGTGATCACTCCAGGAGAGAGGAGTGGAGAGAGGGACGGAGAGGGGAAGGTCAGAAGAGATCAGAGCATCAAGAGTGTGCCCTGCAGAATGGGTAGGCCCAGACGGGCGAATAGAGAGTGAGAGAGAGTCGCAGAGGTCACGAAAGAGTCCAGAGGGGGGACAGGAGGCATCCAGGTGGATGTTGAAGTCACCAAGGAAGAGGAGTTGAGTGGTTGAGGCCAGGAGTGAGGAGGAGAGGTCAGCCCACTTAGAGAGGAAGGAGGAAATTTGACCAGGTGGCCGATAGATAGTAGCCACTGTAAGGGAATGGCTAGGAGAGAGAGAGAGTCGGCAGACAAGGCACTCAAAAGAGAAGTAGGTCTGCGTAGGAGTGACAGTGGCAGGAATCCACTCAGGGAAGATAAGGGCCACACCCCCCCCTGCACGGTTGGGCCTGGGCACGGAGAGGATCTTGTAACCGTCAGGTAGGAGTGTGTCAAAGCTGGTGACAGAGCTGGCCGTGAACCATGTCTCAGTGAGACCGAGGACATCCAGGTCCAGTTCCTCAAGAAGGTGACAGATATCAGAGGAATGTTTGATGTTAGAGGGAGAGTTAAGAGTGGCAATGTGGAGAAGTTTGCCATCCTTGAAGGACTTCCGGGGAGGGGTACAGATCAGAGGTACGCCCTGCGGAGGTGAAGAAGAAGGAGGTGAGGAAGGAGCAAGAGAGGGGGCAGGGAGGGAGGGTAGAGGCAAGGTAGCCGAGGACAGAGGAGGGGGGACAGCAGGAGAGGAAAGGAAGTTGATGAGGCGTAGGAAGCGTCTATCAAAGAGGTGAAGGTTGGCCTGAGGGCCTTGGACCAAGACGGTCCCATTAGCGTAGACATTAAGGATGGCCTTAGAGGAGCGGAAGGGGGCCAAGAGGACATCCCAACGGGTGCCAACATTAATGGGAGAAGAGGAGAAAGGAGAGAGCACAGAGACCATATGAAGGGTCCAAGGCACAAAAAAGAGGATGTCAGTAAGAGTTTCCTTGGAGCAGGCACTAGTGTAGGTGTCAGCGATAGGGAGGCCTGGGTTGGAGATCAGGATGTGCTTTTTAAACTTTTTCCTACCAGATTTAGTGAGGAGAGCAGGATAGTCAATAGAGAAGCAGTTAGAGAAGATAGGCGAGATAGAGAGCACCATGGAGTAGGAGGGAGTGGGGTGGAAGACAGACGATATGAAAGCACGAGGACAGTGAGCGGCAAGGCCAAGTTGACCACTTTTCAGAAAAAACGTTAAATGCATATTAGGTACACCCAGTGGAGAGGCCACCTAAGTTTGAGAAACCTGCGAGGGGAGAAAAACCCTAGTTTACCACATTTTAGAGAACAACAGTAAATGCATATTAGGTACACCCAGTGGAGAGGCCACCTAAGTTTGTGAAGCATGAGAGGGGAGAAGAAACCCAAGTAGCCACAACTGGGGAAGACAGTGAGGTGAAGGCACCATGCGCATGAGGTGAACAGGTGTAGGTGGTGTGGGCCGGCAGAGCTGGAGATAGAAGGCGAAACTGGCGCCTGGCGTCCCCTGCGGACACCTGCAGACACACAGGGAGCCGCAGTCGTAGGAGCCGCCCTTTGCCTAAGGGGGCCCTTAGCCGAGGGGGCTGCCGGGCAGGGGGCTGCCCAGGGGGGGGTGAGATATAAGGCAGGGGGAGAGGAAGGGGAGTGGGGTGTGGGGGGGAAGGGAGGCGGGAAGGGAGAGGGGAAGGAGGACCAGGAAGTGAGGAGGAGGGAGGGGGCAGGGGGCAGCACAAACGCGCACGGAGCGCTGACAAAAAAAATTGTAGTAAAAAAATATAAACTGTCACAATATTTCAAAACCTATCTAACTGCCCAAAGATTCTACAACATATAATCAGATAAATTAATACCACTCAAATAGAGCAAAAAATAGACAGTTAGAATACGCCAATTGGTATCTAACTGTCCCAAAATTTACAAATATGCAAACAGATAAATCAATACCACAAATTTATATCAAAACATAAACAGTTAGAATACGTCTACTTGTATCTAACTGGGCCAAAATTTTACAATATCCAAACAAATACCTAATATCTTACTGCTCACAAAAACTGGAACAATCCAATGCATAAAGCATTAGGCAGAAAGAACAAGTAAACGCGGAAAACAAACAAATAAATAAACTGTAGCATAACAGAAAAAGGTTTTTTTTAATCCAACATGGATTTTTTTTCTCCCACAGACCCAATGATTTTAGCAACAAACACAGAAACTTTGCAAATTGCACAGCACTCTGGTTTGTAATCTACTAAATATAAGGGTCAATAAAAAGAAGAAAATGTTGATTGTTCAATGTAATAAGTCATTATAAAATACTAATACTAACATGCTATTTTCTTTTATTACAGAAATGAACAAGAAAAACATGGACTCCCGTTACTAAACCAAACAGTATGTATAACAAGATAAATACAACCATCGCGGCATATCACACCCATACAAGCTTATAACATTGTTCCTTATAAATTAGTTTTTGACCCAAAGTTAAAAGCCACTATGGGTGTGATATGCTGCGGTGGTTGTGGCCAGGGCATACACTCTTGGGTGCATGGCCAAATGGCCATGCACCCAACATTCTATACCCTGGCCACAACCACCGCAGCATATCACACCCATAGATTCAAGCATTGCAACCACTTTTATGTCCACGGACAGAGGAAAGGTCCTAAGACACATTCAACTTGCCAGAGGACAATACAGACAACGTCTCCAGGACACCCCCTGCAAACATTCCAAGACCCCACGAGTGTTCTTAGAACACTTTCAAGTTGACACCGAATCCATTCTGTTTATTTACGAACACTCCAGAACAGCTGTGTTGTCCGCAGACAAATCGAATACAACAAAAGCGTCTAGCACATAAATAAAATACAACTTTGAACCTATCTCATACTCCCCCATCCTCCCCAAAGACTTCTACACACCAACACACTCTACTAAATACGCATTTTGAACAAACTTTCACTGCGCTGTATGCGGACGTCCGCAAATGCAAGATGGCGGGCGCGACAGAAAATCTGACGCACATCGCGCACCACGCCGCCCAATCAGCGAACACGTCGCATGTCTGCGGACATGACGCAAGCCGCTGGGCCAATCGGGGTGCTGTCCGCGGAGCGAACAGGGAAGTCCGTCCGCGAAGCGAACACAGATATCACTAATTTTTTTGCCTTACATTTTGGTCATTTTTAAAATAAACTACTGGACGGATTTACACCAAATTTGCAAAAGCACGCTTTCGGGACCAGGCCACCGCTACTGCCGCAAATTTGGTGTAAATCCGTCCAGCGGTTCGGGCTGTAGCCGTGCACAAAGTGGGCCATATACTTTTTTTTCAAAGTTTGGTGAGGATTCGTGCAGGGGGAGCGAAGTTATAGGCCACCCAAAAAGTGCTCTTCCTATGGAAACACCAACTTAACCATAACTACATGGCCACTACCGTGGCCATGTAATATATGTATATATATATATATATATATATATATATATATATATATATATATATATATATATATATATATATATATATGCACAACTCCCGTGTTCCACTCAAACTGGATTAACTTACTTGATTATTTTTATTTTCCAATTCTGTCAACTCGGGATCTTACGCGAGGCAAACGCTGTCCTCGCAGCGTTCGACTGCTACTTGCAAACGCCCTGCAAAGGCTCAGGATCTCACGCGAGGCGAAAGCAGTCCTCGCAGCATTCGCCTACTACTTGCAAACGCCTGAGCAGTGCGTTGAGCGTGAAAAACCGTATCATGTGATGCAGCCGCCATCTTAGAATGGGTGCACTTATCCGTTATTGATCCCCATATTGGTAGAGGCTCTCGCTCCGCGAGACGTCTTCAATGTTCATTGGAAAGCCCTGTCATGTGATATAGCAGCCATCAGGGAACAGGCACATTTTTCCACTTAATATTTCTTGTTCTTTTGACAAGTTCGGTTTTTCGGGATCCTATAAAGGTAATTCCCCATCTCCCATATCAAGTCTCCTGTGCCAGGTGTCTAATAGATTTCTATAATGCAGCACCTCTCACTTCTTAAGTTTTTTTTATGTCCCGATTGGACAGGGGACAATAGAAGATAAATTAAACAAATTTAATTGAAAAATTATAATTAGATGAAACACAGATACCCCGTGAACAGGGGACTAATTATAACTCGGGCAGCCTTAAGGTAATTGCCTGGGAGAGGGCTAATCTCGTCAAAAGATTATTTCATTAATGCCAGTGAGTTCCATTGGATTTCTTCATTTAACCCATGTCTGACTGTGTCCAACCTGAAAATCCATTGCTGTTCTTTTTTAAGAAGCATATCATGAAAGTTGCCTCCCCTCCAGGGTGACCATACTTTCTCAAGGATGGTCCATTTAAACTCCTCCTCTGTATGTTGTTGTAACTCAAAATGGGCCACGAGTGGTGCAGTCATTTTCTTTGTCCTTAAACGGGATTTGTGTTCAATCAATCGTGTTTTTATTGGGCGTATTGTCATCCCAATATACCTCAGGTTACATGGACAGGTAATCAAGTATATGACCCCTCTGCTGTTACAGTTTGTTAAATGCCTCTGTATCCACGGTGTCTTCCATCCTATATCGATGGACCTACTTCTTGTGGTCTGCCAAAACATCACACACTCTTTTGTGCTGTGTCGTCTAACTGTCTGATTTCTTTCAGAATCTATTTACATTTCTTAATCTAACTCAGCACACAAGCCTCCCTATTTTGCACTCGCTCATCCAGCAATTGCACATAAAAACATACATGAGCTGTGAGTTGAGCCATTCGAACATGCTCATCACAAATATTTTGGGTCATGTAAAATACTGTTAATGCTCTATGCAAACTGCTGTGATCCTGCCGCATATCATTCCCTACTTGCTTGTACCATTTTAGTCTGCCAGCTCCCGGCTTTGCCCTCACTCCATTCTCCTTGAATGTAAAGCTTAGCCAGGAGATGTTTCCTGGCCTCACACACGTCAACAGAAGTCATTTTAAAATGGCTTTTTGTACCTTTGTAAAGTTTTCTGTAATCAGGGTCAAAATCCCCATGTTCCTGCTTGATTTCCACACACAACGCCAAACCATAATCAATTTTAATCATTCTCCCTTTTCACCTATACACCTCTCTGGAACTCTGGGGTCCAGTAGTCACGGCACTTTAACAAAGCAAAAACAACTTCCTATCCCCCTCAATGTTCTTACACCAGAATGAATAGTCTGTCACAATGCACTTGTCATGAGTCAAATGAAAGTAAGCAAACTCCCAGCACGAGCCCCCAATTTGTAACAGTATATATGGAGACCCCACTCAACATAGGGAATCCTGCACCCTGACAAACAGGACCACAATACACCATTAATTTGGTTTCAAATATGCCCACTTATGACTCATATAGAGCCCTGTGGATCCCTCCCTCTGTGCCAACAATGTGCCAAGAACCAGGCCGGTGTACAGAAAGTATGTATATTTATTTAAAGTATAGGTTCAATGAGGTTTGTTTATGTTATGCATGCAGCCTTCTTTGTGGCACAAAACAAAGCTTCAGGCTCTTTTCTGTAATAAACAGGCAAATATGATTTAAGAAGATTTTGATTGCAAACAAGCACAGGTTTGATTTTAAAACAAATTACACATTATACAATGACATGCTGGAGACATGAGGTTTCCCTTTTGGAAAGCACTTCTCTCCCCAACACCAAAAACCCAAGCCTCTGTGATAAGCAGCACTCCTCTGGTTAAAGGTCAGGTCTAGGGAGTGGGGACAGTTTGGGAATTTCGTTTGGGGCCAAAGGCACCCCTTTGTTTATATACAATGTTTAAGGGTAGGTGGCAATTGACAATTTTATTTGGTGGCAAAACACCTTATTGTTTTAGTATAATGTTTTGGAATGGAACAAACACCTTTTTGTTTTAAAGGCAGAGTTTGGGAATGGTGACTGTGACGAATCAACTTCCGGGGCACCAGTGGTCCGGGGATGAATATCTGTTTCTAAACCATCAATCAACCCCACACCTCACGTACACCAGCAGGGATCTGAACAGATTGGAATACAAGTGAATTATAAGACTTCCTTGTCCAATTTCGGTAACATGGACGGAACGGTAGGCTTATCTCCGCACAGTCATAGATTGTTGATTAGTTGCAACACAGCAAAAACATAATTATTACCCAATGATAAAAAGGGACTGTCCAGTCAAGGTTGTATAAAAAATATCTACTTTATTATTACTACAACAGACAGTTCTAGCACACTATAAAATACAACCCACCCTGTAAAGGAACACAGAGGACAGACAGTTTCATGAAGGAAAGGGATGCACTCTGGATACTGATAGGAGGGTAGTTGGTAAAGTAATTAGTCTTACTGATCAAGATTATTTGGTTTCAGCACCAAGGGGGCAAAGGCTCGTACCTGTCTCTAGAGGGCCTTCGGAGAAGGACCATGGGGGAAGAACCACAATGTAACTGGTGCTGAAGAAGTGCTTGGTGCTCAACAGCGTTGAGGCGGGTCCCAGGCGCTTGGCAGCCCTTGAGACAGAGTTAGTGACGGGAGACAGTAGCGGGTACCAGGCGGCAGGCAGTTCAGCAAGCAAGGCTGGACGGACGTCTGCAGGCTGTCAGGCGCGCTGGCTCGGGAACAAGAATTGTTGTCTCTATGCTGGTTGGCAGATCTGGAATGCTGGTCGAGATGTCTCAGACGGCACTGGTGACTGCGGCATGACAACAGTCAGCGATGCAGCCGGATGCGGTTCGAGGACTCGACTGTCCCGAAAATGGTCTTAAAATATGGACACTGGATGATGCTTGTGTGGCACTTCTCCTAGCTTCTTCGCAGGGCTCGTGTCCTTTCAAGGAGGACGGCTCGAAGCTCAGGAAAGTATTTGCAGGCAATGGCCTTGTTCTTAGTTCAGATGCTCTTCGGCACTTCACACCTAGGAAGCTTGCTGGCAGAACCTAGCAGGGCACGCGGTGTGCTGGCCGGGTATCGGTTCTGGAGCTGCTGGATGGGTCCTCTGAGTCCGATATCTCCCTCTGTTCACTGGGAGTTATTTAGGGGAGGGATCTTTCTTCCCTCTTGGAATTTCTGGCCTCTTCTTTTCGGTGTGCACAGCTGAACTAAAGTTTTGGGTTTTCCCTTCATTCTTTTGGGGACCTGACTTTGAAGAGGATTGGGTTGGACTTTTGTCCTGCCCATCCTTGTTTGCTTTTTTGTCTGCCAATTTCTCTTCCGGCTTGGGTTTGCTCGCCTGAGACTTTTTCTGGACTTGACTACTCACAAACCTGTCGGCAGCCTTTGAAAGCTCCCTAGGGTCTGTGATAGTCTTGTCCACAAGATGTGATAGTCTTGTTCACAATTTTTCAATACATGCTCACACACTATCAAATTTTACATACCTTTAAATGTGTCAGCTTTGTTACCAGTCACCCACCCGCTCTGATATTTCAACGACGAGTGTGCAAATGCTTCAAATGTCTGTCCACTTTTCTTTCAAAGCTCTCTGAAGCTCTTGGGATATTGTTCTGGGGTTTTACAGAACTTCCTGAGTAGGGCTGCCTTCATGCTCTCTTAAATGGGCCTTTCCTCAGGCGTTAACTGAAGAATTGCATCAGTCCCTGGTGTCGGTAAGGGACTCATCATGGCTGCACAATACCTCCTCCACCTCCTGCAGCTGTAATGCCAGCTCAAGGGCTTCAAACCAGTAAAAATATTCTTCCACACTTCATAAGCCTGTACCAAGTCTTTGGGGGTGTGCAGTCGGGGCTTATCCTGGACTCTCTGGTTTGAGTCACTACTGCTGTCTTTGCTAGAGGTGGAACTGTTGGCCTCCTTCTTCTCTTCAAGCACCAGCTTGCGCAGCTCTATGGTGACCTTGTCCCGATGTTTGTGTTCCTCTAGCGCTATTCTCCTCTCCTCAAGCAGGAGCTTTCTAGCCACTACCTCATTAACAGCCGGAACAATTACTGGGCCACTTAGAGACTGTGCTGCGGCCTGGGACCTGCGGGATGCCGCACTAGCCCCTGTCCTCACCGGACCTCTTGAGTGTTGAGAAACCACACTTCCCTGCGGTGGAATGACTTGCGAGAAACACTGCCCATGCGGTCGTCCTCGTCATTTAGCCCCTCCGGAAGGTTTTGTCAGTTCGGGTACACAGGGTCTAGCCTGTCCCATGGGGACTTCTCCCCAATAGCCCTGGCTTCTACCCAAGCTTGGAGGCTGGTCAGCAACTCAGGTTTATTAACCTTAGTGCTGTGGGGAAGTGCCCTCTCTTGACATAAGACGAATAAGACATCCTTGGTCAAGCCTTTTATAGTCTCCATGTCAAGGTCCATGACTACTACTATTACCTAGCAGTGACTAAACATTGCCTGCAACAGTACTTTTATCGTTGGGTGACTAAGCTGTGCGCAAGGCTCCAACTGATCCGACTGCGTGCCAGCAATGTGACTAATCAACTTCCGGGGCACCAGTGGTCCAGTGATGAATATCGGTTTCTAAACCATCACTCTACCCCACACCTCTAGTACACCAGATGGGTTCAGAATAGATTGGAATACAAGTGAATTATAAGACCTCCTTGTCCAATTTTGGTAACGTGGACGGAACGCCTTACTCCTTTCGAAGTCTTCAGATGATCTGCTAAGTGAGGGGTTCAGCTCTCTTTTAAGGTCAAATGGACCCACGTGATTGGTGCAGGCTAAGCCCGCCTTAATGATACAGTACTGGGTCCCCACCAACAATCTTCTGTTATGCATGAGGTCAGGACCAGAATGCTCTGCAACAGGACAGGCAAGGGGGTGACAACATATACCTAAGTCCCACCCACCTCCCTGTCTGTTGTAGATCAATGTGTCTCTCTGGTTAACTGAGCCCTTTATGACTCTTGATTAAAGCGCAGGGATACCTTGAAGTTTGTACTGGGAGCAGACTTCCTGTCTCCCCCAAACCACATACCTCTCCCCTCTGAATAGGTTCAGCTCTAGAGGGGTTTGCCTACGATAAATAGTGGACCCAGACATGCATTTCACTGCCTTTCATACAGAGAGGTGGGAACTAGCTTCAAGTTGACACATTGCATACCAAAGGGGTGTTAGTCCCGCTTTCCTGTTATCTCTCCAGCAACCAAGCCAGTCCTCTAGGCTTGCTTCAATTATCTCTCATTAGTATGCACTGCCACCAGCCGGAGAACAAAATTAATGCAGATCCATGGAGCCTTTGATATTTAAATTAGGCTGCTCATGGCTGGAGGAAGGAGTGCCTTCACCCTTCTTTGAATGCTTTGATGTACCCGGGGCTGTCACATTCCAGCTGAATATGACAGGGGAAGATGGCACCTGTAGGCTGTGTCTGCCCAGAGTACATGTGACTATGCCTTCATTGAAGGAAGCAGATGAAATGGGTGTGGAATGGCCACACAAATTTCTTGGATGTTGGTCTCCCACCATTCATTTTCGTTTATCAAGCAAATCAAAAAGCACAGGTGAGCGCACTCTCTCCGTGCGGATGGTCGAATTCCTCAAAGTGACAATTATCCATTTCATTTTGGTAGCAAGGATACCCCAATTACTGTAGGTGGATATAACATTATACCTGCTAATAGAGAGGGTGAAAGTTTTAAATGTGTCCATGCTGCCCCCTGCTTCAATCTATTTGGGAGTTAATTAAATTAATATACAGTCAAATATGTTAAGAGTCTACTCAATTTCCTCCTGCAGCCACTAATGGAAGGGAACTCACGAATGAAAGAGCATAGGTTAATGGAATAGAACCCCACGCTAAAATGTTGTTGGACAATCTACTTACTTTTGGAAATCTTTGGGCTTGGCACTCATTGAGACTGAACAGGGCTTTGCTTTTGGGGAAAAACAGGATTATGGCCTGTACTTCAGTCAATGGGATTCCATAGCAATCATGCCTCTATGGCTTTAGGTGAGTATCCCAGCTTCTGTTTTCTGGTCTACCCAGCACTGGTAATCTCCAGCCCTTTTCCAATATTTCAACCCAGAAGATTTTTCAGCAGATCTCCTTCGGTGATTTTTAGGCAGGTGTCCATCTATCATAGTGCAAGATCACTTTACTTTCTTTGCCCCTCCCATGGAAAAGAAACATTAGGAGGTGCTAACCTATGATCTTGTAACCAGGATTGGACGTTTAAGGTCTCTCCACCCCACAAGTCCAGGCCCTCTCTCGGGATTGGTTCAGGAGTCTAGAACAGAAATATTGCAACTCTCCTTTGAAATTCACATATTGTTTTCCATGTCCAGCTTTACCCAAAAAGTCCATACATGGAAAAATGTTTAATTGACCAATAAAAGCCATGATATATAGATATTAATATTTACACCCCTCATGCCAAATCGGGAGAGGACACTCTTGTTTCGGAAAGTGATTGCATGGGTGCACTACGGTCTTTTCCGGCTTTTATTTGACATCAAACATAGTTAGAAATGTGAAACTTCATAACCAGATCTCTAATTTAATAATTCATTAGCTCCCCAAATTTCAGATGTCTACAATTAAATTTTCGGGGCAGCTAGAAACACTTTTTCACTTATAACTTGAGTACCAAAAATTGCATGGGGATGCCATTTATGGCAACCTAATCGCCTTAAAATGTGTAACTGTCATAATCTAAAAGTTATTGAATTAAAAAACATTTCAATGAAATTCAATGACCATATATTTATGCATATAAACAACAGTTTCATGTTTGGTTCTTTGCCTATGCTGTTGGTTAGGTCTGGTTCATTCAGGTCTGAATTTGCACTCTTGCGGCACTAGTGTGGGGGGGCGGCACTACAACGTTTACTTGAACTTTGTCCCCAACCAAGTAATGGTGTGTAGCGGTCTCACAAACACACAATCTTAGCTTTTGCTACAAATCTTCCTGAGTCTCCAGGACTGCTGCCACATCTGGCTGATGCTTTAGGCTAAAGACAGAGTTCCAAACAACAAGCAAGGCACGACAGAAAAACAGAGCAAAAGGGCCACAATTCTGATGGAGCTTTGGACTACAACTCTAACGATCCCTCAGCATTGGCTGTGCTGGGTTGGGCAGATGGGGGTTGTAGTCCAAACTTTCTGGAGAACCAACGTTTGTAGTCATCGCCATCAGCTGTGTGATGACGGGGCATTATCATGTCGGTGTGCCAGTCCCACCTGTTGTGCCGCACTATTAACTCAAGTGCACACAGCCATCTCTCAAGACCGTGCTTTTTTGCTGAAAACGCCTACTGTTCCGCAGGGGTACATGCATGGGTAGTGGCTAAAGCGCCTACTCAGGCCCACACTACTCCAATCCAAAGTGATGGCAATTCCAAAGGTGAAATCAACTGTATTACCACTATTATTAGCTATTATTATTAGCCTTACTTCGGACGAAGCCATTGGAATCTGCTCATCGCGAATATTTTGCGCAGTTGAGGGCCATGTCTGCCCCCCACAGCTGGAGTGAAAGCCAAATCTGCATCGGGTTTACCCGGGGTGCAAATGTTTTTTCTTGGGGATGGGGGGGTTTCCCAGATTTTTTTTATAATAAACAAAATGCCTGCTGCCATAGGGAGCAGGGACCAAGTCCCTTTTCCATTTCCATGGTGGCCAGGAGACGGGAGGAGCGCCGGGACACACAGCTCCAGTCCAGCAGGTAGGTGGGGAGGGAGGGAGTGGGGATGGGGTTTGGTTAGGTAAGGAGGGAGGGGAGGCAACAGGGAGAGGCTCCTTGTTGCCTCCCCACATAAAAAAAGATGGCGCCACCCGGGGATGAGCCTCGGGTGTATTCTCACCTGCTGTTCCAGGCACCTGATTGGCGGAGCGCCCTTCCCCTGGTGCGAATTGAATGTAGTGCCATATATGCAATCCCCATAACCCGAGCAAGCCCGCCATTGTTAGTGTATTTGTTTATGTGTTTAAACCATTTAAGGCGAATAGAACCTAGGGGCAGAATGCATCATGAAATACTTTGCATTCTGGGGTATTCCACAACCTCAACCAAGGCCTAGAGGGGTTTTAATGTAATTGCATAATGAGCGCCCCTCCAGATTCCTGGGCGTTGAGGGAGCATTTCATGGTCCTCCCAACAACCACTTTAACGTCTTATTGTCTCTTGTCCACATTATTATTGATATGATGTGGCATTCATAGCGCGCCTATACACAAGTGTTTCATGGCGCTATGAGGCCAGGGAGGGGGAACAGAGGGTGGACAGAGACAACGATCCTACTAGGCCAAGTGACATTGAGATCAGGCAAGTCCCCAGACCCCTGCCTGAAAGCTTTGTGGGTCGTTATTTCGCTTTGTACATTCTGCCCCCCCACCCTCATTAAGTCTGATAAGGGGCACTGCAGGTGAGGACGAGAAACAAGATTAAAGGCAGCTGGGAGGTCTATGCATGCCATATAAACTGCCTGATTTGTTAGGCAAACCCATGTGTGTATAATTAAATACAGCCTAAATGATTGGTGGGCGGTCGCCCTTACCGTTCTAAAGCCTGCTTGGCCGTCACGTGTATGGAATGTGGTTCCCCTCATACCATGGCACCAATCCTGTGAAGAGTTGGCATTGAGTTCAACAGTGTAGGGGTGAGGGGGTAATTAGTAGGGGCATCACCTTTGCCCCTTTGGTCTATCGGCAGAGTAGGTGCAGCAGGCCGACTTTCTGGCGTTGTAATCACGTGAAAACACGCCTCCTGAAAAGGATCCCAGGCCACAGGCTCACGGTGAAATGGATCCATGGGAAGGTGGTGCGGGGTGGGGGCCTCATTACACTGATAAGGGACTCGGTGCTGGCCCCATAACCCTTACTCTCCCTCAGCTCCAGCAATACTCCCTGCCACACCACCACCTGCCCCCCCCTCCATCCTCATTCCCCTTCTCCCCCCCCATCCCGGAACAGGGAGGTGGGGGCTGGACAACACCAATATGTCAACACAGACAGTGTTCCACCAACCATCAACCCCACCCACGTTCCCGCCCTTCTCTGCTTGCCCCACCCTCCACGATGCCAACGAGTAAGCAGGATTAAGAGATATGCAAGAAGTTGCCAAGAGAAAGCTGAGCGGCAAATAACTTTGGGGCAGGCAATATAAAAATGGCCTCTGTTATATGTGGCCTGGGCAACACTCTAGTGGGTGAGGTTTTTTTCATAAAACATGCTGAAAACGGAATCCCCTCTAGGGATTCCCAACTGTGAGAGATAAGCAGCGGGCTGAAAGGATATGCCCAAGATCAGACATTGTATTGAAGTGGTGGCGCCAGGAGGTGAGCAGTCTCTGTGGTGTCGCCGCATATGTTGACGAGCTCTGGTTTGCATGCTTGTTTGTGTGATTTGCAGAGGCCTGTGGTCATTTGCTCGGCTTGTGGGTGGCCCCTTATATCTAGGCCAGAACCCCTGAGTCGCTCTAGGTCGGCCATATCTTCGATGCCATGCCTTCCTGAACTGTGCTCTTACTCCGATCGCCCGGTGGGGGTCTGGTGGCTCATTTGCCACTTGCGAATGAGTTGAGCTTCAGAGATGGTCTGTCCTGCAGAAGGCCTCTGCACAGTGAGGATTTTGACCGCCACGTGTCGCCCACTTGAGTTGCTCCGTGAGTCGGTGGCTAATGTCAGCAGAAGATGTGTGGTTATTGTGTGGCCGTGAGTGGTATTTTTTATGGGGTAACCCCATTGAGTTTGGTATTTTCGACCCCAAAGGCGCTTGAACAGCAACGCAAGAGATGAGGTGCCACGTCGGCTCCAGACAGACCACCCCGGCATTTCAACTTCAAAGAGAGACTCGTACCTTCGAAAACTTTATTAAACGTTGTGAGCAATAAAGGTTTGTGTGCTTGACAGCAGTCCCTGGCACCCAGGCTGCGCTCATCTCCCGGAGCCCGGTGCATGCCGGGAAGCGATGGGCTGATTACCGGTGGCTGCTTTCATGGCGAGGCTCAGTGTAAACACATCCAGCATCGGGCCTTCTGGGATAACAACGGTCCTCGGCTTTATTTGTCTGCAGGTTCCCTGTAAATGCCAAGCCCCAGCGCCGTAAACGAGGCTTTGATGAAAGGCAGCCCGATGCGCAAGAGGTGGGGTCGGGGGGGGGGGTGCGAGGCAGGCTGACCACCGCCAGGCAGCGAAGAAGCCCAGGGAAGGTATCACACGAGGATAAAAGAAACTAAACGGCAGGGCAAGAGGGAAGAGTACAAGGGGGTGCCAGGGAGGGCAGGAAGGGATGACTGGGGCAGGAGAGGAGAGGAGGAGGAAGAGAGATGGAGATAGAGAGATAGAGTGGTAGGCAGGCGGGAAAAGAGTAGGGGGCAATGGGGAGATAAAGGGGGGATCAGAAGAGAGAGAGATGGAACAAGGAGAAGAGGGGAAGAGGAAAAAAGAGAGAGTGAGAGAGATAGGCCAAAGGATGGGAGAGAGGCGTGGGTGCTTGTGAGGGCAGGAGAACAGTGGGAATAACACGGATTAATGGGGACAGGGGAGAAGAGGGATCGGGGGAAAGGGTATAACAGATGAAAGGAGTGCCGGCAGAGAAGGGTGCTGGGGGCGACTAGAGGGGAAGGACAGCGAGGCGCAAGAGAGAAGCCACGGGCAGAAAGGAGAATATGGAAGAGTGGAGAAGAGGGAGGGGGCGTGAGGGTGCAGGGCAGAAGAAGAGAGGGAAGGGAGAGTGGAGAAGATGGCATGAGAGTGCAGGGCAGAAGAAGAGAGGGGAGGGAGGTGGGATGGGAGGGGAAGGGATGAGTGGAGAAGAGGAGTGGAAGAGTAGAGCACACACGAGTTGGCAGAGACTGACTGAGGAGAAGTGTGGGGCGCGCAGAGTAAAGCAGTAATAAAGTATTGTGTTATGAATTGTATTTTGCTTTTAATTTCCATGTCTGAAAAGTTTTATTCATAAACTATTAACGCAGAATAAATAAATAAAAACGATACAGATAAAAACAGCAATACAGCGGCTGCAGATGAAGCTGTTTACCTCGGCAAATGCTGACCCTAATTCCCTGAGGAAGAGACCCGGGCGGTCCTGGGACCCGCATCAGGCGCAGGGGTTGGCCTGAGGATGGAGCCCTCCCGCCTTGCATGCTGGGGCTTTAAGCAGAGTCTAGACTCGAGCTCAGTCTGAAGGTGGGAACTGCATCTCTGTCCAGTGTGAAGGCCTCACAGTTGGGGGCTCCACGCATCTCTCAAACCACTGGGCTATTAGGTGATGATCAGAGATCACTACTAGGAACAAATAGACCCAATTCCAAAGTTATTCTAATTCTACCCAACACTAATAATGGATCCAAGCTCCAACAGTAGCACACCACGTACAATGAAATAAATCTCGCGCCTTCTGCAGACATTGGGTCTTGGGGGGCAATTCCTGCTCTTATCATTCATCCAGTTACTCATCCATTCCTTCATGTATTCACCCATGCATTCACCCATCTACTCATCCATTCCTTCATGTGTTCACCCATGCAGTCACCCATCTACTCATCCATTCCTTCATGTGTTCACCCATGCATTCACCCATCTACTCATCCATTCCTTCATGTATTCACCCATGCATTCATCCATCTACTCATCCATTCCTTCATGCATTCACCCATGCATTCATCCATCTACTCATCCATTGCTTCATGCATTCACCCATGCATTCATCCATCTACTCATCCATTCCTTCATGCATTCACCCATGCATTCCTCCATCTACTCATCCATTCCTTCATGCATTCACCCATCTACTCATGCATTCCTTCATGCATTCACCCATGCAGTCACCCATCTACTCATCCATTCCTTCATGCATTCACGCATGCATTCATCCATCTACTCATCCATTCCTTCATGCATTCACCCATGCATTCATCCATCTACTCATCCATTCCTTCATGCATTCACCCATGCATTCATCCATCTACTCATCCATTCCTTCATGTATTCACCCATGCATTCACCCATCTCCTCACCCACTGCTTCATGTATTCACCCATGCATTAATCCATCTCATTCATTCCTTCATGTATTCACCCACGCATTCATCCATCTACTAATCGATTCCTTCATGTATTCACCCATGCATTCACCTATCTACTCATCCATTCCTTCATGTATTCACCCATGCATTCATCCATCTACTCATTCATTCCTTCATGTATTCACCCATGCATTCATCCATCTCCTCATCCATTGCTTCATGTATTCACCCATGCATTCATCCATCTCATTCATTCCTTCATGTATTCACCCATGCATTCATCCATCTACTCACCCATTGCTTCATGTATTCACCCATGCATTCATCCATCTACTCATCCATTCCTTCATGTATTCACCCATGCATTGACCCATCTACTCATCCATTCCTTCATGTATTCACCCATGCATTGACCCATCTACTCATCCATTCCTTCATGTATTCACCCATGCATTCATCCATCTACTCATCCATTGCTTCATGTATTCACCCATGCAGTCACTCCACCAGGGAAGTGAGGAGAGCCCAGTGCGCTGGCACGCAGGGTGTCCACATTACTCCGCTGCTCTGGTTCCAAAGCCTGGAGCTGGCAGAGTTGCTCACCATTTCCTGGACAGTTCAGGGGACCAGTGGCCGCCCAGTGACATCACATGTCTGATTCTGCAGTGGTGGGAGGGGAAGAGAGAAAAAGACTAAATCCTCCCCAGAGGAGTGTTCACCTAGCAAGGAAGGGGAGATGGTGAGTACTAGTGGGGGTACCCCTGGCCGTGTGGCACAGAGGAGATGAGAGAAAACCTGTCCCCCCTTTGGATGATAGCAAGGGTGATGGGTTCCTTTAAAGGAACCATCTGTTCATTCCGTTACCTACTACGAGGCTGCAACAATGGCTGTGAGGAATTCGACCATCTGCACAGTGGGTGTGCTCTCGCCTGGGTTTTTGTTGATATTTGTTTAAAGAAATGGAATGATGAGAGATAAACGTCGGAAAATGTGTGGAGCTAATCCGCATGCATTTTTCTATGCTCACTGCATGACATACTCATAGACCTTGTACTTTGGATGGACACAGCCCACCGGTGCCGCCAACCCATCCCCGCCCCATTAAGTTGGAATGTGACAGCAAGGAGTACAGTAAGGCATTTTAAGAGGAGGAGGGCAAAACTTTCCTCTGGCCATGACCAGCCTAATTAACGAACAAAGGCTCAATGGATCCGCCCTGCCCATTGTCAGTTCAGTTGGTGGCAGTGCACACCATTGAGAGGTAATTGAAGCAGGCCTGCGAGAGGCCTGGTTACAGAGCTAACAAAGGCCAGGAAACCCCAACACCATTTTGATTTTTCTGTGTGTCAAATGGAAGTCAACTCCCTCACCTCTGTACCAAGGGCAGTGAAGTTTCTTATCTGGTACATGAGTTCACAGTAGGCAACCCCCGTTCAGAGGGGTGGAATATGTGACTTGGAGACAGAAAGTCTGTTCTCACCAAAACCTCAAGGCAGACCTGCCTACAATCAGTAACCACAGAGAGCCCAATTAACCAGATAGACCCTTTGATGCACAACAAATAGGGAGATGGGTGGGATTTAGTAGTGCATATTTTCACTCCGTTACTTTTCCTGTTGCAGAGCACTCTGGTTATGATCGCATGCATACAGGAGATTGTTGGTGGGGGCCCAGGATTGGTTCATTAAGGTAGGCTTAGCCTGCACCAATCACTGGGGCCCATTTGACTTTAAAAGAGGGTTGAGCCCCTCTTTCGGGCAGATCATCTGTGGGCTTCACCAAAAGCAGGACAGAAGAACAGATTTGGACCCTGGCTGAAGGTAGAGTCTGCCTTACAGCTTCCACCAGGGAAGGAAGGCCAGGATCTCCAAGAGGGAAGCAAGATCCCCTCCCTCCCCTAAACATCTCTGAGGGAACAGAGGGAGATACTGAATCTAGAGGACCGGTCCAGCAGCTCCGAACCGGTACCCAGTCAGCACACAGCGTGCCCTGCTAAGCTCGGCAAGCAAGCTGCCTAGGTGGGAAGTGCCAGAGAGTCTCTGAACCGAAAGAAGGACAATGCCATTGCCTGCAACACTCTCCTCAGCCTCGGGCCATCTGCCTTAAAGGATGCCACAAGCCCAGTGAAGAAGCTAGGAGGAGTGCATCGACAAGCATCAACCAGCATCTGCCTTAAGCATATTTTGGAGGCAGTCAAGCCCCTCAAGTTGCAACCGACTGCACCCCTGACCGTTGTCATGCCGCAGTGGCTCACACTGTCTGAGACGCCTCGACCAGTGCTTTAGACCTGCCGACCAGCACTGAGACAATTCCTGACCTGAAACGCTGTGAAGGCCAGCCTGCAGCCGTCCATCCACCCTCGTCCGCCGAACTGCCGCCACCTGATACCTTCAGCTGTCTCCCAATTTGAACTCTGTCGCAGAGCTGCAAAGCGCCCTAAAACCGACTCGACCCTATTGAGCACCAAGAACGTCTACAAGCACAACGTACATTGTGGTTCTGTCCCCCTGGTCCTACCCCAAAGGTCCCTAGTGACATTTTACGACCCATTGCTCCCTTTGTACTGAAATCATGTATCCTTGAACTATTATGATTAATTACTTTACCGAATACTCTCCTGTCAATATCCAGAGTGCATTGCCTTTCCTTTTTGAAACTGTCTGTCCTCTGCCTTCCTTCACAGGGTGGGTTGTATTTTGTAGTGTTGCTAGAACTGTCTGTTGTGATAATAATAAAGTAGATATTTTTTATACATCCTTGACTTTTATCATTGGATAATTGTATTTTCGTGATGTTGCAACTAATCAACGATCCACGACCTTGCAGAGATAAGCCTGCCATCCGTCCACGTTACCAACATTGGACAAGGAGGTTTATGATTTGCTTGTGTTTCCAATCTATTTGGATCCCTTCTGGTGTTCCAGAGGTGTGGGGCTGATTGATAGTTTAGAAACTGGTATTCATCCCTGGAGCACTTGTGCCCTGGGAGTTAATTCATCACAATGGTCTTCCCTTTTGAGGAGTATGCGGACGGGGCTTAGCTGTGATGGCTGCAACACCTGCATTCTTCAGGTAGAGGACAGTTGAAATGGCCATGTGATTTGATGGGGACTAAAGCCTCTCCTGACAAGAAGAATGATTGCAGCTCTGTTGAGGACCATGCTCCAGTTACTTTACTTAACTTTATTTATTTATACTGCGCGGCCACTGACCCGGAGGCTTAAGGGCGCCTAAGTAGACAGAACAGGTATGACAAAGACATAAACATATACAAAACCTACAGAGAAAGAGCCAAGGACGCACAAAGAAGATCGAACAAACAAGGCCTACAATGTGCCACCCTGAATAGCGCAAGGCACATAAGGAGACAGCAGAACTAACTAAACAAAAATTGCTTAAGTATTTTCCTAAAGACCACGATAGATGATTCCTCTCCAATATTCAGAGGAAGTTTGTTCCAAACGGCCAGAGCTGCTGCATAAAAGGCTCCTTTCTTAACCTGTGACAGCATGCAGGCTGGACTGTTCAGTTGAGTGGTGTTGTTCAATCTCAAACTGTGCATGCTAGTCTTAGAAAGCAATTCTTCCTTAAGATAGGCTCGGGCAGCACTTCTCAGGCCTTTATGAGTGATTACCATGAGATGAAAAAGAATTCTGTCTTTAATTGGAAGCCAGTGTAGGTATCTTCTAGCATCAGAGATATGATCCCTCTTCTTGCAGTCCAAAGCAAATCTGACTGCGTTATTTTGCACAACTTGTAATCGATTGATCTCTGTTTTTGGTAAGCCAATTAAGAGTCTACCACAGTAGTCAATTCTTGATTCCATCAGTGTTCGCGCTAGGATTTCTCAATTCTCTCTCTCTCTCTCTCTCTCTCTCTCTCTCTCTTGAGATAACTGGGCACACATGGCTCAGTAGCTTAATATATTATGATGCAGAGGAGACAAGGCTGCTAACTTGGACTTTCATATTCAGGTTATGACCCAAGTAGACCCCAAGAGTCTTAACATTAGTTTTAGCTTTAATCACACTCCAGTCGATCTAAGGCTGAGCATATTCCAGCTCCATCTTACGGGTTTTTGCTTCAGTCCCCACTATCATCAGTTCTGTTTTGCTGGTGTTAAGTGAGAGGCCATTGTTGCACATCCAGTATTGTATCAGGCCGTAGATTCTGTTGATGTTGGCTTCATCTTCTGCAAACTTGCCAGACCGGGGGATGACACATAGTGTGTCATCTGCGTAGTTAGTAAACTCAATTTTATTGTTTTCCCAAAAATTGAGGAAGGGGACGGTGAAGATGTTATAAAAAATCGGAGATTGTAAGCCCCCTGTAGCACTCCCTGTGATAGCTCGATGGGTCCAGCATCTGCCAAGATGCTGCTCACCCTACACTGGCATTAGCTTAGAAAGGATTTTACCCACTGCATAGCTGATGTAGAGAACCCCGCCACCTCTACCAACCTGGTGACCAGCAAGGCATGGTCAAACAGGTCGAAGGCGGCAGACAGGTCCAAACGCATCAGCATGACCGTTTGTCCATGGTTCATGTGTCGAAGTAGCCTAGATTCGAGGTCCAACAATGCTGTCTCTGTCCCGTGATCCTCTCGAAAACCGGACTGCAATCTTTTCAAGATATTATTGTGTCAAAGGGGGCTCAGTACTTGCAAGTAGGCCACACAGTCCAAAATCTTGAGGCGAAAAGGGGAGTTGGAGATGGAACGATAAGTCAAAGGATCCAGAGGACACGAGCATGTTTTCTTTAGTAAGAGGGTGATCCATGTGTTCTTAATACTCTTAGGGACAGAGCCAATCCGTAAGAGAAGTATTGACAAATCTACAAAGTATTGGAATCAATGCAGACGAGCATGCCTTAATGGCCAAGGCCGGACAGACATTCCCTTTCAGTTTTTCAATGATCACAGCCAATTCGGATTCACTTATAGGTTTGAAAGTGAATTGTTCTTCTAGTTTCCAAGTTCTACAGCTAGTAATCGTATTATCAAGATCTTCTACGGTAGTGTCCTTTTTGGATAAGACAATCAAATCCTTAATACCGTTTAATTTGGAGCCCATGGCATCCTGTATAAGATTGCACCAGTCAGTATCTCTAATAACTACCTCATTGCTATCGTGCTTAGCATTTTCTAGTTCCTGTAGTACTTTAAAGAGTTTCCTAGGTTGGGCATGAGCTTTAGATATGCAAGCATCCAAGTATGTTTTTTTGATGTGACGACAGCTGACTTAAAGCTTTTCACTGCAGTTTTACACATATCTTTTTCCGTCTCTGTAAGAGATTATTTCATTTGTAGAGTGTATTTTCTTTTTGTGCTTTTTAAGGCTTGCGGGTCTGTGGTAGACCATTGGTTATTCTCTCTTTGGAGGACTTTTTTATTACGCCATGACGCTAATGTATTCACAGCTTTCTGCAAAGTATCTTGGTATACCTCGACAATTTTGTCTGGAGAGTTGGAGTCATTTATATTCTGTTGCAAAGAATTGAGCCAAGGATCAAGGGTTTCAGATGTAATATTTTAGATGTTTCTACATCGTGTTAGAAATGGTTGGACCACGGACACGGACAGATGTTGGCTAGAGTAACATTGTAGCCTGCTATCTATCCAACGTATTCCCCTTCACATGCGTAGGGCTTTGCACAAATTGCTTGAATCCAAGGTCTGTAAGAGCTTCATTAAGAGATTTGGCCCGTACATTATTCTCATCTAGCAACCAGAGGTCAACGACCCATAGAAGTATAGGTTTAGAACTAGATTTTAAGAACGTGAGGAGTAAGTCACATAACTGATTAGTAAACTCGGGCATTGGGGTAGGTGGTCGGTAAACAAGAACTATATTCACTGTGCTCTCTGAGTCTAACCTGACTTTGATATGGAAGATGTCCATATTGGGGATATCAACTCTCCATACATCTAGGGAGTCTTTATGGATATTTGCAACCCCCCCCCCCCTCCTTGCCCCAGTGGGGGGAGGGCAGGCAGCTCTTGGTGGAGGACCCTGCTTTGTCTGCTAGCAACAGTTAAGGGGATTCTCCTGTGGGGGTCCTCGGGTATCTTCCTGACTCAGGTACTGCTAGTGATTCCCTCAAGCTCAACAGGCTCCCCAAGTGGCAGTCATGACGGAGGCCAGGGCTACTAACTCCCAGGATGTAGAGTGGGGCGGTTCACAGGCAGGGTACACACTTATCCTTAACAGAAAATAATAGAAATTCCCCACAGTATATTTGCATACCAAATACAATCTTTCTCTTTATATTGAGAAAAGGCAAAGAGAAACACAACACACTAACTGATAAATAAAACTTTCTAAAACATGTGGTCACAGATTTGGAAGTATGTATTCAGTTTTAAATAGGAGTTATTTTACGTCCAAACCTTTTCCTGACATCGAAATAACAGTAACAGGTACCTATCATGTACCAGGTAAAATGTTTTTCAGTTCATGTGGGCAAGTTTACAATAGACCAAAAAGGACCAATATTGTGAATAGGTTTTGGTGGGGGAGAGCTAGCTGAGTGTGAAAGGGCATGCAAGGAGTGGTGTCTGAAATTTGATTGGCGGGAGACCCTCAGGAGTTTGTGAAGATGAAGAAAAGGCTCAGACATGAAGAAAGAAATGAAGAAAATGCCAAACAGGTCCCTCAGGGCACGTAGAGCACCCTGTTCTGCGCCATGTGATTGGCAGTTTCCGTACACGGTTGCCTCTCTCGGGTTGTTCAGCGACCACCGTTGATACCAGTAACAGCCACTGGTGGGGATGGGATCGGCAGACCCTTGATAGGAGGATTATTCTTGATTTGGAGATTCTGGGGTGCAAGCCTAAGAGCTACAGGAGAAGAGAGGTGAGACGGCTACAGCAGGCAGTTGCATAGTATCTGGCCTTTGATGTATTGATTGATCGATTGATCGATTGATTGATTGATTGGTATCGTGCAATCGGACCAACCAAGTCCTATCAAGACACAGTTGGAAGTATAACAGAGATGGACACCATCACAAATTGTATGTCATCAAAATTACTCTCTCATCTTTGATCTATATTCTAGACCTTATTTAAACAAATACGTTTTCTATTTTTTTCAATATGACTTCAGCAAATCCATTTTTCTTAACTCCACAGTTTTGGCCTGAAATTGAAAATCTACAGTCTCCTCTAGACACACATTGCATGGGGGGTGGGGGATGGACAGCAGGTACTTGTCCTCTGATCTTAGGGACAGTGTCAGTTGATACTACTTTAATTTGTCTGCCATGTACCTAGGCGCTAAATTATTCAAACATTTAAATATTATGCCTCCGATTTTGAACTTGATCCGATCCTCTAATGCCCGCCAGTGAATGAACCGATGGGCAGATATTGGTGTACATTATTTAACCCAAAAAACAAATCTAACTGCGGTATTCTGAGCTTTTTGTAATCAGTGTATTTGTTTAGCAGGAGCACCTGTCAGTGGGCTATTACAAGAGTCGAGCTTGGAATTTACTAGGGCTCCTCCCACAGTGGCATCACATTTTTGGGAACATAGGGAAGAGGATGCCAAAGAAACAAAAGGTTGTACTTTAGCTGTGACCTGACCTTCGCAACCCAAATCACTTTGTCATATGCATCCCAAGTTCTTTACTCTAGATGCATATTTCAATTCTGTGCCCAGAAAAGACGGTGGTGGGGGGCCTCTGTTCTCACCTACTAAATGCTTTGGGCCGAACTGAATCACTTCTGTCTTATTTGGATTGAGTTGCAGCCAGTTAGTGGCCATCCATCCTCCTACTTCTTACAAACACCTACTAAGCCGTGTGAGAGAATCATCTACGTCATCTAGCCTGAGGAACACCTGAGTGTCGTCTGCATACGACTGAAGGTTGACCTTGTGGCTTTCTCAAGATATTCATCATGGGGCGTAGAAATAGACTGAACAGCAACAGTGAAAGAGAGGACCCTTCTGGGACTCCACACCATTGTGGAAGACTGTCCAAAAGTAAGCCCCCCAACTTCACTCGTTGCTGTCACCCTGATAGAAAAGAGGCAAACCATTTAAGGGTGCTTGCCGAGACGTTCCCTATCGTCTTTAGTCGTTCGATTAGGATATTGTGGTCCACTGTGTCAAAGGCCATAGAGAGGTCTAACATTACGAGTAGGGACAGTTCACCTTGGTCTCCCACTCATAGTCATTCGTCCCAGACCATGACCAATGCCATTTCGGTTCAAAATATTGGACGGAACCCATGATTGTAGTGGATCCAGAAGGCCCTCTCTTTCAACATGTACTCGGAACTGCATTGTGGCCATATTTTCCAATATTTTTCCATACCAGGGGAGACCTGCCACTGGGCTATAATTCGGAAGATTATCTCAGTCCAGATTTGTCTTTTTTAGTAGTGGAGAAATTATAGATAGTTTCATTTCCTCAGGAACCATACCCTGGCTGAATGACACATTTACAAACTTAGTCATCAAAGGAGTTATATGTAATGCTAAGTTCTTTGACACGCACGCGGGATGGGCACAACGTGTATCATATGTCGGTTTGAGCATTGTTAGTAGAGTCCCAATAGTCTCTTTTAACACTTTATTAAAATAGAATGGGTGATATTGGAGTTACTTCCTCCCTCCATCATGGTTCCTGTGTCTGGAAAGCTAAAAATGTCTCGTCCCTCGGTTTACCATTCCAGTGTGATGTTCTCTTGAATTGCCTTAATCTTGCCCAGAAAAAAAATGATTAAAAATATTAGCCCGTTCAACTGATGATTCTTTCCGAAGGAATGCCTTATTTGGATAAACAAAATGTGAAATTACCCAAAATAAATTCTCATGCCTGGTTTGCAGCTGCATCAATCTTCCCAGCTAAAAAGTCAGACCTTGCTCTGGAAATGGCGATATTAAGCTCTGTTAAAGCCACTCTAGCTTTTTCTGCAATTTCCGGTGTTCTAGATTTACACCATCTTCTCTCCAATACTCTATATGACTTTTTCAGAGATAATAGGTGCGTAGTAAACCAAGATTTAGAGACTTTCTTTGGTACTTTTGCTCTTAAGTGGGTGTGGAAGGTGTAAGTATTATCCATTACTGCTGCCCCTTGTTTAAAGAGGGCATCACAACCAGATATTGATTTAATAGAGGCCAATTCTCTTCTCAGCTCGTTACCAGAGATTTCTTCCAGTTCTTTCAACTCATGGGCTGGGGCCAAACATTTTACCTGGAATAGCTTTTTCCTGGGCCTATTCAGGTTCACTGAGAAAAGCCTAAGTTAGTGGTCTGCCCAAGAGATTGGTAGGTTATCCTTCACCAAGATTCCTTACCCTCTTACCAGTAAAAAATCTAGCCAATGGCCACGTTTGTGGGAGGCTCAGACTGTCACGGGTGAAAGATCGTGGACATTCATGATATCTTGGAGATGTTTTGTAACTGTCCCTGGTTGGTACTCCGGCCAAATATTAAAATCCCCCACACACTGAATGTCTTTGTATTTGCTTCCTATGTTGATCAGATATTGATCCAGTCCTTCCAGAAAGATTCTGGCAGGGCCTGGTGAAACACATTGTGTATAGGTGCTATATAAATAAACTAGCATAACATGTCATATCATATCATATCATATCATATCATATCATATCTTATCATATCATATCATATCATATCATATCATATCATATCTTATCATATCATATCATATCATATCATATCATATCATATCATATCTTATCATATCATATCATATAGGCAAGTCATATTCTTAAAGAGCTGTATGGTGAAGTTGACGAAATCAAATGCACAATCTCAGCAGCTTCGTCCCATTGTAAGGGCTCAAAATGAAGTCTATAGATTACAGCTAATTCTCCTCCTTTCTCATACGATCAATGTGTTGGATTGAGTGTCCCTCAGGTAAGATGCTGTGCAACATTGCATGTGATGCATCCCCAGCCCAAGGTTCTGTTAAAAACAGGTTATCCAATTAATGGTCTTCAATAAGGTCATTTATTTCTGTTGCATGGGGGCCACTGCTGTCCTAGGGTTTAGCAGTGCCGCATTAAGCGTGGTACCTCCTGTGGATCCTGGATATACCATTTGAGTTCTTTCTTCCTTTCAATCCCCAATCTACAAATTTCATTCAGCGCACAGAGTGTGATAGCTCCATTAAGGTTCCTCAGGTTATGCAACATTTTGCCATCGTAATTACCCCCCCCCCCCCGTTGCCGGGCACACTCTGATAACAAATACAATATCCAAGTACTTGCCTAAGGCAATTGTTATTTAATAGAATTCAAATCAGAGCTAGGACAGCCGCAAAGAGGTCTAAACAGGAGGCAGTCGGCTTGGCGAGGCACCAATTATGCTGGGGATATCAAAGAAAAGTTGAAGAATGCACCCTGAAGAGAAACCAGCCACGGGAGAGGGACTGTGGTGTCAAGTTCTGTGGTGGGGTTGCAGGACGTGACACAGCAGGGATTCTGGAGCTTACCAGATGGGAGCAGACAGAACCAGAGTGCTTGAGTGGGTTCCTGTGGTGAGGAGTCTCAGGTTAGTTCATCTTGGAGAGTCTTCAGGGTCCTGGAAGAGGAAAGGCGCTTCTAAGTGTACCGATGAATGAAAAAGCAGGAGCTCCAGTGAGACAAGGCCATCAAGCAGGATTTGTGATTCTATTGTCCCCACCAGATCCTGAGAAGGCGCCACTGCTGTGGGCTCCCCGTGCTCTTCCCTGTACAGGCATATCGGATTCTGAGAGACGTTAAAGAGTGCTGGTAGACCGCTTTGGTCCTTCCTTAAGAAGCAGACCTTACAGAGTGCAGGTTCGGAGATACGTTGGTGGACAAGGCGAGTGGGCAAGAGGGTCTGCTTATATCCCCCTCGGGAGCCAGTCCAGTGATTCGACACCGCACCCAATCACTCACCAAACATAATTCAAACAGAGGGGTGGTCAGCCAATGGCAGACCATCCCTCCAAGTATACTGGAAGGATCTATCACACAAAAGAATGGTATCACACGAAAATACCATATATAAAAAACCGATTGATTAAATGATTGTATTTTGGCTGTACCAAAAAAAAAACTTAACATTTTAACCATTCGGTTTTCATTATAGCAAACACGGTAAGTGGGGGTTGCGGCGGTGTCCCCCGCACCCTTGTTCGCTATAATGGGATTGGGGGTGGAATAGGTGTCTGTCGTGTCCTAAAAAAAGTTTTGGAGGAAAACAAAAAGAAATGGACCCTGCAGCGCCAGTTCCCATCCACGGAAGCGAAGGAAACTTGCGCTGCAGGGACTCGACGGCGCACAGCGAAGTGTGCCACCAATAGGTAGGTAAGTAGTTGGGAGACCAGCGTCTAGAAAGTCCATGTAGTAGTGGGGTGCTAATTTCGAATACATACATTTAGAATGCCAGATTGTCTTCTTCAGAATGGTCATATTCGATATAATCACGTACATCCCAAAAGAATTAATCCACACTGGCTCACACTACATCTGCATGCCCCAGTCAGAAGCTGTCACAGGCTGACTACAGCCCCCAGTCTTGGGACACACACCCAGTGGCCAAAGATGGCCACCTCCACGCACACACGCAAAGAGCAACAATGATAGTCATGTGACCCCTGGAGGCGTCAACTACAATCCCCCTCTTGATGAAGGAGGAGGAGTCAAAAAGAACTCAGCCAGGTCATTTTGATTTCACCCACTGGAACCATTTTAAATAAGTGAAAAAGTCATCACCAGCTGGGCAACATAACTAACCGAGAGATGACACTCTGTCCAGGAGAACAAGGGGTACCTTTGGGTACCCCTGTTTTAGGAGTCGTAAGTAGTATCAAGGAAGAATACCAAAAAACAGAGCCACACTTTACATCAAGCCTGGCTGTGAAAAACAAGCCATAATCCAAAAATGTCAGCACAAGGTGCTATGCTGGTGGCACCAGAGGTCCTCTCTCGCTATCTTTCACCTTTTTAAGTCGTGCTTAAGGTCCATGCCCCATGGGGTGAGCTCACACAAGGCTGTAATCTGTAGAGCAGGGATGGAGAAAGCTCAGCCACCGCCCGGCCGCACTCATACTTGCCTGGCGTAGAACTCCAGAATATGAGGTGCATAAAGGAGGGGACAGGAGGGGGGTCACAGAATACACATACACTATTTTGGCTTTGAAACAAATGTGGTTCCGGGATTGCATTATGTTTGAACTTTTATATTAAGATGTGTAAACAAAACTGCACCTTTTCATTACCTGAATGTATTGTGAATAATTGAAGAACATTGAGAGAACTATCAATGCACAACGTATACCCTTATCAGCATATGAGGGTCCTGCATCACAAACAAAGTCTCCCTGACCTTGCAACACCGAGGGCTCTGGCCACGTTACCCAGGGAAGGAGGGAACAAAGTTTTTTTTTGTAGTGAATATATATATATTATATATATATATATATATATATATATATATATATATATATATATATATATACATATAATGCTTAGGGATGGTTCTGTACTCAGCTGAGGCAATTTATCAGTGTTAGGTTGCCCTCTGTTGTCCAAATGGCAAAGTGCACCACTGCGTGCCCTTCCACTTCAACAACAGCTATCATTTTAACAAACAGAATGAGCACAGTTCTACGTGGTCACCTTCACCTTCCACTATCGCCAACATTCAGAATCATTTCAAGTAACTTCTTTCCACCCCCACTGATCTTCACAGAGGGCAGGCAGATTCCAGTGTCATGAACAGTTAATTACTGGTGCAAAGTTTCAGTCTCTAAAGAGCGAAACGCTGAAGGACAAATGCCTCATCATGAGCTAAAACTGAACTAGGTGCTGTAATTATGCTACTACGCAATCTTATGCCTTCACAGGGACTCTGCAATGGAACAACATTTATGTGTCTTCAAAGAAGCATTGGTGGAACTTAGATGATGTTCTTATGCGCACATACCACTCATTCCATCTGATACAAACATGCCTTTCAAATTCAAAAGCAGACAGATACCTATACGTTTAGTATTTTCAATGACCATTAATAAGTCACATGGACCTACGCCCCTTTCTGGCAGCGATCAGTGGTAATTCCGATATTTAAGAAAGGGGACAGAAGTGACACTAGGATTTACTGACCGTTATTGGCCTCATATGCAAGAACAGAGTATGTTATGCCCGGAACGGCTAGTGATTTAAATTTTTGTTGTTACGATGTTATATGCAATGGTTGTTTTAGGAGCTTTTGGTATTAATTAATTTCGTACGATTTATGGTGAGTGATGAAGCTGTTATTATCGCCTCTGCGTGTTTTTTAAATTGTAAACTAATAGCACAATAAATAAATAAAGCAGTGGGCTGAGGTACAGAGTATTGGGGAGCAGTTAAGGGGAAACTCCCTCTTTGCCCAGTCGGGGAAGGTTTATACAAGCTTTTTAAAGATCCACAGTCCGGGTGGCTTTGATTGTGATGGGCAGTGAGTTCCAATGGAGCGGCACGAGTTGGGAGAAAGAGCGGAAGCACAAGAAGGCACAGGCACATGGGACAGTGGGTTTGTTGTGCAGAGAAGGATTGGAGAAATTAGATGATGAACAAATAGAGCTACAATCACACAGGTACTGGAGAGAAAGACCATTGATAGCTTTGTAGACTAGAAGAAGGAACTTAAAAAGGTAGCAGGTTTGCATGAAGAGCCACCAACCACGGTGTCAATAGGTAGAAGTGGGTTTGCATCACAGGTCATGTTTGCCTCAGGGCGCTGCAAAGTGTGAATGTACACGCAGGATATTGATGGTCAAAGGGAGTTGTAAGTGAATAGGGGAAGTCAGGACTTGGGGTGGTTAAAGTCATCAGCATGACAATGGGGATGTTGGTGGGAAGTGATTCGGGTCAGGGAAGAAGGAGTGGAGAGGGCCTTGTTAGTGAAAGAGATCCAGAATAGTGGGACGTGTCGGTGGGAAGAGAAGGACACAGTGTCATGAAAGGTGACCGGGGGAGTGGTGAGAGCCTTATTGATAATGAGCTCCACTCCACCACCTTTCCATCAGGCCATGGAGAGTGGCAGAGCATAGCATGGTCAGTGCGGAGAGACGCCCTGTAGCACAGTCATCAGCGCAGATCCAGGTTTCTGTGATAGCGAGAAGGAAAAGTTGAGGGTGATGAGAGTCAAAGGCATCAGTGATGTAGGAAGGCTTGTTACAGAGGGGTTGTGCATTCCAGAGGCTAAGTGAAAGAGTCATACGGGGTGGGGGAGAGGAGCAGGTGTTGAGCGCCTGGACAGATGAGTTTAGATACAGGGAGAATGTGGGAGGAATGAGATAAGGAGGGACAGTAAGGAAGAACTTGGACCTAGCTGTGGCTAAAGGCTGTGCGAGAAAGGAAGGAGAAGAGATAGCATGAGGGAGAAGGTAGAGAAATAAAGATACTTGATAAGAGGTTAAAGTATTAGGAAAGAGAGGACAGCTGAGGAAGGGCGATGCCCAAAAGCAAGGGAGTGAGCGGCAAGGAAAGGGGGAACGTTTGGCTGGGAAGGAGTAGATAATGGTTTTGATTTGGGCTAAAATGGGGCTACACGTGAGCAAAAGATAGCAGGCTGAGGCAGCAGTTAGCAAGCCCTTCATTCTATGAGGTAAAAACAGCTCTGCAGTGAATGGAGAGTCGCTGGGTGAAAAGATCCCCATGTCCAAAGACAGGAATCTGGCAAAGGGGTGTTTTCCTAAAGAATGGTAGGCCTGCCTAGTGTGAGCAGGTCTCAGGCCTAGGCCCTTTTCACCTAAACAGGCCCAAACAGGGTATTGCCATTTGCTGCTTTTGGCCCTGGTCGGGACGCCCAGGGGGGGACCCAGGAACAAAGGTGGCAGCATGTAAGATGACCCTCTGGGAGACAATCCGGATGTGCGCGATGGCTTCCAGCCTTCCCTGAACGCTTGACCAGGAGCCTCTGGAACCACAGGATATGGCAAAAAAGAATGTAATGCGAAAGTCCTGCCGCATGGTGTCATCACATGACGCTCTAGGAGCCAATCAAACGGTCCAAATGACTTCCAACATTCGAACAAGATGGTGGCATACTCCTTAGTGCTGCCGGCACAGGAGAGCTTTATTTTTAAGCTGGACCATTGGATGTTGAATAGGACCCTTCTAAATGGCAGGATTTGGCTCAAATAAAAGCCTTTCAAATGAAATCCCAGGTGCATCATGTGGTCACATGACTCCCTTAGAGCAAATGAGCATTCTCCAGGTGGCTTCCCTCCTTCCCTGGGTAACGTGGCCAGAGCCCTCGGTGTTTCAAGGTCAGGGAGACTTTGTTTGTGATGCAGGACCCTCATATGCTGATAAGGGTATACGTTGGGCATTGATAGTTCTCTCAATGTTCTTCAATTATTCACAATACATTCAGGTAATGAAAAGGTGCAGTTTTGTTTACACATCTTAATATAAAAGTTCAAACATAATGCAATCCCGGAGCCACATTTGTTTCAAAGCCAAAATAGTGTATGTGTATTCTGTGACACCCCTCCTGTCCCCTCCTTTATGCACCTCATATTCCGGAGTTCTACGCCAGGCAAGTATGAGTGCGGCCGGGCGGTGGCTGAGCTTTCTCCATCCCTGCTCTACAGATTACAGCCTTGTGTGAGCTCACCCCATGGGGCATGGACCTTAAGCACGACTTAAAAAGGTGAAAGATAGCGAGAGAGGACCCCTGGTGCCACCAGCATAGCACCTTGTGCTGACATTTCTGGATTATGGCTTGTTTTTCACAGCCAGGCTTTATGTAAAGTGTGGCTCTGTTTTTTGGTATTCTTCCTTGATACTCCTTACGACTCCTAAAACAGGGGTACCCAAAGGTACCCCTTGTTCTCCTGGACAGAGTGTCATCTCTCGGTTAGTTATGTTGCCCAGCTGGTGATGACTTTTTCACTTATTTAAAATGGTTCCAGTGGGTGAAATCAAAATGACCTGGCTGAGTTCTTTTTGACTCCTCCTCCTTCATCAAGAGGGGGATTGTAGTTGACGCCTCCAGGGGTCACATGACTATCATTGTTGCTCTTTGCGTGTGTGCGTGGGACGTTATGGTTAAGTTGCCATACCAAAAATCTGTGCACTTCACTACAAAAAAATGTTCGCCCTCCCCTTTATGCTTCCCATTAAAAACTAACAACCCATGAAATTCGCCAGTTATGTCAGACTGAGCCACCTTGCTTGCCAACACCACTGTGCACTGCTAACACTAACACCCAGAACATGAAAGATGTCATCTCAATTGTCACTGATGACATCACTGATGGCATTACATGTTTAGCCCCTTTGTTTTTGTTCCCTGCCATATATAATTATGTACATTCCGTAAAAAAATCTTTGTTAAAGGGATGGTATACTTCACAGTGACAACAAACAACACTGCACATTCCCCCATAATGTTAAGCTTAGCAACCATAACCCACACCATCTACGTTCATTGCTAAGACTAAAACACAGGACATCAAACATGACATCACAAATATCATTGATGACATCACTGATGACATCACATTCTGCCTCTCTTTTTAATGTGAAGCATAAAGGGGAGGTCGGACATTTTTTTGTAGTGAAGTGCACAGGTTTTTGGTACAGCAACTTAACCATAACGTCCCCTCAACAAAGTTTTTTTTGTGGTGAATTTTACAGGTTTTTGGGAGGGCAACGTAATCATAATGTCCCTGTAACAAAGTTTTTTTAACTGAATGGCATACGTTTTTAATAGTGTAAATGCATCATAATAGTACTTTAAAAAATGTTGTACTGCACTTATCAGAGTTCTAATAGTAACACATAAGCATAGTACTGTAAAGGAATATTTGAAGTAACTAACGACCTTCCAAAGAAATGTACATTATCCTATGCTGGCGCACCGCATGGGGGCGTGTTCGAAAAATCATACACACTTCACAATGACAAGTGTAACTGGTTGATAGTGGGAAAGTACATTGTGTGTCCTGGTTGGAAGTTGTAATCCCAAATTCTCTGGCGCAGAATTCCACAATGCAAGTGTTGAACACAATGCAAGCACGAGTGCATACCGACGTATCTTGATCATTAAACCCGTTTCCCTCCAAAGAGTGCGGAATGTATGCCATTAGCAATGGAGATTTTGCAGCAGTAATGCGTTGTATCACAAAAGAGGATTTTTTCTCTTCAGCGGGAATGCCTCCGGCGTTCCCGGCTGAAGAAGAGAAATCCTTTCTCAAGATGTCCACCATAGAAAGGTAAAACGGGTGTAGGATAGAAAGCCTTCTTCGCTTTCCATTGCAGTCTGCAGAAAGCAAAAATGAAACGGTGTGCCCGTAATGGGAACACCACATTTGTGTTCCTTGACAAAATTGTGGTTATGAGCAAGATCTTTAGCACAAAGACAGTGTCTGGTGGACATGGCAACCTGAATGCCATGTTTTGTCCCTTCCAGTAAAGACCAGTAGCCACATCCCCGACATTGTGGCCATTAACCATACATAGAGGCTTCGCCTCAGAGACGGAAGTTGTACCATTGAACTGTTATGTACATGATGACACGTGTTAAAAATGAGAACACAAGACATGCACAACACAAAGCTTTTCGGTCGTGTCAATGACCTTTACATACATGTGTTGTACATGTTGTAATTTTTTTTCTATAAAAAGGAGTGCAAAAAACGCAAAGGAGTATTGTACTTAAGTTAGCATAAAATCCCAAAGAAACTATGTAATGTGAAGCATAATGACGTCAGAAATACTGGCAGCAACACCATTACCACTCACCTTTCCACATATAATTTCGTAAGTGGAACAAGTCGAAACGTGTGAAGATATGTGTAGTTGGAAGGTGTAACCATGTATTATTTCACAAACATTTCTGGCAATAGAGCATCTGCGTGACAGAAATTGGCCTGATGGTGACAGAAAATGGATGGACGGCACTAAAGCATATGAGATGGGCCTGACGCTCCCGCACCCAATGCAAGTGGTACGCAGTACCTTTCTGAATAAGGGTCCTTGGCTGCGTAAACAAATTAGTCCATCTGGATGTACGTGTCGTGAAGTAGCAACTGTAAAAGAACACATTACGTCCTGCAACGTAGCATACTACATTGAAAAGGCAAAGAGTACATTTGTAAAGAAAACACAAACATATAAGAATTAGTACATACGTTTTATTTTACAATAAACTGAGCGAAAGCATCGCCCTATGTAATTAGTAAAGTTTTTTGGTTTCACATTGACCTGTGCGAAATGATTGCCCTATTGACATTTCCATAGAAGTGGAAAGGTTGTCTCTTTGGGTGACAATCAAAATTTGAAAGGCCACGTTGTTTTTTCAGACACAGAAAGTAAGCAGTGCTGCCAAAGTGGTCGTTTTCCTCCCACATTGATGTGCAACCGTTCTGATCTACACCAGCGAAAAGGATGGAATGTTACTTCTTATGACGACAGAAGTGTACGGACACAGCGGGCCAACACAATCATCCCAGTGAATTATGACGCTCAGACAACCAGAAATAAACAATTGGAGTTGACGGTTGCAAAAGCCGTCACTCGGAAGCTGTAATCCATGACAATGACAATAGGGAAGGAAATATATTGTTGCATTGATCGTTTGCAGCAGCTCCCATCTGGTGATATGCAGCCACTTGGCATTCACTGCAGTCCGGAGCCATGGCATGAATATAGATGTCATTATCACTGCTGTCTTGTAGAATAATGTATGCTCATCTGGTATGTCATTATAGGCTTCTATTGACTTTGATGAGAAATAGTTCTCCCTCTTCAGCCGGCAGAGGTTGTGCGACCTCTTCTTCCCCTGGTGTTTATCCATCTCTTCAAATTCAACAATATTGAGAATGCTTTGAGTAATCACTAATGACCGAACATGTATGACCACAAGGGAGCATATTCCTCACCAATCTTCGGGCAGCCGAATAGAATCCCTGGATCTACTGGCCCAATATCGATCCATCAGCATAGCAGTTTCTCCATTCATTCCGGGCACTTCGAGCAGGTGTTGGCATTCTTTATTTTCACCTTCCAGGACTAGGCCTTCATTCTTGAAGTATGTTGTCACATTTCTTATTGGTATTATTGACACTGGTCCTGCTTCATTGTCCACCCATGTTAGTAGCTTAGAGTACTTGGCCCATGACTCTAAACACCTCTCATTCACTATTTGCACTATGCTTACTGGTTCCTTCTTCAATAAGCGTGCGGCACAAGATAATGTGCCTTCTTCCCATCCTGTGCTGGTAGCCACTCGTCCATACACCAATAGCTGAGGTCTCTCCCAGCATCCTGGTACTCCAGATCTTCTTTCCACTATGTCTGAACATGCCATCCTCCTCATTTGAACAACCTTATTCGTTCTCCAATCTGGGATGGATACATACATTTTTTTGTTTGTCCAATCAATCAGTTTCTCCATCCTTTGCGTTCTCACATAGGTATCTTCATATGGAAATACTGCCCTTGATCGCCATCGGAGGGTTACCCATTTTCCTTCGAATTGTCCTTTGGTTGTGCCCGCTGCTATATGGCTGAGGCACTTGACATCCTGGGCAGAAATCTCTTTTGCAATGAATGTTCTGGCTGTTTCCATGGCGTAGAGGATGAGAGAACCCACCTAGCAGCTTTCATCTGATGTTCTCTCACCCACCTCCTCATGTGATGATACCATAGGTGCTGGTACTCTTTAAGTGAGCCAAATTATCAGGATATGTATTTATGCCTTCATGATCTTCTCCAACATCTATTTTAAGTCAAACAATTTGTTTAGTAAAATTAGGGATGATGCTGCTCGTGTTTGTGTTAGGGATCATAAAGGATGTTTCATTGCCCCCCACGGTGTCTGCATTTCTAATCATTATGTGTCTACATTCCATAACAATAAAGAAGAAAATACAACAACAAAACAACAAAATGAAATCACAATGACCATTCCTGAAATACTCATCAACTTTCTCGATGGTAGTGAGTCTCTCATATTTTGGAACCTTCCCATTGTGTTTAATTCAATATGAACTTGTATTATCCTCTGTAATTCATAAATGTATATCAAGAACTGCAAAATAATTGCCACAATGATTCTGAAAATAATGTGAGTGTTTTTAGGATTGCCAACAAATTTCATCTTATCAGATCTGGAGTATGTAGGTGAAAACAGCATACAAGAATGTGTGTAATGTTATTATGATGGGTAGAATAGAAGACGCAGTGTATTCCTTGTTCTTTGGCTTCCGGCATCAACATATTGTTCCTTGTTACTATCTAAAAAGTTCCCGGATATCTGCAAGTTCATTAATTCCTTATTAGATTTAAGAAAAGACGATCTTTATTTCAGGGGTGTTTTTATTATTCCATAAACTCTTTTTCTTTGCCCTTGGTTGCTGATCTTGCACAGAACGTCTTCTCTTGCTTCGTTGTCAGTAGATGCTGGAGGGGTCGGGGTTCCTCTCTTGAATGGCTTGATGTTGTGCAGATGCATCTAGACTCAGCTTCCTTGTAGCTTAACAGCTGTGGGAGTAACTACTTCCACCTCATGAGGTCCGTCGAAACATTCTTTATTGCAAGTGCAAACACATTTTCGCATCAGCCTAGCCCCCTGGATATAGGCTGGTTTGTCTTAATAGGCTGCCTGGATCAGTTGGCTGGCTTTCCTCTTCAACGTCTTTGACCTCTACCTCCGGTTCTTGATTTGTTGAGAAATAAAAGAGACACTAGCGGTCATGGTTGCCAAATAATCATGTATCTCATTACCTAATATCTTGGCTACACTGTGGGCATCAGTTTTTACCCTAGTTGGAGGCGCAAGGAGATTTCTCATTCGGCGTCCTGTCACCAACTCATGAGGTGTTAGGTGGTGATCTGAGCCAGGCTGATTTTGCAGCGCATATGGCACAAGGGCTATGCAATGTAACTACTGCTTCTTCAAAATTATCTTAATGTTTGATATCCTCTCCTTAAGGAGTGCTTTTAATCTCTCATTAATTCCACTCACCTGTGGGTGATAGGCAGAAGAGAACTTGTTTTTTATACCTAATAATATAGTTACTTGCTACAAAATGCAGTCCATTCTCAGACAGAAGCACTTTGCACACACCCATCTTGGGAACACCTCACGCACAAGGAACTTGGCAGCACATGTGGCATTGGGGTGCGTACATGGACCTGCCTCAATCCATCTAGAAAAGGGGCATTCCACTACCAGCATGTACCTATAACCATTACATGTCTGCAGCATATCCACATCATCTATATGGAGATGCTGATATGGGCCATTGGGTCTAGGAATTGCTACTTTCACTGCTCACAAAGTGTGTCCTGCAGTACATTTCTGGCACAAGATGCAATTCACAATAAACTGTGCCTCATGTTCTAACAAATTTGGTGAAAACCAATCTTCTGCAATTGTAGCATCAAGAAACTCGAGTCATATGTGCATGGTTGTGAAGCTTCTCCAGCGCTACCCAATAATGCTACAGGCGTCACTGGCTTTCCAGTGCTATACTGCCTCCAGATTGCATAAGCAGGGGATTAAGAACACTCTCGTTTTCTACATAAATCTTGTTCATCCTATGAGGCTCGGCCTTGTATTTCAATTAACTGAACCAACATGCATCATCCTGTCATTAACACTTCTTAGTTCAAAATTATCAAAGACATTTTGGAAAAATATGCTGCCTTTTTGCCTTATTCATCTGCGGCGTCATTTCTGCACAAAATTATATCTATTCTTTAGTATAAGCTGTGCATTTCACAAATGCAATAGTCAACAGGAGCCATGACGCCTCAAATAGATTATCCAATAGTGCTGCATGTGCACTGACGTGCCACCTGTGCGGAGGACGCCCCCTCCTTTACCAGCTTGACAAACCTGTGTGTATAGTTGATGTCACATAGGCGGAGTCAGAGTACACCGTCACTTCCTCATCATCATATCTTTGGAGTGCAGCGGTAAGCACCACTAATTCTACAGCCTGTGCTGAGCAATGCAAAAGCAATCTCGCGCTTGTGACTACTTCAAATACATCCTCATGGTTCAGCTTTACTACTGCTGATTCAATATGCCTTTCGCCAGTAGTTTGGTCAATTTTTGAAGAACCATCAATAAAGAGAACTGTCCCCCCTCCGAGAGCATTTAGCCTAACACAGGGAATGTCATCATAAAATTCAGTATACGTTGTGCAGTCATTCTATTATTGTTCATTTATTGTTCTCTTGTTAGGTGCGTATACAGGAAGCAAATACTGTTTCAGAGTGCCCAGAGGCCAACAGGGAGGGGACAGGGGATGATAGGCAATGTAATTACAACAATGCTAAATAATTAAATACAACAGAATAAGAAGAGACAAAGGGGGGGAAGACAACCCTATTATGCCTTGTGGTTGTTCAGAACGTGAAAGTGCAGAGGGGAGACGGGTATGGGATAGGTGCTGTTGTGCTCATGGATAGAAGCAGGTGAAGTGCAATGAGAAAGGGTAAGTGCCACCTCCCGTGGTGGACGGAGAGCCAAGGAAAGTGCAGTGGATATTTAGCAGCTGGGATGATAAGATGTGGGAGGTCAGGGCACCAAGGATGCATAAGGGCCCTGCACACCGGTCAAGTTACTGTGTGATTAGCTGGGGAGGGAGGGAGGGAAGGAAGAGGGAAAGAGGAAGACCTTGAGGGAGGGGGGGCTGTTCCAAAGAATGGAGCCTGCTGAAGAGATCAATTGACCACCTGCTCTCTGTTTAGCAAACCACTTCACACACAAGGTGTTCGTGTCAGAGGAACACAGGTGTCTAGAGGGGAAGTATTGGGTCAGAAAGAGTTGCAGATAGAGTGCATTCCTACATTGTATCTCTGGAATGGAGCACACTATTCCTTTGTCAGTAAGAGATATTGGCAGGTTAAGTTTTGTCATCAAGTCACATCCTAATATGTTAACGGGTGCCTGCCGAGGATATAATAATGGCGTCAACATGTTGTGTTCTCCTATAGAGATTGGTAATTCATCATTAAAAGCAACTAAACTCATCGCCCCAGAAAATCCCTGCGCATTGCCTGACATTGTGTATTTTCCCTCACGGACGCAGGAATGAGTTGCTCCAGTGTCAACGAGGAATGAAAATGTCTTGCCTCCTATCATTACCTTGACCCTTGGTTCCACTTGGGGTCTGGTGTCACTGATAGTACTGAACGCATCAGGTCTATCTGTGGGCTGTCCTGTTGTGGATATGAATTCATCCCTGTACCGTTGAAAGGATTTCCTCCTACCACGGTCACACTCCCTAGTTTAGGTGCATATTTTTGCTTCATTCCTACATTCATGTTCCACTGTGGTACCATGGCCTGTTGTGTCTGTGGTTGCTGGGTCTGTATCTGCTGTTGTGTTTGCATGGGCACTTTGTGTGGTTTCCCCTCTGGCAATTGCATTAGTAATGAAGCTTGCTGTGTTTGCTGTGGTTGCAGCGAATGTGCCTGATTCTGCCTGTGATCTTGGGCATAATACTACTGTGGTACTGTATTGTATTGTGGAACGTAGCCCATCCTACCGCTTGGAGCATGCCAATTGTGCTGCATGCCTCCACTACTTCTACATGTTCTGGATATATGTCCCATCCTCCCACAATTCCAGCATTGATGCAGCTGTCCACCATTAAATCCTCCTGCTCCCTGAGGGTTCTGAAATCCACCTCGTCCTCCACCCCTGGGTCCATTCCCTCTTCTTCTTGACCAAAGATTTTACCCACTCTGACCCATGGGGTATACAACATTACTTTGCTTCACTAGTTGCATCTATTGTGTCACCACATATTCATTACTCGTCAATACCGCTCCTTCCATCGCTAGTGTTTACAATTTTTCTGAACTAACTTTGCTTCCTCCTGCTTTCTATTCTCAGCTTTCTTCTTATTCTTCTCTTGTTACTATTGTCAATGGTGCACAATAGTCAATTGTATTTCTGGCCATGGCTTTGCTTCCATCCCTACCTGTTTCTTCATCTGCCTTTGCACTGGCTCAGGCAGTCCCTGACATAAAGTGTCATAAAACAATGCCACTGTTTTATTCCACGGTTCTCTCGTCTCAAGAAGCCATCTCTCTTGAATATCTGGAATAAAGGCAACAGGCTCTTCATCCCCGCCCATCTTCCTAGTCAAGATCAAACCCATATCTGATGTATCTGGATATTGCACTCTGTGCGCTCGCCATACATATGCTCTGCAGTTATTAAATGGCGCTCCATTGTGTGTCAAGTTTTGTGCAGCCACACCCACATACCCTGCTCGCTTCCAAATGTCATCAGCCCTCTCGACTAGGATGGCTGCTAGCAGGTCTTTTATGTCGCCTATAGCTATCGTCATTCCTGATGTCCTTTTTTCTAAAACATAAATCAATTTTCCTGCATCTAAAGTCAAACTAGGTAATATGCATTTCAAATTATCCTTATCCATTTGTGGCCACATTATATATTGTGGTCGCCATCCCCCTTCTCTAATAATGGGAATTGTGAAAACCCTGATCCATAATCATACCCAACTATACTTTGTGTTTTCCAGGTGTGGCTAGTCTCGTCCATTTGTCTTCGTCTTGATAGTGAGCTTAATCTGCTTACATAAGGTAGGGATACAACCCCTGCACTTTTCAACCATGCTTGTGGTCGCTCAGTGTATGGTGTTGGTTCTAGTGTTTTCTCTTTAGGTTCCTCTAGGTCTGACCATTTTACCTCTTTCTCTACACCCGAATCTTTCAAGAAATCACCTATGCCCTCTCTTCACTCTTTCTCATTTTCTTTGTCTAACATTATTATGCCTCAGCTTGTATAACTTTCATCCATTTCGCCATCATCAAGAGCAAGTCTACTTAAAGAGAGTGCTCTATGCTCATCTCTTTATGCATCATCTGACTTTCCTCTTGTTTCCCTCGATAAAGATCCTTCAACATTTTCTTGGTTATTATTTCCATCTTTATCTCTCATTTGCCTCCATAAATCCCCAATCCTCTTCCCTATGTTTTCTGCTTCATACAGGTCAGCCCATGCCTGTATTCTTGGTATCCCTTGCACTCCCTGCAGGGCTGTAGTGACACTCTCTCTTCCTCAAATCATGCCTGTGCTTCAATCAGCACTGTACTTCCATTAAATAGTTAACCTATCCCATCATCTTTTAGTCCCCTGCTTCTGTTCAACTCATCTTCCCTTCTTCTCATCTCTCTTTTCTCATTTTCCTCTTGCCTTTTTTGCAAACTGCCTACATGCAATCTCTGGATTTCTCTTCTCTTCTCTTCTCTTCTCTTCTCTTCTCTTCTCTTCTCTTCTCTTCTCTTCTCTTCTCTTCTCTTCTCTTCTCTTCTCTTCTCTTCTCTTCCCTCTTTTATTTCTTTCCTTGCCTCTTTCTCAGTACCTGTGCTCTTGTTTTCAGAAGGGGAAAGAAGAGTTTTTTCAGGAGTGAAAAGAGGAGCGGAAGGCCTTATATCCTCCTCCTCATGCTGATTAAGCAGCCACTCCCTCTCAGGCAGATCTTATTTCTCATTCTGATACATTTTCCAAAACTCTAATACAGCCAATCTTTTCTGCAACTTCTTCCCCTGTAACATGCAAATATGTTGTCATGTGACGCAATACTGTTTTTGACAAGGAACACTCCTGAAGCCCCGGCATGAGAGTTTTATTAGTTGTGCCTCTGTCCCACGTTGCGTGATACTGTCTTATCTTGGCAGTGTCCTGCATGGGTGTTAAAGAGGAGTGTCCCCCATGATAAAAAGTCATTCTAGACTGTCAGTACTTACCAGATCTTTTATTTTTTCATTTATTTGATCATATATACCACACTGATTAATTTGAGAATGCACCTTCAATCAACACTTATTACCCAAAAACAATGTTTTAACCACTTTAAAAATCTTTGCAATGATGTTCTTACTTTTCCTTCATTTACACTTTCTATCAATTTTAACCTTTTCATTTTTTATTATTGATGCCTTAAGAATCTCTTCTTTGTTTATTTCTTATTCTCCTTTGATTTTTACTCTCCTGATTGATGTCAATCTCTTGATTTAAAAATCTAATGATCACCTTAATTTTTTTACTATCGTTTTATATCTCCTAATCTAGACACAATAAAAGGTTTATACTGACATATTATTGACCCCATACACATGTGCACTTTAAAATGTTTTCCATACGCCTTCCTTTTACTATGTTTCGTAAATGTATCTCATCTCACTTTTTACCCCATGTTGGAGTCTGATACACACTTTTCTTTTAGGCCTTGACTCAGGAATTCTTAAATAATACCCCTATTTTGAGTGTTAATGAATACCCTTCCGCCCCTCTTTGAACCAGGAATTGGGGTATCTATTTCTCTTCTTTCTAATCCCCAAAAATCCTGCTAATTCTATACATGTATTTACAATACAGTCCCTCCCCCTATTTTTACCACCTTCGATGTTCTACTTACATCCGTGACTCAGCTCTAGTCCCTCGGCATCGACTCTTCCCCAATCGACCAGTTCGCCTTCAGTCCGTGGACTGGACAGGAATTTCTTCAAAGGGGCACCTGCCGACCGATTCTTCTCACAAGTTTGCATTTGCATGTCGATCTCCAAAGGAAGCTCCACGGTCTTCTGACTAAGAGTGGAATCAATCGAGAATCTGAGAGGCTATATCTGGGCAAAGGTCAAGCAGGCCAGAACCCTCCTCACTGATACGAATATGTGATCCAGCACCTTGAAGCGTGTCATGTGCTAGAAAGAATACCAATAATGATCTCAGACCCAAACAACCGGAAAGACTCAAGGAATATGGCAAAGTACTACTTTATTATCAACATACAAATAAAGTAGGGCAATCTGGCAAACAACAAACTTTAGTCCACGTAGTTCACGCATTCACACCCAAATGCGATTATCCAAAGGTTTTACACCTCAAAATACATCATCTACGAAATCATCCTATGTGGCAAACTGTAAAACATTTTGAAGCGAAGGATTAGTTAGGAGAACATATGTACCCACAGTAGGTGTAAGTGTTAATAACGTCATTGTGTGCCGCTTATCTGTTTGGCATGCTTCAAACCACCTCTAAATACGTATGATACTGATTATAGTGGAAAAATGGCAGCGGGTTGGTCTTTGCAACATTGTATAGTATGTTGCTACATAGACCCCGTGATTGGTTGCCAAGCTTTCCCAACCTTGGAGTTTCAGCTCGTTAGCAGCACGTAAGCAAAACGAAACTCAGGTGTTGCAAGCAACGTCAGACTATTCCCCACTTTCCCAATTAGTCCAGCATCTCTCATCGGTCCGACCGCAAGCCAAGGCTTCTCCGTTGTAGTTGACCTCGAAGCCTGTTCTATGTTCTGGGACATTCAAGGGAGTGAAGGCACACCATTATCTTTGTTTGGGCTTAATGAATAGCTCTTGTTTTTTACTTCTGAATCATGCGTGAGGAGACCACAAATGTGCTATCACGTCCTTCTATTTGCTGCTATTTGATTCACTTGAGCTGGGTGTCATTATCCTTTTTGGCCTCTTGGGACTTGCTCAATCCAGCATAGTTTTTCCACATCTTTAATCATCCAATACTTGGATCATGGGGGTGTTTTCTTCTTTGCTTAATCTAAGAGAAATATGTTTTACGTACATGGCTTATCCTGTTTACTTCCTTTGTGCCTTGCAATTATTCCTTGGAGTTGCATCCTTGATCCCAAGCCAATAGACTCCTCTTGATTCCTCCCGCAAAGCTGTTTTGTCAGCATCTCCTGACTCTGCAGCCCTGGTCTGTCTATGGAGCAAGTTCTATATGTCTCATCTACCTTGTGTTTCTGCGTATATACACTTAGTAGTCAGCAGGTTACTTTATCTGCTCTGTATATATGATTTATTCATATTCATGTATATGCCTCTCTTGTTACTTCAGTTCCATCGTTATTCTTTGAGTATTGCATATCGTTTCAGTGCATCTGAGTAACTTTACCAGATTTCACGTATAGCTCTGATGGCCAATGGTGCGTGCAGACCTCCTTCCACCCTCTCAGTGTAAAGATACATTCGATATCATCTCTCATACAGTCGATGCAGTTTTGGGATGAAACCTGGTGTCCCACATACGACTCTTCACCTGCCGTTCCAAAAGGATGGAGGTGGCGGGAGCTAGGGATGGCATGTCCACCTGCTCCTCTGCACCGTTCCGAACTCAGCTGCCGCATTTTCGGCACCAGTGTGAGCTCATGTGGGATGAGCAATGGGCATGGGCCTTCTGTGTCCCGTCACCAGCTCGTGTGGAGTCTGGTGATGGTCAGAGCCTGGCTGATTACGGAATGCAAATAAGTCTAAGCAAAGGCAGTGCAACCGCTTCATGAGCTTTTGTTAAATCACAATGTTTCCTTTCAAAGTATGCCAATGACACACAATTGGTCTTCAGAATCCATGGTGAGGTCAAGTAAGCGCTGCAAAGCATTTTTCTTTTCTTTTTTCGGCACCACTGAATCAGGGTTGAGGGAGAAATGACTTGGTAAAATGGACACCCTTTGTTTCCACTGAATAACAACGTACACACTGCGACTCTCGCTTGTAACAAACTATATCTATCAGGAAATCTAAATTGAATCCCCGGATAAAGACAAGACTCTTGGAGACGATATTGAGGACAAGAAACCATGTCTATAAACAGGTCAACCAGGATACTCCTCCGACAGATTAAACCTTTTCTGACATATGGTCATTATGGAATGATTGTTCATGCATCATTGATGCTAGAATTGACTATTGCAATTCTCGATTTCCTGGGACCCCTAAATATTTGTCAATTCAGCTACAGATGCTTATCAATTCCACAGCAAGGATTGTAACCAACACCCCTCACATTAACCGTATATCTTGAGTCTTACATAGGTTTCATTTCCTGCCATTTATTGCAAGAGCCAAATTGAAGGCATTGACTATAGTACGCAAGACCATCTACAGCATGACCTTGCATGGCCTCAAACCTCGACTTCCACCTTATATTCCAAACAAGCATTTAAGATCATCCAAGACATCGCTTATTGAAATCCCTCGGTTTGGTCTTTCTCAAGCCACGGGAAGTTCTCTTTCTCTTCAGGCTGGTCTACTGTGGAATACATTTCCAGTTGATGTACAGCTTACCTAAAGTCTTCTTACTTTTAGACGAAAGATAATAACTTTGCTTCTTTAGCGCTGATTTTCTTTTCTCCACTAAATCGGTTCTGTCCTTGGCCACTTCTATTGCCATCCCCCTGAAATGTATAATTCGGAAGAGTTTGGTGTATGGAAAGGCATGAGACATTATGGGGGGTACTGAGCACTCCACAAATGCACCTGTGTGGATCGTTGAGGCTCCAGCGCAGGCACACCAACAATTGCAGGCGCCATTAACTGACGCTCCCACCAGCTGGAAACACCTGTTCCAGACCTGTAATGCAAATATGAAAAAGCATACAAAAAAGATCCAGGACATTGCGCTCTTTTAGTTTGAAAAAAGTGTTTTTTATTATCATCCAATCTTAATCATCCAATATTGGAGTTTGCCCTTGTAACGATAACCCGTGTTTCGGCCCTTGCTGGCCTTTCTCAAATCAGGGCTAGTATGGTCATACTGATAACAACATAAAATGAAAAAAGTGAAAAAATGCAAAATAATTTTGAAAAAAGGAGAAGACCCAGTTATTAGGATGCCAAATCATCAGAGCAATTAAAACAGAATCATATATTGCAACATACAATATTACAAGGAACATTTGGCATCATTGTAATTGAAATGTAATAAACAGCAAATCGTAGACTTGAAAATTGGGGAAAGGGCGGGACGAGAAACAAAGGGGAGACAAACAAACATAGAGAGACAAGAAACAGATATTGAATTAGTCACGGTTAGTTCATGATGGGTTCTCCTTGGTTTACCGTCAATCCAGTGACCTGCAAAGATATAGCACATTTGTGGAAGTAAGGGGCTATTCCTGTCCCCAGCCTGCATTTGGTTATAACTATTTATGCCGGAATCAAATGCTGAAAGAGTCGCCCAAAAGACCAGCTGTAAATATAAGCCGACTTTTGTTTTGAAACTGTTCCAGACCTGGTATTTTGGATTCAGATCCTTAGCCATAGTGGACACTGGGCCACTGTCTTCACCAGACCTTTCACATGGTTGAAGACCCTCAGAAGCTTTCTACAGCCACACCGCTTGTCGGTCCACGATACCAATACGGACAGTGTTTCATCCCTTCCCCTCCATCCTGAAGAAGGCCATCCTAGCCACCTACGTCCAGCCCTCGTACTCCGTGGCCGAAACACTACAGTGTCGATCCATGACACAACTCCACCTCATACTTACTTGTACACACCTCTTGTGTTTTTCTTTATGACAATACCCATGGACCAAATGAGGTCCTGGGCTGCATTCACTCTTGTGTTGTGGACACATGTTGATTGTGTATCCAAGAGATTTTGCACCACCAAAAGGCTAACACCCTCCACGCTCTTGAGGGTGGTACCCAACGGTACTCCTACACACCAAATGTATAACTTATCGTCTATCTGTTATTATGCAAATAAGTGATATATTGTATGTGTCATTACCACGATTCAGAGATTAAATCAATACTTCCTGAATCTCAAAAAGTGTGGGTCTCCTATCCTGATTCTTTGTTTAAATATACATTCACCCTCCTGGGCATATCAGGACCTAGCCAGGCGCCCTGTACTATTACCTGGGCATTCAATGCCGCCATATCCGAGGAATAAGGCCCATAAACGTAAGCACCAAGTCACCCAGTTTACCAGCACCAAATAGAAATAGGAGGCCTGAGTAATGGAACAGAGGTTTGAAGCCGAGAACTCGGCGTCCATCTTGGGTGATTGGTACCCAGGCTACACGGAAACTATTGTAACCCTTTGCCTAACTGCCCTTCCCACCTACCCTCCAATGAGAGACAACCCTCGGAGGAGGACCTGCTACGTGATCTCCATAGCCCGAATAGGCAGTAGGCTGTAATAGCGCAGGGGATTTTGAGATGCACTGTGTTGGCAGCAGGTTTAAGTCCAAGCCTCTACTTACTTTGCTTGGTGTGATATAGGGAAAGATGGCTGCCAAAATGATGTATATTGTTGGCTACCCATTGACCGCTGAAGTCTCCTAACACCAACTATAAGCTTTGAAGTGTCCTCATCTTGCACTGCATCAATGGAGAGACTGCTCGCTGTGGAAGGACCCACAACTCAACCTGGACTATAATAATTATGTTTAGTCTCCAGCTCGGCTAGGACGTAGACATTTGGGATATATGCTCGCAGCGCTTTATAAAACACCCAAACATGATGTTTCATTGCAATTGTTCTGATAAAAGTACTTAATTAAATTTGCAAAGGTGGAAATGACCTTCGCGACAGAGAACAGGTGTGTCTCATCTTCTACAGAGACCAAGAAAAAAATGGCAGAGAGCCAAGCCCACAAACCCACCTGAATTTACAAAAAATAGGCTCAGAAAAGCAAACAAAAACACTCGTGTAACCTGGGGCAGAGGGACTCCTTATACATGTGTCACAGTATGACAGCACTAGCAACAGGAATGTTTCAGGGGAACCTGAGGTGTCGGTTTCCTACGTGCCACGTTACAGAAAGCAAATATTCTGAGTTTGAAGAGATGCGCACATTGTCATGTGACGATATTTAATGTTATATTTGTTCCATCTTGCGCCAGACGTGCCGCCAAGCGTATATGGCTTCAGTTCTAATGTACTTCCGGGTAGTTTAAACTTGAAGAAAGCACAGGTATTTATGATTCTATCTAGCCCTTTAGAGAAGTGGCATAAATTGGACCAGAACTTTGCACAAAGGTGGGTACGCTTTCCTGGGGCCTCGTAGATCACTCAAACTGTAAAAATAGTTTCTATTTCAGAGGAAACGCGTTCTCTCCAGATCTCAAGGGTTGTGAGCTAGGCTCAGGGTGCTGGCAGTGAGCGACCACCCCTTAGCAGTCCGCGGTGGTCTCGCGGTCACGCAGCCCGAGATGGCTATCATCTCTTGGAGAGACATGAGATGGGCTCAACATTAATAGAGCCTCGGGAAGTGCACATTAGACAAGGCCGCCACGTGCCAAGCCCTAGGCAAGGCCGCCACGTGCCAAGCCCGACGCGCGCTGCCGGCCTCTCTGCAAAGTATTATTCTTGGCTCCTGGTGTCCTCTTGTAGTTAGTAGAGAGGCAAAAGTCAGAGAAGCTTTGGAAGTTAAGTACAGAATGTGCCTCAAACTTATATATCACATCACACATGCCACAGCGCCACCCAGCGGCAATCACTGGCACTGCAACTCCAGTTCACAGTCACGCATGGTAATGCATTGTGGGTATGCAAATTACCCCGAGGCAAGCCTTTACCTCCTACCTTAAAGGCAGGGCTATCTTATACATAGCTTCTTCAACCCAACGCAGACATCTTTGAAGGATGAAGAGAACTGCGTCACTCTTACGACAGATAATCAGTGCATTATGATATGATGGCTCTCGCCAGCAAAGTTATGGTGCGTTTAAAGAAGCACCTGTATATGTTTAAATGCCCGGAGCAGGATCTCCTATGAGTGAGTGACTCAGGAAGCCAGGAAAGCAGGAGTCCGCTTTCCTTCAGGGATATGAGGAGAGCGAGGCCCCAGCATTTGACGTCTAGCCCCACATTAGTTTGCCATTTAAAGGCAAGCGCAGAAGCAGAGGAATGGGCCTCATTACGAGTAGGGCGGTAAGGAGACCGGTGCTGGTAATCCCTTACTGCCCTACTACGAGTTCCCTTAGCAAGTACCTCCTTTAACGCCTGGTCTGACCAGGCGTTATGGACGGGACCCGTTAAGGGAAATCAGAGCCAGTAACGTTACCGCAAATTGCGGTACCGTTATTAGCTACTTCCCCATTCCCATTGAGCCCTATGGGGGCTCAAATGGGAATGGGGAATGGTTTTTTCAATGGGGACGTAACGGTCCCGTAAAGGTCGGACTACACCGGTAAATCCCCATTGAACGAGACCGGTGCCGGTACCGTTATTGGAGGCAGTCATGGCGCAAATAGCGTCATGACTACCTCCAATCTCGGAATGAGGCCCAATGAGTGGAACGTGTTGGAGAGACTCTACAAGTGATGGTCATTGTGTAGATTTAGGTACATTTGATATTTCTATTAAAGCCGCACATCTCCTGGACTGCCAGGACATTCCCTCCAGTTACAAGTGGCACTCTCTGCCAGGAGCATGGTTCTGTGCCCTTTATGCATCGGAGGCTCTAGGGGGCAATCACACAAGGGTCTTATGGCCTAACCTTGGCAAGAGGATCTCACTCGTAACCTGATGTTCCTGCCCACACAGAGGGAAATGAAGGGGTGTGCATCTACCAGTAACCCAGAATCCCCCACTGTCACCTGCTTAGGGCTCCACGTTAAAGTTATCCATACAATAGAGCACCTGGGAAGAGACTCAGGGACATCTTGGCGCTACAAAGAAGTGTAGCAACAGCACATTGGTATGTTTCCACGGTTACTGCATAGAGATGTGTGCACCTGGATCTCGTTTCTCTTTTGGATTCACACAATACAATGGCAGTGGTATCATGGTCCCGGTAACTCCTCCCCTCCCTGTCACCTGGTACCAGCAGAACAGTATAGGCCGGGACTTTGTCAGTTGGGTGGAGTTTCTAATCTCCCTTGTTCGGTTATTGCAGAACTTTGATGGAATAGGGGAGACGCCCCCGCCGCTTCGTGTCTTGCATGGGCAGCATTCAGGTGCCAGGTTCGCCTTTGTGGTGTGGGTGATAGCTAGAGCTGTATTTGCCAGTTTGGATTTGGAGGTACATGAGCACAGGGCCAATGAGTCACTTGAATGCTGGTCACACTACTTTTAAAGGGACACCGGATGAGTGCGGTGAACCCGTAAAGACCCCTTAGCTGGAGCGAAACTGCCCTAATTACGGGGTTGCTGGTAAAACCCACCAGTAGGAGGCAGGTTACCGGCAACCCCGTAACACTGTTTCCACCGCCTGACTTCCCGGTGCCACCGTGATATTATGGCAAGCGGCGGAACAGGAAATCCCCATTCCTGTGGAGTTCTATAATAAAGCGCAACGGTGCCAGTTCTTCAGTGAAAACGCTGCCGGTAGGGGCCTGAATTCCTGGCAGGTCAGGCCTTGTGCCCCTACCCGCAAACTCTTAGTTTGGCAGTCTGGAAAGGGTACCAGTATGTCGCTATTGGCACCCTTATTTCCGGACCAACAAACTTGTAATGCGGCCCTTAAGTAACGACCCTGTAGCCCAAAGATCAAGCAGTGTTTTGCCGCCTTTCCAGACTTTGAAACTGGTACAAGTTTAGTCCCTCAAAAACTGCAGAAGCCTCGCCAAGCTGGAGTTAAGTACAGCACCTACCACCGTGGGGTGGGCATTCTGTCCAGTAAATGGAAGGTGTGTTGCCCACCTGGCCGCCAATGCCTCTGATTAGAACTCTCTGATTTCTCTGATATTTTACGTGAGCAAACCCATCTATGCAAAGTTGCAAAGGTTGCAGTTTTTGAATGCTTGCATCGATGTGGGCCATTTTTGAAATGTATTGCTTGCACGACAGTGAAACAAACAACACACTTATACTCAAGTGACCGATTTCTCCGAACTGAAGCTGCCAACAGCACATCACAGCTCTCTTGCGCTTTTCCCCACTCAGTCCTACTAGTATACCCGCCACCCTCCTTGCCATACAGATCCGCCAGAGCGCCAAGAGACCACACAGGCGGCAACAGTGCACGGTATAAGAACCTTTAGCAGAACACAAAATAAAAAAAAATGTTAACAAAAAAAAAAGAGACGATTGCTGGAAGGTTTAGAATGAATCTTAACCACTGGTATTGCTCTGGGCAACCCTCCAGACCATCGTTCTATGCCTGCCAAGACATTACAGAAGGGGAAAGACCATATGCAAATCACGTTTGGTCCCAACCCAGAAGGGGCAGTCCATCCCGAACTGCTAGGTCACATCCCTTCTGCACGAGACCACAAGCATCCCCAAGCATGTTTCGGCCTTGTTGGGCCTCATCAGTGAGGAGTAGCTTGGGGCTCTAGGCCCAGCAGGCACAGGACCCACATCTAGGCATACACGTCCAACTGGGGTGCCAAAGCAAAAGCAAAGAGGCGATGACTGGAAGGTTTAAAATTTATCATAACCTCTGGCATTGCTCTGGGCAACCCTCTAGACCATCGTTCTTCACCTGCCAAGCCATTACAGAAGGGGAAACACCATATGCAAATCAGGCTTGGGCCCACCCCAAAAGTGGCAGTCCAGCTTGGCAGGTGAAGAACGAGGGTCTGGGGGGTTGCCCCGAGCAATTCCAGAGGTTAGGATTAATTCCAAACCTTCCAGCCATCACCCCTTTTGCTTTTCACATAACACAACATAACACAATGTATATTCTTCAGAAAATAAAACACATATGCAAACTTTTTTTATTTTTTATTTGCATTTTTAAAGCACTCACACAGCCCGCAGGCATCGAGGCTTGTTAGTTTTAGTTGCATAGTTGTTTGTCTTAGTTGCGTATTTATAACACGCTTAAATACCCAGAGGTTTCTAAGCGCGGATCCGGGATCGAACTTGTGTTGCTTCGTGTCATCTTGCTGCCAAGGCGAGCACGTTGCCGCTGAGATATCCTTCCGGGACTTTATCACTGACTAAAGTACATTTAGTGGAAAACAAGTTTGCATAACCCCATAGATTGCAGAGACAAGATAAAAGTAGACAGACGTGTTGGTGGCGCCAGTCTCTTTCACCCCCCATCCTCCATCCCTCCCAAAGTTAAACACATTTTCTTTAAGTAACACTTTTTTTGTAATACATGTAGTATCTGTATTTCTTGATGTATAAGCGCCTTACAAATGCAAAATAAATAAATAAATAAATAAATACATAAATAAATAAATAAACAAACAAACACATGTGAGGGACACGCAGCAGACCAAAGGGCGCGCCCAGATTCTTTCATTCAGGAGGATGGAGTCAGTCTCCCTCCTATCGAAGCCATGAGACAAAAACAGGAAGTGGAAGGGGCCTATTGTCTATCCTGGTTGCTAAATGCAAGCTGGTCTCTATCATCATTTTGGCCTGGTAGCAAATGGTTTGCAAGGAAGAACGAGAGAAAATGACATGTTTGGGAATATTTCTCTTCACCCACGTCCTTGGTTCAGCTGGGGATATGCTAGCAGAATTTAGAATTGTTTCAGAGTTCAAAAGAACGCACCTTATATCAACAGAATATGGCATATCGCTGAGAAAAACGTGGCACTTGCTTGAAACATGCAGAGTTTGCAATAGATCTCATGAAGTGTGAGGAGGCAAAGTCCTGCATCTTCGCGCAGGCCCAGTGCCATGTAGGTAGAACTGTGTTTCGACTGCACATGTGTGAACGTGCAGCTGGTGTTCTTAGAATAAGTTGGGTGTCCAGAATCCGTCGGGCGGAGAACTACAGGCGTATCTCACTCAGATCCTGAAGGGAGCCGCAAAAAGTCTTAAATGTTATGTTTTGTTGATTTTTTTCCGTCCCACTGCCACCTGAGGGCTGTCTCAAGGTGCTCACGTGGCACTGCAAGAGGAAAGGGTGGGTGTGTTGGTGAGGGTAGGATGGCAGGGTAGTGAAGTAACGTGGTTCTGGCAGTAGTCATCTACCTGAGCCAGCAGGTAAGTTTACTGTAAGGTTTATTCTGTGTCTAGTACATGTCAGGAAAACCATAGTCAGCAACACCGGCACGTCCCATAGAGCCAGCGTCCAACTTCCAACTGCCGTCTTTAGAACCCCAGACTTCAGATCACAACACCAACCCAACACTCAACACTGACCTCACATATTCCACTGTCAGTGACATCACATCCCAAGAAACACATTACAACAGATAGTTCAGAACCAGGAGGAACTGGCGTCTGTGTGCGTTGTTTTCCGTGTGGACGCTGGTTCGATTCGCTCAGTGCTTTGGATGTGTGCTGGTGTTTGTGTTGGGTGTGTGAGTCGTATGAGGTTGGAGTTGGGTTGTAGACTTGCACACCATTTAGTTGTATCCAGAAGTGGGTCCAGAGTCACAGATGACTGGTAGAAATACCAACAAAATGCAATAAAACACCTGTGTGTAATGTCTGTGGGTTCAAGGAAGGTATTGTTCCTCTAAGGTTACTGCCAGAGTCTCAGAGCTGGTTGAGTGTGAGGATTAGATTAGTTCTGGTTGTGTCTATATGTGGTGCGGCTAGCTCCTAGTCGTGTATAGGGGCGTTGGTTATATTGGAATAGCAGGATGGGGGAATTGGTTAGTAAATCGGTTCTTTGAACTAATGCTGACTGGCTAGCCAGCACATGGCCCTAGATACTAGGTTTAAAGAGTTTAGACACACTGCTGTTGCTTCCTTGGTAAATTATGTCCCCTATGGCTGAACACTCAAGCCCCAAGTGTTGTAGGAGGTGGTTTGTTTATACATCTCAGCACACAGTATCACACAGTATCACACAATATCATACAAAACAATTTGCGTGAAATATCAGCCAGGGTTCACGTTGGAGAGGAAACAGCTTTTTAGTTACCTAAGAAACTGAAAGAAAAATAGAGTGTTCCAGAAGTTAGGCAAGTGTCCCACGCTTTCCAATGATGCCCACACCAGACAGAATCAGAGAACGGTGACCAAAGTGGGGCTCATGGCAGCTCCACACTGTGGAAAGCAAATTCACAGCAGTGCCAAGTTACAACTTCCACTGCTTAAGATGCCCTGGCACTGAGTTGGGAAAGGGCGATGGAAATACACAATCTGTGCCCGGTACAGCAGGGCAGCAGACCTCGATGCCTCCATGCCAATGATGCGGGTAGGTGGCATGGTGCATGGACGCTGAACTTCACTGACACTTGCACGTCAATTCAGATGGCATATTGGGCAATGGGGTGGATTTAAATAATGCTGGCAGATGGTAGGGGTGAAGCCCTATGATGGAAGATAGAGTGAGTACTGGGCAGCAGTCAGTAGGGTGAATTCTTCACAATGGCAGCTGATGTACATAACCTCTGCCCACAGTTTGGTAAATGAGGTAATGTAATACCCCTTGCTAACCTGTCGTGATGTCTGAACATTGCTTCTCCCAGTCATCACTAGGGGAAATGAGAGAGACAGACTCGGAGGCAGGGCCTTCTCTCATCTTGGGACTATGTTTCGGAATGATCCCCTTAGGCCTAGAATCACCTGGGGGATGGAGGTGTTTCTCAAAGCACACGCCTTTAAGAGTGCCCAGTCTCTCTAAACTCAAACTTTGCCATGTTGCATAATGGAACTGTCAACAACACAATACCGTAGTTCTGATGTGGCTGGCCACTGCACACAATTGGCAGAGGGTGGGTGCTGAACAGTTCTGCCTGCAGAGGGTGGGTGCTGAACAGTTCAGTCTGTAGAGGGTGGGTGATGAGCAGTTCTGGCTGCGGAGGGTGGGTGCTGAGCATTACTGGCTGCAGAGGGTGGCAGCAGAGCACTTCTGGCTGCGGAAGGTGGGTGCTGAACAGTTCTGCCTGTGGAGGGTGGGTGCTGAGCAGTACTGGCTGCACAGGTTGGGTGCTGAGTAGTTCAGGCTGCAGAAGGCGGTGCTGAGCAGCTTCGTCTGCAGAGGGCGGGTGCTGAGCAGTTCGGGCTGCAGAGGGTGGGTGCTGAGCAGTTCTGGCTGCAGACGGTGGGTCCTGAGCAGTTCGGGCTGCAAAGGGTGGGTGCTGAGCAGTTCTGGCTGCAGGGGGTGGGTGCTGAGCAGTTCGGGCTGCAGAGGGCGGGATCTGAGCAGTTCTGGTTGCAGAGGGTGGGTGCTGAGCAGTTCTGGCTGCAGAGGGTGGGTGTTGAGCAGTTCTGGGCTGCAGAGGGTGGGTGTTGAGCAGTTTGGGCTGCCGAGGGTGGGTGCTGAGCAGTTTGGGCTGCAAAGGGTGGGTGCCGAGCAGTTCGGGCTGCAGAGGGTGAGTGCTGAACAGTTCTGCCTGCGGAGGGTGGGTGCTGAACAGTTCTTGCTGCAGAGGGTGGGTGATGAGCAGTTCGGGCTGCAGAGGGTGGGTGCTGAGCAGTTCTGGCTGCAGAGGGTGGGTGCTGAGCAGTTCGGGCTGCAGAGGGTGGATGCTGAGCAGTTCGGGCTGCAAAGGGTGGGTGCTGAGCAGTTCGGGCTGCAGAGGGTGAGTGCTGAACAGTTCAGTCTGTAGAGGGTGGGTGATGAGCAGTTCTGGCTGCGGAGGGTGGGTGCTGAGCATTACTGGCTGCAGAGGGTGGCAGCAGAGCACTTCTGGCTGCGGAAGGTGGGTGCTGAACAGTTCTGCCTGTGGAGGGTGGGTGCTGAGCAGTACTGGCTGCAGAGGTTGGGTGCTGAGTAGTTCAGGCTGCAGAAGGTGGTGCTGAGAAGCTTCGTCTGCAGAGGGCGGGTGCTGAGCAGTTCGGGCTGCAGAGGGTGGGTGCTGAGCAGTTCTGGCTGCAGACGGTGGGTCCTGAGCAGTTCGGGCTGCAAAAGGTGGGTGCTGAGCAGTTCTGGCTGCAGGGGGTGGGTGCTGAGCAGTTTGGGCTGCAGAGGGCGGGATCTGAGCAGTTCTGGTTGCAGAGGGTGGGTGCTGAGCAGTTCTGGCTGCAGAGGGTGGGTGTTGAGCAGTTCTGGGCTGCAGAGGGTGGGTGTTGAGCAGTTCGGGCTGCAGAGGGTGGGTGCTGAGCAGTTTGGGCTGCAAAGGGTGGGTGCTGAGCAGTTCTGGCTGCAGAGGGTGAGTGCTGAACAGTTCTGCCTGCGGAGGGTGGGTGCTGAACAGTTCTTTCTGCAGAGGGTGGGTGATGAGCAGTTCGGGCTGCAGAGGGTGGGTGCTGAGCAGTTCTGGCTGCAGAGGGTGGGCGCTGAGCAGTTCGGGCTGCAGAGGGTGGATGCTGAGCAGTTCGGGCTGCAAAGGGTGGGTGCTGAGCAGTTCGGGCTGCAGAGGGTGAGTGCTGAACAGTTCTGCCTGCGGAGGGTGGGTGCTGAACAGTTCTTGCTGCAGAGGTTGGGTGATGAGCAGTTCTGGCTGCAGAGGGTGGCAGCCAAGCAGTTCTGGCTGTAGAGGGTGGGTGCTGAGGAGTACTGGCTGCAGAGGGTGGGTGCTGAGCAGTCCGGGCTGCGGAGGGTGGGTGCTGAACAGTTCAGGCTGCAGAGTGTGGGTGCTGAGGAGTTCCGGCAGCAGAGGGCAGGTGCTGAGCAGTTGTTACTCACCACTCCGAATAGGCCGATGATGCGGAGAACACGACCTTGGAGGTGTTGGTAGTATAGAATTCCGAATTCAGCCTTCCATCCCAGCTCCCCTGAGTACAAGACTCAGGCTTCCTCAAAGAGGGGCTCTTTTCCACAATGTACCTCTCTGCTGTTTCAGTTAGAACAGACAGAGGTGTCAATTGAGTAAAAGTGCGGGGAGAACACACACCGCCAATACCAATGCTGCAAAAGAATACCAAGATATTAGACAGTGTTGATGTTAAACAAGTAATTAGAACAGTTGAAATGATTGGACAACTACATATATGGATATTGGAGTGGAGTTGCGTTTCCCCGGGATAATCTACAAAGAATAACACAAATGATTGGAATTGATCTAAATCAGTATCGGTTCCCACTTTAACTATAGAATTGATAACAACTGACCTGAGTAAAGATAAATGGAGTAAGAGGAGTCCAGGATTCTGAAGACAACGACAGGAGAAAATAACAAACAGGGAAGTTAGTATAGGTATGTAACCCCGAACGGCCCGAGGGAGGCACTAGTGCCGGGTTGGTGCAGTCCAGGAAAGCGTTCATATGCACTAAAGAGCAATCTCACAGGAAAGTCACTCAATGTCCCAGAATCCAACAGAAGATAATGTCCATGGAAGACAATAGATATGTACCTGAGTACACGAGTATAGTTGAGTAGTTGTTGAGATGATCCGAATGTAGACAGCAAATTGATGTGCAGAGCGGCAACCAGGGAAGAACCGCAAAACACAGAAGAGAGCCGTATCCAGTAGCGTTCCGAGTCCAACAACCAGACGATCACAACAAGAATAAGGCAGGAGACGAAGCAATCCAAATTTCAGGCAAAAGGTCAAAACCAGGAGTTCAGATAAGGATTTGTGTAGGGAGACACGAAGAGGAAACGGATGAAACCGCGTGTAGCTGGTAACGCTAATTAGCAGCAACGAGCCCCTTGGAAGACGGTGGTTTTATAGTCGTAAGAGGAGCGTGGCTTGCTGTACGTCTTCCACGTACAAGGCGTGTCAGGTGACCTGGAGTGCGTCGACGTTTGTACAGACGCCATGATATCTTGTACCTAGACCATAGAGGAGCCTGTAAAGAAGTTGTATTCTGCAAGGATGCCGGCGGGGAAGTCTGAAGTGTAACAGCATCCTCCCCCAACGACACTGGCAACCCCCTGGCGGAATGGAAGCTCTTCAGAAGAACCAGACAATGCAAATTGAAGAGTGGCTCCCAAGTACGGTCCTCAGGACCATACCCCTTCCAATCCACGAGGTAGAACAACGTACCCCTAGACACCCTGCAGTCCAGGATACGCGAGACCTCATATTCCTCCTCACCATCCACCAAGATCGGCGAAGGACGAGTAGGCAGACGGGTCCCAGGGATGAAAGGCTTGATCAAGGAGACGTGAAAGACTGGATGTATGCACCAAGATCGCGGCAGAGAAAGCTTAACTGCCACAGGATTGATAACATCAGTAATGACATAGGGTCCCACAAATTTAGGCAGAAGCGAGCATTTACCTGCAATTCGCAAATTGCGGGATGATAACCACACCTTCATGCCACTGCGATAGACTGGAGCAGGTGATCGATGCACATCGGCATACTTCTTGGCACGATCTTGAGCTCGGAGTAAATGGCAGCGTACATCCCGATGAATCTTATCGATATTTCTGATACAATCCTTTGCTGCAGGATTAATGGCCGGTAATACCGGATCAAGTGGAAGTGCCCTAGGATGACCACCATACAGGGCAAAAAAGGGAGAAACTCCAGTTGATGTATGCATAGAGTTGTTATATGCAAATTCTGCATAAGGCAAAGAAGTAAACCAAGGCTGTCGGTACTGAAGTCATAAACAGCAGAGATACTGTTCGATGGTAGCATTAGTTCTCTCAGTTTTCCCATCCGTTTGAGGATGGTAAGCTGAGGAATACCTGTCCTCAATACCCAAAGAAGCTGTAAGAGCCTTCCACGTGACGTAAATTGGGTGCCACGATCGGAAACAATAACCAAGGATAAACCAAAGAAACGAAACACATTCGTGAAGAACAGTTTTGCCAATTCAGGAGCTGCAGGTAAACCAGAACAAGGTATGAACAAGGCATATTTAGTGAAGTAATCAACGATTACCCAAATAGTGTCATAGCCCTGAACGTCAGGAAGTTCCACAATGAAATCCATAGACAGCATCTGCCAAGGTTTGTACGTCACAGGAAGAGGTTGTAACAATCCAACTGGTTTGGCTCTAGAAGTTTTTGTCATGCTTCCCCAATGGAAATTGTGGCATTCATGGAGACGCCATTGAATGGGTCGTTACGTTCTTGCAACGTTCCGCAGTGCGCGGTCTAGTGCTTTTTCAAGATGGCCGCCCACTCCTTATACTGGAGACAGTGCTGGCGTTTCTTCGCGTTGCACCTTCGGTTCTTTCTCCGTGCTGCCAACGCTAGTGTATTTTCATTCTGTGAGCTAACGCTCCGCGTTATTTGCTTCTGACTTTCTCTCCCGCGACCGTCCCTTCGGTTGCTGCTCTGTCTTCATTACTTTCTACTACCTTGTTCTTACCTGTTTTTCTCCTGTCCCTCTATCCTTCGTCCGTACACCCCGTGTATCGGAACTTCCTCTTCAGCTCCAGCTTCCTCGCTTCTTACCTTCTTGCCTCGCCTGACTACTCCGTTGGTTATATCCCCCGGCTGCTACCTCGTTGTCGGCAAAGGAGTGCGTCTGATTCCTCGAGGCTTCTCGTCCGGAACCCAGGCACTACACAAAGAGGGAAGTAGGTCTCCTTCCAAATCCCGCAATCCAGCAATCCCGCAAACCAGCAAGCCAGCAATCCAGAAATCCAGCAATTCAGCACAGGGTTTTTGCCGGGAGGCTTTTTTCCCTGTTGGAGGACGGTCTCCCTGCGGAGCCTCGCTCTCTGGGGGATTCTCTCCCCAACAGCGTGGCTTCCAGTGGAGACCGACCTTATTTACACGAGAAAAAGAAAACTAAAGAGCCTAAGGAAACACGCAGGAGAAGAAGGGCTACTCTACAGGAAGACGCCCACGAAGGCAAAGGTGAGGAGGAAGGGAGGAAGGATTTGGGTAGTTTTGACAGTTTTACACTGAGTGCATATGGAACAAGTCAAAATGTAGTCCTTTACATCACGAACCATAGAAGGCCACCAGGCCCAACGCCGTAAGGCTTCAAGAGTTTTTTGACTTCCTGGATGTGCAGCAATCAAGGAATCGTGAGACCACTGAAGAGCTAAATCTCTAGCTTGACCTGATGGTATATAGACGCGCCCTTGAATGAATGGCATACCCTGAATGATTTCCAGATTGAGGTCAATGATCTCTTTTGGATGTTTTGATACCCAATCAAGGATAATTGAACGCAAAGAGGGCTGAACCGAACAACCACAAACAACCTTGTTTGGTAGAAGAGGAAGAGCTTTGATCTGTTGGGACTGACCATCCGCATGTAAGCACGAGAGAGTATCAGCCGGAACTTGAGCTTTAGCAGGACGGTATGTAATAACAAATTGGTATTGTGAAAAGAATATATGCCACCGCGCCTGTCTAGCCGTAAGACATTTCATAGATTTGAAGGCTAACAGACTGCGGTGATCAGAGTATACAGTTACAAGGTGTTTGGCCCCCAAAAGATGATGCCTCCATTCCAAGAATGCGTCTCTGATGGCTAAAAGTTTGCGTTCTGTGATGGAATAATTCTTTTCGTAAGCTGTCAATTTACGAGAGAAATAGGCAACAGGATGAATCTCTCCCGAATGCGGACAGTTTTGAGACAATACCGCCCCAATGGCATAACCTGAAGCATCAGCTTCAACAAAAAAAGGAAGCTCGGGATCAGGATGTTTGAGGACAGGAGCGGAAGTGAAGGCTGATATTAATTTATCAAAGGCTCCCTGAGCTTCTGAAGACCATACAAATGGTACTTTGACACTTGTCAGAGAGGTAAGTGGTGCAGATATTTCAGAAAACCCATTGATGAAGCCTCTATAAAAGTTTGCAAATCCCAGGAATGATTGTAATGACTTGACTGAATTGGGCACAGGCCATTCCAAGATCGCACTAATTTTGGATTGACTCGTGCGCACACCATTGTTAGTAAGATCATATCCCAGAAATTCCACCTCTGAGGCATGAAATATGCACTTTTCGGCTTCAACGAACAATCTATGTTCTCTCAGATGTTGGAGTACTATCTTGACGTGTTTTTCGTGGTCTTCCTGGTTTTGAGAATAAATCTAAATGTCATCCAGGTAGACAACAACAAATTGATCAAGAATGTCGTAAAACAGATCGTTCATGAAAGCTTGAAAGGTGGCCGGGGCATTACATAAGCCAAAAGGCATGACAAGATATTCAAATAGACCGTAACGTGTTTTAAATGCGGTCTTCCATTAGTGCCCCTCTCTCATGCGGACGAGATTGTAAACTCCTCTAAGATCAAGCTCAGTGAATATTTTGGAAGAACCCAACTGGTCAAGAAGGACAGAAATCAGGGGAAGAGGATTCTGGTTTTTAATGGTTGCTGCATTCAAAGCACGATAATCTATACAAGGACGTAGATCCCCTTCCTTCTTCGGGACAAAGAAAAGTGGTGATGAAATAGGTGATTTGGAAGAACGAATAAATCCCATGGACAAAGCCTTGTCTATGTAATCTTTAAGAACTTCGTCTTCTTTGAGGGTGAGGGAGTACACTCTGCCGGATGGTATTTTTACTCCCGGAATTAGGTCTATTGGACAATCATAAGCTCTATGTGGGGGTAGAGTCTCCGCCATCCCTTTGTCAAAAAGATCTGTATAATCTGTATATTGCGATGGTATCACAGAGGATACGTTTTTAGAGACAGCTCTGATATGCATAGTAGGTGAAACTAGCGCCCTGACTGGACTATCATGGGTAATACCGAGTAATGTAGTACATCGAGTATTGCACATATTGGAAGGGAACTGAATCTGAGTTGTCGACCAGTCGATGGCAGGATTATGAAGTTTCAACCATGTAATGCCCAGAATGACTTTGTAAACTGGTGCTTTAATGATATCAAATGATATGTCTTCAGTATGGCCTTCGTCAGTACTCATATGGAGTGGAACTGTTTGGTGAGTTACCATTCCTGAGACAAGAAGTGAACCATCCACTGCATTCACTGTTTCAGGGATAGTCTTGCGAACTTATGGTATTTTTGACATGGTGGCAAAACATTGATCAACATAATTACCTGTTGCACCTGAATCGATCACAGCTGTAGTCTGGAATGAAGCACCATGATCTTAAGAAAATGTTATAGGTAGGCGAACTAAATGACTCAGATTCTGTACTGTAGAGTCCAAGGGTGAGTTTCCCAACATAGGGACTCTGTCTACTGTCGGGATTTGGCGTTTCCCGCCTTTCTTTTAGGTTTTTTGGTACACTCAGGTAACAAGTGATCAGAGGCCCCACAATACATGCAGAGATTGTGTGATCGACGATATTCTCGTTGAGCAGGGGTAAGTGGTCCCCTAACCACCCCAATCTGCATAGGTTCAGGTTGTTGAGGACTCTGTTGCAACCGAGCTGAACAATGCTGTTTTCTTTTCGCTGCGTCTTTCAGACTTACGAGCATCAATCTGAAGGATTAAATCTAGTAGTTCCCTGAATGCCGTGGGAACCACAGGAACAGTGGAGAGGCCTTGATAGAAGACAGATGTCTTCTTTTCTTCAGGCCAGTCAGTCTCTACTGCCAACTGATTGAATTGTGCCAAATAAACCAATAAAGAATTGTTTTCTTGTCTATGTTTTGAGAGTTCCAGATCAGTAGCTTGAGTAGTATAACGTGTATCAAATACTTTACTCATCATAGCAAGAAGGGCATCACAATTGTAAAGAACATGACTATTAGATTCCAACAACGGGTTAGCCCATGTGGCTGCAGTGCCTCCCAAATTAGACAAAACAAAAGCCGCTTTGGTCGTAGATGTGGGAAATGAGGCGGGGCGACACAGAAAATGCAATTTGCATTGATTGATGTGGGTTCTGTATTGTTTAGGGTCGCCTAGGAAGCGTTCAGGAGGAGCTAGTGCGAACTGGGTTGTAAGCATGATCGGATTTGATTCCTGCTGTGGAGGTGTAAACCCTGAACCGGATGCTGTAGCTCCGGCACCAGCCATCTGTGAAGCTGGTGTGGTAACCAAAGACTGAATGGCGTCCCTGCGTTGGCGCAGTGCTTCTTGTGCATTGGTCAAGTCGGTACGTAGATCCGTGACCATTTGCACGATTTGATTCAAAGCATCACTGGACTCTATGGACATTTTTACGGCTGCTAATTCTGTTACTCACCACTCCGAATAGGCCGAAGATGCGGGGAACACGACCTTGGAGGTGTTGGTAGTATAGAATTCTGAATTCAGCCTTCCATCCCAGCTCCCCTGAGTACAAGACTCAGGCTTCCTCAAAGAGGGGCTCTTTTCCACAATGTACCTCTCTGCTGTTTCAGTTAGAACAGACAGAGGTGTCAATTGAGTAAAAGAGCGGGGAGAACACACACCGCCAATACCAATGCTGCAAAAGAATACAAAGATACTAGACAGTGTTGATGTTAAACAAATGATTAGAACAGTTGAAATGATTGGACAACTACCTATATGGATATTGGAGTGGAGTTGCGTTTCCCCGGGATAATCTACAAAGAATAACACAAATGATTGGAATTGATCTAAATCAGTATCGGTTCCCACTTTAACTATAGAATTGATAACAACTGACCTGAGTAAATATAAATGGAGTAAGAGGAGTCCAGGATTCTGAAGACAACGACAGGAGAAAATAACAAACAGGGAAGTTAGTATAGGTAAGTAACCCCGAACGGCACGAGGGACGCACTAGTGCCGGGTTGGTGCAGTTCAGGAAAGCGCTCATATGCACTAAAGAGCAATCTCACAGGAAAGTCACTCAATGTCCCAGAATCCAACAGAAGATAATGTCCATGGAAGACAATAGATATGTACCTGAGTACACGAGTATAGTTGAGTAGTTGTTGAGATGATCCGAATGTAGACAGCAAATTGATGTGCAGAGCGGCAACCAGGGTAGAACCGCAAAACACAGAAGAGAGCCGTATCCAGTAGCGTTCCGAGTCCAACAACCAGACGATCACAACAAGAATAAGGGAGGAGACGAAGCAATCCAAATTTCAGGCAAAAGGTCAAAACCAGGAGTCCAGATAAGGATTCGTGTAGGGAGACAAGAAGAGGAAACGGATGAAACCGTGTGTAGCTGGTAACGCTAATTAGCAGCAACGAGCCCCTTGGAAGACGGTGGTTTTATAGTCGTAAAAGGGGCGTGGCTTGCTGTACGTCTTCCACGTACAAGGCGTGTCAGGTGACCTGGAGTGCGTCGATGTTTGTACAGACGCCATGAGAGCTTGTACCTGGACCATAGAGGAGCCTGTAAAGACGGTGGAAGCAGAGCAGTTCTGGCTGCGGCGGGAGGGTGCTGAACAGTTCGGGCTGCAGAGGGTGGGTGCTGAACAGTTCTGCCTGTCGAGGGTGGGTGCTGAACAGTTCTTGCTGCAGAGGGTGGGTGATGAGCGGTTCTGGCTGCGGAGGGTGGGTGCTGAGCAGTACTGGCTGCAGAGAGTGGCAGCCAAGCCGTTCTGGCTGGGGAGGGTGGGTGCTGAACAGTTCTGCCGGTGGAGGGTGGGTGCTGAGGAGTACTGGCTGCAGAGGGTCGGTGCTGAGCAGTTCGGGCTGCAGAGGGTGGGTGCTAAGCAGTTCGGGCTGCAGAGGGAGAGTGCTGAGCAGTTCTGGCAGCAGGGGGTGGGTGCTGAGCAGTTCTGGCTGCAGAGGGTGGGTGCTGAACAGTTCAGGCTGCAGAGGGTGGGTGCTGAGCAGTTCTGGCTGCAGAGGGTGGCAGCCAAGCAGTTCTGGCTGCGGAGGGTGGATGCTGAACAGTTCTGCCTGTGGAGGGTGGGTGCTGAGGAGTACTGGCTGCAGAGGGTGGGTGCTGAGCAGTCCGGGCTGCAGAGGGTGGGTGCTGAGCAGTTCGGGCTGCAGAGGGCGAGTGCTGAGCAGTTCTGGCAGAAGGCGATGGGTGCTGAGCAGTTCTGGCTGCAGAGGGTGGGTGCTGAGCAGTTCCGGCAGCAGAGGGCAGGTGCTGAGCAGTACTGGCTGCAGAGGGTGGAAGCAGAGCAGTTCTGGCTGTGGAGGGAGGGTGCTGAACAGTTTGGGCTGCCGAGGGTGGGTGCTGAACAGTTCTGCCTGTGGAGGGTGGGTGCTGAACAGTTCTTGCTGCAGAGGGTGGGTGATGAGCAGTTCTGGCTGCGGAGGGTGGGTGCTGAGCAGCACTGGCAGCAGAGAGTGGAAGCCAAGCCGTTCTGGCTGGGGAGGGTGGGTGCTGAACAGTTCTGCCTGTGGAGGGTGGGTGCTGAGGAGTACTGGCTGCAGAGGTTGGGTGCTGAGCAGTTCGGGCTGCAGAGGGAGAGTGCTGAGCAGTTCTGGCAGCAGGGGGTGGGTGCTGAGCAGTTCTGGCTGCAGAGGGTGGGTGCTGAACAGTTCAGGCTGCAGAGGGTGGGTGCTGAGCAGTTCTGGCTGCAGAGGGTGGCAGCCAAGCAGTTCTGGCTGCGGAGGGTGGGTGCTGAACAGTTCTGCCTGTGGAGGGTGGGTGCTGAGGAGTACTGGCTGCAGAGGGTGGGTGCTGAGCAGTCCTGGCTGCAGAGGGTGGATGCTGAGCAGTTCGGGCTGCAGAGGGCGAGTGCTGAGCAGTCCTGGCAGCAGGGGGTGGGTGCTGGGCAGTTCTGGCTGCGGAGGGTGGGTGCTGAACAATTCAGGCTGCAGAGGGGATGCTGAGCAGTTCCGGCAGCAGAGGGCAGGTGCTGAGCAGTACTGGCTGCAGAGGGTGGAAGCAGAGCAGTTCTGCCTGTGGAGGGTGGGTGCTGAACAGTTCTTGCTGCAGAGGGTGGGTGATGAGCAGTTCTGGCTGCGGAGGGTGGGTGCTGAGCAGTACTGGCTGCAGAGAGTGGCAGCCAAGCCGTTCTGGCTGGGGAGGGTGGGTGCTGAACAGTTCTGCCTGTGGAGGGTGGGTGCTGAGGAGTACTGGCTGCAGAGGGTGGGTGCTGAGCAGTTCGGGCTGCAGAGGGTGGGTGCTGAGCAGTTCGGGCTGCAGAGGGTGGGTGTTCGGGCTACAGAGAACGGGTGCTGAGCAGTTCCGTCTGCAGAGGGTGCCAAAATGCAGGTGCTGAGCAGTTCTGGCTGCAGAGGGTGGGCGCTGAGCAGTTTGGGCTGCAGAGGGCAGGTGCTGAACAGTTCTGGCTGCAGACGGTGGGTCCTGAGCAGTTCGGGCTGCAAAGGGTGGGTGCTGAGCAGTTCTGGCTGCAGGGGGTGGGTGCTGAGCAGTTCGGGCTGCAGAGGGCGGGATCTGAGCAGTTCTGGTTGCAGAGGGTGGGTGTTGAGCAGTTCTGGGCTGCAGAGGGTGGGTGTTGAGCAGTTTGGGCTGCAAAGGGTGGATGCTGAGCAGTTCTGGCTGCAGAGAGTGGGTGATGAGCAGTTCTGGCTGTGAAGGGTGGGCGCTGAGCAGTTCCGGCTGCACAGGGCAGGTGCTGAGCAGTACTGGCTGCAGAGGGTGGCAGCAGAGCAGTTCTGGCTGTGAGGGAGGGTGCTGAACAGTTTGGGCTGCAGAGGGTGGGTGCTCAACAGTTCTGCCTGTGGAGGGTGGGTGCTGAACAGTTCTTGCTGCAGAGGGTGGGGGATGAACAGTTCTGGCTGCGGAGGGTGGGTGCTGAGCAGTACTGGCTTCAGAGAGTGGCAGCCAAGCAGTTCTGGCTGGGGAGGGTGGGTGCTGAACAGTTCTGCCTGTGGAGGGTGGGTGCTGAGGAGTACTGGCTGCAGACGGTGGGTGCTGAGCATTTTGGGCTGCAGAGGGTGGGTTCTGAACAGTTCAGGCTGCACAGGGCAGGTGCTGAGCAGTACTGGCTGCAGAGGGTGGCAGCAGAGCAGTTCTGGCTGCGGAGTGAGGGTGCTGAACAGTTCGGGCTGCAGAGGGTGGGTGCTGAACAGCTTTGCCTGTGGAGGGTGGGTGCTGAACAGTTCTTACTGCAGAGGGTGGGTGATGAGCAGTTCTCGCTGCGGAGAGTGGGTGCTGAGCAGTACTGGCTGCAGAGGGTGGCAGCAAAGCAGTTCTGGCTGTGGAGGGAGGGTGCTGAACAGTTCTGGCTGCAGAGGGTAGGTGCTGAGCAGTTCGGGTTGCAAAGGGTGGTTGCTGAGCAGTTCTGGCTGCAGGGGGTGGGTGCTGAGCAGTTCTGGCTGCAGAGGGCGGGTGTTGAGCAGTTCTGGGCTGCAGAGGGTGGGTGTTGAGCAGTTTGGGCTGCAGAGGGTGGGTGCTGAGCAGTTTGGGCTGCAGAGGGCGGGTGCTGAGTAGTCTTGGCTGCAGAGGGTGGGTGCTCAGCAGTTCTGGCTGAAGAGGGCAGGTGCTGAGCAGTACTGGCTGCAGAGCGTGGCAGCAGAGCAGTTCTGGCTGCAGAGGGTGGGTGCTGAACAGTTCGGGCTCCAGAGGGAGGGTGCTGAGCAGTTCTGGCTGCAGGGGGTGGGTGTTGAGCAGTTCAGGCCCACAGAGGGTGGGATCTGAGCAGTTCTGGTTGCAGAGGGTGGGTGCTGAGCAGTTCTGGCTGCAGAGGGCGGGTGCTGAGCAGTTCTGGCTGCAGAGGGTGGGAGCTGAGCAGTTTGGGCTGCAGAGGGTGGGTGCTGAGCAGTTTGGGCTGCAGAGGGCGGGTGCTGAGCAGTCTTGCCTGCAGAGGGCGGGTGCTGAGCAGTTCTGGCTGCAGGGGGTGGGTGCTGAGCAGTTTGGGCTGCAGAGGGTGGGTGCTGAGCAGTTCGGGCTGCAGAGGGTGGGTGCTGAGCAGTTCAGGCTACAGAGGGCGGGTGCTGAGCAGTTCGTGCTGCAGAGGGTGGGCCCTGAGCAGTTCGGGGTGCAAAGGGTGGGTGTTGAGCAGTTCGGGCTACAGAGAACGGGTGCTGAGCAGTTCCGTCTGCAGAGGATGGGTGCTGAGCAGTTCGGGCTGCCGAAATGCAGGTGCTGAGCAGTTCTGGCTGCAGCGGGTGGGCGCTGAGCAGTTTGGGCTGCAGAGGGCAGGTGCTGAACAGTTCTGACTGCAGACGGTGGGTCCTGAGCAGTTCGGGCTGCAAAGGGTGGGTGCTGAGCAGTTCTGGCTGCAGGGGGTGGGTGCTGAGCAGTTCGGGCTGCAGAGGGCGGGATCTGAGCAGTTCTGGTTGCAGAGGGTGGGTGCTGAGCAGTTCTGGCTGCAGAGGGTGGGTGTTGAGCAGTTCTGGGCTGCAGAGGGTGGGTGTTAAGCAGTTTGGGCTGCAAAGGGTGGATGCTGAGCAGTTCTGGCTGCAGAGGGCGGGTGATGAGCAGTTCTGGCTGCGAAGGGTGGGCGCTGAGCAGTTCTGGCTGCACAGGGCAGGTGCTGAGCAGTACTGGCTGCAGAGGGTGGCAACAGAGCAGTTCTGGCTGTGAGGGAGGGTGCTGAACAGTTCGGGCTGCAGAGGGTGGGTGCTGAACAGTTCTGCCTGTGGAGGGTGGGTGCTGAACAGTTCTTGCTGCAGAGGGTGGGTGATCAGCAGTTCTGACTGCGGAGGGTGGGTGCTGAGGAATACTGGCTGCAGAGGGTGGGTGCTGAGCAGTTTGGGCTGCAGAGGGTGGGTTCTGAACAGTTCAGGCTGCACAGGGCAGGTGCTGAGCAGTACTGGCTGCAGAGGGTGGCAGCAGAGCAGTTCTGGCTGCGGAGGGAGGGTGCTGAACAGTTCGGGCTGCAGAGGGTGGGTGCTGAACAGCTCTGCCTGTGGAGGGTGGGTGCTGAACAGTTCTTGCTGCAGAGGGTGGGTGATGAGCAGTTCTGGCTGCAGAGAGTAGGGGCTGAGCAGTACTGGCTTCGGAGAGTGGCAGCCAAGCAGTTCTGGCTGGGGAGGGTGGGTGCTGAACAGTTCTGGCTGGGAAGGGTGGGCTCGGAGCAGTTCCGGCTGCACAGGGCAGGCGCTGAGCAGTACTGGCTGCAGAGGGTGGCAGCAAAGCAGTTCTGGCTGTGGAGGGAGGGTGCTGAACAGTACTGGCTGCAGAGAGTGTGGTGCTGAGCAGTTCGGGTTGCAAAGGGTGGTTGCTGAGCAGTTCTGGCTGCAGAGGGTGGGTGCTGAGCAGTTCTGGCTGCAGAGGGCGGGTGTTGAGCAGTTCTGGGCTGCAGAGGGTGGGTGTTGAGCAGTGTGGGCTGCAGAGGGTGGGTGCTGAGCAGTTTGGGCTGCAGAGGGCGGGTGCTGAGTAGTCTTGGCTGCAGAGGGTGGGTGCTCAGCAGTTCTGGCTGAAGAGGGCAGGTGCTGAGCAGTACTGGCTGCAGAGCGTGGCAGCAGAGCAGTTCTGGCTGCAGAGGGTGGGTGCTGAACAGTTCGGGCTGCAGAGGGAGGGTGCTGAGCAGTTCTGGCTGCAGGGGGTGGGTGTTGAGCAGTTCAGGCCGCAGAGGGTGGGATCTGAGCAGTTCTGGTTGCAGAGGGTGGGTGCTGAGCAGTTCTGGCTGCAGAGGGCGGGTGCTGAGCAGTTCTGGCTGCAGAGGGTGGGAGCTGAGCAGTTCGGGCTGCAGAGGGTGGGTGCTGAGCAGTTTGGGCTGCAGAGGGCGGGTGCTGAGCAGTCTTGCCTGCAGAGGGCGGGTGCTGAGCAGTTCTGGCTGCAGGGGGTGGGTGCTGAGCAGTTTGGGCTGCAGAGGGTGGGTGCTGAGCAGTTTGGGCTGCAGAGGGTGGGTGCTGAGCAGTTCAGGCTACAGAGGGCGGGTGCTGAGCAGTTCTTGCTGCAGAGGGTGGGCCCTGAGCAGTTCGGGGTGCAGAGGGTGGGTGTTGAGCAGTTCGGGCTACAGAGAACGGGTGCTGAGCAGTTCCGTCTGCAGAGGGTGGGTGCTGAGCAGTCCGGGCTGCCGAAATGCAGGTGCTGAGCAGTTCTGGCTGCAGAGGGTGGGCGCTGAGCAGTTTGGGCTGCAGAGGGCAGGTGCTGAACAGTTCTGGCTGCAGATGGTTGGCCTGAGCAGTTCGGGCTGCAAAGGGTGGGTGCTGAGCAGTTCTGGCTGCAGTGGGTGGGTGCTGAGCAGTTCGGGCTGCAGAGGGCGGGATCTGAGCAGTTCTGGTTGCAGAGGGTGGGTGCTGAGCAGTTCTGGCTGCAGAGGGTGGGTGTTGAGCAGTTCTGGGCTGCAGAGGGTGGGTGTTGAGCAGTTTGGGCTGCAGAGGGTGGGTGCAGAGCAGTTTGGGCTGCAGAGGGCGGGTTCTGAGCAGTCTTGGCTGTAGAGGGTGGGTGCTCAGCAGTTCTGGCTGCAGAGGGTGGGTGCTGAGCAGTTTGGGCTGCAGAGGGTGGGTGCTGAGCAGCTTGGGCTGCAGAGGGTGGGTGCTCAGCAGTTCCGTCTGCAGAGGGTAGGTGCTGAGCAGTTATAGGCTGCAGAGGGCGGGTGCTGAGCAGTTCTGGCTGCCGAGGGTGGGTGCTGAGCAGTTCGGGCTGCAGAGGGTGGGTGCTTAGCCGTTCGGGCTGCAGAGGGTGGGTGATGAGCAGTTCCGGCTGCAGAGGGCAGGTGCTGAGCAGTAGTGGCTGCACAGGGTGGCAGCAGAGCAGTTCTGGCTGCAGAGGGTGGGTGCTGAACAGTTTGGGTTGCAGAGGGTGGGTGCTGAGCAGTTTGCGATGCAGAGGGCAGATGCTGAGCCGTTCTGGCTGCAGGGTGTGGGTGCTGAGCAGTTCAGGCCGCAGAGGGTGGGATCTGAGCAGTTCTGGTTGCAGAGGGTGGGTGCTGAGCAGTTCTGGCTGCAGAGGGTGGGTGCTGAGCAATTCGGGCTGCAGAGGGTGGGTGCTGAGCAGTTTGGGCTGCAGTGGGCGGGTGCTGAGCAGTCTTGCCTGCAGAGGGCGGGTGTAGAGCAGTTCTGGCTGCAGGGTGTGGGTGCTGAGCAGTTTGGGCTACAGAGGGTGGGCGCTGAGCAGTTCGGGCTGCAGAGGGTGGGTGCTGAGCAGTTTAGGCTGCAGAGGGTGGGTGCTGAGCAGTTCTTGCTGCAGAGGGTGGGCCCTGAGCAGTTTGGGGTGCAGAGGGTGGGTGCTGAGAAGTTCGGGCTACAGAGAACGGGTGCTGAGCTGTTCCGTCTGCAGGGGGTGGGTGCAGAGCAGTTCGGGCTGCCGAATGCAGGTGCTGAGCAGTTCTGGCTGCAGAGGGTGGGCGCTGAGCAGTTTGGGCTGCAGAGGGCAGGAGCTGAGCAGTTCTGGCTGCAGACAGTGGGTCCTGAGCAATTCGGGCTGCAAAGGGTGGGTGCTGAGCAGTTCGGCTGCAGAGGGTGGGTGCTGAGAGGTTCTGGCTGCAAAGGGCGGGTGCTGGACAGTTCTGGGCTGCAGAGGGTGGGTGTTGAGCAGTTTGGGCTACAGAGGGTGGGTGCTGAGCAGTTCGGGCTGCAGAGGGTGGGTGCTGAGCAGTTTGGGCTGCAGAGGGTGGGTGCTGAGCAGTTTGGGGTGCAGAGGGTGGGTGCTGAGAAGTTCGGGCTACAGAGAACGGGTGCTGAGCTGTTCCGTCTGCAGAGGGTGGGTGCAGAGCAGTTCGGGCTGCCGAATGCAGGTGCTGAGCAGTTCTGGCTGCAGAGGGTGGGCGCTGAGCAGTTTGGGCTGCAGAGGGCGGGTGCTGAGCAGTTCTGGCTGCAGACAGTGGGTCCTGAGCAGTTCGGGCTGCAAAGGGTGGGTGCTGAGCAGTTTGGGCTGCAGAGGGCGGGTGCTGAGAAGGTCTGGCTGCAAAAGGTGGGTGCTGGACAGTTCTGGCTGCAGAAGGTGGGTGCTGAGCAATTCTGGCTGCAGAGGGTGGGTGCTAAGCAGTTCCAGCTGCAGAGGGCGGGTGCTGAGCAGTTCTGGGTGCAGAGAGCATGTCCTGAGCAGTTCTGGCTGTAGAGGGTGGGTGCTGAGCAGTTCTGGCTGCAGGGTGTGGGTGCTGAGCAGTTTGGGCTGCAGAGGGTGGGTGCTGAGCAGTTCGGGCTGCAGAGGGCGGGTGCTGAGAAGTTCTGGCTGCAAAGGGCGGGTGCTGGACAGTTCTGGCTGCGGAAGGTGGGTGCTGAGCAATTCTGGCTGCAGAGGGTGGGTGCTAAGCAGTTCCAGCTGCAGAGGGCGGGTGCTGAGCAGTTCTGGGTGCAGAGAGCATGTCCTGAGCAGTTATGGCTGTAGAGAGTGGGTGGTGAGCAGTACTGGCTGCAGGATTGGGGTGCTGAGAAGTTTGGGCTGCAGAGAGTGGGTGCTGAGCAGTTCGGGCTGCAGAGGGCGAGTGCTGAGCAGTATAGTCTGCAGAAAGTGACTTCTGAGCAGTGCTGATGGGTAGAGTGATAACTGCTATGTGGTGACTGCTGTACAGTTATTTCTGATTAATGACTGGCCAATGCTGTCAGGCCGGAAGTGGCTACTGGCACAATATCGGACGGGCATGTTCTCTAAACATTGATTCTAATGCATTCGGCACCTTGGCACAGTGTGCATTGCTCCATTGTCTTCTCAGATGTACTCAACCACTCTTCCATGACCCGAGGGCGCTATAAAATCCTCTTCCCTGTGCTTTTTTTAAATACATTTTCACAACATCAAGTATATATTCCCCACGGGTAATCTGGTGACGTGCATGCTAATTGGCACAGTGCATGTGGCTACCTCTACATTTCTTTCACATGTTAATCCAAAGGGCAGCGTATTTACCTGACACTGGAAGACACTTATCCATAGGGACTTGGGCAATCAAATTCTTTTGGGGGGAAATGGCAAAAGTACTGCAGAGCACATTCATTCACCCTCATTCCTGAGGGAACAGAAGTGGTTAAAAACTCATACACCCAGAAATTCACCACCTTCACATGTTTTGGCTGCAGCGATGTCCCCGTGTGCAAATGTATGATGAATATGCATTGTCTCCTGGGCTGCAGCAGCATCCGAGGTGCACTCATCTGACTGGTGCAGGAAAGCCCCCTTAGACGCTCCCACCAGAACAATCACAACCCACTAGGGAAAAAGGCCCAATACACCTCTTGCAAGGATAACAAGGTTTATTTTCATACAAAAGGGAAAAGCGCCAACAAAGAACTCTGCTGCCGCGGACCGTTCTGCCAGAATCTGCAGGAGCAGCACATTATACAGGTACACAGCATCATCATTACACACAGTAGAAACCTGCGCGGCTGGTTGCAGAGACCCTACACATAGAACACCTGCTCCATAAGGGATGCCAGTCCATTGGTTGCAGCCCCATCCGTTCCTCCATTTTCTTCCACGTGGGTTATGCTGCACTCATCATTAGTCACAAGCTGTGCAATTGGCAATTTATTTCCAAACTAAACAATACATCTCTATCTAGTTATCAGTGCACCTGGTACAAGCAGACAGAGGCCCAGGGGGAAAGCTGAGGTCATACTAACTCACACACTTCACTCGCTCCCAGACAGGCTGGCACCTGTCCAAGGTCTTCCACCCTTGTTCTGGGCTATAATTTCGTCCCTTTCTGTACCTCACAGCACAAATCACGTGACCAAGAAGTGAAGGCTGGAAGGGGATTCTCTCTAATCTTTTGATCGATTGGGGGGGTCTAATAGGTGTATGATCAGTGGTCTGGGGTTGACTCGCACCTTGGAATTCAGGGATCCTAAAGCTAGGGCATTTGGGTGCTATAACTTAGAGTTGGGACTGGTGGGGGTTGGAGGTCTGTTCCCTTCTTCTCATGGGATCATATTGTTCACAGACACTCAGCCCTCTCCCCGTGGCTTTGTATGGCGCATTCTTCCCAGGACGTGAACATAGGAAACATTTTAGGGCAATGAGGGTTTATGGATCTGTGCAGCTCTGGCCTTTCTCAATAGTGTCTGGGATAAAACCTATTCTTTGGCCATGTTTGCAGCCTAGGCCTGGGATTCTGACCGTCGCGCTTAAGCTTCGTGCCCCAGAATGGCTGCTAATATCTAAGATGGCTGCTATTGTGTGATGTGTCTATAAAACATGCAATAATGTAATCATGCAGAAATCTTTAAGGACACCCCCTGGTCTTTTACAGTACCTATGGCAGCCTTTGCCTTATCCTGAAGTGCTTGGGGGTGCAGAAAGATCATGTCTTCTTCCCAACATCCCCCCTCCTACACTAACAAACTCCCCCATAAACCCATCCTTATTCACCCCTTGCCAACGTTCCTCCTCCAACCTTTCAGCCACTAAATAAGGTGATGATCCCTCTTTCAGAACCCATGCTCTGCATATGTGATTCAAACTATAGGTAGATTGGGTATACACCTGAGGGGTGCAAGCCATGTATATACAACGCCCATCTCCTGTTATACCAACCCAATGCTCTGTATAGGGTCAGGTGATGGTGTAGTGAGAGTGTCTGTAGTGTGTTAGCGCTGCTCTATGACCACCATGCATGGTTTATTTGGGTCATCTGTTTGGACAGCACTAGCTTTTGTACTGCAAGGCTTATTAGATAACCCAATTGAAACCATCATCATGGCACTGCTAGATACTGCTTTTGCACAACATCGAAATCCCAATTGGCAGGTGCAAAAAGTGACCAACACAAACAAGATGGCGGGCACTAGCATCTTCACAATTGCCCCAATCCAGGAAGGTGCCCAGGCGATAAAGGCTGCTAAACCAGTTATCTTATTGCATGCCAGCGTCAGTTTGTATGTGCGATCCGAGGTTGTGCAATGCTCCCATTATTTGTATCACAGAGCCATTCTCTCATTTGGAGGCGTACATGTGCAGCAGGAATCCCCAATTTTGCAGTGAAACCCCCCCCCTCCTATCACTGTGAGCAGGTCAAGCAAATATCAGTTCTAGAGGATCATCAATCTTAGGGCACACAACTGAACATTGATTCCACTGAGGTCTTGTTCTGTGTCGTTCACCATCTGTACGACCTCCCATCTGATGATTTGGAGCCACTCTGCATTGGTGGCCCCTTGCACCCCAGGCAGTAGTAAAGATGAGAAAAAAAAATCTTCTTTGTTAAACAGACTATATTCATTCAGTATTTCTTTGAGCAATTCTGAGGAGTCTTGGCGCAGATTATTCCATATTCTTTTTCTGTGCAATTTGCTGTTCTTTTCTTTCTCAGGTAAGACACAGAAGATGGGGACTGCAACAGCATTTATGTTGGCTGTAGTACGGTTGGAGCTGGGGTTGGGGCAGGCCAAATATTTTTATGCCACTGCAACGTGTTCTTCGGGGATCATGAGAATTACGGAATGCAACATGGCCGGTGAGCAGTCGCCCCTCCATGATGGTGGGAGGTGCATGAAGGCCTGCTGTCCGCACACCCAGTAATAGTCCAATACTGTAGCAGTGCCTTTTTTAGGTCTGGAATGAACAATATTTTATTGCATCTCATGTTGGCCCCTATAAAAACTGTTCCTTCGTTCCACGTCAGTTTTGCGATATGGTCAATCCAGAATTGTGCACACGCTTTATTCACTTCAGCCAATACTTCATCTCCGAATCCCAGCAAACCTCCTGCTGTGCAACTCATTGATGTTTCTTACCACCTGCTGTCCACATATTTTACCCCTTGTCAGTTGAAGTATGATCTCTGAAAACACTGGATGCTTTTGGGATTTGGCGTGCATTGCAACTGATCAGGATCCATAGTTTCTAATCACACGCTTTGCACCTGGGATGTGCCTCTCAGCCTACACAGTGCCAGATGAACTAAGCATTGAGCCTATATAATTGGTAGTTCTTGTGATATTAATACCTTGGGTGCTCCCGACGCATGCGGTATCAATGAAAAGTCATAACAATTTCCTTTCACTCTATTCCTTCCCACCAAGCTCAAGTCTGCGCATCAGCTATTTGAAAATTCCAGATGTTGCACATCTTCTATTGTGTTTAGACCAAGGCCGCAGTATTTATCATACTTATATTTATTCATTTGCCTTTTTCTATGTGCTAAAACTGTTTTATATATTTTGAAAAGACCTAGTGATATTAGAAGGTCTCTTGGACACAGTACTGGAATCAGTGGTGTTACTTCTTATTTGATCATTAACATGGGGATCTGTGGCCACAGTGTTGTGTGTGAAATTGAATGGGAACACATGCAATTTGTATCTTTGCTTGTATTTACATCCTGAATAGACCCAGTAAGTGTAGCATTTGGTTGTAGACCTATACCCCCCCTCTTTGATATGCCCTTCTCATATAAAAGTACAACTTAAATATATACCTAAACCAAACATGAATGTAGCAAACAGCCCAGCAATATAATGTAATGCGTGTTAATACAAATAGGAAAACCTGGATATTGTATCGTACATATTACTTTTCTTAACGTAAACAGAAGCAGTGGAGCCGGTTGGGTCCATCTGGAAAACCACCTGAAAAAGGATGTGCTGTCTTAAGATATAGAGAAAGGACAACAGAGGAAAAGAGAAAGAGGGAGAGATGTAGTGTGAGAGTCAAGGAAAGGGTGAGAGGAAGTCAAAGAAAGAGAGAGAGAAAGAGCGAGAGAGAGAAATATAATAGGAGAAAGAGAAGGAGATGAGTATGTGGAACGGCAAGGGTGCAATCCCTGTGCAAATGTAATGCATAGCAGCGCACTTGTATTGTTTTTGAAGGTGTTATACAGGCTGCATCTGAGGATTTGTTTTTAGGTGCTGTCGGCATGGGGCAATTTAATTTTCTGCAGCAGGCTAGGGCACGGGTGCTTTGCAGACATCAGAGAGGTGCATCCCTCATCTTAACTCCTTCACTTTAACTGCAAGGGGAGTGCATAAATGACTTGGTAGGGGCCAATATATCTGTGCTGGTTCCACCGGCGGATGACATTTTTTATGTATACCTAGTCCCCGGGGGACAGCTGCAATGGGGACAATGTTGCTGGTGTGTTCGTTGCAGTGCTGATTGACTCCTCTGTCTGGGGAGGCACAATCTGTTGGGAGATACATTGTATGCCTTCCTTAGGGGGGACACATAGCTGCTAAATTCCTTCTCAAATATTGATGCTGCCCTATGAGCGTCTGACATGCGTCTAACAGGGGAGAGCACTGTGTGCATGGGAGGGCCAAGTGACCACTTCCTGGGGCGATAAATGGTGGTCTTTGCAGGGCTGTGTACGCAAACTGAATGATGCAAGTGGTAAAATGTGCACCCAGTTTTACTTTAACATGATGCACAGCTTTGACAGATCGCTTTTCAAGAGGCCGTTGATCCTCTCCACAATTCTGTTGGCCTGGGGGTGGAAAATGGTACAAATCCGATGCCTTATGCCCAGTAATGCTGAGATTTCTTTGAAATGGTTGTTAAAGAAATGTGTGCCATTTTCTGACCTTAATACATCGCACACTCCCCCATCATGGAAAACCCCCCAACTCTAAAAATGTTGTGGCACATTTGGCATCTGGATGTGTACAAGGTCCTACCTCCACCCATCATGAGAAGGGGCACAACATCACAATAAGATATCGAGATCCATTTCACATTTCATCCATGTCTGCGTAATCAATGTGCAGTTTGCAGAGTGGACCAGTAGGGCGGAGCAAGGTGCCTCTGATAGTTCGCAATGTAAGCCCTGTATTGTAACTCTGACATGTGGTGCATTGTATAGTCATGTTAGTTAGGTTCTCCTGTAAACTGGGGACACACCAGTCCTCCTGCATGTCTGCCGCAATGTGCTGTTTAGAAACATGTGATGGATGATATAACTGGTTGAATGTGATCAGTAATAACTGGTGTGGCATAACCACTTTCCCAAATATCTTAGGGCGCTATAAAATCCTCTTCCCTGTGCTTTTTTTAAATACATTTTCACAACATCAAGTATATATTCCCCACGGGTAATCTGGTGACGTGCATGCTAATTGGCACAGTGCATGTTGCTACCTCTACATGTCTTTCACATGTTAATCCAAAGGGCAGCGTATTTACCTGACACTGGAAGACACTTATCCATAGGGACTTGGGCAATCAAATTCATTTGGGGGGAAATGGCAAAAGTACTGCAGAGCACATTCATTCACCCTCATTCCTGAGGGAACAGAAGTGGTTAAAAACTCATACACCCAGAAATTCACCACCTTCACATGTTTTGGCTGCAGCGATGTCCCCGTGTGCAAATGTATGATGAATATGCATTGTCTCCTGGGCTGCAGCAGCATCCGAAGTGCACTCATCTGCAGGAAAGCCCCCTTAGACGCTCCCACCAGAACAATCACAACCAACTAGGGAAAAAGGCCCAATACACCTCTTGCAAGGATAACAAGGTTTATTTTCATACAAAAGGGAAAAGCGCCAACAAAGAACTCTGCTGCCGCGGACCGTTCTGCCAGAATCTGCAGGAGCAGCACATTATACAGGTACACAGCATCATCATTACACACAGTAGAAACCTGCGCGGCTGGTTGCAGAGACCCTACACATAGAACACCTGCTCCATAAGGGATGCCAGTCCATTGGTTGCAGCCCCATCCGTTCCTCCATTTTCTTCCACGTGGGTTATGCTGCACTCATCATTAGTCACAAGCTGTGCAATTGGCAATTTATTTCCAAACTAAACAATACATCTCTATCTAGTTATCAGTGCACCTGGTACGAGCAGACAGAGGCCCAGGGGGAAAGCTGAGGTCATACTAACTCACACACTTCACTCGCTCCCAGACAGGCTGGCACCTGTCCAAGGTCTTCCACCCTTGTTCTGGGCTATAATTTCGTCCCTTTCTGTACCTCACAGCACAAATCACGTGACCAGGAAGTGAAGGCTGGAAGGGGATTCTCTCTAATCTTTTGATCGATGGGGGGGTCTAATAGGTGTATGATCAGTGGTCTGGGGTTGACTGGCACCTTGGAATTCAGGGATCCTAAAGCTAGGGCATTTGGGTGCTATAACTTAGAGTTGGGACTGGTGGGGGTTGGAGGTCTGTTCCCTTCTTCTCATGGGATCATATTGTTCACAGACACTCAGCCCTCCCCCCGTGGCCTTGTATGGCACATTCTTCCCAGGACGTGAACATAGGAAACATTTTAGGGCAATGAGGGTTTATGGATCTGTGCAGCTCTGGCCTTTCTCAATAGTGTCTGGGATAAAACCTATTCTTTGGCCATGTTTGCAGCCTAGGCCTGGGATTCTGACCGTCGCGCTTAAGCTTCATGCCCCAGAATGGCTGCTAATATCTAAGATGGCTGCTATTGTGTGATGTGTCTATAAAACATGCAATAATGTAATCATGCAGAAATCTTTAAGGACACCCCCCTGGTCTTTTACAGTACCTATGGCAGCCTTTGCCTTATCCTGAAGTGCTTGGGGGTGCAGAAAGATCATGTCTTCTTCCCAACATCCCCCCTCCTACACTAACAAACTCCCCCATAAACCCATCCTTATTCACCCCTCGCCTCCAAACTTTCAGCCACTAAATAAGGTGATGATCCCTCTTTCAGAAACCATGCTCTGCATATGTGATTCAAACTATAGCCAAATTGAGTATACACCTGAGGGGTGCAAGCCATGTATATACAACGCCCATCTCCTGTTATATCAACCCAATGCTCTGTATAGGGTCAGGTGATGGTGTAGTGAGAGTGTCTGTAGTGTGTTAGCGCTGCTCTATGACCACCATGCATGGTTTATTTGGGTCATCTGTTTGGACAGCACTAGCTTTTGTACTGCAAGGCTTATTAGATACCCCAATTGAAACCATCATCATGGCACTGCTAGGTACTGCTTTTGCACAATGTCGAAATCCCAATTGGCAGGTGCAAAAAGTGACCAACACAAACAAGATGGCGGGCACTAGCATCTTCACAATTGCCCCAATCCAGGAAGGTGCCCAGGCGATAAAGGCTGCTAAACCAGTTATCTTATTGCATGCCAGCGTCAGTTTGTATGTGCGATCCGAGGTTGTGCAATGCTCCCATTATTTGTATCACAGAGCCATTCTCTCATTTGGAGGCGTACATGTGCAGCAGGAATCCCCAATTTTGCAGTGAACCCCCCCCCCCCTCCTATCGCTGTGAGCAGGTCAAGCAAATATCAGTTCTAGAGGATCATCAATCTTAGGGCACACAACTGAACATTGATTCCACTGAGGTCTTGTTCTGTGTCGTTCACCATCTGTACGACCTCCCATCTGATGATTTGGAGCCACTCTGCATTGGTGGCGCCTTGCACCCCAGACAGTAGTAAAGATGAGAAAAAAAAATCTTCTTTGTTAAACAGACTATATTCATTCAGTATTTCTTTGAGCAATTCTGAGGAGTCTTGGTGCAGATTATTCCATCTTCTTTTTCTGTGCAATTTGCTGTTCTTTTCTTTCTCAGGTACGACACAGAAGATGGGGACTGCAACAGCATTTATGTTGGCTGTAGTACGGTTGGAGCTGGGGTTGGGGCAGGCCAAATATTTTTATGCCACTGCAACGTGTTCTTCGGGGATCATGAGAATTACGGAATGCAACATGGCCGGTGAGCAGTCGCCCCTCCATGATGGTGGGAGGTGCATGAAGGCCTGCTGTCCGCACACCCAGTAATAGTCCAATACTGCAGCAGTGCCTTTTTTAGGTCTGGAATGAACAATATTTTATTGCATCTCATGTTGGCCCCTATAAAACCAGTTCCTTCGTTCCACGTCAGTTTTGCGATATGTTCAATCCAGAATTGTGCACACGCTTTATTCACTTCAGCCAATACTTCATCTCCGAATCCCAGCAAACCTCCTTCTGTGCAACTCATTGATGTTTCTTACCACCTGCTGTCCACATATTTTACCCCTTGTCAGTTGAAGTATGATCTCTGAAAACACTGGATGCTTTTGGGATTTGGCGTGCATTGCAACTGATCAGGATCCATAGTTTCTAATCACACGCTTTGCACCTGGGATGTGCCTCTCAGCCTACACAGTGCCAGATGAACTAAGCATTGAGCCTATATAATTGGTAGTTCTTGTGATATTAATACCTTGGGTGCTCCCGACGCATGCGGTATCAATGAAAAGTCATAACAATTTCCTTTCACTCTATTCTTTCCCACCAAGCTCAAGTCTGCGCATCAGCTATTTGAAAATTCCAGATGTTGCACATCTTCTATTGTGTCTAGACCAAGGCCGCAGTATTTATCATACTTATATTTGTTCATTTGCCTTTTTCTATGTGCTAAAACTGTTTTATATATTTTGAAAAGACCTAGTGATATTAGAAGGTCTCTTGGACACAGTACTGGAATCAGTGGTGTTACTTCTTATTTGATCATTAACATGGGGATCTGTGGCCACAGTGTTGTGTGTGAAATTGAATGGGAACACAGGCAAGTTTGTATCTTTGCTTGTATTTACATCCTGAATAGACCCAGTAAGTGTAGCATTTGGTTGTAGACCTATACCCCCCTCTTTTATATGCCCTTCTCATATAAAAGTACAACTTAAATATATACCTAAACCAAACATGAATGTAGCAAACAGCCCAGCAATATAATGTAATGCATGTTAATACAAATAGGAAAACCTGGATATTGTATCGTACATATTACTTTTCTTAACGTAAACAGAAGCATGGAGCCGGTTGGGTCCATCTGGAAAACCACCTGAAAAAGGACGTGCTGTCTTAAGATATAGAGAAAGGACAACAGAGGAAAAGAGAAAGATCGAGAGATGTAGTGTGAGAGTCAAGGAAAGGGAGAGAGGAAGTCAAAGAAAGAGAGAGAGAACGAGCGAGAGAGAGAAATATAATAGGAGAAAGAGAAGGAGATGAGTATGTGGAACGGCAAGAGTGCAATCCCTGTGCAAATGTAATGCATAGCAGCACACTTGCATTGTTTTTGAAGGTGTTGTACAGGCTGCATCTGAGGATTTGTTTTTAGGTGCTGTCGGCATGGGGCAATTTAATTTTCTGCAGCAGGCTAGGGCACGGGTGCTTTGCAGACATCAGAGAGGTGCATCCAGTATCTTAACTCCTTCACTTTAACTGCAAGGGGAGTGCATAAATGACTTGGTAGGGGCCAATATATCTGTGCTGGTTCCACCGGCGGATGACATTTTTTATGTATACCTAGTCCCCGGGGGACAGCTGCAATGGGGACAATGTTGCTGGTGTGTTCGTTGCAGTGCTGATTGACTCCTCTGTCTGGGGAGGCACAATCTGTTGGGAGATACATTGTATGCCTTCCTTAGGGGGGACACATAGCTGCTAAATTCCTTCTCAAATATTGATGCTGCCCTATGAGCGTCTGACATGCGTCTAACAGGGGAGAGCACTGTATGCATGGGGGGGCCACGTGACCACTTCCTGGGGCGATAAATGGTGGTCTTTGCAGGGCTGTGTACGCAAAATGAATGATGCAAGTGGTAAAATGTGCACCCAGTTTTACTTTAACATGATGCACAGCTTTGACATATCGCTTTTCAAGAGGCCGTTGATCCTCTCCACAATTCTGTTGGCCTGGGGGTGGAAAATGGTACAAATCCGATGCCTTATGCCCAGTAATGCTGAGATTTCTTTGAAATGGTTGTTAAAGAAATGTGTGCCATTTTCTGACCTTAATACATCGCACACTCCCCCATCATGGAAAAACCCCCAACTCTAAAAATGTTGTGGCACATTTGGCATCTGGATGTGTACAAGGTCCTACCTCCACCCATCATGAGAAGGGGCACAACATCACAATAAGATATCGAGATCCATTTCACATTTCATCCATGTCTGCGTAATCAATGTGCAGTTTGCAGAGTGGACCAGTAGGGCGGAGCAAGGTGCCTCTGATAGTTCGCAATGTAAGCCCTGTATTGTAACTCTGACATGTGGTGCATTGTATAGTCATGTTAGTTAGGTTCTCCTGTAAACTGGGGACACACCAGTCCTCCTGCATGTCTGCCGCAATGTGCTGTTTAGAAACATGTGATGGATGATATAACTGGTTGAATGTGATCAGTAATAACTGGTGTGGCATAACCACTTTCCCAAATATCTTTTGCCTCCATAACAGTTCAGTTTGGACTGTTTGCATCCACTTTTCATCCAAAGTTATTTTTCCTCTTGTGGTAATGCGATGTACGTTGTGGGCAACCGCTTGGTGTTGTGTGCCAATACAGGATACCCTGAGATCTGTGGCACTTAAAGGTATACAGCTGTTTCTTGCTGATGCATCAGCGGAAACGATACTGAGTGCAACCTCGTATGCATTTTTAGTGTCGCAGTGCATTTTACGATTGCCACTACAGATAGTTGTGTTAGTGTGTGAATGAGTTTATCCGATATTGCGGCATGTTCGATAGGGGACCCATCAGCTCTCCAAAACCCCCTCCTCTTCCATCATGCGATGCCTGCATGCACTGTGGTGGTGACATATGTTGAGTCTGAATAAATCGATATGTGGCACTTTTGGGATGCTTGTAGCACTTCTATAAGCACTATGAGCTCTGCTGCTTGTGTTGAAAAATGCATTGATAATCTTTTCTACACTAGGGTTTCATATACCCCGGTTACATGTCTTTATACCAAAATCTTTTATAAAGAATGAACATATATCAAATATTTTATAACAAAAATTTGTATAGAGAATGCACTTTTTTTGGGTGGTTCCCCCTGATCCCTTGTTTCCCGCCACTAAAAACCCACCCCAACTGTTTCCAGAAAATAATTAACCCTTTACCCCACCACTAAATGCATTCATTATAAAATGTTTCATTATAAAATATTCGATATATGTTCATTCTATATAAAAGATTTGGTATAACCACTGTATACCATGTTCCACATTAACCATATGCTTGCAATATATATATTGTGACTGAAGCATACAGCGATCATTGATCTCAACCATAACTGTAAAGAACTGTTGGAAGTATCCTGACAAAACGTACCTATCCATCTGTAAGGGTGAGACACTTTTTCAACCGACGGCAAGCGTAGCTCATCAGAAAAGCTTGCACGCATCGGAATTAGTGTAAACTGACAAAGGGAAACTACATTTCCCAGCAGCACCGTCATCGCATTTAATTAAATGTCAGGTGCTTCAGCGCCAGCGCTTCTGTGATAAGTCGGTCTGTGCCGATCCTGCCAGCCACTGTATTTAACCCTACCCTACTATCTCTGATCAGTAAGGCTAGATAGAACAGCTAGTTAGGATGTTGTCACGCAATAGTGCCATATTTGAATTGGATTCTTGAAATGTGACCTTATTGCTCACCAATATGTATGGTCTAAAACTGCATTGTTATATTGACTGAGAATTAAGAACCTTCCTTGAGTCTTCATATTAACTGATTGCTAAATTCCACCTTGCACGTGTGTGTTGTGGGATCTTTGAACTTCGGCATACTCTTTCGAATATACATTATGTGATGGAAGCATACAGCGATCATTGATCTCAACCGTAACTGTAAAGAACTGTTGGAAGTATCCTGACAAAACGCACCTATCCATCTGTAAGGGTGAGACACGTTTTCCTCTGCCGGCAAGCGGAGCTCCTCAGAAAAGCTTGCACGCATCGGAATTAGTGTAAACTGACAAAGGGAAACTACATTTCCCAGCAGCACCGTCATTGCATTTAACAAAACGTCGGTCTGTGGCGGTCCTCGCCATCCCTCAGCGTTCCCGGCCAGGAAACTCTCTTCCTTCCACGCTTCGCTAATTCGAGTAAGTGATGGGGTATTTTAAAATGCATTAAACTGCTGACACAAGCAGGGAAGCTACACGGCCTCGGCAAAGTGCAGCAATGTCTAAACACCAGGACAGATGAACTCGACATGGCCGAAACCGTTGTGATTCATGAGACCACTATGAGTAAACCAGTGATATTCACCTCCCCCGTGCTTCAAAGCAAACTTACAGAACGGTTGCAAATAGCTCTCAGAGACAGAAATGAATGTGCTACACAGACCTTCCCGTCAACAACGGTACCTGTTAGCCCTAAACCAGATACAAATCAGAATAACTCCAAGATAGAGGAACCCTTCCTATCTACACTAGCAAACCCCTTTGACCTAAAAATTGGTTGGCAAAACACTAGATTATTAAACAAACATGCCCTTTGTATTCACAGGTGCATTACACAGGAAGAACTAGACATTTTATGTCTAACTGAAACGTGGCTTCAGGACCCAGTAGGCCCCACTGCTGAACAGGCGTTACCCCAAGGTTACAGTATTTTCCTTAAGAACAGAGAGTCAGGAATGGGTGGAGTAGCAATTATAGCTCGGAATAATGTACAGGTATTCCCCTCAACAATTCACTGTCAAGGATGTGAAACCATCCATCTTAAAATGACACCAACAAAAAACAGTTGTATTAACATCATCGTAATATACAGACCACCATATTTGACCTCAGATTTGATGATGATTTTGTGTAAATACTAAGCAACTTGAAAGGGCCCAACACTGGAACATTGCTGATGGGTGACCTAAACAGATGGAAAGGTAACCTTAAAGACATTAAAGCAATACCCTTGGACAAAAAACTTAATTCTATAGGTTTCACCATCTCCAATAACAAGCCTACAACTGCCAAAGGCAATCAACTTGACTGGGTAATCTCCCACAATGTAGATGCTACCAAACTAAGGACAACTCCTTCTATATGGTCAGACAATTATACAATTGAGTTTGCCTTATCACCTAAAGACAATGTTAGAAGACCAGACAATGCACCAAAAAAAGTGCATAGTAGAAACTTTAAAAAGATTACCCCCTACATCCTAGATGAATGCATGACTAAGATCAAGACCATCACCTCAGACATGGACACATGTGACGAGATTGTTGCAATCTATAACAACCAAGTTCAACAATTGATTGATATACATGCCCCCTTGAAACTCAAACAAGTTAGACCAAACCCTACCCATTAAAAATGGTTTAGTGAAGAAAGCAACACCCTAAAAAAGGAAAAGAGAAAGATGGAACGGAAATGGTTAAACGATCCATCAGAAACTAATAAGGAAAAATGGAGGGAACTGGAGCAACAATACAAGGAAAACATTGACAAAGCAAAAACAAACTTCTTTAATGAGCAAGTTTTTGCAGGCTCCAACTCCTCAGGTAAACTCTTCCACATATTGAAATCAATTGAGAAAACCACATCACTATCCCCACCATTTCAACCATCAAGGGAAGACTGCGTGAAAGTCCAATTAGCATTTCACAACAAAATTCAAAAAGTTCGAGAAAATATAAGTAATTATCCTGTAGTATCCCAACCACCACCGTCCAGGTCTAATCCGTACACCAATCTTAGGAGCAGGAATACATTCAACTTTAAACCACTCTCCCTTGAAGATATGAAGATGCTACTTTCATTTATATGGCCTACTACATGCCCAGAAAATATCTTGCCCCCGAACCTAGTTCTAGATAATACAGATATATTTGCACCCTTTCTTCTTAGAATTGTTAATATGTCATTTAGAGACTATAAGATCCCAGCAGCTATTAAAGCGGTTACTGTCACACCTTTGGTTAAAAAACGTGGACTTGATCAACATGATCCTTCCCAATCTTCGTTCAATCACAAATTGCAACTTTCTATTACAAATCTTAGATAAAGCTGCAACCACGCAACTCCAACTGTTTGTGGATGATGCAAATCTTCTCCACAGACAACAATCAGGCTTCAGAGGAGCACACAGTACAGAAACTGCGCTACTCGACCTACAGACCAAAATGCTTAACATCTTGGACAAGGGAAAGACAGGTCTGCTGATACTTTTGGACTTATCAATGGCCTTCGATTTGTTAGGCCACCCGAAGCTTCAAGAGGCTTAGAACACTCGGGCAACTGTTCACAGGACGCTATAGAGTGGGTGACCTTGTTTCTTTTAGAGAGGAGCTCTAAAATCTATTGAGGGAAACTAGTCGACAGTACCATAAGCAGTCCTATGTGGTGTTCTCCAGGGGTGGGTTTCTCCCCCTACTGTTCAATCTATATATTTTATGTCTCTGCATCCTCCTTACCAATCTAGAGGTGTTTTTCACCAACTTTGCAGACAACACATAATTAGTTATTAAACTAACTGGGTGCCATGAAACAGATAACCTTAGAATTGCGAACATCTATAATACCATCGAGGCTTGCATGAAGTGATAACTGCCTCTGCCTAAACGGAAGCAACACCAAGCTTATGATCTTTGGCTCACGCCAGGGTAGGGCTAAACTCGGTCCGAACTATACCTCCTTCACCATCAGAGACATCTGGATACCTGTATCCGACAAGGTGAAAACCTTAGGTATTTATTTTGAAGCCTCTCTGGGAGCAGAATCCCACATAGCGTATTTAAAAAAAAATAGCCAATACTACCAGAGGCTGCTCAAATGGATCAGACCTGTCTTGAGTGAAGAAAGCTATGCCACAATAGCCAGAGCCACAATTCTCTCGAGGCTGGATTATGGCAACACCTTGTTAGCCGGTGCAAACAAGAGCTGCATTAAGCAATGCCAAATTATCCAGAACAATGCTGTGAAAACTATCAAAAAGAAGACAAGGAGGGAGCATATTTCAGAAGATAGGACGTTTCTCCACTGGCTAGCCTTTGAAGATCATATTGCATTTAAAAAAATGACCATTGTACATCACTGCCTCTATGGCTCAGCCCCAGCCTATCGGAAAGAGCAGATAATTCCTTACAAACCAGGCCAATCCCTGAGATCCAAAGTCCATGGACTGATTGGTTACACATGTGGCAAAAGAGTCAAACGACTGGAATGCTCCTTTGCTGTTAAAGCTTCTGAAAAAGGGAATGAGCTGCCAAGCTATCTAAGATTAGAATTGAACTTTCTGATCTTTAAAAAGAAACTAAAAACACTACTATTTAAGTATATGGGTTCCCTTGCCCCTTATGTTTTGAAAGTCCCATCTTTTTCTGTTTTCCGTGTCTCAGTGTACGCGTCCTGATGCCTGGAGGCTTTGGCGCCATAGAAATAAACAAATAAAATTAAAAAAAATAAAACCAAGCGGACCACTGCTGCTCCAGTGTGCCGCAAGCCTGTGTCCTGGTCAATCGTTGCTGACCCATCAATGAAGAGGACTTCCCCCCTCAAGCGGTCTATCAAGTGCTTTTGGAATATAATCTTCCTCTACCTCAAAAGTCATGTAGTTGTGGTTTGCCAAATCTTTGTCAGAGCACATTTCTGTCAGGAATGTAGCCGGGTTAACTATTTTGCATCACACAATGTGAATGTCAGAGCATGATAGAATAATCGCACATGCAGATTTTGATTGTTCTAAAATTACAAAAACTGGATGCTCGATGTACAATGTTACGGAGCATCCCACAACGAAAGTTTAACTCTTTTCAGTAGCAAATGCCGTAGCAGTGAGTGCTTGCTCACAGGCGAATTGGCACTGCATCACAAAATCTACTATACCACTGTAATAGGCCAATGACCTGTGGTCCATTGTCCCTTTTTGGGTGAGCACCGCAGTCATCAGTTACCTGTTGGAGGGGGAACATAAATATAACTCTTGCATGTAGTCTGGGGTTGCTAACACTGGTGCTGTCGATATGACCTCCTTGAGGTCATTGAAATTTGTTTGCATGTCCTCCGTCCACACAGTTTTGTTGTCTCCCTTTTGTGCTTCTTTGAGGGCCTGCAGCAGGGTTCTGGTGTATGCTACGTAGTCAAGTATCCATGCCCTGCAATAATCGCAAGTACCAAGAATATTTGCATTTCTTTCACTGTTTTTGGCGGTGGTTTGGCGCGCTCTGAGGTGTGGCGATCTGGGATAATTCCTTTGCCGTTCACTCAAATCAACTGATCCAAGTAGAGTAACTTCTGGAGGCAGTACTGTAATTTGGCCTTATCAACTCTGGATCCATTGCGGGCCAAGAGTTGTAGGAGTGTAATGGATTCTTGCCTGCACTGGTGCTTGCTGAGACTGCACACTAATAAATCATCAACATACTGAATGACGGCACTAGGCACCTGAATATTTCCTAAATCAGCATGTAATAGCCAGTTGAAAATGCTGGGGCTCTCACAGTACCCTTGAGACAGTCTAGTGTGTTTGAAGCGCATCCCCTCTGCGTAAACCCGGTGATGTTTTGTGAGTCACAGTGCAAGAGGCCAGAAAAGAAGGTGTTTTTAAGATCTACCACAGTAAAGTGGGTCGCCTCTTTGCGGATGTTACAAAAGTATTGTAACGGGGTTCGGAATCACTGGAAATTCTGCCTGTATAATGTCGTTAAGAGGGTGCAAATCCTGAATCATTCTCCAACTCCCCCCTTTTGCCTTCTTTATCGGGTATATAGATGTGTTGCATGGGGAAGTAGAGGGTACAATTATACCCAAAGTTAGTACGGCCACAATTGTGTCTCGTATCCCTTCTTCCGCTTCTCTCGACAAAGATTACTGCCTTACACGGGGCAACACGGAACTTTGCTTCAATGTTATTGGAAATGGGGTCACTCCTTACAAAAGCCCAACATCGCAGGCATTCATTGTCCAGAGCATCTCTGGCACCTGCTCTAGGTCTGTCTCAGGCAAGGGAAGTGGGCCCACTAGAGTCATCAGAAGGCATTGCACTTTTTAATATTGCACCATAATATCACAGGGAAAAGAAATTGCTAGGACATTTTCACCATCATCTGGTCTGTCTTCAAACAAGTCGGCATCAGTCACTCCCTTAAGAGGCTTTGTTAGAGGAATGCACAACACTGTGTGCCATTCACATCCTTCCCAATCAGTTCCAATTACCACAGTCGTCTTAGCTAACACCACTAGACCCTGCAAGTCTAGGGACAGTGGGCCTCATTACGACCCTGGCGGTAAGTTACCGCCAGGGCCGTGACTTTACCGCCATGGCGCAAACTACGTTTACGCCATGGCGGTAAGGGGATTTACCGCCCCATTCCGACCTTGGCGGGGCGGTAAATCCCCAATCCCCATTTACCCTTCCCCATTCCCATTTTTGCCCCATAGGGCATAATGGGAGTGGGGAAGGCGTTAATTACGCCACCGTAAATTACGGTGGCGTAATTAACACCAAGTTCCCTTATCGCCATGGTTTTTTACACCTGCTAAAAGCAGGTGTAAAAACCGCCATGGCGGAAAGGGAACTCGTAATTGGCGGAAAGGGGTCGGCGCAGCTAACGCTGCCGCAAACCCCTTTCCGCCAGGGTCATAATGAGGCCCAGTATCATTCAAGCAACCAGTTCAACGGTTACCACAGGCTGAAAAATGAAGTCTGATGGCTCCTGCCAGCAAGCTTTGACAATTTGGGGCACTGCCTCGAGAAGCACTGTTATGTCATACACAAACATGTTCCGGTCGACGGGAATACTGTGAACCACTGACTCTTCTCCCCTTGCATTTATGATGATCATTGCTCTTATGACACACATGCCTGGGGTGGCACTTAGAACACTGTGGTCAGTAAAGAAGATTGTCATATTCAGTTTACTCAACAGGTGTTGGCCCACCAAATTTGAGAGCTTTGAGAATACAACAGAGACGCATGCATCTGTTTTCCTCCTATTTTGATATCAAGTTCTTTTGTGTAGGGAACTGTGGCAACTGCCCCAGAGAGTCCCTGCATGTCAAGAGTTTCACATGATAATGGGGAATTCCCCTCACTGATGTATGATTTAGTTGCACCTGTGTCAATCATGAAGATGAATTGCTTGTTACCTATCTCAGCGCTGAGCAAGAGTTCCTCGTTAGGGTGGAGGAAGCAGTTTAATTCAATCATTCCGGTCCATTTGCATTCAGGGCACATAGTGCGTTCTGCATAGACCTCTATGCAATAACAGCATCTGGGGACCTGTATTCCTCTCTTGTTTACGTCCAATACTTCCCTTTTTCCTTGCTATTGCCACCCAGCCAAACCTGTTCAATAACCACGGTCGCTACAAATTCTCCAACTGTGGCGTAACCTCCGGTGTTTGCCCATCCCCTTTGTCATCCTCGATTTCATCTGTGTCCCATTCATCTACCCTCAGCTGACTAAAAAAAAAAAAAATATCAAGCCAAAACAACAACCACTACTTCCATCAAGCCCACTAATTATACAGCGCTCCTAATTTTTCCTTTATCTCCTTGTAACAAAAATAATGACACTGTCATCTTTCCTCACTCGGAAAAGCTCCCTGCACCCCTGTTTATCCTCCGTAAACTCCTCTTAAAATCCCAAAAATAACAATAAAAACAAATCTCGTCACTGGCTTAACCACACTCCTCCTGCACTCACACACAACACTTGTTCACACCATACCCTTCTTTGTTATCCTTTGCAAGGGGTGTACTCACATCTGAGTGTTCACCCTAGCTCCTCCGTCACAGGGCCCCAATAACGGCCAGGACTCTCCCAGGAGCTGCGCCCACTTCAAAGACAGGAATTCTGTGAAAAAGGCTCATGCACATCTCTGCGGTCTGCATGCTTGGGACTGGTTACTGTTTGTGGGCGCGGTCCTTTCAGAGAGGCTGGCCTGGAAGCCTCCGTCGTCATTGGGGCCGCTGGTATCACATTGGGTTCACCAAATGTAGGAAAGCCCCATTAGATGCTCACACCAGAATAAACACAACCCACTAGGGAAAAAAAGCCCAATACACCTCTTTCAAGGATAACAAGGTTTATTTCCATACAAAAGCAAATTGCGCCAACAAAAAACTCTGCTGCCGTGGACCGTTCTGCCAGAATCTGCATGAGCAGTACATTATAAATGTGTATAGCGTCATCAGTGACATCATTACATACAGTACAAAACCGTGAGGCCGGTTGGTGAGACCCCATACCCGTGCAAAGGTTTGCAACATTTTAGGAAAATTAAAGGTTTATGGATCTGTATAGTTCTGGCCTTTCTCATTAGTGTCTGGGATACAACCTATTCCTTTGCTTATATTCGCGGCCTAGGCCTGGGTGTTGACTGTCACGCTATGTTTAGGATTTGTACCACAGTATGGCTGTGAATATCTAAGATGGCTGCTATTCCCGCATGTGCGCTGCACCTATAAAACATGCAATAATGTAACCTTGCAGAAGCCTTCTCTTCGGTACCTGTGGCAGCCTATTTCTTATCATGAAGTGCTTGGGGTGTGGGAAGATCGTGTCCCCTTCCCATCACTGGGTAGACAGGAAAATACCTTGGGGCTTATTCATGGACTTGTTAGCATGCTGCAAAGTGACTGTGCACTGCCAAGAAACACCCTGATTCACAGAGCAGTAAAAAGTGCTTTTTTGCGGTGCAATGTGACTTTTCAGTGACTTTGTACTGGTGCAAAGTCACTTTGCTCTGCGCAAAAATTTTTGATGAATCAGGCCCTTTCAAAGGAGGCCACCCAAACCAGATGAAAAACACCTGGTTTACCCAGGTATAAGGGGTATAGGACAATACAAACACTGCATACTGCACCGTGCAGGACCACCTTATATTGGGACCACTATGAGTAAACCAGTGATATTCACCTCCCCCGTTCCAACCTTGGAGGGCCCGGTATTTCCCCATTCAAGGAACCCGGACGCGGTACATCCCCATTCCCATTTGAGCCCCCATAGGGCTCCATGGGAACGGGGAGGATGCTAACAACTGGCCCGTTAATAACAGGCATCCTTAGCGGTACTTGACGGGCCCGTTGTTAGCATCCTCCCCATTCCCATTGAGCCCTATGGGGGCTCAAATGGGAATGGGGATGTACCGGGTCTGGGTTCCCTGAATGGGGAAATACCGGCCGTCCAAGGTCAGAATGGCCCGGTATTTCCCCATTCAAGGAACCCGGACCCGGTACCCGGAATGGGGGTAGCTAAAAGCGGCATGGCTACCTCTATACTTGTAATGAGGCCCAATGACTGGCAATGAGGAAGAACACCCGAATCGGAGCAACATGAAATGACACAGGTGAAAGGGCGTGCTGTAATGAAAGTTACATGTTTGCACATATGATACTTAGAACTGGAATGTTGCACCCTCCCTTCCATAAACTGAGATTTCAGGATTCCTACATATGACTTGGCTGGTTACACACCAAAGTAAAGGGACCTCTGTTGGTCTCAACGGATCAGTGCTACACTGACACTAACAAAGCCTAGGACCTCATCAAATGGGCATGTGGGGGTCCTGCCAAACAGGCATTGCTGACCAGACAACACTGGGCTGCCATGTAACGTAGCCAGGACAAGGTGTGGCATGTTACAGAGCTGTACAGCACACTGCAAACATATGCAGTATGCCACAATGTTCACGTGGAGCCCCAGGAGCAGCTGGAGAGGGACAGCAATGGAGATGATGGCCACGTGCCCAGGATGCCAGCTGGAAGACGTGTGGACACAGGTGCCAAGGCACCAGAGAGCATGTCAATGGAAACGATTGTGTATGAATAACACATATTGCTATACGTCATGTTGAACTCCTCCCTCCCTAATCTCCGAACAACCTAACTCCCCAACCCAACAACAAAAACAGAATTCATTCCCGGATGCATAGCAGCACCTCCAAATCCAAAACACCCCACTGGAGTCATTCTCCATCACTTCCTGCCCACCTCCCTTACCTCAACCCCTGGAATCTTTCCAGAGCACATCCTGCCCACCTTCCTAAATTCAACTCCCTGGATCATCCCCCAGCACATCCTGCCCTCCTCCCTAACCTCAACCCCTGGAATAATCAACCAACACATCCTGCCCTCCTCCCTAACCTCAACCCCTTGAATAATCAACCAACACATCCTGCCCAACTCCATAACCTCAACCCCTGGAATAATCAACCAACACATCCTGCCCTCCTCCCTAACCTCAAACCCCTGGAATCACCCCCCAGCACATCCTGCCCAACTCCCTTACCTCATCCCCTGGAATCGTTCCCCAGCACATCCTGCTCACCTCCCTAACCTCAACCCCTGGAATAATCACCCAGCACATCCTGCCCAACTCCATAACCTCAACCCTCTAGAATAATTCCCTGTCACACCCTGCCCACATCCCTAACCGCAACCCCTGGAATAATCACCCAGCACATCCTGCCCACCCCCCTAACCTCAATCCCCTGGAATCATCCCCCATCACATCCTGCCCAACTACATTACCTCAATCCGCTGGAACCATCCCCCAGCACATCCTGCCCACCTCCCTTACCTCAACCCCTGGAATCATTCCCAAGCTCATCCTGCCCACCTCCCTAACCTCAACTCCCTGGAATCATCCCGCATCACATCCTGGCCCCCTCCCTAACCTCAAGCCCTGGAATCACCCCCCATCACATCCTGGCCACCTCCCTAACCTCAACCCCTGGAATCATTCCCCAGCTCATCCTGCCCACCTCCCTAACCTCAACCCCCTGGAATAATTCCCCAGCTCATTCTGCCCACCTCCCTAACCTCATCCCCTGGAATCATTCCCCAGCTCATTCTGCCCACCTCCCTAACCTCATCCCCTGGAATCATTCCCCAGCTCATCCTGCCCAACTCCCTAACCTCAACCCCCTGGAATAATTCCCCAACTCATCCTGCCCACCTCCCAAACCTCAACTCCCTGGAATCATCCACCAGCACACCAGGCCCACCTCCCTAACCTCAAACACTGGAATCATTCCCCAGCACATCCTGCCCACCTCCCTAAACTCAACCCCCTGGAATCATTCCCCAGCTCATCCTGCCCACCTCCCTAACCTCAACTCCCTGGAATCATCCAACAGCACCTCCTGTCCACCTCCCTAACCTCAATCCCTGGAATCATTCCCCAGCACATCCTGCCCACCTCCCTAACCTCAACCCCCTGGAATCATTCCCAAGCACATCCTGCCCTCCTCCCTAACCTCAACCCCCTGGAATCATTCCCAAGCACATCCTGCCCCACTCCCTTACCTCAGCCCCCTGGAATCATTCCCCAGCACACATTGCCCAACTCCATACCCTCAACACCCTAGAATCATTCCCCACCACACATTGCCCAACTCCATACCCTCAACCCCCTGGAATCTTTCCACAGCACATCCTGCCCACCTCCCTTACCTCCAACCCTGGAATCATTCCCCAGCTCATCCTGCCCACCTCCCTTACCTCAACCCCTGGAATCATTCCCCAGCACATCCTGCCCACCTCCCTAACCTCAACCCCTGTAATAATTACACAGCACATCCTGCCCACCTCCCTAACCTCAACCCCTGTAATAATTACACAGCAAATCCTGCCATCTTCCTAACTTCAACCACTGTAATCATTACACAGCTCATACTGCCCACCTCCCTTACCTCAACCCCTGGAATCATTCCCCAGCACATCATGCCCACCTCACTTACCTCAACCACCGGAATCATTCCCCAGCACATCCTGCCCACCTCACTTACCTCAACCCCTGGAATCATTCCCCAGCACATCCTGCCCACCTCACTTATCTCAACCACCGGAATCATTCCCCAGCACATCCTGCCCACCTCCCTAACCTCAACCCTTGTAATAATTACACAGCACATCCTGCCCACTTCCCTAACCTCAACCTCCTGGAATCATTCCCCAGCACACCCTGCCCACCTACCTAACCTCAACCCCCTGGAATCAATCCCTAGCTCATCCTGCCCACCTCCCTAACCTCAACCCCCTGGAATCATTAACCCAGCAAGTCCTGCCCACCTCCCTACCCCAACATCTCCGAAACTATTCCACAGCACATCCTGCCCACCTCCCTAACCTCAATCCCCTGGAATCATCCCCCAGCACATCCTGCCCAACTCCCTTACCTCAACCCCTGTTATCATTCCCATCACATACTGCCCACCTCATTTACCTCAATCACCGGAATCATTCCCCAGCACATCCTGCCCACTTCCCTTACCTCAACCCCCTGGAATCATGCCCCAGCACATCCTGCCCAACTCCCTTACCTCAACCCCTGTTATCATTCCCCATCACATCCTGCCCACCTCATTTACCTCAACCCCTGGTATCATTCCCCATCACATCCTGCCCACCTCCCTTACCTCAACCCATGGAATAATTTCCCTGCATCTTCTGCCCACCTCCCTAAACTTAACCCCTGTAATCATTACCCAGCAAATCCTGCCCACTTCCCTAACCTCAACCTCCTGGAATCATTCCAAAGCACATCCTGCCTACCTTACTAACCTCAATCCCTGGAATGATGACCCTGTACATCCTGCCAACCTCCCTAATCTCAAACCCCCTGGAATCATTATCGAGCACAACCTGCCCAACTCCTTACCCTAAATCCTCGGGAATCATTACCCAACACACACTGCCCATCTCCCTACCCTCAACCCCCTGGAATCATTCCCAAGCACATCCTGCCCACCTCCCTTACCTCAACCCCCTGGAATCATTCCCCAGCTCATCCTGCCCACCTCCCTTACCTCAACCCCCTGGAATCATCCCCCAGCACATCCTTCCCAACTCCATAACCTCATACCCCTGGAATCGTTCCCCAGCACATCCTGCCCACCTCCCTTACCTCAACCCCCTGGAATCATCCCCAGCACACTCTGCCCACCTCCCTTACCTCAAGCCCCTGGAATCATTCCCCAGCACACACTGCCCACCTCACTAACCTCAACACCCTGGAATCATTCCCCAGCACATCCTGCCCACCTCCCTAATCTCAACCCCCTGGAATCATTCCCCAGCTCATCCTGTCCACCTCCCTAACCTCAACCCCCTGGAATCATTCCTCGGCTCACCCTGCCCACCTCCCTAATCTCAAACCCCTGGAATCTTTCCCCAGAACATCCTGCCCACCTCCCTAACCTCAAACCCCTAGAATCATTCCCCAACACATCCTGCCCACCTCCTTAACCTCAACTCCTGGAATCATTCCCCATCAAATCCTGCCCACCTCCCTAATCTCAACCGCCTGTAATCATTCCCCAGCACATCCTGCCCACCTCCCTAACCTCTAACCCCTAGAATCATTCCCCAACACATCCTGCCCACCTCCCCTACCTCAACCCGTGGAATCATTCCCCAGCACATCCTGCCCAACTCCCTAACCTCAACCCTTGGAATCATCCCCCAGCACATCCTTCCCAACTCCATAACCTCATACCCCTGGAATCATTCCTCAGCACACTATGCCCACCTCACTAGCCTCAAGCCCCTGGAATCATTCCCCTGCCCATCTCCCTTACCTCTAACCCCTGGAATCATTCCCCAGCACACTCGGCCCACCTCACTAACCTCAACACCCTGGAATCATTCCCCAGCACATCCTGCCCACCTCTCTAACATCAACCCCCTGGAATCATTCCCCAGCACATCCTGCCCCCCTCCCTAACCTCAACCAGTGGAATCATTCCCCAGCACACCCTGCCCAACTCCATAACCTCAACCCCTGGAATCATTCCCCAGAACATCCTGCCCACCTCCCTAACCTCAACCCCTGGAATCATTCCCCATCACATCCTCCCCATCTCCCTAATCTCAACCACCTGGAATCATTCCCCAGCACATCCTGCCCACCTCCCTAACCTCAAACCTCTAGAATCATTCCCCAACACATCCTGCCCACCTATTTTACCTCAACCCCCTGGAATCATTCCCCACCACATCTTGCCCACCACCCTAACCTCATCCTCCTGGAATCACATTCTAACCACCTCCCTAATCTCAACCCCTGGAATCATTCCCCACCACATCTTGCCCACCACCCTAACCTCACCCTCCTGGAATCATTCCCCAGCACATCCTGCCCAACTCCCTTACCTCAACCCTTGGAATCATTCCCTAGCTCATCCTGCCCACCTCCCTTACCTCAACCCCCTGGAATCACTCCCCAGCACATCCTGCTACCTTCCCAACTTCAACCCCTTTAATCGTTACCCAGCACATCCTGCCCACCTCCCCAACATCAACCCCCTGGAACAAGGTCTCTGAACAAAGGACAAGGCCGTTGACTGCAAACACTCTCCTCAGCTTGGGCAGTCCACCTTAAAGGATGACACAAGCCCTGCAAAGAAGCTAGGAAGAGTGCCACAATAAGCATAAACCAGTGACCATCTTTTAAGGACATTTTCGATGCAGTCGAGCCCTCGAACATTGACCGACTGCACTACTGACTGTTGTCAGGCTGCAGTCAGTAAAGCCGTCTGGGACGCCTCGACCAGTGTTCCAGATCCTCCAACCAGCACAGAAACAACAATTCTTTTCTTTTTTTCAAACAATATTTTATTTAGTGCTTTTTTGGAGGAACCTGTTGACCTTTTACACAATATAAACTTGTACATAATTCATAAACATTTCATACAAATTAAACCAATAAGCATATAGGTAAATACCCATTAAAATTACTTTTGTACATAAATGTCTGTGTTTAAAACCATGTCAAGTTACCCAGCTGGTATGAATCTGACCACTATCCCATTCTTCGACCATCTTCTTAAAGCCTGGAAAGACCTCAGTTGTGGCAATTTTGGAGGTATCCTGCACTTGGGTGGAGAGATCTCTTGTTATAGTGTTGGCCTGGAAGTGAATTTCCAAGGATACCACCTCATCCTTCCTGATGTCACAGGTCACCTTTTCCTCACCATAAGGGCAGAAATTCCCCCCTTGCCTGGTGAAAATCCTTTCCGGAGGGATACCGTTGTCTATATGTACGCAGTAATATGGAATTGGTCCAATGATCTCATTACCTAACAGTTGAATAATGTTGGGCATCAACCGCCATTACAATAAAGGTGTCTGCACCCAAAGTGATACTTCAAGGGTCACTTTTATCCACCAATATTCTAATTTTGTCATATTCTAGGTCAACTAGGGGTGTCTAACATAAATACAAACCTTGGTTTTGGAGAAAATAATTCAAATTTATATAGGCATCCTTATTTTTGAGGTTCTGTCCTCACTTAATTTTTAGGGGAATTGTAAATCGTGACACCTGTCCTGGGATTGTAACCTCTTCTTTCACTTGAACTACAATCGCATACAGCAGCAATTGGGCTGACCGGAATGCTTTCTCAGTGTTGTCAAAGCACCTGGGGTTACCCCCCAATCGGGACCAGCCTTTGTTATTAATTAGGTCCAAAACAATTGTGAACGTCACTGCCTAAGTAAAAGGTGGAAGCAACATCTCTCACAACCCAACAATGATGTTCTATGCTTTAATCACCAATGGAAATGTTTATCATGCACCTGCTGGGCAGGAGATGTTTAGAAGTTGGAGTTTCCAGGCCCATTTCACACATATCAGTCAATTTAAATGTGGGAATGGTCCGATCTTTTGAGGGGTTCCTGAATAATGCTTCGCTGATGAAGCTTCTTTCGTTATTCAGGCATACTCTGGCGAGAACAGGCTCATCCCCCTCATTTACCTGAATGAGGACAAACAGCTGTTCACCCTTTATCTGGATGTTGGTCAAGCTTTGAGCTGGTTTTCATCATCTTTTGTCATGTGATTTGGAATTTGGGGTTTCCTCTGATTGTGGATTGGTATAAAACTTCAGAGTATTCCCCTCCAGTGTGGAATGCCACTTACAACTGGGAGGGAGGTTGATTTTCTAAAATGGAGAAGGGTTCAAGAATGGAGAAGGGTTCCCATCACCATTTTGTTCTCCTACAGAGATGACGGTGATGTCTCAGACTTGATTGTTCCTAAAAAGGAATTCTATTTTGTCAGACTGCTGTTCAATCATGTGGCATGTGCCATTCAAACTCACATAGTGCTTTGTTTGAATTTAATTGGCTGTTTAGTCCGAGTGCAGAGGACATTGTTCATGCAGTCAATCAGGGGTGATAACCTCCGAAGGAAGTCCTTCCCAAGAGACAAGTTGTGCCCTCGGGAGTGACGACTATCACTGGGTGTTTCACGTTATGTCACCCAATTTTTATCTCCAGATCCACAGTTCCTTCGACAGAAATATCATTCCCAGCAAAGTTTTGGAGTTGTCCAGGAAGAGGTTTGAGGGGAATTTGGTGACTCTCCTCCTTCCTGAATGTAGTTGGCCGAAGGCCTTTATGGACAGGAGGGTGGCCTGGGATCCGGTATCCACCAGCGCTGATAATGCACACTGACTATGTACCTTGACAGAAGCATAAAATCGTCCTTCTCTCTCCTCAAGGGGGCAAAGAAAATGTGCATTATGTGCCTGCTTGGTAGTTAACTTTTTATACTGAACTCTGACACTGATCTTGGACAGTTTTCTGTGTCAAAGTCAAGGAACCTGTAAAAAAGATTTTGCACCCAGAAACAGTTGGGTTTGGGAAATCCCCCCCCCCCCTCCTCTCTCCCCTATTCTTTGCTGTCCTCCTTTTCCTGGAGACAGTTACCTGAATCTGTTTAGGGGGAGGATACCTCAGGCATTTCTGTATCCTCTGGGTGACCTTGTTGAAGTTTAAGAATATATTGCTCTGGGTCAGTCTCCATTTTTGCCCAGTCTGAATAAGGGTCTTTTGGGATAAATTGTTCCTTGGTAGGGATCCCTTCATCTCTGAAAGAGAAGATTTTCTTACCTGAATTCTCCAGGGATTCTTCTCCTTCGAAAGGGATGATGCAGACTTCCTCGACAAAGTGGGTTTTCTTTATCCTCTGTTAGTTAGGTTCTAGCTTTTCGGAGTAGAAGATTAATGTTCAGGCACAGAGGTCTCCAGGGGTTTTGTTCTAGCGGGAAAGGAAGCCTCCTCTAGGGCTTTGCATCTCCCTTCCACCCATGCTCAATCCTCTGGAACCTCTTCTCAGAGTTTTCTATCTGTCATTGCTCTGGGACACCAGACACGGGTGTCGAGTTATCCTGGGCAGCAATTTCCAGTTGAGGGTTCTGCTGAGCCCTCAATGTGTGAACCAGGTCATAGGCCAATTGTTGGTCTTGCCGCTCAAGTTGTGACATTTTTTCTGGTTGGCATGGAGATTCATACCTTTGCTGCTCCCGGAAAAGGTAGCTGTACCTTCTCCCAGAGTAGCTCGGGTATTGGGAGTTTTCCTGATAACCTTCCATCCTAGGTCTCCCTTCTCCCTGATTCGGGAATCTATTGTCCTGAATGCGGGGAGAGAGAGGAGGATTGTTGTGGAAATAGGGGCTTAAAGGGTATCTGGGAAAGAAACTTAGGTTGGGGAGAGGAGTATTTCTTCCCTCATGAGGGAAGTTTTGAGGGTGGTTTCCTGGGGCAGTACTTACCTGATTGGACCCCCCCGTGCCGGGGGAGTCCGTATATAAGCAAGGATGGGCCTGTTGCCCTTGTATCTTGGACTGATATAGGTGGCAGGGTCAGATGGAGCGTTGGTCTGATACCCTGGCTAGCTACCACCCGGTTATGTTGGATCCAAGGGTCTCCTCTGCCTCTCAATCTGCTTGTTGGTGGGAGGAGTATTTTTAGGCCCTCCCGTCTCCAAGTCCAAAGTGGGAGTATTTTTCACCTCTGCTACCTTTACAGCAGCAGGTGTGTGTGATGGTTTGGGGGTTTTAGGGCTGTTTTTGTTTTCAGAGCGCTTTTGGATCTCGTAAATCCGGGTGGACTGTTCTATCATCCAATCCAGGGTCCTACGCTCATGGGAATCCCTTACTAGTTGGGTCATAATGTATTTCGGGAGTGCATGGAAGTATGTGTTGATGAACTCCCGGCTATTGGTGTTAACCCACCTAGAGGTCTTCCCCAAACTGCAGGTTGTACGATGCTTTGCGGGCGTCCTCTGGGTTCTTATGAATGGAGAAGTGTTTAGCTCCCAAATGCACAGTATTTCAATTGTATTTGTTTCCTTCCATGTGCACTTTTGCAGCCTTAAATCGGCCACATGTCTTTTACACGAAGACAGAATATGCAGTGCCACATGTCTTTTGGAATCCATTCGACGCAGTTAGCAACATTCCACTTGTAAGTCTCACTCTTCTACAGCTGAGTGCCAGTACATTCTAACAAAATGGAGGTAGGCCCATTCTCGCTCATTCACTAGGCCTTATGTCGAAATCACTGTTTTGTACTGGCTTTTATATTTCAATGGAACTCCACACTTAGACAGCTTCACTCTCACAATGGGGCCTAGCATGGCCTCTCTGCCTATGCAACTCTAGGGCTGTCTTTTTACCACACCGGGTCGAGGGCATACCTGCAACTGCTACCCAACTGAGAAGGAATATGTTCACTCGTAGAGTTGAACACACCAGCATTGGTAGTGCCCCAAAAAGACATACAAGCAGAATGATTCCCCAAAATGGATACTCATTAAAGGAAGAAGAGATCTGTAGGGTTGGCCAGAGTGAAAAGAGGGAACTATGCATCATCAAAAATTAAAGAAGCTCTGGAAGCAATACCACCAGAGAACAGACTATTCAGAAGAATGGAAATGTTCTTCGTGTCCATTGTTCCAGCAGTCCAAACTAGCACAGACACCAAATGACTCCACATACCACTTTGAGAGCTGATGCAGACAATAAATTCAACCGTCAAAGGATTCAATGCCATCAAGGAAGAGGTGTGAATATTGAGGTTACTGGTTTTCCAGAACAGATATGTTCTAGACCTCCTCACGGCCATGGTGGGAGGCGTTTGCATCCAAGATCGGGTCTTCTTGCTGTATATTCATTCCTGCCCATGATGAAGACAATGGGACCCTGACAGAGGCCATTACCCGGTTATCAGAGCTGCATACTAAGATGGAGGCAGAAACTAATACCCTAGGAAAGGACGACGGCTGGCAGGAATATTTTTTGATGGATACCAACATGGTTGACCAACGGACTGAAGGTACTGGTGGAAGCCCTGCTACTAGTGTTGTTCATCTTCTGTGTCATCAGAATAGCCATCACGCAATGCAAAATACCACTGAAAAGACCATAGGGAGGACAGAGTAGATTAAGAGACTGAGGTAGATGAATAGAGAAAGAGAAGGAATATGCTGAAATAATAACTGACGCAGTGTCCTCTGTTCACAAACGGGAACAGTGTTAAAGTACCCATACAATACCCATGACTATTGGGGAAATGGGTTTGGTGCAACCCTGGTGGAGATTGCAGTTATCTGTCATGCAGTTTTGACAACCATGCAAAGTACCTTGGAGATCTAGGAGGGATAACAAAGGTTTGGCTCCCGAAATTACACCTGAACCAAGTGAGCTGCATAGGTAATGCGATCGACTCATTGACCCGAGGGGGGATTGAAGACAGAGGTCCAAGTATGGCCTCATGACCCCCACATGACTTTCAGCCCAAAGACTGAGACACGACAGATGCACCTCACTCATAGGTCCTTCACTGCCATCGTCGATGTATCACAGATGTGAGAAACGTTACTCTCTCAGACAGCTATTCAGGCCATACCCAGTCAATGATCTGGAGAAGATGGAGATGTCATCAATCGAACAAGTTGACTGACCGCAAATCAAGAAATCAATTATTTCATCACTGATGTCATGATGTAGCCACACCTAGATATGAATTACATAGCCATCCATTCACAAAGTTACATGAACATGCATTTGTTTATTGCATATAGACACGAAACACATGCTTATGACTCACGCAGGTGATGACATCCACACATTCAAATCTCAATATATTGTCACACTCTTCACCAAAGCTGAACCGCAAGACACCAAAGTACACGTATAGCAAGCTTGCATATTCTTGACTGCCACTAACATGGAAAAGCCATAAGGATAAATACGGAAGCCACAGGCCCACTGCAATGAATGAGGAAGGGGAGACAGGCTTCGAGTACATGGAAGGGCTTGCATGATCGTTGCAGCCAGAGGCAAGCAGAAACGATGCACCCAGCCAAGGAAGAGTGGAGATGGAAAGTCCCTGGTTACCAAGACAATAAGCCATCTGCAAGAAATTCAGACTAAAATCCTCAAATTACAGGCCGTTTTCAACACATGGGATCCAGCAGGACAAGAACATTTCGCAGTATTATTGCAAAAGGCTTGTGAGCCGATAATTTAATTTCTTTTTGCACTGGGATTGCAGAACACAAACGTAAGTCAAGAATTATTTCTAGGGTGCTTTAGTATTAGAAATGTAATCCTATGAAGGCCATTATTTAGATTTTTTGCAATATGATTATAAGATCTACTGTCATCACTTGCCTTCTAGGAGATACTATTTCTGCTTCTTTTTTGCACAAAGTTGTCTTGTGCTTTTTCGCTGTGATAACTTTGTGACTGAATCACCTATGCCAGCTGTCTAGAGTAGTAGTCCAAAAAAACTGACAAGGCAAAGGTTGGAGTCACTTTACATATGTGATGACCTATTATTGGAGGTTGAACAAGTCACCGATGTAATGGGGGTATCTGGGCTTGAAGGTATCCAATCAGTCACTGTCGTCAGCCGGGTCCCATGGCCGCAGAAGTATATAGTGTAAGAGCAGGGGAGGGCATCCATGACCATGTCAGGAGAGATGCTTTTCTATCAGTGCTTCTTGAGAATAAGATTATCTGGTTGAAACGTTACTGTTGGCATAGTAAGGGGTTGTGCGAGAAAAGTTACACCATTGCTTGGTGGCCTGACCATATCAGTCACATGGGCGCTTTCATTGATAGCATGTTGGCTTGCAACAAAAATAGTGCTCAGGGTATTGCCGTTGGTGGACTGAGAACCAAAAGAGGCCCGGGAAATAATGTTCAAAGAGGCCCCATATTAGACATTTTCAGAAAGCCCAACCATTTTCCTATGAGAAAATGTGGTACTAGAGGCCCAGGGTGCAGAGGCCTACTGAGAAATCTCCAGAGCTCCCTATAAGCCAGTCCACACCAAGGCAAGAGTGCAGAGGACTACAAGGAATTCTCCAGAGTTCCCTATAGGCCAGTCCACCCCTGCCTAGGGTGCAGAGGCCTACTGGGAAATCTCCAGAGTTACCTATAGGCCAGTCCACTTGTAGAGGAGGTCCCAGACATGGCCTGCACCCCATCCGCTCCTTTCGAGGTACAAGGAGCGTACTCGCCAAGGTATGTGACGTATGAGGAGCAAATGAACCAATAAAGAGCTGCACTGGGACTCTGCCCAGTATACATCAGAAGATCTATACCTGTTGAAGCGCCCATAACCAGACAACCCTGGGCAGCATGGTACCCCATCAGACAGCCATACCAGCCACTGATACGAAACAAAGAGTGCCTTCAGACAGTCCATGAAGAGACCCAAAGAGCCCTAAGGGAAGGCCAGTGGAAAAGACACAAGGGCTTGAACAGACTCGTGAATGAACAATAGCGGCTATCAAAGATCGCACGCCAGTGCAAGTAACTACGAAAATAAATGTAATGAACACAGAGAAGAGACAATGTTAAAACGTGAGGAAACGTTGCTACGAGACAAGATGGAAGCAACTGACCTGTTAAAACGTGTGTAAATAGGCTTGAAACGCAAGAGGCAAAAGAAACGATACTGCTTGCAATGCTTAGTAGAAGATTAGAGCGGCAAGCGCCAACCATATATCTACCTCAATCTACCTCGATAAGGCACATTATACAAGTGCGACTCCATTTTGTAAAAGCAGAAATGTACCCGGGCTGCCAGAGGCCTGACAGGCCAGGTTTCGTAACCCAGCCAAAGGCAAGAGAAGGAGCGGAATCGATACTCAACAAAGAGCGGCTCATGCCTTGGAAATGGAGGTCGAACAGAGAAAGGGAGGAGAGCGTCAGCTAACAAGACTCAAACTTCAGAGCATACCAGCCTGCCCCATGAAGGTCAAGATAAGGGGGCCCATGTAGATGGCGAGGCTGAAACAGAATTAAATGCACTAAAAGCTGGAAACTGAAGCAGATTCATGGTGAACTAACACGTGACCAGCCAGGCGCGAAGAAGTACCACAGCCTGATGTCATCCAGGACCCGCGGATGCCATAACTTTTCCTGATAAGAGGCTACAGTTTAGAGGCCATACCCAGCCAACTAATTGACAAATAGCCCTAAGATACCGATTGATGGAAGGGAGGCAGGGTGAAACTTGGGACACCAGGCACCTGGATGTCCATTCAGCATACTGCTAATTAAAATGGGGATTTATGTCCAGGGGTGTAACCCACCCAATCAAAAGAGACCAAGTTATCTGGGACCTATAGATAATAGAACCAATAGGATGTTGTACTTATAGTGACGTCAATCACGTGTGAAGTAGAGGGAGGGGCGTAGACGCCCACCCGATAAGAGTTATCCAATCCACATGCTCTATTATCATATACAGATATAGCACCTCTACTTAAGTTACCTTCCCTAACCAATTATATTGCATGACATGTTTTGTGGAGGTGGACGTCAATGGTGACGAGAATCTGATATAAAGGTTACTGTTTGCATGAAGAAGTTGGAAGTCAGAGCGAGACAGGTGATCGTAATGCTGCTGATTTCCATTTGTTTCTCTGTTTGATGTACTTGTCATTAAACGGTCTTCCCTTTGCCAACGTACTGAGTCCTCATTATTGAGTCTTGTTGGAGAAAGTGAATCCTGCACCCCCTGTCCTCACATGGTGCAGCTATCTTGTCTTACAAGTGCTAGAGGGTGAGCGCTGACCTATGGGCCCGTCAGTGAATTCCTCTCCTCCTGAACACTTGGTAGAGTGAGGATGGTTTCGGCCATTAATTATTGATTATATAATAATAAGACACCTTAGACCGACGGCACGAAGTAGCTCCGGGCCTTCGACAATATCACAAGTCCTTTCGCCATTCCGGCTGAGTAGACTGAGAAGCTCCCTGTGGACAATGATAGAGTAAGTCCATAAAAAATCTGCAGTGGGTCTGAAGGAGCCCACCTTTCCAAGCATAACCCTTCTCATTCCCACGGGTAGCCAATCGGACGAAAAAACCTTAAAAGGCTGGAAGAGGAAGGGGCGGTGATCCCGAAGTTCCAGAGAGGAAAAGATGTGATCGGTGAGAGAAACAACAAACTCGTTACTTTGGCAAATGTTGTGTAGGCATTAGAGCCAGTAAGGGAAAGGTAACGGTGGATGGTGGAGAAAAAATTAAAATAGTCAGAAATAGAGTAGACTGTATATATATAGGGGGTAATGACTCGAGCATAAGAGATAAAGAGTGGATACCGGGGGGGACTCCCGAGAGAAAAACAAGGGGTATCAGGGGGACACCCGAGATAAAAATGAAGGATTACCAGGGGGGCACCTTAGATAAAAATGTAAGGATTTGCCTTATTCCTGCTCTTTAATACAGCGGTCAGAAGAAAAGTGAACTCATAGCCCATATAATAAGGCACAAATAGACTATGGTGACGTTTAAAGTCGCATCAAAGGAGTTTGTTTATACTCCATGACGGGGTATTAATTAGAAGGCAGGTATATGTATGACCAGCTGGTGTCTGTCTAGTCTGTCAAGTGTCTGTCACATGTGTTTTGTTGTACGTCGAATGTAAAAAAATGGTATTATTGATTGTGTGAAATGAAATTTGGTTTTATGCGATTCTGTAACTGAGAGGGAATCGCTAATGAATTGATGGTTTTGAGTTAATTGATAGTAACATTTTGGCGGGAAAAGATTGGATCGGAGCTTGCGTACTTGGTGCTTGCTCATACTATTGGAAGGATAAAATACTGTATAAACATTGTTTGTGGCGGAATCAAAAATGGAGGAGGTCACCCCACTTGCGCATCTGTGCATGCAACTACCTAAGCATGCACCAGAACTCAAGAAGTATTGCACAGAGAGTGGGTTAAGGGTACCACCCACAAAATGTTCATGCCTTGACCACAGAATGGGTCTCTTTCTAAGGCTGTTTTACAGCATATGACGACCTTCCTACACGCCACATATACAGGCAAGAAGTTAGAGAAATGTCTTGCTGTTCTAGAATTGTGGAAGATGTTTGAAGAAACAAAGGTGGAAGAACCACCCACAGACTGGATACTAAATGTATGTACGGAGGGGGGGTGAGAAGCCTACCGCGCCACCAGCGCCGCCTGAGCCAGTCATTGAAGGTAGTAAAACAGAGGGGCTTTACCCACTAAGAGAATTTAAGGCAGCCATGGTGTATAGCAACCCTGCATATGAGTCGCCTATGTACAGTAGTGACGATAATAAGGGAAAAGAACAGGAAAACAATATTGCCTCCACGGTCTCAAGGGACAAAGAGAAATGCAAAGATGAAGGAAAAGATTGGGCACGGAGTTGTGCACCTCCATATAAGGAGAAAGAGGGAAATAAACGAAAGGGAAATGAAGGTAGAGTTGATGAGATAGCATTCGCGAAAGACAAATGGATGAGAGGTCAGATTTTACTGAAGTTGGATGGAAAAGGAAGTGATGATTTGAGGCCAAGGGAGAGGTCTGATGAGTCGCAAAGGAGAGAGAGAGAGAGAAAGAGATGGAAGTAAGGGATGAAAGGACAAGAAAGGCGAGAACAACTATATCGCGTAGAGCAAGAGAAACAGCTTGATCGCAGACAAGAGGTAGCCTACGACCGGTACAGACAGACTAAGCAAAGGATGGAAGAAGAGCAAAGGGTACATGAGAAGAGAGCGAAGAGACGAGAAGAGGAGGAAATTAGAAGGGCAAAGGAACGTAGAAACGAAAGAATGCGGGAAGTAGATAAGGCTAGAGAAGAAGCGAGGAAGCGCAAGGAAGTAAATGAGAAATTGGAACGTAAGCGCAGACAGAGGGCATGGGATCTTGAATATCTGGAGCGGGAAGTTAAAAACCCAATCCTGTTGTAGAATGGGAAGACATAGAAGAATTCTTTCCTGCACACGACTCGGTGCAAGGTATAAGTGGGACAAATATTGAAGATGACTTCGACACCAGAAGCATCAGGGAAACGATTGATAAAATATACGATGAGATGGGGCTAGAGCAGATATCCAATGGGGGGAAGGAAAGATGAGCGCTCGGAGAGCACCCAGCTATATGACACTGAGGATGTCATTCGAAGTAGTGGGAGCAGGGGACTGTCCCTATACAGGCTGGAGATTGGGCAGAACGAAGAAGATGGAAGGAGTTGTGTAAACTGGGAGTATTCAGGATCTGACTCCGGTGGGGAAACGGAGGATGTGGCACTCAAGGAAGAGAGACAGTGCAAAAAACGAATCCCATTGGACGAGGGGGATGATGGTCAGACACTAGCAGGTCCACAAGTAGGACACTGAAGTTTGCCACGCAGTCCGGCCGACAAGAAGGAACACCCCACGGTCAGAGGGGGGCATCAGCACCTACCTATGTAGACAGATCAAGGGGATTGCCAGGAAGATGGCAAGGCGGGAATGCCACCCCAGTGGTAGACAGAGGAGCTATGGGGAAGGAAAAGGAGGACAGCGGGAGCCGGGAAGTGGATACATGAGTTAGAGAAAATGACGGGGAGTGTTACCCTAGCTATAGGGGACATTAAGGGTCTCCTAATTGCCATACTTGGTGAGAGAGCAGATGATGTATGGAAACTGGCAGGCTACCCTAGGGTAACCCTAACACCTCCCATGACGGAGCGCCATTTAATAACTGTAGATCAGCAGTGTGGAAAGCGCTGCAAACGCTGTATCCAGACACGTCTGATATGGGGGCTATAATGACTTGGAAAATGAAAGAGTCAGAGGATCCGTTGATTTATATCCAGAATTTTTAAGATGCGTGGGTGCTCAAAACGCATGAGTCTTGGACGAACTCTATCCCTGTATTATACCATATATTATGCCAAGGGTTGCCTGAGCCAGTGCAAAAACAGCTCAAGAAATTAGTAGGAATAGAAGCTAAACCATGGGCTGAAATACAGTTGACAATTGCACATTACTGTAGATTGCAGCAAGAAAAGAATCGGAAAAAGGAAGCAACCCATAAGGGTGAGGAGGCAAAGCTGGTGCAAAAGAAACTCTCATAGTATGCTCTTGAGGGAGCCAGCTGAACCACGCGCACAGCAGGCGACTAACCCAGCGCAGGATAACCAAGGCAGGGCAGGAATTTAACTAAGGGAAAGGGGTTTTGGAGGAAGAGGATGGCAGAGTAATCAGTGTGGGTTTCGAGGTAACCAGGGAGGCTTTCAGAATAATCCAAGTGGCTTTCAGAACGCGCAGATAGGCGGTCCAGCTATGCCAGATGGACAGATGGCCCTACCACCGCCAGTGTGTTGGCTGTGTGGAAAGACAGGACATTTGGCGCGCGTGTGCAGAAGCCAAGGCATGTGGCAAAATAGCCAAGGGATGGGGGCAGGCATGGTGAATCAGCCTGCCGTCCCGCAGCAGGGCACTGCACAAAATCACACAGTGCAGCAGCAGGCACCAGGCCTGCAGCAAGGTGCACAGCAAGTGGTTCAACCCCCGCACATGGGGAACGTACCGCAGGGTCAATCCCAGCAGGCACCACTGCAAATGTCACAGGGCACTAGCTCCGGAGGGGGAGTCAACCCTGGGGCTGGGGGAAATCAACAAGTATACAGTGGGCCAAACTTATATATGAAATAGGACAGCTCACGGGGGACTCTGATGTGTTCTATCATATCAGTGACACCAGACCCTAATAGGGAACATAGGGTGAATGTCGTCATAGGGGGTAAAGAATATTCCTTCTTAGTTGACACGGGTGCGACTTGCTCGTGCATATGAGAAGGCAAGTTTTCCTTGTCCGATGAGGCCATAGATACTCAGAGTTTCACGGGAGCTCACAGTAGAGTTCCCTTTACAGACACACTCCCAGTCTCTTTGGGAGAGCGTGAAATGAATGTACCCTTATTATACTCACGTCAGATCCCAGTAAACATCCTGGGTTGGAACTTAATGACTAAGTTGAATATGACAATCTCGTTTACCGAGAAGGGTATAGTGTGCTCCACTCCAGGAATGCATTATTCAAATGTGTGCAAAATGATCAGAGTATACTCCGGACGTATAGCCATGAGAGCTATACCGCTAGAGCCAGAAGTCTTCGCATATGGGGTGCGGGTGCTCATGGCGGGATTGCCAGGCCTCGCAGATAGAACTATGAGGACACCTGATGAGTTTTTATTCAGACCCAGAATACCTATGCACGAAGAGGATGGACAAGTATTTCCCTTAATGATACAATCTGCCGCAGTGCGAGGGAAAGTGGTATTGGTAGAAGGATATGATGATGAAGGCAGACAATGGTGTGCTATTATCTCCATCAAAGAAGGATATCGAGTGACTGACGTCACCGACGACAATCTGTTCGAAGAACACCCTGACCTGGAAGAGGTGAGGGTGGAAGTAAGTCTCACATTTTGGGTCAAAATGATCAAACGGGAGGTGCAACAGAGAATGATGTTGGCGCTGATACGTCCAGAATACTTTGATGATGACATGGCCCAAGTGCCTTCTGTGGTATGGACTACAGGGCCCTATGACATAGGCCTCCTGAAAGGGGCAGGTGAACTAAAAATTAAACTGAAACCAGGAGCAATTTTACCACGAGAATGAAAATATCCCATGTCCAGATAGGCAGATGAGGGGATTGCAAAGACAATTTCCACCATGATGGAGCAGGGCATCCTAGTGACGTCAGAATCACCATGCAACACGGTTATTTACCCTGTCAAGAAATCAAAAGGAGGGTCTTGGCATTTAATCCAAGATTTACGAGCATTAAACGATATGGTTGAAGCTGAATTCCCTCTAGTCCCTAATCCATCCACAATTCTGTGCAACATACCAAATGAGGCAAAATATTTCACGGTGATTGACCTAAAAAATGCATTTTTCCTCAATCCCGTTGCACCATGACTCTCAAGATCTGACGTCATTCACTTTCAGACAAATGCGCCTGAAAAGCACGAGGTTGCCACAGGGGTACTGTAAGTCTCCATCCATTTTCAACAGAGTCCTGCAGATGGACCTAACAATATGGCAGTAGACAGTGTTGTTTTACAGTATGTGGATGACATTCTGATCTGAAGCATCACTGAGTAACAATGCTGGCGCGACTCTGTCCAGCTACTGACAATCCTGGCTGAGAAAGGATACAAAGTTGATAAGGAAAAGTTACAATACTGTTAGCGAGAGGTGCTGTACATAGGCCAGCTAATCTCACACAAAGGGAATAGGGTAACCCCAGAAAGGGCTGAAGCTATCATGAACATGGCTAAACCACTCACGATAAAACAAATGCAAAGATTCTTAGGCCTGTGCAATTATGTCAGAGCATGGGTTTTCGACTACAGCTCGTATACCAAGCCCCTGCTTCAGGCTTTGAAGAAAGCCCAGCCAACAAAAGGAGAAATTGAATGGACTGAGGCAAAGGAGAAGGGGTTTGCAGAACTTAAGGGGGCAATTTGTAAGGCCCCAGTTCTCGGGATTCCTAATTATGCAGAGGAATTCTACCTGTTCTCACACTCTGATGGTAATTGTATGACAGCAGTGCTCGTGCAGCGAACCTCGCTGGGGTACAAGCCCCTAGCATATTATAGCGGGAGTCTGGACCCGGTCATGAGGGGCCACTTCCCATGCGAACAAAATCTAGCTGCTGCTGCGTTTGCCATTGAAAAGGCGTCCTCTATTGTGATGGGGTGCTCCATGACATTGTACGTTGAGCACTCGTTATTCTCCATACTAGAGAAGCCAAAGGGCACGCTGACATCACAGAGAGCATCTGCCTATGAGGTGATTATCTCCAACCCATCGATCAAAATAGTTCGATGTAAAACTGTGAACCCTGCTACATTCATAGCTGAGCCAGTCACAGAAGGAGATCCTATACATGACTGTGCAAATTATGAGGAATTCTATGATGAAATCCCAAGGGTAAAGGAAAATGCCCTGGCAGGTTGCGAAATCGTGTTCATTGACGATCCTTCAAGAATCGATCAAGAAGACAGACAAAGATATACAGGCGTGGCCGTGATAAAATACCTAGCAAATGGAGAGTTCCAAGTACTCGTCAGTGCGCGAATACCCTCTAACTATTCTGCGCAAGCTGCAGAACTATTGGAGCTGATACTCGCCATTGAGAATCATGCAGACCAGGAAGTGACAGTGTACAGTGATTCCGCCTATGTGACGTCCACAGTACATGCAGGTCTAGCATGCTGGAAAAGGAGGGGCTACCTCTGAGCAGACGGCCCGCCAGTGTAACACCCAGCTTTATTGGACAGGTTGATAAAAGCACTACAGCTCCCAGTGGGCATAGCGGTCGTGAAATGCACCTCCCACACCAAGGGGACAGATTTAGTGTCACGTGGAAACCATGAAGCGGACATGGAAGCCAAGCGCATGTTATCCAAAACTGAAACAATCATGGACGTGGTGGTGGCACGTACCCATGATAGGATGATGGTAGCGCTATCCATACCTGAGGCTTATAGTAACATGGGGCAGACTCAACTAATTGAACTCCAAGGGGTGGCACCTCAGGAGGAGAAACATTTGTGGAAGCGTCGAGGGCGTTCTTTAAACCCCTCTGACGGGTTTTGGAGGCAGGACAGCACTGGTAAACCAGTGATGCCTGTCGCCCTGCTAAAGGTAGCATTAGAACAACTTTACTACCCCATCCATATGTCAAAAGGAAATCTAGCAGCAACGCTCGCAGAAGACTGGTTCACACCAAATTTAGCAGAGCATGTTGCATTTTTCATGGTGAGCTGCATTATCTGCCAACAGTTCACCGCTGGGCACACATTAAAAGTAGTGAGAGGAGTTATCCCCCGGCCAAATGGACCATTCCAGCACTTGCATATTGACTACGTCGACATGATTCAAGTGTGCAACGGGTACAGGTATTTAATTGTGGTGGTGTGTCCATTCTCTAGATGGATAGAAGCAGGTCCCTGTACGCACCCAGATGCTACCTGTGCTGCCAAATTTCTAGTGAGGAAAGTGTTCCCTAGATGGGGGGGTGTGTGAAGTAATGAGATCAGACAACAGGGCTCACTTTGTTAACGCAGTTTTCAAACAGATCAGCTTATTACTGAGTATAACGCACAAGTTCTCGTCGGTGTATCACCCGGAGGGAAATGGAATATGTGAGCGACTCAACGGCCTGATAAAGGAGAGGATAGCCAAGTTGAAGCTCACATTAAGAAAGGGATGGCTGCACTACCAGTGGAATTGTATGCACTTCAGAACCAATCTGGCTCCGACCATCATCTTACGCCGCACGAGATAGTTACAGGCAGAAGGATGAGGACCCCTCTTACCTTCCCGAGATAGAGCTAGATGTGATGCCCAGCCAACTAGAGAGGTTCTGGGAACAGAGATGCAGAAGTACCTTTACTGTTTGACATCCAGCTCCTCTGTCATTTCAGGCCAGCTGCAGCGACGGCGAAAAGGGGACAGTGTGTCATGATCACAGCAAAAGTTCCTACAATTGCGTCCAAAAAGAATTGGTCTTCAATCTACCATTCGTGGATGTTAAGAAAAAGCAACTCAGGGCAGTGTTAGGCATGGGCAGTACTTCCCAACACTCAACAGGGCTGCCTGGGTTATGCTGATAGAGTGCGCAGTGTAGGTCTAGTTGTTTTCTCTCTCCTCCTATTTAAGCCCCTCCCCTCGAGCATTCCCTGCTTCGCGTTCGGAAAGAATCCAGTCAACGCTTGCCGCTGTCCAGCTTTAGGGCCTGTCACATTCCAGCGCCACTAGTTACAGTTCCCTTTCAGTCATTTTGGTTCCCTTTTCAGCCCGTTATTGTTTCCCTGAGTTCCCTGCAATTCCTATAATTTCCAGTCATAGTATCTTCCACAGTCGGTGTTTGGAACTCTCCTCACAGACTTCATTCCGGTCACTCCTTTAGCCCCGTCATTTTCCAGTCACGGAACTACTTCCATAATTCAAGAGTTTCCTGTCAGAAACTTTTCGCAAGTATCTTTGCTCTTATCCTCTGAAGCAGCATAACTTTTCCTATGATATTGTGAAGTTCAGTGTTGCGTTTTAATCAGTCACTGAGCATTTGTTGCGCGTAATGTATAGAGCTGGGTTGGCGCTTCATTAGCTACTGAGTGTTCCTCAGCTTTGGATCTTAGTTTGGCGTGTGTTCTTTACATATTGTGTGAGTGTGTTTCCTGAGGTAAATTCGTTTTCCGGTTGTGGTGCCCATGAATGCGTGGGTGTAGAAATTCCTCTCACACTTTAGGTGCTCCGAAATTTCCCAGTCCTAATTCCAGTCACTTCAGTCCGGCGCAGTTATCTTGGTTTCACACTCTTATCTGCTGAGTGATTATTTGTGCGCTGTACCTTTTAGTTATTGAACATTAGTGAAAATGTCCTTCCTAGCGACATTAGTTAGCACCATCTCCCCTCTTCAGAACTAGCGCCCCTGCACAGATGCAGGATGGAGAGCTAACAACATAAATTCCTAAGGTAATTAGAAAAGCTGAAGTGTTATATGAGAGTGTAGAATTAGTTTAAAACTCCATAGAAGAGCTAATCAAAATTCTTAGAAATCTCTTGTGTTTGTCCTAGGAACGCATATTCGTATGGTTGAAGGGAGGATTGGGAGCTACACCAATTGAGAAGAACTGTGTTACGTAGTTCCATCGTGAGTGTCCCCGCAGAGTCCAGGTAAGCGTTACAGAACGCAAAGCCATTTGAAACATACTCTGCCTGGACATCATGGGAACTCCTGAGGTTGATCTGTTGGCCCAATTGTTGGGGGAATTGAGAGCGGAAGTGCATGCAGCACTTTCCGAAACTAATGCTCTGAGGAAAGAGTTAGTGGTAAACAGGGATAGAACTGAGGAGTTTGCCCGCCAATTATTGCAGTCACAAGCTGGTCAGGTTCCGTTGCCTTCTGGTAACCCCCAGGTTTCAGCCCCAATTGCACCATCAGTTCCTGTCCAAGTAATCGTACCAGGAAATATTGCCTTGGCCCCCCCAGAACGCTTTTTTGGAGACCCAAAAAGGTTTGCAGTGTTTCTAAATCAATGCAGGCTACATTTCTTATGCAGGCCGTGAACGTTTCCCACAGACCAATCTAAGGTGGCCTTTGTGTTGTCTTACCTGGGTGGGTATGCTGCTGACTGGGCAGTTCCTCTTGTCAATAGAAATGATCCTGTGTTGAGAAACTTTCAAAACTTCCAATGTGAACTAGAAAAACTTTTTGCCCGCCACACCCAAGGACAAGCATTAGATAATGAATTGTTGTCACTTCGACAGGGTAATCAAGATCTCCTAGCATATGTAGCCACTTTCAATAGACTTGTTGCAGAAACCAATTGGCCCTCAGAGAAAAGAATGACCTTGTTTTACCGTGGGTTGCGGGGTGAGCTGAAGGATGTCCTAGCACGAGGGGTGAACCCACCAGAAGGAATTGCCGAATTCATAGACTTAACCATCCAGTTGGATCACCGACTTCAAGATCGGAGAATGGATCGAGGTCGCCCAGAGAGTCGGGCATATTTTGTTCGCCCCAAGGAAACTTCTGGAAGGGTGTCGTCAGAAAACCATGCCGAACCTATGCAACTGGGTGTCATTCGTGGTCCTATCTCCCAAGCTGAGAGAGAAAAAAGGCGGCAGAAACAGCTCTGTTTGTACTGCGGGAAGGCTGGTCATTTCCTGAAGGACTGTCCTGTGAAACCTTCACGAAAACCCCTGGGCGGTGTTAGTCAGGAAAAGAAGGAGCAAACTCCAGAAAACTTAAGTGCCCGACAAGCATAGAGGTCAGCTTGTCGAGCGTGAAGAAGGTTTCGGCGACCTCACACTTTGTGATTCCAGTTATCCTATTCAGTCAGGATTGTCCTACAAAAAAATTCACGCTAAACGCTTACATTGATTGTGAGGCCATCGGCAACTATATGGATTTAAACCTGGCAAGCAGATTGGGCATCCCGTTAACTGATAAGTTGGAAGCAGAAAATGTTTCTGGAGTGGATGGCACTCCCCTTGTGTCAGGTCCAGTTACACAACGCACTAACGATATCATAATGCTCTGCCTGGGGGAACACAAGGAGGAGATTTCCTTTGACCTTATTCAGGCGCCACAATTCCAGATCATCCTAGGAATTCCTTGGCTAGAAAGACATAATCCTGTCATTGATTGGCATGCAAGAACTGTGGTGTTTGGTTCAGAGTGTAAAGAAACTTGTACTGGGACAGAACATGTCCAGGAAAAGAAACTACCGCCGAACACTCCAGAAGTCACGTTGGGTCTCATCGGGTTGTTGCCCTATGAATATCAACGGTTCCAGGATGTTTTTCAGGAGGAGAAGCAAGCTGAAGTCCTGCCCCCTCATAGACCTTATGATTGCCAAATAGATCTGGTTCCAGGAGCCCAACTTCCGTGCCATCGAATTTATGCATTAACTGAAAAGGAAAACCTCCATTTGAAAACGTATCTGGATCAGTATTTGGCCAATGGATTTATTCGACCATCCAAGTCCCCAGCAGCATCGCCTTTGTTCTTCGTGCCCAAAAAGGAAGGAGACCTAAGAACCTGCATCGATTACAGGGCCCTAAATCAAATCACTATAAAGAACCGATACCCCTTGCCTCTGATTTCCACGTTGCTGGACCAGGTGAAAGGAGCCAGGATCTTCACCAAACTAGACCTTCGTGGGGCATACCATCTCATTCGCATTAAACCTGGAGATGAATGGAAGACTGCCTTTCGCACATGTTATGGACTCTTCGAGTATCAGGTTATGCCCTTTGGGTTATGTAACGCGCCAGCAGCTTTTCAGTCATTCATGAATGACATTTTTCGGGAGCTTCTGGATATCTGTGTTGTGATATATGTGGATGACATCCTGATTTTTTCTGCCGACCCTCGGGAACATGTCAAACATGTAACTTCTGTTCTTCAAATCCTCAAGGAAAACCTCTTGTATGTAAAATTGGAGAAATGTCACTTCCATGTTCCAGAGGTGGAATTTTTGGGATTCATATTGTCTTCGGAAGGAGTGAAAATGGACAACAGAAAGGTTGACGCAATTCTATCCTGGCCAGCTCCAACATCAGTTAAAGGAGTCCAAAGTTTTTTGGGGTTCGATAACTTTTATCGACGATTTGTGTCTGATTTTTCTCAGCTGGTTCATCCTATCACGTCGTTGCTGCGAAAGAATAAGACCTTTGCTTGGATAAATGAGGCTGGTGAGGCCTTCCAGAAACTGAAAGAGAAATTCACTGCAGCTCCTGTCCTTCAACATCCTAAATTGGATCTTCCCTTTGTGGTAGAGACCGACGCATCCAACGTCGCCATGGGTGCAGTCTTGTCGCAGCGTGATCCTATCTCGCACGAATTACACCCAGTGGCCTTTTGGTCAAAAAAGTTCTCAGCAGCGGTATACAGTCACCGATAAGGAGTTGTTGGCGATCAAGTGTGCATTGAAGGAATGGAGACATTATCTGCTTGGGGCCAGGCACACAGTTACCATTTTCACAGATCATCGGAATCTGCAGTACTTGCGTTCGGCAAAGGCACAATCTTCGCGTCAGTTGAGATGGGCTCTTTTCTTTGCTGAGTACGACTTTGTTATCACATTTCGGCCTGGTATCCGTAATGGAAAGGCCGACGCTCTGTCCCGAATTGGTAAGGGAGAAGAAGCTTACAGTGCCACAACTCCGGTGGAGATAATTCCAGTTGAAAAGGTGCTTGGAGTCATGGATGTTACAGATTCCTTATTTGAAAAATTGAGAGTTGAAATCAAAGCCAATATCAGTACAGCAGAATTGCAAAAATGGGAATCCGAAAAGGAACATTGTTATGTACAGGACGAATTGCCCTTTTATAAGGGGCGACTATTCTTGCCAACTCAAATGTCAGAATCCAGTTGCCCACGTCGTGTAGCCGAAGAATTCTTCCACCTGATGGAACCCTCTGGCTCCAGAAATGGACAGCCAGAGCGATCAATCAGAGGAAAGAAAGGATACCTGATGAGATCCAGATGACCCAGAAGTAGACACGTGCCGCAGGAGTTGAAAATGCAGAGTATGGGTGGTACGGGTAGTCGAGGACAGGCGTTGGATCTGCAAGTGAGGAGTTAACACACTACAGAAAGTATAACCAACCGCCCTTCTGAACAAGACCCGAAAAATAGTGACAAATTGCAATACGTTCCACAAATTCTGATAACCACCCCCTTTCCCCTATGAGACTATGGCTTACCGTGTTTTATGCGGATCAACACCGGGGAGAACCAGATGGGACAGGGAAGGGAAGGAACTCCGAAGTCCACGATGCCCAGTCCAAGAAGAACCCAACCACCTATCCCGCCGGCACGAGGACGCCTAAGGCACACTTGTTAGAGTGCGTCGCAAGTTCGAAAAGTTCCAAAGTTCAACAATCCAAAACTCCAAGTGTTCCAAGGTCAAGAATCCAAATTTTGAAAGTTTCCAAAAGTTCCACAATATTGACCACACGCAGTCCAGGTGAGTGAGGATCCAGAAGACAAAAACGAAGAGCAACCACAGCAGAAGGGCGAAGGCTAGAAGTCCGTATGAAGTCCGAGGTCGAAGAACGATGCAGGCAGTAGACGAGAACCAAGCAGTCCAAAATCAAGGCCAGGTAACGGTCCGGGTCGAGGAAACGAGGCAATCAGGTATACAGGAGGAAGCGGGGGGGGGAAAGGGTTACAGAGACCGGATTTCAAGGGAGTAGGATACAATGAGCTAGGTACGAGGGGCCACCACTCGCAATCAGAAGCACCGATACGAAGTGAAGGCGGAGACTAAGAAGGAGAGGTCACATGACAGCGTTCCGCGGCTTCCAGCGTCGACCGTGGGAAACGCCAAGAGGACGCCAGCGTTGCCATGCCAACTTCCAAGCACCTGGTCGTAGTGTTCTTAAAGGGCCATGCATCCGTTGCTTAGCCCTACTTGCACGCCTGTACATGACATCAAAAGCTACGAGAGCAAGTGATTACAGACTACCATAGTGCACTAATGGAAGGGCATCCGGGAGTCACTAAAACCTTAGAAAGAGTCAACAGATCGTATTGGTGGCCAACCTGGCGTACGGATGTAATTCAATTCATCAAGACCTGTGGAGTTTGTGCTCAAAATAAATCGCAGAAAATGAAACCTGCCGGTCTTCTCAAACCATTGGAAGTTCCGCCTCTTCCTTGGCATGCACTCTCCCTAGATTTTATTACAGACTTACCCAACTGTGAAGGATTTGACACCATCCTGGTGGTGGTGGATCTATTTTCTAAGATGGCACACTTTGTGGCATTGAAAGGATTGCCTACTGCGTCGGTCCTAGCCAAGGTATTTTTGGAAAACATTGTAAGGCTGCATGGATTTCCTTCCATTGTGGTGTCTGATCGGGGAAGTCAATTTGTCTCTGAATTCTGGAAAAGATGTTGCAAGATGGCTCAGATGGAGATACGTTTGTCCACTAGTTATCACCCACAAACCGATGGGCAAACCAAACGCACAAATCAAACGTTGGAACAGTACCTCAGGTGCATGCTTTATCAAACTGACGACTCTTGGCAGAAAATATTGTGGATTGCAGAATATGCCTACAATAATTCCGTACACTCCTCAACTGGATTAAGTCCATTCTTCACTGTATATGGTCGGCATCCACGAACCTCGGTTCATGATCCACCTGAATCTCTGGAAATGCCTGCTATAAAGACACTGCATGACAACATTATAACCGCTGTTCACCTAGCCAGAAAACAGTTGCACTTGGCGAAGACCGCTCAGAAGAAGTTTGCTGATCAAAAGCGAAGAGACTCCCCGGAATACAAGGTGGGAGACTCAGTATGGTTGGCTACAAGGAATCTGAGGTTGAGAGGATCCAGGAAATTTCTTCCAAGATTCTTGGGTCCTTTTACCATTGAGAAGATCATCAACCCGGTGGCCATGAAATTAACACTCCCCAAAAACATGAAAATTCATTCAGTGTTCCATGTGTCTTTATTGAAGGCTGTAAGTCCAAATACCCGAATCCAGGGTCCACCGGCTCCTGTAATTGTGGAGGGTGACCAACCAGAGTACGAGGTAAAGGCTGTCTTGGACTCTAAGGTTGTTCGCAGAAAATTGCATTACTTGGTGGACTGGAAGGGTTATGGGCCACAGGATAGAACTTGGGAACCCCTCGAAAACATTCACGCTCCCCGATTAATTAAATCCTTTCATCTGAATAATCCTAGCAAGCCAGGGGGAGAAGGTTTCACCGTAGGAGGGGCCTTGGGGGGGAATACTGTCATGATCACAGCAAAGGTTCCTACAATTGCGTCCAAAAAGAATTGGTCTTCAATCTAACATTCGTGGATGTTAAGAAAAAGCAACTCAGGGCAGTGTTAGGCATGGGCAGTACTTCCCAACACTCAACAGGGCTGCCTGGGTTATGCTGATAGAGTGCGCAGTGTAGGTCTAGTTGTTTTCTCTCTCCTCCTATTTAAGCCCCTCCCCTCGAGCATTCCCTGCTTCACGTTCGGAAAGAATCCAGTCAACGCTTGCCGCTGTCCAGCTTTAGGTCCTGTCACGTTCCAGCGCCACTAGTTACACTTCCCTTTCAGTCATTTTGGTTCCCTTTTCAGCCCGTTATTGTTTCCCTGAGTTCCCTGCAATTCCTATAATTTCCAGTCATAGTATCTTCCACAGTCGGTGTTTGGAACTCTCCTCACAGACTTCATTCCGGTCACTCCTTTAGCCCCGTCATTTTCCAGTCACGGAACTACTTCCATAATTCAAGAGTTTCCTGTCAGAAATTTTTCGCCAGTATCTTTGCTCTTATCCTCTGAAGCAGCATAACTTTTCCTATGATATTGTGAAGTTCAGTGTTGCGTTTTAATCAGTCACTGAGCATTTGTTGCGCGTAACATATAGAGCTGGGTTGGCGCTTCATTAGCTACTGAGTGTTCCTCAGCTTTGGATCTTAGTTTGGCGTGTGTTCTTTACATATTGTGTGAGTGTGTTTCCTGAGGTAAATTCGTTTTCCGGTTGTGGTGCCCATGAATGCGTGGGTGTAGAAATTCCTCTCACACTTTAGGTGCTCCAAAATTTCCCAGTCCTAATTCCAGTCACTTCAGTCCGGCGCAGTTATCTTGGTTTCACACTCTTATCTGTTGAGTGATTATTTGTGCGCTGTACCTTTTAGATATTGAACATTAGTGAAAATGTCCTTCCTAGCGACATTAGTTAGCACCATCTCCCCTCTTCAGAACTAGCGCCCCTGCACAGATGCAGGATGGAGAGCTAACAACATAAATTCCTAAGGTAATTAGAAAAGCTGAACTGTTATATGAGAGTGTAGAATTAGTTTAAAACTCCATAGAAGAGCTAATCAAAATTCTTAGAAATCTCTTGTGTTTGTCCTAGGAACGCATATTCGTATGGTTGAAGGGAAGATTGGGAGCTACACCAATTGAGAAGAACTGTGTTACGTAGTTCCATCGTGAGTGTCCCCGCAGAGTCGAGGTAAGCGTTACACAGTGCAGGACAAAACACATCAGGAAGTACTGAAGCTGACCCCGCACAAGGTCTGCATGCTTCTCTCATCTTCCCTGGTGACAACGTGCTCGTGAAGAACTTTACCAGGAAGAGGTGGGACGAGTCAAGATTTAATGGCCCTTTCATCGTAGAGGACTGCACCCCCTCCGCCGTCAAGCTCCAGGGCAGAAGGGCATGGATCTTCATAAATGACATTAAACTTTATGTAGGAGAGAGCCCTCCAGCTGCATTCAACAGCCAAGAAACCACAGACAACGGGAAGAACCTCAGCACGTGCAGACAAGATCCATGGCAAAGAAGAAGGACACATGAGCAGCAAAACAACGGCAAAACAATCCAGTAAATTGAGGCTTTTAAACAAAACATTTCCTCAAACCAAGTGAAAGTTGACAAAACAACAGTAATACGAACACTCTGTGCACCAAAGTTGCAGAGTAAAAAGAAGCACTTCCAAAGCCACGACAAAGTTGATAAAACGAACTTTGAAAGCACGTCATGCCCAAATAATACAAATCAAGACTCTGATAGACTGCAAATAAGACATTGCCTAAGAGTGAAACACAGTATCCTGAAGCAATCAGTATCAAGACTTTGTTAACAGAACATATGGTATCCCCCAGCAGAAATATGTGCTTTCCTGTTTCCGGCTGGTATTAGAGACATATCCATCACTTGTAGGAAGAGACACCAGTATCCCAAATTTCATTCAGAATCCTGCTAACAGGAAGATAATACGGCAACTACTGACTGTCCTCGCGGAGGCCTTTGCAGAGGTGCCAGAGTACGGGGAATAAGGACACAAATGATTACACCGCCAATAGACATTGATGAACTCACGTTTAATTTGTTCTTCCAAATAATCGAGAAAGGCCCAGGGCTCGTCAGGAGAAAAACTGATACACGCACTTATATCACAGATCAAAGAAACCTAGCTCAACTGAGCCAGCTGAGGCTGGCTAAATCATTTGGTGGTAATCAATGCAACGGGAAGGTGCAACGACTGTGCAAATCAAAAGAAAAGCTTGTGATCAAGACGAAGCCAAACAGGGCAAATATCCCTATCACCCGAGGACACCCAGCTGGCACAGAACGTCCTGTTTAGATTAGTCACAGACTATCCAGAAATGGTAGGAAGGCCTGCAGATGTTGATGTCATCACCTTCCTTAGAGATCCAGCCAACACCCTGCACATGGGCACACTTCTCCACAGCATAATGCTCCAGGTGGAGCTATCCAACTTCCAGCGAGAATACCCAAGGGGGTTTCAGTGAGACTTTCCGCCGTGGACAGATCAAAGAGAGCAGAGTCAAGAACTAAACCATCTTATTTTTCTTTTCACTTTTTCATATTTTTCCTTATTTTTATTCTTACATTTCCGTGTTTACTTTTATTTTATTTTTGTTTTTATTTTTACAGCATTCTATTTTTGTGTGATTTTTAGCGGTTCCATCTTTCATTCCTTCACATTGAACAGGTTCCAGCATGTCCTCAGGACCAAAGCAAATTCGAGGGGTGCACTGAGACTTCACCTACTATAGATATGCATAATGAATGTGATGTACCAAAGTTGCTAGCCTAACCTTTTTCCATAGACTAGCAAAGGAACTGTACTCCCTACCTAGAGACTACCAACATCACCCACAAGAGGGGTCACTCGAAAAGCACTTGTCACTTTAGTAGTAATGAACTTTTGAGCTACGAGATCGGATTAAGAGAAGGAATTAAAATAACAGACTATGAACTCGTTCGATTGGGGGCTCAAAATACTAATTTAGTTCTACCACCAGCAGAGGGGTGCCCCCGCTTCCCTGGGAGAAAATGCTGCCAGATGTCCTACAGATCTATCATGTGTATATGCTTGGTAATTATCATTGTTTTTCTATCATTGACTATCAGAACTGCTTTCTTTATTGGTGCACAAAGTGTCCCAATCTCAGTGCACCCACCAGATAATGAACGCCTGGGTCCCACGAAAGCACCCAGACCATATATAGTGATTCCAGTTCCCAGAAAGGCTGATGATAAAACAAACGAACTAAAACTAAATGTAATTAGCAGTGATACATATACACTTGAGGTGATGAATGGAGAGAAAAGCTGGAGACAGGTCAGCACGGAATGAGTGATAGTGTAGCACAGACCACAGTATGCACCCACACACATGATGCACAAAGACAAGGGCAAGTGTCAATGGCTACAGGGCATCCAACGAAGGAAGCAGAGAAGAGGAGACTGCCTGCTGAACAATCAGTTCCAGAAAACAGTGGAAGTACCCAAGAGGAGCCAATTGAAACTCTAGAGGGAGAGGGCATAGCAAAATCCCTCAAAAGAACAGAAGGAGCCACAAAGGAATTCACAGAGAAAACACAAATGCTGATAGACTATTTGTTCCCCTTCATAGTCGGAGAAAAGAAACTGCACGAGGAGCTGAAAGACAGGACTATAGAGACTATAACAGCAAGCACACCTGCTCCAACGCAAGGAACAAGCCTCAGGCCTACAACACGACCACGCATTGAGAGGTTGGGGAGCCAATGGCGGTTAGAGGAAGTCTATGACAAAATACAAAAGGGACGGAAAGGAAACTCAAAACCTTCTCCTACCACAGCGATGCAGTCGAGGCAGCCTGTTCCACTGAGATACCCAGAGAGAAAAGCAGTACAGACGCATTTAGAGACATAGTCATTGCAAACGACAGAAGAACGGTGAGAATCAAGAGAAGCCCGCATGAAGATAACAATGAACTTAATGATTACCTGGACAGAACAGCCCATCTCGGAAACAACATATGGTACCAGCACATGAAAGAAGTAGGACGGAGGCAGTTGGAAGGATAATGCTTTGTCTGTGGTCTCCTACCATACAGTATGGGAAAATCCAAGATCTTCGTGGCTGTAGAAATTGATGTCCCTACAGCACACTGTATGTCACATGTAGCAATGTGTAACACCAGAGGACAATTTATAGGGAAAGACGCCTCGCTGATATGGGCCAACGAAAAGGATTACCCAGAAGAAGATGGCTACATCCAGGACATTAAAACAAGAAAGAGGGCGCACACCAGAAACCATGTGATCAGGTACGAGAACCCTGGCGTCAAAGGATCAGTGGTAAAATGGGAAACAAACCCGAGACTGAACATTCAAGGAAAAACTGCAGAAGAGGCACAAATCTGGAAGAACAGAGGCCAGATGCAGATCTGGGGAACACTCGTTTCACCAAATGGATGGGAAGAAGGAGAAGTGATTTGCCTAGCTTGGATGGTCCTTGGAGCCTGCAAGAAAGCAATAAAAAACTCTCAAAAACTGTGCCAACCCCTATGGCCAAAGCTAGTAAAGTTACTAACATGGGTCGAAGATAGAGGGGGACCCCTGCAGATAATACCACTGGAAAGCCCAAAGCTATGCTTCAGAAGTAATGGCACGAGGAAGATGGGAGAGAATGTAAACTGCGGACAAATCTTTGAAGCCCCAGGAATGACACAAGGAAATGCACATCCAAGGCATACATAAGACTGCGAAAAACTGGGGAGGTATATGCACGATAGTGAATGTCCACGTTCCTGCGCTGGTGATCCCTAAGAATGACCTTGAAAGTTGGACAGTTTCCCGAAAGCAGATGCTCATCTAAGGAGAAGGAGGTCTGTGGAACTAATGTCCAGAATGAAGAGAGAACATTACTTTTCTACCAAATCAGAAGAGGCATTCCAGGCAATCCCATACGAACACAGGCTGTTCAGCCTCACCTCAACAGTGTTCACCACGATGCTCTTGCCACACATCCAAATTGGATTGAATGCTAAATGGTTGCAGATAATCATATCAGAGTCATTGCAGACCATCAATACCACTATAAAAGGATTCAACGCAATCAAAGAAGAGCTGAGAGCAATCAGACTGATGACCCTCCAAAACAGATATGTGCTTGACATGATCACAGCAATGGATGGAGGTGTTTGTGCAAAAATAGGAGAATCATGTTGCACATTTGAACCATCACACGATGAAGAAAACGGAACCTTAACGGAGGCCATAAGTATGTTGACAAACTTGAAGAACCAGATGATTGACGAAGGTGATGAAGTGGACGATGACAGCTGGTTTGGAGACATATTCTCGTGGGTCCCACAATGGATGGCAGATATATTCAAGTTTCTGGGAGCTCAACTAGCAATGTTTTGCTAGGATTCTGTGTTATCAAGATAATCATTACACAGTGCCAGAAAACTGCAAAGAAAGCCACAGGGATGAAAATAATGGTTGATGTCGAGCCAGGGTGGAAGCCCAGAGACCTGGCTGATGAAGAAATAAGAGACTTTGTGAAGGCCAGCAAATTTGCGCCAGTAGGAAACAGGTTCACATATCCTAAGAAACGAAGAAGGTATGAAGGAAAATTGTTCTACTGCAGCCCAAATGGATAATGCCAGCTAATGACATGGAACAAAGATGAACATGTGAAAACAGCAGGGAGTTTGAAAGGAGTGATATAAATATGGACTCCAAAGACTCACACATTGACACCATCATGTACAAACCCTGAAGATGATGAACATGACACCGAAGTATCAAAAGAAATAAATGCAAAAGAGGTTGCAGAAGTGGTCAATGAACCGACCAGAGGGGGGAGTGTAGAGGAGGTCCCAGACATGGCCTGCACCCCATCCCCTCATTTCGAGGTACCAGGAGCGTATTCTCCAAGGTATGTGACGTATGAGGAGCAAATGAACCAACAAAGAGCTGCACTGGGACTCTGCCGAGTATACATCAGAAGATCCATACCTGTTGAAGCGCCCATAACCAGTCAACCCTGGGCAACACGGTACCCTATCAGACAGCCGTACCAGCCGCTGATACGAAATGAAGAGTACCTACGGATGGTCCATGAAGAGACCCAAAGAGGAAGACCCAGTGGAAATGACACAAGGGCTTGAACAGACTCGTGAATGAACAAAAGCGGCTATCAATGATAGCACGCCAGTGCGAGTAACTACAAAAATAAATGTAATGGACACAGAGAAGAGACAATGTTAAAACGTGAGGAAACGTTGCTACGAGACAAGATGGAAGCAACTGACCTGTGAAAACATGTGTAAATAGGCTTGGAACGCAAGAGGCAAAAGAAACAATACTGCTTGCAATGCTTAGTAGAATATTAGAGCGGCAAGCGCCAACCATATATCTACCTCAATCTACCTCAATAAGGCACATTATACAAGTGCGACTCCATTTTGTAAAAGCAGAAATGTACCCAGGCTGCCAGAGGCCTGACAGGCCAAGTTTCGTAACCCAGCCAAAAGCAAGAGAAGGAGCGGAATCGAAACTCAACAAAGAGCGGCTCATGCCTAGGAAATCGAGGTCAACCAGAGAAGGGAAGAGAGCATCAGCTAACAAGACTCAAACCTCAGAGCATACCATCCTGCCCATGAAGGTCAAGATAAGGGGGGGCCATGCAGGTGGAGAGGCTGAAACAGAATTAAATGCACTGAAAGCTGGAAACTGAAGCAGATTCATAGTGAACTAACACGTGACCAGCCAGGCGCGAAGAAGTACCACCGCCTGATGTCCTCCAGGACCCGAGGATGCCATTACTTTTCTTGATAAGAGGCTATAGTTTTGAGGCCATACCCAGCCAACTAATTGACACATAGCCCTAAGATACTGATTGATGGAAGGGAGGCAGGACCTGGGTGTCCAATCAGCATACTGCTAATTAAAATGGGGATTTATGTCCAGGGGTGTAACCCGCCCAATCAAAAGAGACCAAAATATCTGGGTCCTATAGATAATAGAACCAATAGGATGTTGTATTTGTAGTGACGTCAATCACGTGTGAAGTAGAGGGAGGGGCGTAGATGCCCACCCGATAAGAGTTATCCAATCCACATGCTCTATTATCATATACAGATATAGCACCTATACTTAAGTTACCTTTCCTTACCAATTATATTGCATGACGAGTTTTGTAGAGGTGGACGTCAATGGTGACGAGAATCTGCTATAAAGGTTACTGTTTGCATGAAGAAGTTGGAAGTCGGAGCGAGACAGGTGATCGTAATGCTGCTGATTTCCATTTGTTTCTCTGTTTGATGTACTTGTCATTAAACGGTCTTCCCTTTGCCAACGTACTGAGTCCTCGTTATTGAGTCCTGTTGGAGTAAGTGAATCCTGCACCCCCTGTCCTCACATGGTGCAGCTATCTTGTCTTACAATTTCTAGAGGGTGAGTGCTGACCTATGGGCCCGTCAGTGAATTCCTCTCCTCCTGAACGCACTCCTGCCGAGAGTGCACAGGCCTACCAGGAAATCTCCAGAGTTCCCCATCGGCCCGTCCCCCTCTGAGTGTGGCTCACTTATGTTTGTGGGATTTGGAGTTTTCCAAGGTTGGTGATCAGGTGAATATCGATCCCTGATTGGACCAGCAATACAAATACTCAGGCCACCAAGAGCGGGACATTTATTATGACCTAATTTCACAAGGGTTGTAATTATATGGAATTATCATTTGATGGGACCAGTACATCAGAAGGTTGAGGACAGTCTGGGTAAAAGAAGCACAGCATTGGACTCTCTTTAGACCATAAATGTACCTCCCTAGGTAGCCCTTTAACCGCACAGCTCCTTGTATGAAAGTGCTGCCTGCTGGGTGTTGTAGGCACAGAAGGATAGCTATGGTGTGCTGGTGTCACACCTTTGGTGCGCCCAGCGTCTACTCTTGTTTTTTCATCACAGGCTCTGAGCCCGTGATGTGGAAGAAAAAGGAGGGGCTTGGACCACTAAAGGTAATAAACTCAGTGCAGCCAGCTCTCCTGCTCTTAACAGCCCTTCCCCCCTTAGGCTGGGAGGGTCTCATTATGGCATGTGGCTTAAGTACACCTTTCTTAGGCCACGCCCCCTAGCGTGAGCCTCCTCTCGATTTAGCATCCCACTTAAAGTACTGATACTATATCTATGTAGCGTGTGGAGGAAACACTACCTGCATGTGATTGCACTGCAGGCAATCATTCCTCAGTGCTGCCTGCCGCGTTGGATCAGAATGGCAGGAAAACCCCAACCAGCAGGGGGCCTCAATTACAGTTTATGAAAATGACTGTGAACATATTTTGTGGGCAGGCGGATCCTATAGTTTGGGAAATAGGAAAAGGAGGCAGTGTCTACAAAATGGTCGATTTTACCAGTCATTGTCATGTTGACAGTGAAGTTCTGGGGAGAGGGGGGGGGGCGGGAAGGGTCTGGGGGCGGGAACTGACGAGGGAAGGCAGGTAGGGGAATCAGTTGGTTGTATGTTGAGCAATAAAGAGGTTACAGAACTCTTGACTCCGTCCTATTACTTCACAGCGTATGGACGACTCCGGGGGCAATGGCTGTCCCTCATCCGGAGAGAATCTAACACTGGTGATGAGGGGAAAGAGACACGCATAACAGGCGGCCAACGCCCGATGCTGCAGGTGCAACATGGCAGGTGAGGAGGCCTACTGGCAGCGCATCACCTGGAGCTTCGGCGGTGAGAGTTTGATCCAGCCTGATAGTGGGAGGGCCGGCCGTGGATAGCCCGAGGCTGCGGCAGTGTTTACACAAGCACACTGGTGAGTGGGAGCTGGAAAGACGGGGAATAGACGGTGATCATGCCAAGTGGCGGTAGTTATACAGAGTCCCCCCGTCCCCTCCTCCATTTTGACACCACAGTGCTCGTGCCCTGCTGGCGGCCGTAATAGGTGATGAAAGGAGCTCCAAAGGATGAATAAGTACAGTGCAAGCAGGAGAGAACCATAATGTCTGTCCAAGACATTCCCCAGGCAGTGAATCAAGACATTCAAGAAGCAGGTCAAGAGGCCTCACAAACAACAGCCCCATACAGGATTCTGGATTCCCTTACACTACAGCTACCAGGGGCTTATGATGTATCAGACACAAGCAACATGGGGCCGAGTTGGCCCAGATGGATTAGGGATTTCGATCTCTGCCTGGGGGCTGAGGGTCCGTGGACAATGAAAGACAAAAATGCCTGCTCAAGCTAGCATAGGGCCCGTGACAAGGGACACCATTGATGAAATCCCTGCAACGTACATTGACTCCATTCAAGATTTAAAGAGTGCATTGTCTGCCTACTTCACACCACACATAAATGTGGACTATGAACATCACCTTTTTCATAGCACAAATCAGGCAAAAGGTGAAACAATGGACGTCTACGTCTTGTGCCTGAGAATTAAAATGAATCACTGTGACTTCGCCAATTACTTGAACACGGAGGCCTTACGGTCCCAAATCATCTCCATCTGCGAATATCAGTCGTTTCGATGTAAACTACTTCAAAAAGACCAAACACTCGACGAAATCCTGATGCTTGCAAGGGCAGAATTGGCAGTGGGAATGCAAGTTGAGCGTTTTAACATGACCACGAAATCTGAGACAATACATAGACTCCAAATCGACCACAGACAAGAAGAACCTTTCTGCTACTGGTGCGGGCATGAAAATCCACACAAAGGTACCTGCCCAGCAATTGGGCAAAGGTGTTCCGCTTGTGGTGATGAAGGACACTTCAAATCAGTGCATCACATAGCACTAGAGAAAGGATGTGATTGAGGGAGAGAGTCCACACAGAGAGTTACAGGCCTATGCCCCCCTTTCTGGCAGCACAGGCATCTCAAGCAGTCACTCACTCTCAGTACAGACCAAAACAAGAGAGCCGGAATCAGGGGACGATAAGCACAAGAAGTACAGGAAGGACAGGAAGGAGAGGAAGAGACACGTTACGTACGCACAACCAGTCAGAAGGTTGAGACGCCACGTGCGATACTTGGTAGAACAATCTCCTTCAGACACTGGAATCAGCTAATGGGAGGGTGAACACAAAAAGAATGGTTACCTGTACACATTGGGCAACTCTGAAGCAACGGAACACAGCCGACCCCAATCCTGGGGCTCAATGAAAGGCCAGCATAATCGCCACAGTAAACGTGATAAGCAAACTGGTATACAACGAACTGCAGTGCCCACCTAAACTTAGACCAGTCAATGTCGATATATACCCGAATGGAGAAAAGTTTCCTTTAAAGTGCTTGGAACAATTTGAAGGCACATACAGGTACAAATCACAAGAAGATACTAATACATGTGCTTGGCACTGGCAGTGAGAGTAGGTGCATAATCAGCTTCAAGATGGCCATAGACATGGTCCTTATACACATGTTGTACAAGTTAAATGTACACAAATACATCAACCCTACCCTACTCCAACTTTAGATGTAAGGTAAAAAACTGGCTCTGGTCCAACGACAACTAATTTTCGCTGTACCTAACGGCCGTGATACTCCTGAAACCCATTCTAAGACTATTCTGCTTTTACCCTTTTTACCTTTTTGTATACACCTTCAATACTGTACCATGTTAGTTTTCATTTCATCTGCTTGTATTGACATCTATGCACTGTACTGATGTGCTTCTTATCCTCTGTATGCAACCTAAGCTTAAGTATCCATGTACCTGCTGCGCCCGGCTACACCTGGGTTTTGTGCGCATTATCAAATAATAAACATAAACCCCGTGAACATGATCAAGCAACTGCACCCGACCCTGTCCAAGGGAATACGAAAGCTTCCCAAACAAACAAGTCAAGTTACACATTGACGAAGACATCCCGCCAGTAGCGCAACACTACAGAGGCATACCCGTCAACATACAACAGAAGGTAGAAGAAGAACTACATAAACTACTCAAGCAGGACATAATTGAACCAGCCACAGGGCCCACAACATGGGTATCACCCATCGTCCCCGCCCCGAAGAAGGACTCAGACGTCATCCGCCTTTGTGTAGATATGAAGAGACCCAACCAGGCCATTAAAAGAGTGAGACACATGCCACTGCGTATCAAGGACATGAAACATTTGGTAAATGGCGCCAAGGTATTCTCTAAACTGTACCTTCAAAAAGGGTATCACCAGCTAGTACTGAGCCCAGAGAACAGAAACATAACGACATTCGCCAAACACCTCGGACTCTATAGATACATGAGGTTAAGTTCTGGTGTGTCCTCCACGGCCGAGATTTTTCAAGCAGAAATTCATAATGTTATCAAACACATTCCCAATATTAACTACAGTGATGACATTTTGGTATTTGGCACAGACATAGGGAAGCATGATGAGACACTATCCAGGGTCTGCATGGCATTAGAAGCGGCCAACCTCTCCGTCCATCCAAATATGAATTTGAATTTAGGAAAGGAACACTAACATTCTTTGGCCATATATTTTCGGAGAACAGCATGATGCCAGACCATGACAAGGTTGCTGCACTCAATGAAATACCACCACCGGCAAACGTCTCTGAACTAAGATCCTTTCTGAGTCTTGCCAGTTATTGTACTCTGTACATCAAGGACTTCGCCACAGTCAGCGAGCTGCTTCGAGCACTAACCAAATAGAATGCCACTTTCAATTGGTCTGAAGAATGCCAGCAAGCCTTCGCCACAATTCGTGACAGGGTAGCACGTGCCAAAAACATGGATTTTTTCAATGCCAACTGTGAGTCGGAACTGACATTACATGCAAGCCCAGTCAGGCTGGGGGCCATCCTGGCTCAAATTGACCCTGATGATCCACGACGCACTCACATTGTCGCATATGCCAGTCGCAGTCTCTCAGCGACAGAACAAGCGTACTCGCAAGCTGAAAAGGAGCGTCTCGCTGTAGTATGGAGATGCAAACATTTCCCTCGGTTTCTTTGCGGAAAGCCCTTCAAAGTGGTAACAGATCATCAGGCCCTGCTCTTCCTGGATGGAAACCCCCAGGCCAAGATGCCAACCCGCATAGCCAATACTACACATTTGAAATTGTTCACAGACCAGGAAAGAAAGAAAACCCGGCCGACTTCTTGTCCCGTCGTCCGAGAGGTGAAAGTGCACCTGAACCATCGGTGGCCGACTGCTACTTCCTGTATCTCATTCAGCAAGCAGGACGCAAGGGTATCGACCCAGTGTCCCTTGCTCAAATAATTGAGACGAACATAGCATGCTGCATAATCAGTGATGGTCTCAGGTCGGGGCAGTGGAGGAGAACAAAGGAAAGGGGTCACCTTGAGTCAGATGTCATCAGGAGAGAGTTGGACAGGCTCATACAAGTGAAGGAAGAGTTAGCCTGCTACTCATACTACTAAAGGGACACAAGATGGTAATCCTGACTTACCTCAGAAGAAAGGTAGTAGAGGTTGCCCATGAAGGGCACCGGGACATCATCTCCACCAAGTGTATGTTGCAACAAAAAGTGTGGTTCCCCCAATTGGACTTGCTGGTGGAGAAAGTCCTGAGAGTCCAACTTGCTGTCTCATCACACCAAATGGACACCCTGAGCCACTACACATGTCTGGGCTACCAGAAGGGGTGTGGGAAGAGGTAGCTGCCGACATCTTTGGGCTCATAGAAGCGGAAAAATATGTCTTAGCCGTAATGGACGAGTACTCCTGTTACCCCAAGGCACAGCTTGTGTCATCCACAGCGGCTCACCACGTCATTCCAGTGATGGACCGCATATTTACTGCGTATGGTATACCCAGGAGCATGAAAACAGACAATGGTCTACCTTTCACCGGACAAGAATTCAAACGGTTCACTGAATACATGGGATTTTGTCACCAGAAATTCACGCCTCTATGGCCACAGGCGAACGGAATGATCGAGCGCTTCATAGCAAATCTCAAACGGGCATTACAAGTGACCCGGCTCACAGGACAGCTCTACGAACAGGTCCTTCACCAACTAAGGGACTACAGGAGCACCCCATATAGCTCCACAGGAAAATGTCCAGCAGAAGTAATGTTTGGGAGAAATGTTCACACCAGGCTTCCTCAACACAGACCCCAAGATGATACGTGACCTGAGGACACAGAATTGAGAGATCATGACCGAGCAGCCAAACCAAGGATGAAAGAGTACGCTGATGTACGGTGGAAGGCAAGCAACGCTCGACAAAGGAGAAGTGGTGACAGGTAAGCAACCACAGACCAACAAATACACAGCAGTGTTCAAGGATGAATCGTTGGTCATGCCCGCGCAGAAAGGCTCAATGGTAACAGCGCAGAAAGGCTCGATGGTAACAGCCCAGAGTGACAATGGGTCCACCACACGGAACTCATCACACTTTAAGAGATTTCCAATAACCAGCCCAAGGCCGATGAATGGAAGGAAATACTTGATTGACGAGTATCTCACGGATGAGTCTTATCAAGGGGACAGAGAGGACTCTGACGCCTCGGAGGCCGTGGACCTGCAGGACCCTGATGAAAGGAACACGGTGGGTCCTGAGAACTTGAGACCTCAACGAGCTCGTAACAGGCCTCAACGCCTCATTGAAGATATGGGGTGAGCCACATCATCTCCGACTCACACCTTACCCATGTTGGGGTAACTGTTTAATTTGGAGGGGGGCATCATGTTGATAGTGAAGCTCCAGGGCCAGGGGGTGGGATGGGGCGGGAGCAGGAAGTGAAAGTGGACAGTGGGTAGGGGAATAAGTTGGTTGAACGTTGAGCAATAAAGCAGTTAGAGAATTCTTGGTCCCGTCCTGTTACTGCGCAGCATATACGCGACTCTGGAGTCAAGCGCTGTCCCTAATCCGGAGAGCATCCAACAGCCATGTTTTCATGTTTACGGCTTTAGGAAAAAAATCCAGCATTGGGGCGATGTAATAAGAAACCATTGCAGGTGTCTTTCACGGGAGTCGAAGACAGGAGAGGAGGAGTCATTCCAGAAGACATGGCATGGGGGCTTCAGGGGTGGGGGGTGGGCTCCTATAGAGCAGGGCTTCTGGACTCCAGCTCCCAGGTGCACGCGCCGCCACAGTCCTCACGCCTGCACGACGCTGGCAGGATGGCAAGTAGCATTTGATTAATATGCAAATGAAGTCAGGGGGAGGGAGCTGGGGAGGAGAGTAATTAATCACTAGTTAAAAGAAATTAATACCAACAGGAGAGCTTGTCAGCAAACAGCAGCCAGAGGTAATCATCCGAAAAATTAGGAGAGAGGAGGGGGTGAGCGGGAGGGAGGGCCAGGGAAGGGGGATTCGTATTGCAATAAAGGTTAGCTGCAGGACTAGGAGACGGGAGGAACACGGAAGAACTTAAAGTACTTAATTGGCATGACAGGTAAGGGCACTTTGAACACTGCTGATCACCTGCAATTATGCACGCTCCGCAGTAGTGGTCGCTGTTATAGTTTCCACCATGTTTCTAATGGAGTCAGTTACGTTTTGGCGGAATTTCCTTGTGAAGTCCCGCCAAACTCAAATACCGTTACCGCATGCAGTAAGTGTGCGGTAACGAGAAGGGCCTTCATGACTCAGAATAATGCGATCCTTCAGTTATTCCCGTTCAGATTCCCATAGTCCTCCATGGAGAAATACCCTAATGCTGCATGTTGCTTTACCGCCTGTGGTAAGATGACATACGTAGTTCTTCCGCTTATGGGTTTGGTGATAACGGTACCATAAAGGTATTTGCAAATACCACCTGTTTTCAACCCCTGCCAAATTATAGGGATGGTGCTATTACCACATGTGGTAAATACCGCCTGATTCTGAGGTGAAATACCTCATAGTTTTACTCCAATATTTACTTCCACTCTAGGGGTGAAAGTTAAACTAATATGAAACAGCCTAAAGATTCAATGGTTATTTTCTGCACTGAAGGACGTGCCTGGGCTTCACAGGGGATTAAAAGGTGGGCAGGCCTGATGGCAAAGGGTTAAAGATTAAACAAGTCTGCATGGCGATTGCTAGAAATATTGCCTGCCGTATTTATGAAAATCTGCTACTGCCGACCCTGCAGATTTGTATCATCCATAGGATGTCAAGATTGACTGCATGCAGCCCACCCCATGTAATGTCCTCTCTCTATGCCCGCCCCTGTAGGACTTGGAGGCCAGGCACCCACCAGTCCCCTTACTGTTGTTGTTGTGGGTTGCATCACACTCTGAAAGTGGAAGGCGGGGTTACTGCTTTGCGCCAGTTTCTAGTTAGTCATTAAACAAGTTGCAGACACATCTTTGTCTCTGTGTTTTATTGGAACGCCATCATTGTGTCCGGTGTTGCATTGCACCCGCAAGCGCGGAATTGACTTTGGCGAAAGGCGGTTCCATCCCCCGTGCCTCTTGAGAAGAACTGCAGTGGCCCCTGCGGCCGCGCACCGGTCTCAAATTGCCGCATCTAGACGGCGAGCACATCAAACACTCCCCTGCTGTGCCTCGGCAGGCCTGAGCAGGCTTGCATATACGTTGAATGATTGAGACAGACAGAAAGCTGACATTTCAATCGGTGTATTTACTCGCACCGCCACCGAGGAAAGCTACTCCGTTTTCAACACGGCCTGTGTCCCACGTGTTCTACGCATTGCCATGGAGGACACCCAAGCGCATATCCCCAGGAAGTCGTCTCCAGGAGAACACGTGCTCGGAAGTCCATACAGTCAGAGCTGCCTCCTGCATTAAACATGTGTGGCACCTAGCATCAACAAACCCGCATCAAGGTGAACGTTTGCACTAGACTTCAATCCTCATGTCAGATAATGAAGTGGGCAGCAGCGCACAGAGGCCACCGGCTAGTCCAACCCCTCGCCACCCTGCATCCCGGGAGGAGGGAGGACATGAATCCTTACAACTCCAGGACATACAACATTTTGACATTTTGGATACAAGCAGCCTGGCGCCACGCTGGAACAGGTGGCTCAAGGAATTGAATATTTACATTGATGCAACAAGAACGCCGCCGCCTCAGCGGCTTATTGCTTCACTCGCTAGGCCCCATTGTGAGAGACGTATTTGAAATGCCAGACAACTCGACCGATTAACAAAGATTATGAGCGTCACATTTTCCACACTTCTACGCAAGACAAAGGGGAAAGCATGGACAACATCGTCATGAGACTGAGGAAAAGGGCAAAATATTGTGATTTTGCGCGCTATTCCAGAGAGGAAGCTCTAAGGTCACAGGCCATTGCAGTATGTGAATCACCAGACTTTAGAAAGAAGTGATTACAGAAAAGCAGGACCTTTGAGGAAATTCTTCAACTCGCCAGGGCAGATTCTGCATTGTCCCTGCAGACGGAATCATTAAGCAACATCAAAATTACACAGACTGCGTCGTCTGCATCCTTGGGCCCCGTGCACACGGTCAAACGCAACCAAGAACAGAAGAAATGCTATAGATGTGGATACAGCTTCCCACACATCGGACCGTGCCCAGCTGTAGGTCACCACTGTGACAAGTGTGAAGGGGAAAATCATTTTCAATCAGTGTGTAAAAATATCAAATTCTTTCAGTCAGCAGAGGGTAACAGAGACACCAGAAGGTGGGAAAGCCATCGCCCAAGACAGGAAAGCCCTCAACCAAGGACATGGCGGTCTCCAGCGCCCAGCAGGCACAGTTCGCAGAGCAGAACAAGGGACTTGTCTCACAGGGACCGACGGCATGACGATAAAAGATGAGATGCCGACCAGTCAAGATACAAGAGTGAATCACAGAGAAGTGCGCCACGAAAGAAACTAAGATACCTGGAAGCTTTGTCGAGATGGAGGGATGAGTCTAATTCATCGTCATTGAGTGGCGACCGGAAAAGAGGATACGTACACACCATAGGGAATGCCACAGCAACCGAATACAGCCCAACTCTGCTGTTACAAATAAATGGACAGAGTCACAAATTCCTAATAGACACCGGAGCTACGGTGAACATCATCAAAGAGGAGACCTAAAAGTCTCTCAACTACAAGAAAGAACTGAAGAAAACTGACATTGACATGTATCCGTATGGCACAATAACACCGCTTGACTGCCAGGGAATATTCACGGCACGTGTACGTACAAAGATAAAAGTCTGAAGGCCACGATATATGTGGTAAATGGTGAAGTTCCAGGTGGAAGCCTTCTTAGCTTCCGTTCGGCCATTCAGATGGGCCTGGTACATGTGATCTATCAGATCATGATATGATATGATATGATTGTTTATTTATATAGCGCCAATACACAATGTGTTTCAAAGCGCTTCAAGGCAAGGGAGGGAACAAGGGAAAATACAACCACATTCTTACAGGCCATGAACAGTAAGGATGTGAAATTAACTATCGTACTCGGCCTGACGACATTTCAGATAGTGCAAGAGCTAAGACATAGATAATGAAGGGAGGGGAGAGTGGGAAGGAAATGGAAACAGACAGGCGACTACCGTACTAGGCCTGGCGACGTTTCAGATAGTGCAAGAGCTAAGACATAGATACATTTGACAACATTTCTGGTAGAGCCAGAGAAAAACAAAAGGTGAGGGAGAGGGGTGCAGAACGGGTGGGGAGGAACAAAACAAGCGACTATCACACTAGGCCTGATGAGATTTCAGATAGTGCCTGAGAGGTGGTGGGGAGGAAAAAAAACGTAATGGGAGGGTGGAGGAAACAGACGAGGTTGCTGTCATATTATGTACAGGGACAATTCTGATAGAGTAAGTGCATAGAAGAAAGTAAGGGGAGGAGATAGGAAAAGGGGGAAGGGAAAGGAGGAGAGAACAGAGAGTAAGCAGTCAAAAAGAGTGGAGAAGCAAGAGCGGAGAGTGAATACAATTTCAGAAGTCAGTAGTAACACATAATGTTGTAAGCCAGGATACAAGATGAAGATGGGAACAGCAGGATTCAGGGCCACCATGAGTACAAGATGCAAAGGAAGTCCAGCATGAGAGCTGAGAAAGAGTGACGCACCGTGAAACAATGAAGTCCATAAAAGTCAAATCCAGCATTGGCCACAAGACAGTGATGGTGAAGGAAGGCACCAGGTGGGCGGGGCTTGCTAAGCCCATGTCAATTTACATGACCAGCCAGATAGAGATGATGATGAAAATGTTCCTGGCAGTATTGAAAGGTCTCGTGAAGCTAAAATGGAAGCAAATAAAATTGCATATTAATGCTCACATTCAACCGACAGCTCAACATTATCGGGGAATACCCCTCAACATTCAAAATCACATGGAGGATGAGATACAGTTGCTATTAGATCAGGATATCATTGAACCAGCATCGGGACCCACCCCCTCGGTGTACCACATCGTGCCCGTACCAAAAAAGGAAAACAATACAATCATTCGCATTTGTGTGGACATGAGAGCCCCCAATATGGCAATAGAAAGAGAGCGACACCTGGCGCCCCGATGACCAATATGAAGCATCTGTTGCATGGGGCAAAAGTCTTTTCCAAGCTCAACTTAAATAAAGGCTATCATCAGCTCGAACTACATCCGGACTCTCAGTATATAACCACCTTCTACACACACTTAGGGCTCCTCGGGTATAAATAACTTAGTTTTGGGGTATCTTCTGCTGAAGAGTTTTTTCAAAACGAGATACACCAAGTCATCAAGCACATTCCTTACTGCCTGAACTACAGCGATGATATTTACATTTTTTGGGGCCACGCAAGAAGCACACAATGACACGCTCAGGAGGGTGTGCATGGAACTCGAAGAGGCACACCTAACACTAAAAGCGGACAAGTGTGAGCTCAGCAAATCGACGCTCAAATTCTTTGGAAACATCTTCTCGCACAAAGGTCTACAACCGGACTCAGACAATGTGCAAGCGCTCATAGAAGGTCCAACACCAAGCTCGGTGTCTGCTGTCAGATCATTTCTAGGAATGGCAAGTTATTGCACCAGGCACAATCAAGACTATGCCTCTGTCAGCACGCCCGTCCATTTACTCACCAGAAAAGGGCAAGAATTTTCCTGGTCAACTGACTGTGAGGAGGCGTTTCAAGAGATCAAAAAATGCATCGCCCGATGGCATACTACGACCCAGAACTAGAAACTAAATTGACAGTCAACGCGAGGCCCGTCGGTCTCAGGGAAATCTTAGCACAAATAAAACCAGGCGCCTCCCCAACTTCAGTAAGACGCATAGTGGCATATGCGAGGCTCAGTCTATCTTCCACCAAGTGTGCATATTCACAGTCTGAGAAAGAGAGCCTCGCCATTGTATGGACATGTGAACATTACCATCGGTTCTTACAAGGCTGACCATTCAACATTGTTATGGACCATCAAGCCCTCACAACCATACACGGCAAGCCAACGGCCAGGATGAAACCTTGCATCGCAAGATGAGGACTCCGGTTACAGGAATACTCATTCACCATCATATATTGCCTGGGCAAAGACAGCAATCCCGCTCACTTCCTGTCCAGATATCCTTTACCTGCCAAAGATGAGAGACAGACCATCAAAGCCAACCAATACTTAAACTACCTTGTGAGCAAGGCGCTGCCAAAATCAATCACAGTGTTGCAACTACTCGAAGGCAGAGGAGAGACCAGCTGCTCACAACAATATGGCAATGTGTGACATCTGGCCACTGGCATCACAAGAACAAACGTGCACAGCCCCTGTCGGCAGCAGAAGAGAAACAATCCCAGACATTCCGCCTCATAAGGCACACTCTGTCCGTCTCCCCAGAAGGGCTGCTATTAAAAGAAAACAGGATCGCCATCCCTGCAAGCCTACAAGACCAGGTACTTTATCTATTTATTTATTTATTTATTTATTTATTTATTTATTTGTTTGCATTTGTATAGCACACATGCAGCCCAGCGGCATCGTGGCGCTGTTACATGAATGTGTAGCAGAGTTTTGGTTTAGGTTGGTTACATGCGACCGTGAGGTCTCTTGGTTACAGGTACATAAGTAAAACATACAAGGATTACAGCGGAAAGCATTCAATTAGTAATCAAATGAAAAGTTTGGTTTTGATTGCTTTGCGGAAGGCTTGGTGAGACTCAATCATTCTTAGGTGGGGGAAGGGCATTCCAGTGTGAGGCGGCCATCGTGGGAAAGCTGGAACCCTCTGCGCGGACTCTTTTGAATCATGTTGAAGTACCCCTCCCTAAGAGGTCTTGTGGTGGTGTGCTTAACAATTCTTTGGACAAGGTATGGGGGAGCATCATGCTACAGCTTTCTCTCTATGTAATATCCTCCTACTTGCTCACTGGATGTCTATATCTAGTTGTTGTAATTTGAACCATGATTGTATTATATCTGTGCTTCGCTGTAAGCATGTAACCTAAGCTGAACATATTAATCTACCCTGTGCCCTGATACCCTCAGGTCTGGTGTGCATTATAAATAAAGAAACAAACAAACAAACAAGCACACGGGACACCATGGCATAGTGTCCATGAAGAGACAGCTCAGAACCAAAGTGTGGTTCCCGCAGATGGAGGATAAAGTTGAACAGAGACTAGGGAAGTGCATAGCATGTAAGGCAGATGCTCCACGCACATTTCCTGAACCCCTCAAAATGACAACAATGCCACTGCAAATGTGGGTTGAGGTCAACATCGACATGTTTGGTCCGCTCCACCACAGCAAATATGTACTGGTAATAATGGACGAGATGTCCAGATTTTCGGCAATTAATTTGATCCACTCTACGAGTGCTCAGGCAGTCGCTCCAGCATTAAAGAAAACATTTGCTGACTATGGAGTCCCCACCATCGTGAAGTCAGATAATGGACCTCCATTTAGTGGACACGATTTCTCCATGTTTGTAGAACAACTTGGTTTCCAGCCCCACAAAATCACACCTCTCTGGCCATGAGCCAACAGAACAGTAGAAAGATTCATGGCCAACCTAAAACCTGCGCTTCAAATCTGCTCAATCACTAAGGGATCGTTCATGCAGGCCATCTGCACACTACTCCGGGATTACAGGAACACGCTCCACAGCTCCACAGGAACATGTCCATCAGCACTCATGTTTGGTCGCATAGTAAGAACCACCCTTTCCCATAATCCCAACGGGCCCCATCGAGCAAATGCGCAGACAAAGCCAGGACAAAGGACCACAAGAGCAAATGCAAAATGAAGGAGTACACAGACCACCAAAGGAAGGCAAAATCCAGCAACTTCCAGAAAGGGGATCAAGTACTTGTACCTCAAGTACAGGGCTCCAAGGAAATCCCTGTATTCAAACCAGAACCTATGACAGTGACCCACATTCAAGGAACCATGGTAACAGCTGCCAGTCCCACCGGCACTGTCACTGTTACTGTTATCTGTTAACTGTTACTGTATGATTATGTCCATAGCGGAAAACAATTTAACAATCTCCAGCTCAGTAGTTTTCTAGGAAGGAGAGCACTAACCTGGACATTCAGCAGTGACCGGAAAGGCAAAGGAACAGACGAATGCAAGAATTCCCCTACAAGCCCAATCACTCTCTACCCGGGTAATGGTAACCAGGAGAAGAGAGGACTGCGCTCCCAGGGAATCCCTCTATGGAAAGAAAACCCTGGGTTGCGGCGAGAGCACTCTGATGTCGTCTGGTCGTCAAGAGCGGGACCCCTGCGGGAGCTTGTTGTTGTTTCAGATCTTCGGTTTCTGCAGGGGAGTTGTTCTGCGAATGAGAAAGGACAGGTAAGAGAGGTGGGAAGTATCGCGAACTGAAGGGAGTCCCACGGGAGCCGTCACCCACCTCAGATCCGCCTTGGAATCTCTAATGCTGATCAAATATACTCACCACGTTCTGTGAATTGGAAGACTGCAAGAAAGGGAGGAATGATCCTAAACAGGAGAGAGAAAAGGGTAAGTCGAAAAATGCCTGCTATTAGAATGGCATGAAGCGAATAGACGGTACTACAGTTGGGGAGAAAGAGCAAGACTGGGAATATGTACCCCGGTGTGAATTCAATTGCGGATCACTTGAACGAGTTCCAGGCGGTGTTCTGAAGGAAAACGGGATGAAGCCTCAGGGGGCGGTGCCAAAGATTTCTCCGCGATCTGGATTAACAAAGGCGAAGCATACAAGAGGTAAGAGGTTAGGATTTAGATAAGAGTCAGAAGGTAAGATCTATAGGTGCCGGTCACTTACGAAGCGCCTGGAATTGGAGTAGCGACGCACTGAAGCAATACACTGGCCCCCCTATATTCGGTCACATGATCGGCAGGCAACGTAGGAGGAATACGTGCAACAACTAGACCGGTGCTCATAGAATGGCAAGTAAGAGCACCCGCCATCTTAGAAGGACTCAAAATCGCGGCACGGCAAATCCGGCCATGATGCCAAAAAGACCAACGTTTATAGCAAGATGTGACAGTCACCAGCAACTCTTCATTGTTTCGGTCATTTGAAAGCAAGCTCACTCACGAGAGAGACAAATCAACGATTTGTGATGACCCGTCTGATGTGGACTCAGAGTTCATGGAAGGAGACGTGGACACAGATGACAGTGAGAGTGATCTCATTGGCAGGTTGCTCCTCCCATGCGAAGCCCCTCTTGAAGGGTGTTTCGCAAGCCATCCAGCTGGATTGAAGAGATGGGTTGAGCACCCCAAGTTCTTTACTGAAGGGAGATGTAATCTCCTCTCTCTATGCCCACCCCCATAAGACTTGGAGGACAGGCACCCACCTGTCCTCTTTCTGTTGTTGTGGGTTGCATCCCAATCTGTAAGTTGAAGACGGGTTACCGCCTTGCACAGCAGTTTCTAGTTAGCCATGAAACAAGTTGCAGACACATTGTAGTCTCTGTGTTTTATTGGAAAGCCATCATTGTGTTCAGTATTCGACACTTTGGGTATCTCTCCTAGGTCCACCAGGCACTTTGGGTATATCTCCTGTGGCCACTGGCAATGTGTATTATCTCTCCTGTGTCAAGCAGACACTTTGGGTATCTCTCCTGGGTCCACCAGATACTTTGTGTATCTCTCCTGGGTCCACCGGGCACTGTAGAGTAACCTCCTGGATCCATCAGACACTTTGGGTATCTCTCCTGGGGCCACTGATACTGTGGAATATCTCTCCTGGATCCACCAGACACTTTGGGTATCTCGCCTGGGTTCACCATATACTTTGGGTATCTCTCCTGGGTCCACCCGGCACTGTAGAGTAACCTCCTGGGTCCATCATACACTTTGGGTATCCCTCCTGGGGCCACTTGCACTGTGGAGTATCTCTCATGGATCCAAGAGATACTTTGGGATATCTCTCCTGGGTCCACCAGACACTTGTGTTATCTCTCTTGGGGCCACTGACACTGTGGAGTATCTCTCCTAGATCCACCAGACACTTTGGGATATCTCTCCTGGGTCCACCAAAAATTCTGCCATCTTTCCTGGGTCCAGTGACACTGCGGAGCATCTCTCCTGGGTCCACCAGACACTTTGGTTATCTCTCCTGGGTTCACTGACACTGTGGAGAATCTCTCCTGGGTCCAACAGCCACTTTTGGTATCTCTCCTGGGTTCACTGAGACTGTGGAGTATCTCTTCCGGGTTTAACAGACACTTTGGATATCTCCCCTGCATTCACTGACACTGTGGAGTATCTATCCTGGGTCCGCTGACACTGTGGAATGTCTCTCCTGGGTACAACAGCTATATTTGGTATCTCTCCTGGGTCTACTGACACTGTGGAGCATCTCTCCTGAGTCCACCAGATGCTTTGGGTATCTCCCCTGGGTTCACTGACACTGTGGAGTATCTCTTCTGGGTCCACCAGACGCATTGGATATCTCCCCTGCATTCACTGACACTGTGGAGTATCTATCCTGGGTCCACTGACACTGTGTAATGTCTCTCCTGGGTACAACAGCTATATTTGGTATCTCTCCTGGGTCTACTGACACTGTGGAGCATCTCTCCTGAGTCCACCAGATGCTTTGGGTATCTCCCCTGGGTTCACTGACACTGTGGAGTATCTATCCTGGATCCACTGACACTGTGGAATGTCTCTCCTGGGTCTACCTGTTGATGGACGATTACGTCCTGCACAGCTACAGCCGTGCCCCGACCCAATATCGCAGAGGTGAATAACATTACTCAATAAGGCAACCGTACCGCCGATAACCCAGACAGGTACAGCAGAATATGAACATGATCTAAACCAAAGATGGCGAGAATAAACAAACTCACGATGAAACAATACATGTGCATGCATTAGAGATTAAGGAAACATGTATACAACACGAATAAGGGATACACTAGGTCAAATATGCATGTATACACAAAGAGTATCAAATGCTCACTAAAACAGGAATGTGATGTATTAGGCAGCCATCTTTTCCAAAATGAAAGCCACAGTATGCTCCCAAGTGCTCACAAGGCCTCGAAATGCAGAAATTACAGAAAAACAGATTCACCCCGAGCTCAGACAGTAGCTGTGCAGACCAAGCCAAGGTTACTGAGAAATTAGGGTGGGTCTGAACACTGCAGAAAAGGCATGAGATAATAATTCCCAGAACACAAAAAGAATACCCCCTGTCTAATTAAAAGTTTAGGAGAAAAACACCCATTGTAAACTGGGTGCAGAATAATTATAAACCCAAGGACCCCATAGGGAATGAATCAAGAGAGTCTCCAGTTGTAGAGAAAACAGTAACACTTGCACTAATATCAGCAAGTGACCCATGATTGAAGAACACAGTCTAGTCATTAGCAACGGACACAGATAGGACACCGGCCTCACTCCTCATGCATATTCCCAGACATGAGACGCTGTGCAAGGCCAAGTACAGAGGAATCACCCTGGCTCAGGGCCTAGGAATAAGGGGCGGTACCTTTTTTAATGGAAAGGAAAAAAGTCTGTGGATCTCTCTCCCCCTACTCCTGTCTGGCTCATGTTTTGATGATCTGCCAATTGTCCAAGGTTAGTCAGTAGAAGGCCAACCCATCAACACCTCTGATGCTAAGCCACCCAATATGTATTATGCCAATCAATAGGATTGTGCAGAGATGATGTCTATTCACTAATATCAATTTAGAGGTGGTCTCAGAAGGATCCATCAGATTGTGCGTATCCAATTAGAAGTGTAAACCTTATACAATGTATATGTCGTCAATCACCTTAACCAATCCCTTTATCCCAGCGGTTTTGCTAACTAAAGGTTGTAATGTAACATCATTCATGATGATTGTTCGCCTTAAAAGATGTTGTTTTGTATGGAAGCTCTGCGAGCGACAACATTTTTCTTGTCTGCTGTCTCTGCTTTATTTGGATGTCAATAAAGCTGGATTTTGCCTTTGACTTTGTCTACTTCTGTTATTTGAATTTGGATGTTCTGACTCCCGGTCCTCTGTGTAATGGTGGGTGTTTCCAGGCCATAATTACACACCAGACACTTTGGGTATCTCTTCTGGGTTCACTGACACTGAGAAGTATTTCTCCTGGGTCTAGTGACAGTTCCGGTGTCTCATCCTGGGTCCACTGACACTGTGGGTATCTCTCCTGGTCCACCAGCCACTTTGGGTATCTCTCCTGGGCACACTGACACCGTGGAGTGTCTCTCCTAAGTCCACTGACACGTTGGGTATCTCACCTGGGTCAACCAGACACTTTGGGTCTGCTGGACATTGTGGAGTATCTCTATTGGGCCCACCAGACACTTTGGGTATCTCTCCTGGGTGACCAGACACTTTGGGTATCTCTCGTGAAGTATCTCTCTTGGGTCCACCAGACACTTCGGGTATCTCCCTTGGGTCCACTGACACTGTGGGGTATCTCTCTTGGGTCCACCAGACACTTCGGGTATCTCCCTTGGGTCCACTGACACTGTGGGGTATCTCTCTTGGGTCCACCAGACACTTCGGGTATCTCTCTTGGATCCACTGACACTGTGGGGTATCTCTCTTGGGTCCACCAGACACTTCAGGTGTCTCCCTTGGATCCACTGACACTGTGGAGTATCTCTCCTGGGTCCACAAGACACTTTGGGTATCTCTATTGGGTCCACCAGACACTTTGGGTATCTCTTTTGGATCCACTGACACTGTGGGGTATCTCTCTTGGGTCCGCCAGACACTTTGGGTATCTCTTTTGGATCCACTGACACTGTGGAATATCTCTCCTGGGACCACCAGACACTTTGGGTATCTCTCCTGAGTCACCAGTCACTTTGGGTATCTCTCGTGGGTCCGCCAGACACTTTGGGTATCTCTCTTGGGTCCGCCAGACACTTTGGGTATCTCTCTTGGATCCACTGACACTGTGGAATATCTCTCCTGGGACCACCAGACACTTTGGGTATCTCTCCTGAGTCACCAGTCACTTTGGGTATCTCTCTTGGATCCACTGACACTCTGGAGTATCTCTCTTGGGTCCACCAGACACTTGAGGTTCCTCTCCTGGGTCCACTGACATGCAATCAAGTCTGAGTAACATCTGCATGAGAGTAGTATTGCAGCCAATAGTCATGAAGTGGTCATATATAGATGCTAATAGGCAGGGAACACCTGCGCAACACGCCGCACCACTGATCTGGGTTCGATCACTGCTCTCTGTTGGACATAAAGGAGTGGAAGAATTCCAAAGCAAATTCAGAAATCATGGCCAATGTTGAAAGACTGGGGAGCAGGAGATATTTCCCCCTTAGTAGCATGAGTGGGCAAGAGGGCTAGGAATATGAAGACATCTGGGTACCCCTCTTCATATAGGAGGATATTTTCTGACACGGGCACTGTGGCGTCTCCATCCTATCTGTCAGGGTTAGCAAAGGCCTGGTAGCCTCTCGCTCTACACAAAAGCTTGTAGCAGGGCAGCGGCAACTGTAGCAAGTCATTCTGAAGGCCAATGTATTTCTGGATTCTGGAGCAATCTCTCTGGAGATGCCACATACAAAGCCCCTCACCATCAAAAAACCAAATACCCCGTGCTGTACTTGTTGGCCCAAGGGGCAAAGCAGCATTGGTGCCACTAATTCCCTGGCTTTTCAAAGGTGTCTGCACTCTAAACACAGGATCGGGTATCAGACCTGTGTTGCGCCCTGTGTTTTGCTTCCAAGAGAAAAGCATTTCCCCTGAGCTATATTTCCTCCAATATATGCCTTCCTTCATCTTGCGGAGACCCTCCTCTACTCCCCTTTATGCTGGTGCCATTCCTCCTGCTCCTGTACAGATGGCCAATCCTCTTTTGTGTAGCACCTTCCTCCTCTCTGTCTGAAAGAGTATGCTTTTTAAGAATCTCATCAACTACCTTTTGGCGGCTCTCCCTACTTCCTTCCACATCTCGTTGCCTCTCTCTGTCCTTTTCTGCCTCCTTTTTCCTTTCACTTTTCTTTTCTGCATTTTTCCATTTTCCCTTTTCCTTTCTTCTTCTCATCTCTTCTCCCTTTCTCTTTCTGCCTCTTGTTTCTTTTAACTTGCCCTTTCTTCTTCATCCCTTCTTTCCTTCTCTTTCTCTTCTCGTCTTCATTCTCTTTTTCTCTCTGCCCACACTCTTTTCTCTTCTTCTTTCTCATGGCTTTCTTCAACATTATAATAATAACAATAATTTCCCTTTCCTTTTCTTTGGAATCATCAATGCCCTTTCCGTCTAATTTAAGCATCGTCTTGCTATCCATTTATTTGATACAATCACTGTCTCATCCCTGTTACTCTGCCTGTCTCTGTCTATCTGAACTTCTTCCTCAGCTTCTGCGAGCTTCGCTTGTAAGATGTGGTGCTCGTCATATTCTACGTAAGCTGACATTGTTCGTTGGTTGCTTATTTTCTCTCCATGTATAATGTCTTCACTATTATACGTGGGTCGACACGTATGTGTGATTAGTATATCCTGCTGCTGCTTTTAATGCTTTTAATGTGTATTACCCGTGTACATCTGAGAACAGATCAGTGCTCTGAGGAGGAGGATGAGGAGGAGCCGTGGGCATCAGAAACCCTTCAACATGCTGGTTTAGCATCCATTCATTCGTAATTGGCTCCGCCTCCTGTTCCTCAAAAAATGTCCATAGTTCCAATATGCTCAGTCTGTTTTGTAATTCTGTGTGATATTTTGTAACTGTGTCCTTATATCAGTGAATGTTTTGCACTTGTGAATTATCGGAGTGTTTCCCAGGATAAAAGTACACAAACAGAACTTACCAATAATTGATATACACGATTGTGATTCTCGCTCACCTTTTTCTCTTCACTCACCCTTTCCCAAAAATATTTCCCCTCAAATCAACATCTTTGAATCTCTCTCTGAGACCACGCCTCCTACGTCACCACACACGCCACTCATGCTCCGAACATCCCCAGCTCGTTGTTCCTCTCAGTCCTTCTGAGTGGCACCACAAACGGCACTCGCTCCAAGCAGCCCCACCTCACTGCTCCCTCACCGGACCACACTTCTCGGTCCACACCACTACATTACATCCCCCACAAAATATTTTTTTAAAACTTCTATAAGCTTAAACTATCTCACAACAAAAGGCTGGCGCCAGAAATTACTAAACAAATAAATATACTACAGCAGTCTTCCCAACCCCTGGTGAGGTAACAAGCTCTTTTTATTAATGCCCCGTTACGAGCCTTACCACCTGATCTTTTCCGACCCTTACTTTTTCACAAACCCACAATTTACAAAAAGGCCTTTCTTAATTTTGCCATGCCTATGTCATACTTACATCTATGTATCTGCTGAAATCTTCTACGCCAAGTCTCCCTTTTCAACCTGCTGCCCTCTGCCCTACGGGATGCCCGGCGGGGACCAGACAGCACTTCTCTCCAAAAGGGGCTCCTGTTGACCTCTCTCTGTTGCGAATAATCCCACTGTCCACAGGTTGCCTACGTAGTCTTTGGAACACGACGGGACCCCTCAACAATCCAACGACACTTAGCCAACCATCCTCTGCTACCATCTGTTAAAATGGCCCAAAAAGGTCCCCAATAACACAGAGGACCTGGAGTCAATCCAAACTGGACTCAAAGACGATGTAGACAATGTGCAAGGTAAAATCCATCTTTACCATCAGTCAAATAAAGCAGGGACAACATACAAGCATTCAAATCTCACCACTCTCCGAGCATCCATTAAAAACAACAATTTAACTAGTATACCATCGCCATGAATGACATGCTCGCATTTTATCAGTTTACAAAAACATACAAGGAATGGAGAGTGGTTAGTTGTGGTGGCTACATATACACTCTATAGGGAATAAATATCTACTAGGGGTATACATTTGTAGGAAAGCCCCCTTAGGGGCTCACAAAAGATAAAATACAACCCGCTAGGGTAAAAGGCCCAATACAACACTTGCAAAGATAACAAGTTTATTTCCACACAAAATGGAAGCGCCAACAATGAATTCTGCTGCCGAGGAACGTTCTGGCAGAATCTGCATGAGCAGCATATTATGAAGGTACACAGCATCATCAGTAACATCATTACGTACAGTAGCAAACCATGTGGCTGGTTGGTGAGACCCTATTCATAGGCCGCCTGCTCCATAGGAGATGCCAGGCCATTGTCCCAGCCCCGTCCGTCCACCTTCTTCCACGCGGGTGAGGCTGCATTCATCATCGGTCAGAAGCTGGGTAACTGGCAAATCTTTGCAAACTAATCAACACATCTCTATCTATGTAGCAGTGCACCTGGAATGAGCTTGGGGGGGGGGGGGGAGGAACGCTGAGGTCATACTAACTCACAGAACATATGTACTTTCGATGACAAGGGGTTGGTTGGCACATACCTCGATGGGCGGCATAACAGCAGGGACTCTGATAGGTTGGCATTCTGCTAACCAACCTTGGACAATTGTCAGGATATCAAGAGATGAGCCATCCATAGAGTAGGGGGAGAGAGGTCCATGGATTGTTTTCCTTCCAATTAAAATAGTTACCATCCCACAATTCTAGGCTTTGAGCAAGGATGATCTCTTTGTACTTGGCCTTCCGCTGGGTCTTGTGTATACATGTTGGGAGTATAGCAGGTGTCCAAATGTGTTTGCTTCTAACAAATAGACAATGTTTTCCAGTTGTGAGTCATGTGTGATGGGACAGTGTTTGGGATAGATTTATCCTATATTTATTGAGAATTTAGCAAATATTAATGTACGTGTCGTGTTTTATGTTGCCACTGGAGACACCCTTGAGTTATTCTTCATGGAGTCTTTTGGCTTGCTGTTTTACTGCAGCTGACTAACAAAGATTGATTATGTTCTCAATCTGGGAATATACTGCTTGTGTCCTGGGAATTGCTCATACCTTCTCTCTGCCGTTCCTTTCCTCCCTTATTTCACTGTAACCTTGGCTCGGGTTGTTAGCTACTGTCTGAGCTCTGCACAGCTCTATATTTCTATGGATTTAGCATTTTTAATTCTCTAGAAATGTTGGGGCCTTCGGTTCCTTTTTGGATATGATTGCTGCCTCATTATACTTGTTTGTCTATGTTAGTGAGCAGTATTCGTGTGTCTTTCATGGTGCATTCAGCTTATGCATTGGTTATGGTACTGTTCTTCATGTCTAGTGGATGCTATGTTCGCATTCTTCATGTATATATGCATGTATTACCTATTGTATATGTTGTTCGTGTTGAGTGCACATTTGCTTTGTGTCTACAGCATGCACATGTAAGATTATAATGTTAGTTTGAGTACTTTTGGCATCTTCAGCTTAAATTGTCTGTATGTCCTCCTGCACCTGCCTGAGATAAGGCTGGTACGGTTGTCTTAGTGAGTAACGTTTCTCACCTGTGCAGTATTGGGCCGGGGGAGGGGCAGAAGCTATGGTTTATGTATTCATCTGCCTCGCAAGAGTAGCTTCAAACACTTGCAATATTTCAAGGGCTTTGTTGTGTTAAACCATAATCATGAAGTATTTTACTGAATTCCAAGATTTTTGCTGTGTTTAACTGTTTCCTAACTAAAGTTTTTTTGTCTGAAAGTCAAGGATTTTGTTATATATATTATATATCTCACATCAGCTGCCGAAGTGAAAGGCGGGGGCCCCCCAGTGAAGCACGGCACATTGATCAGTGGCCACTTTACAGCATTAGTGTAACAGACGTTGGCCAAATGAATTTTGATTTGTAGAGACGGGCCCCAATTTACCAAACTTAGTAAAATCAATACTCAAGAATAGAGTACTCAAAATGCACAACCAAACCCGGATTTATTCAAAACACGGAATCTCTGCCAGGACAGCAAACAAGCAGCTCACATCATTACATTGAGCATGAGCAGATGTTGTACTTAAATAAACGTAAGCAATGATGTCATAATATGATATCAGTTACAAAATGTATACGTGGTTAGGATAATATATATATATATATATATATATATATATATATATATATATATATATATATATATATTCAGTGAAAAAACTTTGTTAAAGGAACGTTATGGTTAAGTTGCGCTACTAAAAACCTATGAAATTCAGTGAAAAAACTTTGTTAAAGGGACATTATGGTTCCAAGTAAAACCGAAAAACCCTTGAAATTCGCCAGTTATGGTAAGCTAAGCAACCATAACTCGTGCCACCACCGTGCACTGCTAAGACTAACACCCAGGACATCAAAGATGACATCACAAATGTCCACCCCACCCCCTCCACCACCACCACCTCCCCAAGGGCCTGAAGAGGGGAACAGGAGGAGGAAGAAGAGGATGATGAGAATGACGTAGAAGAAAACCCTACTACCCGCACTAGGCATGAGTCTTGGGTGTGGCGGTTATTTACCATTCATGGTAATGTTCCTAAGGCTCGTGCGAACCGTGTTACCTGCAATGAGTGCAAAATGATACTCAGTCGCAGGAAGCACGGTAATTACAGCTTTGGGACCACTACTATGAAGCGACACCTGAGGTCATTTCACTCTGGGGCTATTCGCAGGGTTGTTGTACCTTGCGAAGAACGTAGCAGGTTGATTTCCTCTACTTCATCCTCTGCTTCTGATCCTGTCACCACAAGGATCACCTCTGTGGGACAGCGTCTTCCTCAAGCTGCCTCACAGGCCATACAGAATGCTGATGACCCTTACCTTTCGAGGGTCACAGTTGTATGTATGTACTGTGACACAGTACTCTGCAGGGGGGTGCGACTTCGTAGTGCTTTTGAGACTATCGTCTCAGAGCACGTGAAGGTCTGCTCACTACTCAAATAAAACCCACTCTACATCTTCCTCTCTCAGCTCGCCCTTTCTTATCCCTGTGGTTGGTGTCCCCCTTTTACCTTCCTTTCCCCTCCTCTTCCTAGTGTGTCGTGTATAAAAAACCAAAAAAATACAAAATATCAAAAATCAAACAAAAATAAGGCTCTTTTCAGAGCCGCCTTTCACAGTTAAAAAATAGAAGTGAAAATAAATGAAGCAGGGCCCATTGTATTTTTTAGAAGTCCGCGGACAGTTCGCGAACATTTAAAAAATTGGGTTGCTACCCCATCACAAACATTGCAATTTTCTCTGGGAAGAAGTGGTGGCTCTGAAAAGAGTCTTTGGGTGGTGTTTGTAAGTCAAAAATTATAAATGCTTAACACCTACTTCGAAATGGTTGTTGTAATTCCAAAAAAGGTCGCAATGCATTTTGTACATTTCTCAGAAAAATCTGATTGCCAGCATAAGTAAGATGGACTCCATCTCTGCGAAAAATGTATGTACTACGAAACATAATATTTTCATTTTGAAAAGAGGACATGCCAAAATCTCTTAGAAAGGCACAAACAGCCTTATTAACATTGCGCCTTGCTTTTTCCATTTGTGGACCAAATGAAGAAGAACGAAGCCACATTTGTCTCTGCGCAATCCGTGAAAATATCACTTGAGAATTAGGAAACATGTCCATAACCTTCCCAAGTCCTTCTTTCATAGCAAATTGCAAAATAATTCCAGTCACATGTCCTAAACTGTTCCCTCCACAATGAATTACAATTATGTCTGGATGTTGCTCTGTCTCCAAAGTAGCACAGAGAGGTAGCAACTCCAACCACTTCATTCCACGTATTCCATGCCAGTGTACTTCCACATGTGGGAATCCAAGATCTACAGCTACTCCACAGCTTTCTGCATGCACCTTCAACCAATGTATCCACGAATCTCCCAAAATCCAAACAATCTGTTTTCTGAAACACACAGCCATAGCTATCTTTTGTTCTCTCAGCAAAAAGAGTATCTGAGAAACTCTCTACTGGCACAACACACCCACTAAACTTTCCTGACCAATCCCTTTCAGTGCTTATTCTCATTTGCATGACTTCTGAACCCAAAAATCCCCAGATGTAACTCCCGATGTCCGCGAACTACCGCCATGTCCGCGGACATATCGTAACATGAACAGCCATTCTACCATTTCCACTTCACTCTCTCTGCCATTCCCTCATTGGATGTAGCTAAAAAATCGCATGACCATGCACCAATCATATTCAATACCTCTAGATCTAACTGCATCATAATAGATCAGCACTGCAAATGTACTGTGAATCTCTCTGAGTATAAGTGTCAAGTCATTGACAAGCACCATCTACCTGAAATACTGTACAAGTCTCCAAGATTTCTACTTGCAGCTTCATGCATATCCATATTCATGAACACAAACTTCAGGTATGCATATTTTCTGTACAGTAGATTAACACATTTTCAAACAGACTTTTAGCTTGTGTAATCTGTAAAATGAATTTACTGTATTTTTTTCAATTTCCTAAAATCAACTATCACTTATACACCTTTATACTTTTTACATTCTTTATACACACACACTGAAATCATGTTAAACTAACATTTTTTAAATGAAATATATAGACTACATATATTCAAACAAAATTGCATGCAAGCACAATCTATGTTTAAATCTTTAAAAAAATACTTATACAATTTCATATGTTTTTGTTTTTATTTATTTATTTACTTAATTACTTTAATTTAGACATGACATTGAGGCGCTATTACCTACAACAGCTTACTTACAGAAATAGTGGTATTCACTGATATACTATAAATTTCACAAGACATAGTAAAGATATTTTTTTTTGCTACAGTTAGTCATTCAATACAATTTGTTCATTAAGAACATATCATATGTACTGAACTGATGCAATGTATCTTATGTAAATAAATTAGTTTAATGGTTTTAAAGAAGGCACTGAGGATTTCAATTAAAAAAATCAATATCTAACTTAAAAACAGTGCTATATACAAACAAAGTTACTAATTTGAAGCTTTTACAATTGCAGTGAAGACCAGTCTCCTGGAAAGAAGCAGCCGAATTCAAAGAACAAAGAAGAACTAAGAAGTTACATGTTAATTTAAGAAAAAAAGTAAGTAGAATATCACCATAATATTTGTATTATTAATCAAACATACTATAACATTAATACAAGCTATTTTGGTTGTGTGCCATTTTGTCCAAAAATCTCCATGTCTTAAACAGCGATTTACAGCCAGAATGGCCCACAAATTCCTATTTTTGGACACACAAATTACCCAACTGAACCGCTACAATTTTCATATTATAGAACACACAACTGTGTTAATTGTATACATTAGATTTACTATCTGTACTCTTCCACACCACTAGCTTACTTTTTTGTCATCTGAACCCCAGTTTAGTAACACATAAATTCAAGAATACCTATCCCTACTAGTTGTAGTTCCCAATGCACAATCACACACCGTTACATACATCTTTATCATCTTACTCAAACACTCATGTACACAGCACACATACATTCCAGAACACCCCAACCCATATCTTCTTTATTTTTTTCAACAGACCCTAAATAATGCCTACCAAAAGTCAAGTCTGTAGAAAGCAATGCAAAAGTAGAGCAAATGAAAATAAAAGTGTCCAACATAAGCATCCATCTCTAGCAGAATTTGTAAAAAAAGTTGAAACAAAACAGCTAATACAGTTATTTAGTGAAACACAAGAAGTTTCAAGTACAAAAACTTTGCCTCCTCTATCAAAATGTAAAACAAACCAAAAAACAATTAACAGAAAATCAGCTATCACTACAGATAAAACTACTTCTTCAAATTTTAATATAGTGAAAAGTAAGCATACCAAGAAAAGTATTTTAGCCACAATGTACCGTCACAAAGTCCTTCAAAATCTTATAAAAACAGGAGAGAAATCAGGTTCAATGCTTAAAACCTATCGTAGGAAATTAATCTTAGAAGCGTTGATGGACAGTGCAATTCTTCTGAAAAGAGAGTTATTTATTTTACTGTTAAACAAAATGAAACCACTAACAAAACTAATAACTAAATTACAAAAAAGACTTCTCAATAAGCGAAATGTCAACAGAATGAACTTCTTAAGTATCTGCAGAGGTGAAGAATCACACTACGAGCACAGAACCATATTTTAATGAAGAAGTGTACAAACAAAAGCAAACAAATACAACTGCCATACATAGCAGTGGTCGAGGTTATGAAAAAAGTGAATAATACCATAATGGAACAAGAAGTACTCCTTACAAAAATATGCCCTGAAAACTTAGAATTACCCCTCCATTCAACTGAATCAGAACTTCTAGTGTACAAATGGCCATGCACGTCAATGTGTAACATTCCCAAACAATGTTTCAAATCTTTACGCCAATTCCTCAATAAATATGTAAAAAGCAAAGACAAAATCAAAATTAAATTACTGCAAAATATGGATACCTGTCCAGTGCGCAAGTACACAGGACTACAAGGACATTTATTGGCCTGCATTACAGGACCTACTTGTAAAACCACTTTCCATGATATCAAAAGGATATCAACACATCATTCAACTATAAGAAATCTAGTCTATAAACTGTACTATGCTAAAAGTCCTGCTTTAGCACTAGCAAAGTTAAATAACATCCTTCTACATGGTACAGCAAAAGATCTACTTGAAGAAATTCACTATATCCAGAAAAAATATTTTGGAAGTGAAAGCCATTTACAGAATGAAATAGCTTTAAATCAATTAAGCAACAATTCTACACATGGAAACCTTTTGCTAAACACAAAAAAGAAATACTAAAATTTAAAAGTACATCAGCTGAAGTACCAAAACATGTATGTGTATGTTGCCGTAGAACTTTTTTATAAAAGTAACACAAAAACTGTAGACCTATCATTCAAAATAGAAGACAATGAAGATTCTAAATGGTTTGAATTAGCTCTCTACCTTGTAGCAGAAAACGAATATGAAATAACTGATCCCTTAATACTTCGCAGTTACTGCACTACAAAACTTGACAACAACCAAACTCCTTCACATGCTATCACAAATAATTTGGAATTATACCCAGTTCCAAAACCCCTACAACAACTTAATTTATATGAGAGCATCATAATTCAAACAGTAGACTCATTTCAAGCAATAATACTCCTTCAACCAAAAACAGCAAAATGACCTCCCTCTGAATTCGTAAAAGGCATTTGTGGAAAAGTAGTTTATTTACCATTAGATCTAAAAGAAAATGTGCACACTCTAGGAGTGCAATGTCCAATGCAGCAATCTTTAATTATCTTAGTAAATGGAGTACCTACAAAAGACAAAAAAAATATGACAACAGCTGGTAGATTTTTATAAAGTTAGACAAGCCTTCCAATATCTTAAAGAGAATAATGAATATTACAAAGAAATTAATATTGAAGAAAACTTGAAAGATACAACTGAAATAATTCAAGAAACACAAGAAGCTGGTCAATTTGAGCTACTAGATCCTGCTACAATATCAAATACTTTAGACCATTATACAATTCATCCTTTGCACTGTAATGACACCGTACAAGATGTACTAGAAACTTACCAAATGCGTCAAATAAAAGGATCGCCAATCAGCATATGGGAAAAAAGTATAGAAGCACGTGCTTTTCCTCTACTCTTTCCTACTGGCAAAGGAGGAAGGTATGATGATAGACCTATTCAAATATCAGCTTCAGAATACCGCTCATTACGGATGTATTCTGAAGATCCCAGATTTAGACAAAATGTGAAATACATATTCCACCTACTCTTTGAAAGTGAACTAGCAACTTTATGTTATGGAGTTGCACACATATTAAAATCAGGATCACACTTTCAAAATATGACAGCTACACAATTATTAGAAAAAGTGCAACAAAAGGATGAGGTTTTACAATCAAATATTACAAATCTATTAGCAAATATGCATGGTCCTAAAGAGTACTGGTTTCGACGTCATGGAGATGTACGTTGTATGATCAGAAACCTTGGCCCACCCACTTGGTTTGTTACATTAAGTTGTGCAGAATATGCATGGGTAGATTTACATGATTTCCTATGCATATCAAATAAAAACAAAACAAACATAGATATACTAACACCTGGAGAACTTTGTTCTTTGGATCCTGTTAATGTTTCAAGATATTTTCACCATCGCTTCATTGCTATGCTACATTTTATTTGTAATAAAACTGTTCCTCCCCTTGGAGAAGTGCAACACTTCTTTTGGAGAAAAGAATACCAAGCCAGAGGAGCACCACATATCCACATGCTTTTATGGTTTAAAGATGCTCGTAAATTGGGTCAAGACAGTGATGCCACCGTTTTACAGTTTATTGAAAAATATGTCACTTTTGAAATTCCATCAGATGCCACAAATAGTGATCTTCATGCACAAATTTTACAATTTCAAAGACACAAATGTGGAAAATATTGTCGTCGCAAATACAAAAACAAAGGGAAATACTACACCAAATGCCGATTTGGTTTCCCTAGACCAGTTACAAATACAGGTCAAGTGAACAACCTCATGTCTTCAGTTAGACATAGTGTTAAAGGTAAGTCACCTAAAAATACATATTACATAAAAGAAAAGAAGAAGAAAAATATATCAATGGTTATAATGCAATCATTGCCCACTTATGGAATGCAAACATAGATGTGCAGTACATTGCAGACAATTCTACTGCAGTTGCACGATATGTCACAACATACTTAACTAAAGCAGAAAAGACAGAGCTCCAAGACCTCTGGAATGACCTGTCATCAGATAAAACAGTATCTCAGAAATTATACAGCTTGGGCATAAAAATGCTTGGCCATAGAGAATGTGGATCATATGAAGCAGCTGATTGTTTAACTGGTACTGCATTGTATGGTAAATCTGAAAATATAGTATGGCTAAGTCTTGGTCCAGCTAAATCTAGAAAAAGAGTTCTAAAATCATATGAAGATATAGAAACAATAGCCAAACATGATCCCAACAGCCAAGACATTTAAAAAAACAATTTATTGGACACCTACTACCCAAACAGAAGTAATACTTTGGAAAACATGTGTCTATACCACATAGCCCAAAACTACACATACAAAAATAATATGAAACCTGATGAAAAAAAAGGTAAATATAGAGTGACAAACTGTGAAGGCAGCTTAGTTAAACTCACTAAACCAAATTTAATTAATCATATCAAATTGTCATTAAAGACTCCTCAACATAAAGAAGTATATTACATGTCCCTGCTACAACTCTTCAAACCATGGAGAAAAGAATAACAATTACTAGATAACTATGACTCATATGTGGATGCTTTCAAAGCAAATGAAAGCACTATAACTGATGTAAACTTTACACAGTACAAAACAATGTTGCACAATGAACAGCAACATGAAGAAGAACTCCAAGCCCAACTAGATAAGGACACTCCTGACAGCAGTCAACCTTCTGTAACAGGAATCCAAGAACCACTGGGAGAACCACTAATAATAAATGAGGCAGAATTAGCTATGATAGAAGTAGAAAACACCATGTGTCAGTATGAAGATAAGGAAGACTTAACTATACTACAATCAAAACTAAACAATGAGCAAAGTAGCATTTTTCAAGAAGTAACAAAACAAATTGCACATGGTGTAAAACATGAAAATAAAGAATGTTCCTGCCATAATTGTAAACCTATACTACTGTACGTCAGTGGTGAAGCTGGTTCTGGCAAAACATTCCTAATCAAAATCATTAGTAAGTGCCTTCAACAATTGACAAACAACAAACTGTCAGCTGTTGTCACTGCCCCCACAGGTTTAGCATCCTACAACATAGGTGGTGTTACATTACACCGATTACTACTATTACCAGTAGAACACCAGAACAAATTAGACTATTACAAACTTTCTGCAGAAGCTGCAATGGAATTACGCAGAGTATTGAAACAAATGAAAATGCTACTAATAGATGAAGTGAGCATGGTCTCCAACCTGATGTTAGCTTTGATTCACCTCAGATTACAAGAAGTACTCAAAACAGACTATGAAGAGCTCTTTGCAGGAAAACACATTATTGTTTTTGGAGATCTGCTTCAATTAACACCAGTAAATGGTGAGCCTATTTTTAAAACATTAGGACACAAACTCTGCCTTAAAACTGTTGGCAGCATTGGAAATGTCAACCTTTGGCAACATTTCCAATACAGAGAATTAACAGAAAACATGCGGCAATCTGCAGATCTCACTTATGCCAACATTTTAAAAAGTATCAGAGTTGGTATACTTTCCAAAGAAGCAGAAGCAATATTGAAAACTCGGCACATTAATGCACTTTATGGCGATAATGCATGTGCTACAGATGTTATGGAACAATTAGCCATGAAATCATGCTAATTAAAGAAATGCAACCAATCATGGAAATTAGCGCCACAGACAAACTAGGTGTACATGGTATGACACTACCCATGTGTGACCAAGCAACAACAACACTAAATAGTTTAGAAAAATCAATCTCAAACACAGCATGCTTAGAAAAGATATTAAAATTATCCTTAAATTGCAGAGTAATGCTTATACGTAACCTTGACGTGGACCAATGACTAGTTAATGGAGCACTGGGTACAGTTGTTGGCTTTCAAACATACCCACGCGACAACAAAATTCAGTTTGTCAATATACTCTTTGACAAACTTTCAGAAGTAAAAAGGATAGGACGCTCAACAGCTAGATTCCTTCTCTTCAAAGATATGTATGTAGGCAGAGAACAATTTTCTCTAACTCTTGCATAGGCAGTCACGATTCATAAATCACAAGGTCTTACCATAGACAAAGCAATGATAGATATTGGTAACACAGTCTTTAAAGAGGCATGAGCTATGTAGCACTATCACACTTACGTACACTTGACGGTCTATTTCTAATCAACTTTGATGCAAGTAAAATAAACACTGATATTCCTTGCATTTTAGAATGCAATAGACTTCGCTCACTATACACCCCCCACCTAAACACATATTCTGTTTCACAAAAAGTAAAACGTTATAAAAGAAAAATAAATCAAATAGAAATGCAACAGGATGTCACTGCAAATCCTCCAAAGAGAGTAAAAAAACTAACACTTCATCAAGTACCACAAGCAAAAATGAATCAATTAGGGAAAGTAAACCAAGTACTTATTTAAAGAAGGAAGACAAACTCCAAAGAAAGCAGTTAGATACAGAACTACCTGGACCGTTTAAATTCTCAAATATAGTTGGTGTAAGTTGCTACGCAAATGTAGCAATTAATATTCTATTTCAATTACCACCAATTGTTGACAACATTTACTTACACAGTACAGACCCATTGTGTTTGCAAATGTTAGTACTTCACAGAAATGCAGCAAACAATCCTGACAACACGTATAGTGTTTTTGGAATAAGACAACAATTGGACTACTGTGCTGCAATGGTGAAATTCACTATAAATTCACAGGAAGATCCACAAGAATTTCTAATGTACTTATTACAAGTACTGGAAAACAAAAACATACCTATAAATGAAATCTTTCAGATTTCATACATGTGGAAACATACATGCACTCTCTGCAACAATGTGACACAAGAAGAAATCCCCAATGAACGCTTCATATATATATCAATACCAAATTGTGAATCCATTCCATTTCAGCGACTTGTACAAAATGCAAACCATGGTAGATTATGCTCTACCTGCAATTCAGATAATCGCTCCACGTTAGTAATGCAAACACATAGTAAATACATAATAATAATGCTTCTACGTTACAATGCAGATGGTACCAAAAACAACTGCAAGCTGACTGGGTTCACACATGGTCAAATATCACTTGGTAAGAAAACCTTCACAACAATAGGTATAATCTACCACGCAGGAGCCACAACCACTTCAGGGCACTACACTGCATATATAAAAAAGAAATGTGGATGGTTTGAATGTAATGATAGTACCATTACTCTAAAGCAGAGATTACAAGGAAATCTTACAAACGGTAATTTGATGTTCTTAAAACCAAAATTTGATAACTAAACTGTATTTAAACCCTAAGTAAACTTCTGTTAAAAAAATATAAACTGTTAGAATACTCCAAAAGCTATCTAACTGCTCAAAGATTCTACAACAACTAATCAGATAAATGAATACCACTAAATTAGAACAAAAAATACACAGTTAGAATACACCAATTGGTATCTAACTGTCCCAAAATTTAACAATCCAAATAGATAAATCAATACCATTAAAATATATAAAAAAAATAGACAGTTAGAATACGCCAATTGGTATCTAACTGCTCCAAAATTTTATAATATCAAAACAAATAAATAATATGTTACTGCTCCAAAAAAATACACCAAGCCAAAGTAGAAAGCATTAGCCAGAAACAACAAGTGAACACTGAAAACAAACAAACAAATAAACTGTAGCATAACAGAAAAAGTTTTTTTTTTAATCCAACATGGATTTTTTTTTCTCCCACAGACCAAATGATTTTAGCAACAAATACACAAACTGAGCAAATTGCACAGTACTCTGATTTGTAATCTACTAAATAGGAGAGTCCAAAAAAAAAAGTATATTGATTATACAATGTAATAAGTCATTACAAAATACTAATACTAACATGCTATTCTCTTTTATCACAGAAATGAACAAGAAAAACATGGACTCCTGTTACTAGACCAAACAGTAAGTATACAATAATAAGGAGAACCATAGCAGCATATCACATCCATAGTATCTAATACCTTTGTTCCTTATACATTTGTTTTTCACCCAAAGTTATAAGCAAATATGAATGTGATATGCTGCGGTGGTTGTTGCCAGGGCACACAGTCTTGGGTGCATGGCCAAATAGCCATGCACCCAAGACTCTATGCCCTGGCAACAACCACCGCAGCATACCCCATCCATAGAGTCAAACATTTCAACTATGGTCTATGGAAACTTTTAATGTCCGCGGACATTATGAGTGTTCTTAGAACACTTTCAACTTGCCAGCGAACAATACGGACAGCGTTTTCAGGACACCCCCTACGAACATTTCAGAACAACGCGATAGTTCTTAGAACATTTTCAACTTGACAACGAACAATACGGACAGTGTCCTCAGGACACCCCCATTTTGTTTATTTGCGAACATTTCAGGACACTGCGAGTGTTCTTAGAAACATCTTCAGAACACCCCCATTTTGTTTATTTGCGAACATTTCAGGACACCGCAAGTGTTCTTAGAACACATTCAACTTGACAACGAACAATACAACAGCGTCCTCAGGACACCCCCATTTTGTTTATTTGCGAACATTTCAGGACACTGCGAGTGTTCTTAGAACACATTCAACTTGCCAGCGAACAATAAGGACTACGCCTTTAGGACACCCCCTACTAACATTCCAGGACACCGGAGTGTTCTTAGAAACGTCTTCAGAACACCCCCATTTTGTTTATTTGCGAACATTTCAGGACACCGCAAGTGTTCTTAGAACACATTCAACTTGACAGAGAACAATACGGACAGCGTCCTCAGGACACCCCCTACCAACATTCCCCGGACACCGCGAGTGTTCTTAGAAGCGTCTTCAGAACACCACCATTTTGTTTATTTGCGAACATTTCAGGACACCGCGAGTGTTCTTAGAACACATTCAACTTGACAACGAACAATACGGACAGTGTCCTCAGAACACCCCCATTTCGTTTATTTGCGAACATTTCAGGACACCATGAGCGTTCTAAGAACACATTCAACTTGACAGAGAACAATACGGACAGCGTCCTCAGGACACCCCCATTTTGTTTATTTGCGAACATTTCAGGACACTGCGAGTGTTCTTAGAACACATTCAACTTGCCAGCGAACAATATGCACTATTCCTTCAGGACACCCCCTACAAACATTCCAGGACACCGGGAGTGTTCGCGGATGACCGTGAATCTAAGATGGCAGGCGCTATCGAAAATCTGACACGCTCCACGCTCCACGCCATCCAATCAGCGAACAAGTTGCATGTCCGCGAACATCATGCAAGCCGATTGGCCAATCAGGACACTGTCCGTGGAGCGAACAGGGAAGTGTGTCCGCGGACCGAACACAGATATCACTAATTTCTTTTTACCTACTTTTTGGTCATTTTAAAAAAAACTACAGGACGGATTTTCACCAAATTTGCAAAAGCACGCTTTCGGGACCAGGCCGCTGCTCTTGGTCTGAATTTGGTGAAAATCCGTCCAGCGGTTTGGGCTGTAGACGCGAGCAATTTCTTTTTTCCCATTCAGTCTATGGGAAAAAAGAAAAAGTTTTGGGACCCCCCTATAACTTTGACCCCCCTGGACGAATCCTCACCAAACCAAGAGACGTTATAAGCTGCCCAAAAAGTGCTCTTCCTATGGAAACACCAACTTAACCATAACTTAACCATAACTACATGGCCACTACTGTGGCCATGTAATATATATATATGTATATATATATATATTCAGTAAAAAAATCTTTGTTAAAGGGACGTTATGGTTAAGTTGCGCTACTAATAACCTATGAAATTCAGTGAAAAAACTTTGTTAAAGGGATGTTATGGTTCAAAGTAAAACCGAAAAACCCCTGAAATTCGGCAGTTATGGTAAAATAAGCAACCATAACTTGCGCCGCCACCGTGCACTGCTAAGACTAACACCCAGGACATCAAATATGACATCACAAATGTCATTGATGACATCACTGATGACATCACATGTGCATTTACTTTTCATGAAAACTCTGTAGAAGGGATTCTTATTGTAATATTGACCAAAAAGTGTCAAGGATCATTGGAATAAATATCATGAGCTAATTAGTGCATTAAGGAATGTGTTGATATACATAGCATTCTATTATGAAGTTCTATCCAGTATACTAAGCTATTCATGCAGATACATAAGCAGTGTGTGCAGCATAAATGATGAAGGTGCAATATTCATAATCTTGCCATTTTGAATACTGAAATGATAACTGCTTTTTTATTAGAGTTTTGCATGATGTGAAACATGTAATAGATAGCTAATAAAACCCAATTACTACATTATTGCATTACTGCACACCAAACACAAACAGACAATAACACATACAAATAGAGCATATACAGGGAAAGTGAAGTAAACAAAAAACAGCAGTATTACCCGACAATTTTCATAACGCAACTGATTATCTTCATGTACAGAAATGATTGCTCTGCTTCAAAGCTACTACTTCCCTATGTATAACTATTACATATTGTGACTAGACCCTAATGAAAGTAGTGTACGTGCAATGTGTACAAATATGAGCATATTCAGGGAAAGTACAGTAATAAAAAAACAACAGAACTATAACACTGTGTTGATAACCGAACTAATCATCTTCAGACATAGAAAGCATTGTTGTCTTCCAAGTCTGTGTTTTCTCCCTTGTATATGGTTCATATGCTTTGAGTGGACCCTAAGTGAATTACTGTAAGAACATATTTGTAATATAAGTCTACAAACATAGTACTTTGTATTATAGTATAGTGAATTTTTAGTCCCTGATTGTAACTCGCCTAGATATATCAGTAAAGGAAAAAAGAGGGAGCCAGACATGTGATGTCATCAGTGATGTCATCAATGACATTTGTGATGTCATCTTTGATGTCCTGGGTGTTAGTCTTAGCAGTGCACAGTGGCGGCGCGATTATGGTTGCTTATTTTACCATAACTGCCGAATTTCAGGGGTTTTTCGGTTTTACTTTGAACCATAACGTCCCTTTAACAAAGTTTTTTTCACTGAATTTCATAGGTTTTTAGTACCGCAACTTAACCATAACGTCCCTTTAACAAAGTTTTTTTTACTGAATTTCATAGCTTTTTAGTAGCGCAACTTAACCATAACGTCCCTTTAACAAAGTTTTTTCACTGAATTTCATAGGTTTTTAGTAGCACAACTTAACCATAATATCCCTGACTTCATACACATACTAACCCCCTCGTAGTGATTTTCATGTCCGCGGACTACCGCCATGTCTGCGGACACATCGAAAATCTGGGCGTGGTGAATGTAAATTTAAATATTGTGCCCCATTTCCCCTTTGAAGTTGGCTCTGAAAAGAGCCGTTGTTTTTTTTTTTACAGATGCTTGACACCTGTTATTTTGTATTTTTTTTCTTGTTTTTTTTTCTTACTTTACTCCTAAAATCTTTATATAACCTTCTCCAAAGTAACCCTTACATTCCAAAATAGAAAGGAATTTCCCGTAAAAGATAAAGAAATGCCATCTTCTTTAAAATTAACAGCATTTCTGGCATCAATATTCTCATTGTTACAGAAGAACATACCAGCTCTAAGCATGAAGGCACACATGCCTCGGTTGATGACACACATATCTCCGAGCACCAACACCCTGACTTTCTCCGCTTCTGCCATCTTCACCACACACAGTCTCTTTCAACAGAAATCCACAACCTCGACATCTGATTGGCTGATCCGTACAGTCTTCTTTCCACATTGGATTTCCTGGAAAAACGCGGATGTAGCACGCCCTGTCCACGAGCAGCCGCGGTGTCCGCAGACACATCGAAAATCTGAGTGTGGTGAATGTAAATTTAAATATTGTGCCCCAATTCCCCGTTTGAAGTTGGCTCTGAAAAGAGCCGTTGTTTTTATTTTTTTAAAGATGCTTGACTGACACCTGTTATTTTGTATTTTTTTTCTTGGTTTTTTTTCTTACTTTACTCCTAAAATCTTTATATAACCTTCTCCAAAGCAACCCTTACATTCCAAAATAGAAAGGCATTTCCCGTAAAAGATAAAGAAATGCCATCTTCTTTAAAATTAACAGCATTACTGGCATCAATATTCTCATTGTTACAGAAGAACATACCAGCTCTAAGCATGAAGGCACACATGCCTCGGTTGATGACACACCAAGCAATGTTTTGCTGAGGACAAAAAACTGAACTATTGTCCCATATTGCCCTAGGTAGTAATCCAGAAAAAATTACTTTCGCATTTGGAAGGATCTTCATTATGGCTTGAACCAAGTGTTCCAAATCAGCCAACAAAGTAGGGGCACGGACGTTGCCCAAATGGAAAGCACCATAGTGCAAAACTACCGCATGCGGACTGTTCATCGTGGCCATATCCTCACAAACTTGTACAATTCCCTTTACATTGCAATCAGGCACAGTGCTCCACACCACCTCCACTCCTTTCACATCAAAGTTCTTTGCAACATGCCTGCATTCAGCGTACTGCTGTAAACCATGCACAAACATATCTCCGAGCACCAACACCCTGACTTTCTCCACTTCTGCCATCTTTACCACACACAGTCTCTTTCAACAAAAATCCACAACCTCGACATCTGATTGGCTGATCCGTACAGTCTTCTTTCCATGTTGGATTTCCTGGAAAAACCCGGATGTAGCACGCCCTGTCCACGAACAGCCACGGTGTCCGCGGACTGCGTCCACTTTACTCTCTGTGCCATTCCCTCATTGCATACAGCTAAGCAATCACACAATACGAATAACGTCCTCAGAACACCCCCATTTTGTGAATTTTCGAACATTTCAGGACAATTATCATTTCTTTATTCAACATATTAACATTACAAATATTATACTTTCATCTTGTACTCTGCACACAATGCTATGTTTCTCCATTAGTAGCTCAGTATACTAGATATAATCCCATAATACAATGCTATTTATATCAATTAATCGTTCAAAGCACTAATAACGGTATGATATTTATTGCAATATCCTTGACACTTTTTTCGCAACATTATAATAAAAATCCCTAGTACACAAATTCCATGAAAAGTACATACACATGTGATTTCATCAGTGATTTCATCAATGACATTTGCGATGTCATCTTTGATGTCCTGGGTGTTAGTCTTAGCAGTGCACGGTGGTGGCGCCAGTTATTTATCATAGCTTACCATAACTTGCGATTTTCAAGGGTCTTTCAGTTGTACTTAAAACCAAAACGTCCTTTAAACAAACTTTTTTTAATATCACGCAAAAAATATACAAACATGGCGTGCAAAAACCAACTTCTCACAGATGGCTTTACACAGAATGTTGCAAAGTAAGAATTTATGCTCGTTCACAGTGAAGGTCAGCTGCTTCCATTTTTTTATTGGGCCCCGGAGAGGCTCACGAAGCGGACTATAAGGTTGTATTGTGTTTTGACCTTGACAGACAGAGATTGTGATGAAAGACTTCACTTGAAGGAGTGTTGCTAAAACGTAAGAGAAGATAAGGATGAAATTTATGAAACAAAACCACTTTTATATATTATATCACTATGCGAAAGATCGTTGGCACATGCGGAGTCGTATTTTAGGACTGCATCACTCGTAGACAATGGAAATTGCAATTGTACTGTAAGTAACCCTTTAGATTATTTTATACCAAATATAATTACAATAGCGTAGCATTATAGACCGCTCAAGTTGAACTTGTTCGTTGAAAGTGGCATAATGTTTTCTACCGCGCACTATCACCGCCAAATTGATCCCCTGTTGTTTAGAGGGCTCTGAAAAAGGCAGACGACACAGGGTGGGTTAATACAAATAATTTAACCTATAGGCGGTCACGCGCTCTACTCGCTGCGCCACTTCACTGTAGCCTGTCAAATGGCACAGCGAGTACAACGCTCGCTTTGACATCCGTGCACAGCTTGCTAACGCAAGTTCGAATCCCGGCAAGGCCAAACTCAGCCTTTCATCCTTCCGTGGTCGATAAATGAGCACCACACACCGTGGTTAATAATAAGCACCGCTTAGATACCACACGGTTCTTAGCGCTATATGAATGGGAAAATATTATTATTTTATTATTAACATACTCCGTTGCACTATCTTCGATAGCAAATCATTTCACGCCCTAATAAATAAAATGATTTTTAATGAAGATCGGCTAGTGAGACTAATTTATGTTTTTTAAAACAGGTATGTGGCCCCATTTTGCCTATGTCACGATTTACAGACTCCAGCGGATGGGGTCTTCAACTGCCAGGCGCAGGTCCAAATATGCAACTTCATGACCCTCACCATTTTATGGGACAATCGCCAAGGACCAATATGCCCTTACGCAGTATTAGCGGCTACAAACAACATACCAACCAGTAGGGTGGTCTAATGGCTCGTTTTTGCAGCAACCTTCCGATTATCAGAACGACCATTTACTGCTTTTATCATAAACCAACAGCCTATCTACCGCAAAGGAACAACGCGTGGCTCCAAATAAACTTTTGCTGATCGACAGCAGTGACAATAGCAAATCGCTGAATATTCACTAAACATTTCATGTGAAATAAATGTACTTTACCAAATGTACAATCCTGCTGTTTACTTTTGAACCACAGTTTCATATTCCGAATTGTGGCGCACAGAGTTGTAAGCTGATCTAACACCCTCTGTACTGCCAAGGAACATCGTGTGCCTCAACATGAACTTTTGCGGATCGACAACAAAGACAAATGCAAATTGCTGAATATTCTCTAAACATTTGCTGTCAAATAAATGTACTTTACAAAATTTACAATCTTGCTGTTTGCTTTTTAATCACTGTTTCATATTCCGAATCGTGGCGCGCTGTGTTGTGACATAATATGTGTTGTCTTCCGGGTTCTGTGTAAAGTCACTTAGGACTGGAGAGGACTGGGCGCGTTTGATGACACACCCTGTAACGTCACGGAGAGAGGCGGGGAATATGAATGCTTTGATAATATCAGGTTTAGGGGCGGGAGATATGATTTAGTGTCGCAAAAGAAAGTCAGCCAGGTCAACCGTGCCTTTAACATTGATGGCAACATAATCAAAGTGGCAACAGAGGTAAAAACACTAGGTTTCTACCTCGACTCCACGCTATCTCTCAAAAAAAGTTAATTCCCTAGCGTCCTCCACAGCTTACACCTGCAAATTAATCAGGGCCTGCAGACCCTACCTCTAGAAATCTAATTGCATCAGCCTAGCCAATGCCTTAGTAATGTCAAAACTGGACTATTGCAACGCCCTCTATGCAGGAGCTAGCAAAACTGCCATAAACAAAATGCAAATACTTCAGAATAATGCTCTTAGAGCAGCTCTGGACATACCCCATAGAGCCCACATCACTAACATCAGAAAAGGCCAGCATTGGTTAAAAATCAGTGATAGAGTTCTTCTTAAGACACTATCCCTCACCCACAAAGGCCTGAATAACAATGCACCCCCATATATCTCGGCCAGACTGACAAGAAAATCCTCCACTCAACACACTAGAGCCGCTAACCAATTTCTGCTTGAAACACCCAGATTCAGACTATCCAAAGCGGGTGGGGCAAGCTTCCCGGTTAGAGCTGCTCACGCCTGGAATGCACTGCCCACCGCACTGAGAGCCAACCTACCCTACACCAGATTTAGATGCAAAGTGAAAAGTTGGCTTTGGACCAACGACGACTTACAATAGCGTTAGGCCAGGACCTATCAAAATTTTTACCAAACTAGGAACTTGTACTTCACTTATCCGGCACCGAATGCACTCTGTATACCTGCTCTGTAATTTCTTCATGAACTGCACTCCCTGTATGTATTCCATGTATGTAACCTAAGCTCAAGTATTCTTATGACTGCTGCGCCGGGCTACCCCTGGGTTTTGTGCGCATTATCAAATAAATAATACAATACAATACAATAGCGCCAGTCATAGGATTATCACATAATGTCGGCACACACCAGCCGGATTTGTCGTTTCTTTAGTGGACAAAAAGTCGGTTGACGCCCATAGGAAATTGTACTATTAGCGGACAAAAGGAGTGGTCTTAAAACACTTTCACCCTGACAACGAACAATACAAACAACGTTCTCAGAACACCCCCATTTTGTGTAATTGCAACCATTTCGAGACACCGCAAGTGTTCTTAGAACACATTCAACTAGACAGATTACAATACGGACAGCGTCCTTAGGACACCCCCAATTTGTGTATTTACGAACAATTAAGTACACCGCGAGTGTTCATAGCTCATTTTTACCTTCCTTGTGAACAAAAATGACACATACTCCGTCTAAACACCACACCATTTAGTTTATTTACAAAATGTCAGAACAGCTGTGTTCTCTGTGGACAAATAGAACGCAACAAAAACGTCTAGCACACAAATAAAATACAACTTTGAAGCTATCTCATACTCCCCCATCCTCCCCAAAGACTTCTACACACCAACACACTCTACTAAATACACATTTTGAACAAACTTTCACCGCGCTGTCTGCGGACGTCCGCAAATGCAAGATGGCGGCGCGACAGAAAATCTGACCCGCATCACACACCACGCCACCCAATCAGCGAACACGTCGCATGTCCGCGGACATGATGCAAGCTGCTGGGCCAATCGGGGTGCTGTCCGCGGAGCGAACAGGGAAGTCCGTCCGCGAAGCGAAAACAGATATCACTAATTTTTTTGCCTTACATTTTGGTCATTTTTTAAAAAACTACTGGACGGATTTACACCAAATTTGCAAAAGCATGCTTCCGGGACCAGGCCGCCACTCCTGCCGCAAATCTGGTGAAAATCCGTCCAGCGGTTCGGGCTGTAGCCGTGCGCAAAGTTGTTTCCCATTCAGTCTATGGGAAAAAAAAAGTTTTGGGACCCCCCCTATAACTTTTCCTCCCCTGGACGAATCCTCACCAAACTTTGCAATAACATTTAGAGTGGGCCATATACTCTTTTTGCACAGTTTGGTGAGGATTCGTCCAGGGGGAGCGAAGTTATAAGCCGCCCAAAAAGTGCTCTTCCTATGGAAACACCAACTTAAACATAACTACATGGCCGCTACAGCGGCCATGTAATATATATATATATATATATATATATATATATATATATATATATATATATATATAATACCGACAGCGGCCTGAGGTAAAGAAGTGGCTGGGCACTCTAGACCTGAGACTGTGGCCTGAGGTAAAGAAGTGGCTGGGCACTCTAGACCTGTGACTGTGGCCTGAGGTAAAGAAGTGGCTGGGCATTCTTGGCCATGAGACTGTGGCCTGAGGTAAAGAAGTGGCCGGGAACTCTTGCCCTGAGACTGTGGCCTGAGGTAAAGAAGTGGCTGGGCATTCTAGACCTGAGACTGTGGCCTGAGGTAACGAAGTGGCTGAAAATTCTACACCTGAGACTGTGTCGTGAGGTAAAGAAGTGGCCAGGCACTCTAGACCTGAGACTGTGGCCTGAGGTAAAGTAATGGCTGGGCACTCTAGACCTGAGACTGTGCCTAAGGTAAATAAGTGGCTGGGCATTCAAGACCTGAGACTGTGGCCTGAGGGAAAGAAGTGGCTGGGTACTCTACATCTGAGACTGTCCCCTGAGGTAAAGAAGTGGCTCAGCACTCTAGACCTGAGACTGTGGCATGAGGTAAAGAATAGGCTAGGCCCTCTAGACTTGAGTCTGTGGCCTGGGGTAAAGATGTGGCTGGGCACATTAGATCTTAGACTGTGGACTGAGGTAAAAAAAAGTGGTGCGGCACTCTAGTGAGGAAACTGTGGCCTGAGGCAAAGAAGTGGCTGGGCATTCTAGACCTGAATTGTGGCCTGGGGTAAAGAGGTGGCTGGGCACTCTAGACCTGAAACTGTGGCCTGGGGTAAAGAAGTGGATGGGCATTCTAGACCTGAGATTGTGGCCTGAGGCAAAGAAGTGGCTGGGCACTCTAGACCTGAGACTGTGCCTAAGGTAAAGAAGTGGCTGGGCATTCGAGACCTGAGACTGTGGCCCGAGGTAAAGAAGTGGCTGGGCATTCTAGACCTGAGACTGTGGCCTGAGGTAAAGAAGTGGCCAGGCACTCTAGACCCAAGACTGTTCCTAAGGTAAAGAAGTGGCTGTGCATTCTAGACTTTGGCCTGAGGTAAAGAAGTGGTTGGGCACTCTAGTCCTGAGAATGTGGCCTGAGGTAAAGAAGCGGCTCGGGACTCTACATCTGAGACTGTCCCCTGAGGTAAAGAAGTGGCTCAGCACTCTAGACCTGAGACTGTGGCGTGAGGTAAAGAATAGGCTAGGCCCTCTAGACTTGAGTCTGTGGCCGGGAGTAAAGATGTGGCTCGGCACACTAGATCTTAGACTGTGGCCTGAGGTCAAAAAGTGGCACTGGACTCTGGTGAGGAAACTGTGGCCTGAGGCAAAGAAGTGGCTGGGCATTCTAGACCTGAATTGTGGCCTGGGGTAAAGAGGTGGCTGGGCACTCTAGACCTCAGATCGTGGCCTGAGGTAAAGAAGTGCCTCGGATCTCTAGTCTGAGACTGTGGCTTGAGGTAAAGAAGTGGCCAGGCACTCTAGACCCGAGACTGTGCCTAAGGTAAAGAAGTGGCTGGGCATTCGAGACCTGAGACTGTGGCCTGAGGTAAAGAAGTGGCTGGGCATTCTAGACCTGAGACTGTGGCCTGAGGTAAAGAAGTGGCTCGGCACTCTAGACCTGAGACTGTGGCCTGAGGTAAAGAAGTGGCCAGGCACTCTAGACCTGAGACTGTGCCTAAGGTAAAGAAGTGGCTGGGCATTCTAGACCTGAGACTGGGGCCTGAGGTAAAGAAGTGGATGGGCATTCTAGACATGAGACTGTGGCCTGAGGTAAGGAAGTGGCCAGGCAGTTTAGACCTGGACTGTGACCTAAGGTAAAGAAGTGGCTGGTCATTCTAGACCTGAGACTGTGGCCTGAGGTAAAGAAGTGGCTGGGCATTATAGACCTGAGACAGTGACATGAGTTAAAGAAGTGGCTTGGCACTTTAGACCTGAGACTGTGGCCTGAGGTAAGGAAGTGGCTGGGCATTCTAGACTTGAGACTGTGGCATGAGGTAAGGAAGTGGCTGGTTATTCTGGACCTGAATTGTGGCCTGAGGCAAGGAAGTTGCTGGGTACTCTAGACCTGAGACAGTGACATGGGTTAAACAAGTGGCCGGGCACTCTAGACCTCAGACTCTGGCCTAAGGTAAAGAAGTTGTTGGGCATTCTAGACCTGAGACTGTGGCCTGAGGTAAAGAAGTGGCTGAGCATTCTAGACCTGAGACTGTGGCCTGAGGTAAAGAAGTGGCCAGGCACTCTAGACCTGAGACTGTGGTCTGAGGTGAAGAAGTGGCCAGTCACTCTGGACCCGAGACTGTGCCTAAGGTAAAGAAGTGGCTGGGCATTCTAGACCTGAGACTGTGGCCTGAAGTAAAGAAGTGGCTGGGCATTCTAGACCTGAGACTGTGGCCTGAGGTAAAGAAGTGGCCCGGCACTTTAGACCTGAGACTGTGACCTAAGGTAAAGAAGTGGCTGGGCATTCTAGACCTGAGACTGTGGCCTGAGGTAAACAAAAGTGGCCGGGCATTCTAGACTTGAAACTGTGGCATGAGGTAAGGAAGTGGCTGGTTATTTTAGACCTGAATTGTGGCCTGAGGCAAGGAAGTGGCTGGGCACTCTAGACCTGAGAGAGTGACATGAGTTAAAGAAGTGGCCAGGCACTCTAGACCTCAGACTCTGGCCTAAGGTAAATACGTGGCCAGACACTCTAGACCTGAGACTATGATCTAAGGTAAAGAAGTGGCCAGGCATTTTAGACCTGAGACTGTGGCCTGAGGTAAGGAAGTGGCTGGGCATTCTAGACTTGAGACTGTGGCCTGAGGTAAGGAAGTGGCTGGTTATTCTACACCTGAATTGTGGCATGAGGCAAGGAAGTGGCTGGGCACTCTAGACCTGAGACAGTGACATGAGTTAAAGAAGTGGCCGGGCACTCTAGACCTCAGACTCTGGCCTAAGGTAAATAAGTGGCCAGACACTCTAGACCTGAGACTATGACCTAAGGTAAAGCAGTGGCCAGGCACTTTAGACCTGAGACTGTGACCTAAAGTAAAGAAGTGGCTGGGAATTCTAGACCTGAGACTGTGGCCTGAGGTAAAGAAGTGGCTGGACATTCTAGACCTGAGACAGGGACATGAGTTAAAGAAGTGGCCGGGCACTCTAGACCTGAGACTGTGGCCTGAGGTAAGGAAGTGGCTGGTTATTCTGGACCTGAATTGTGGCCTGAGGCAAGGAAGTGGCTGGGCATTCTAGACCTGAGACTGTGATCTAAGGTAAAGAAGTGGCCGGGCACTCTAGACCTGAGACTGTGGCCTGAGGTAAGGAAGTGGCTGGGCATTCTAGACTTGAGAGTGTGGCCTGAGGTAAGGAAGTGGCTGGTTATTCTGGACCTGAATTGTGGCCTGAGGCAAGGAAGTGGCTGGGCATTCTAGACCTGAGACAGTGATCTAAGGTAAAGAAGTGGCCGGGCACTCTAGACCTGAGACTGTGGTCTGAGGTAAGGAAGTGGCTGGCATTCTAGACTTGAGACTGTGGCCTGAGGTAAGGAAGTGGCTGGTTATTCTAGACCTGAATTGTGGCCTGAGGCAAGGAAGTGGCTTGGCACTCTAGACCTGAGACTGTGATCTGTTAGGCAGAAACCTGTGCAGTTTACTCTGGGACCACTGCAAAAGATTTAGGACTACAGGTGTTTGGCAGTAAACCCACTTGGTAGCAGTCTGTACCACACAGATTCACTTGGCAGCTGTGGCTGAGCAGTCAGACTTCTCTCAAGAAAAGTTAGGCAGTATGTGGAGTATACAAGATAGGGCAATTTACACAGTAGAACAAGCAGACACGGAACAGAGCTTGGGTGTAAAGATATATAATTATTTATTTTAAAAACACATCTATGAAAAACACACTGGCACTAATACGGCAAACATCTTCAATTACAATTACTATAAGTATATCAATCCCCTAACAATATTTCGACAAGTCTAGGTTCAACTGCACCACTTATTTGCAGACAGAGGTGAATGCTTTAACCTAGATGGCACTCTAATATTCGTTAGAACGGGAGAGAAAAGGCAGGGTATGAAACCAACTCGATACCAATACTTTTACGAAGCAAATGCAAGGCAAGTAAGGCAGGGTCTACTGTAGATCACAAAGTTCAGAGGCCTGACCCACTCGGAGAGAGGCAAGGCGATATGTCCCAAAAAGTATCACAGTGGAAATGCACTTCGAGTCTTTGTAGCAAATTGTCACAGAAAGGTTGGACCAGTTTAGAACAAAAAAGTTAAGAAGGTGTGGAGACGAACCAAGGGAAAGGCAAGGATTTAAGACACCTCACGCTAACCGTCACCAGGGAAGCCAGGCGGACACATTACCTTGTAAGTGCAGAGCCAGCTCCGGCGGGGGCAGTTGTTCCTGGTGGTGGATGCAAGTCGGGCTTTGCCAAGAGATGAGATGGCCTCGTCGTCGAAGGAAAGTTGAGGATCGTTGCACCACCAGGGAAGAGACCAGCCGCGGAGTGCTCCGTCACAAGGCACCACCTTTTGGTCGCGGTACGGGCTAGTGGCTATCCAGTTGCCGGGGTGCTCAGCACGGGCAATTCGACCACTAGGCCCTGGAAGCGAAGAAAAAGCAAAGGGACTGGTTGTTCCCACCAGTCAGGGGAAGAAGACTCTCCAGCAGGGAGATCTCCTCTGTCGCTGGGAAGTGGTGAGTTGGTTCAGCAGGGCTCTATCGGAGGTGTCGTCGTTGCAGGTCGGCTCAGCTTTACCCTCGTCGGATTCTTAGGTCCTGTGGCAACTTCTGAAAATCCAGTCCCAAAAGCCCTGCTTTTATGCAGAAAACCCCCATTCATTCAGCCTAGCCGTCAATCAAAACACGCTAAGTGGTGAGCGGGGTGGCTCACCACTTGGGCCAATCACACCAGAGTGCGACTTGAGTTGGCAAGGCAACTCAGTCCAGGGTGCCTAAACCCCCTCCCACACCCTCTGTGGTACCCAGACTGAATGGCACCACTTTGTGCAGCCGCCCGCCAAATGTGGAACAAAGGGCTCAACCTTTGGTTCGGAGGTACAGAGGCGAACCAGACGCCATTTTAAAAACCGAGTTCTGGCAGAAAATACCAACCGGTAGATTTATTTAAGATAAATAAACTGGCGGTACGTTAGAGACTAACGTGAAAAAGCATTAGCCTCAAACAATGGGAAGAATCCCATAGGAATATATTCGGGGTCGAATATAAAAAGTATTTTCCACTGCCACCAGCCAAAACTCGATGAGGGGGGACGGGACAGTGCCCCCTCGAACAACAGACCCAGGGGTAATCGAATTACCCCTACCAGTACGTCCACAATAGGATGGTTTGTACTGGTTCTGTTAGTAAATTTAGGTCTAATAAAGCCAATGGTGACTTTACATGCCCTGGGAGACAGTAGTCAGTCCCAGGGTATGGAGCCCATGGTGGGGGTCACCTAGGACACCCCAGTGTTACGGCACAGAGGGTGCGGTGTAACACACATAGCAAAACACATGAGGCCCTATGGAGTAAAAGACACCAATTAACCACATTCATGTCCAAGAGTGGGAGAAAAAGAGTCTCACTCTTGGCAGGATGAAAAAACAAACTCCAGAAATCCAGCAAAGCTGCTGGGGGACTCACTAGGTTAGGAAATTCAGCCTAAACAGAGAATTCTCCCTAACATGTTCTACGGTAAAGAAGTGAACAGACACTCTAGACCTGAGACTATGATCTAAGGTAATGAAGTGGCCAGACACTCTGGACCTGAGACTGTAATGTGAGGTAAAGAAGTGGCTGATCACTCTAAACCTGACACTGTGGCCTGGGGTAAGGAAGTGGCCGGGCACCACCCACAGCTGCTCTTCACAGAGTTGACACATTTGGGGTTAAACCACTGCTCACACCTGCTGATTGTGGTTGATGGATGCTCGGCTATCATCACTTCATAATCAAACTGAGTCTGAGACAATAAGTCCTTTGGGTTCAGAAATAAGTGCCAGGGATGATCCCTGGCAATCATCCCCACAAATTATAAGTGCCAGGGATGATCCCTGGCAATCATCCCCACAAATTAAACACTGGCCTGGCCCGCTCAGACCCTACCCTGTCTACATCTCTGCCAATACGTTTCTTTGGGGCCCACTAGCCAAGGCCAGTGGCATGAACACCCATTGGCAGCTGCCTAGTTCATGTGATCACTGAAGGTGTAAACAGTCCTCTATTTTTTCAATCTCTCTGGATTCCCACAGGTTTCTCCCGATATTCCCTTGATAATGGTAATGAACTACACATGCCTGCAGTATTCCCCAGGTATGTTAAAAAATCAAAAACTCTTCCCAGTCCACCAAAGACCTTAACAAGTGCCCCCCCTCTTGACATGGTCACCCACACCCCTCGGCTGCTTTTTCCCTCCCTGGTCCTCTCTCTCCCTGGTCCTCTCTCATTACCCCCTTTCACTCTTTTGTTAGTGTGATGCATTATCTTTTAGAAGCACATCTTGCGTTGCAGTCTCAGGAGTCTCACGCGATTCCTCCGGTATTCCCCCAATAATTATAATTATAATGGTTCTTTTATAAAGCACTTAATACCAGAGATTGTTTGTGCGGGACCGGGATTCGAGCCTGTGTTGCGCTGTGTTGTCTTGCTTCCAAGACAAACGCGTTGCCCATGAGCTATCCCCCCTCACCTTCAAAGCTATCCCCCCTTGCCAATACGATTTTCTTTTAACTGTAACTGGCTCACCAGACCACCCCCAACTCTCCAATTTCACATGTTTGCCTCTTTCTCATTCCCCATCTCTAGCCTAATGCAATTGCATCATTTGTCCTCCAAACAGTTTTTTGGGCACTTTTCGCTTTCGCATTATCCCTGTATTATCCCAGTAATCGCTTGCACCTAGCAACAAAAAAAGGCGGATTTCAATTCTGAAAATCCCCTCTGCTGCAAGGCAACCGGGGAGATATAGCTATGTTTTTGAGAGCAGGGGGCAGCCTCTTCTCTGTTGAATATTTTGAAAACTTCTGGATGGAATAAAGCCAAACCAGTCCCGGAAATTAAGTTGACGCTTCATGCTCAAGTTGTTTCTTATTAGGTCTAAATCCACCCAGCCGTTTTTGCAATTCGGCTTTACCAAATTTGGACTTTTTCTCTATGGGAAAATTAATGTTAATAGGCCGAAAACAATGTTTTTTTGAAAGCAAAACAACACTTTATTTCAGCCCTTGGCTCTAAAAGAATAGAAAAATACAAACATCAGAATGATCTAAAACCACAACAATAAAATAGTAGAGTAATGACAGAAAATAGAATAATAGTTGATGGAGACAAAGGGGGTCATTGCGAGAATGGCGGTAGTGGGTTAACGGCACCGGTAAGGATGCTGGTGCCGTTAACCCCCTATCGCCACATTCAGAGGTCCCTTAGCGGGTCCCACCAGGAACGGCTGGTCCAACCAGCCGTCCTTTGCGCGACCCGTTAAGGGACATGGAGCTAGTTTCGGGCCCGTTATTAGCTCTTTCCCCATTCCCATTGAGTCCCATGGGGGCTCAAATGGGAATGGGGAATGGTTTTCAAAATGGAGTCCCCATTCCGACTACCCGGACCCAAGTTCGTAGGCAGCCATGGTGCTAATAGCACCATGGCTGCCGCCAAACTCGGAATGACCCCCAAAGTCTCTGAGCACCCATGCGCCTAAATGTGAATACAAATCAGCAATTTTAGAACACATCCAAGATGACTAGTGCAATTCTGAGTGCTAAACGTACATATTAGCTCAGTCTAAATGACAGCCATTGAGCAAGATTACAAAGACTGCAGGAGGGTCTTTCTGGCCATTGCTTGCCTTAAAAACGACAGCAACGACCAGCTCACCCATGGATTTTCTGTCCATAGTAAATATAGCAGTGCCGGCCAACTCTGCACAAAGGCCTGTCTTTCAGAACAGGCTCCACCGTTCTGGCTCTGATGTTTTTGAAAAGTGCGCAAACATTTTTTTATGCAAGTTTTCTTCAACAGCATTACTTCCAAAGGTACATCCTTTCCCCTTCCTAACCCCAGACCATCGCGACAGGCTTGTTGGGAGATTTCTTTCAGATGGATTATTTGGATGACATCAGATGAAATAATTACCAGATTTCTATTGGACCTCTTCTGAATTTCCTTGGTTTCCTGGTCAGCGCTAGATGCTTGCAGCAATTGACGCTTAAGATGTGTTGGCATCGCCCGAGTAATGAGCGTAGGGCTCTTCAAATTGTTGTCTTGAGCATCCAGTTCTAACACCAGCTTCTTTACATCTTGCTTTAGGAAGAATCTTTTCCTTTTTTAACAATTTTTTCCTGAAATGTCTAGTCTGGGGGGATGGGTGGGCATGATAACCTATCGGATCAGCCATATCTGGCCTGCAAGTAAAAAGTAATTAGCAATAGAGTTTTCTGATTCCCTATGACTCAAGGTTATCACCTTAACTACAGGGCAGCTGTCGCTGCCATATTATATATATAAGTATTACATGGACGTGTTAGCGTCCATGTAGTTATGGTTAAGTTGGTGTTTCCATAGGAAGAGCATTTTTTGGGTGGCTTATAATTTCACTCCCTCTGGACGAATCCTCACTAAACTTTGCAAAAAAGTATATGGCCCACTCTGAATTTTTTTGCAAAGTTTGGAGAGCTTTGGTCCAGGGGGGGCAAAGTTATAGGGGGGTCCCAAAACGTTTGTTTTTTCCCATAGACATAATGGGAAAAAACTTTGCGCACGGCTACAGGCCGAACCGCTGGACGGATTTACACCAAATTTGTGGCAGGAGCGGCGGCCTGGTCCTGAAAGCGTGCTTTTGCAAATTTGGTGTAAATCCGTCCAGTAGTTCTTTTAAAAATGACCAAAATGTAAGGCAAAAAAATTAGTGATATCTGTGTTCGCTTCGCGGACGGACTTCCCTGTTCGCTCCGTGGACAGCACCCCGATTGGCCCATGGTCTTGCGTCATGTCCGCGGACATGCGACGTGTTCGCTGATTGGACGGCGAGGGGCGTGGAGCGCGTCAGATTTTCTGTGGCGCTCGCCATCTTGTATTCGCCGTCGACTGCGTACAGCGCGGTGAAACGTGGATAAAAAATTGTATTCAGTGCCGTGTGTTGGTGTGTAAGAGTGTTTGGGGAGGGTGGGGGAGTATGAGCGTTCGATTTGTCCGCGGAGAACACGGCTGTTCTGACATTTTGTAAATAAACTAAATGGTGGGGTGTTTAGAGGACGGAGTACGTGTCATTTTTGTTCGCAAGAAAGGTAAAAATGAGCTATGAACACTCGCGGTGTACTTAATTGTTCGTAAATACACAAACTGGGGGTGTCCTCAGAACGCTGTCCGTATTGTAATCTGTCCAACTGAATGTGTTCTAAGAACACTCGCGGTGTCCCGAAATGGTTGCCATTACACAAAATGGGGGTGTTCTGAGAACGTTGTTTGTATTGTTCATTGTCAGGGTGAAAGTGTTTTAAGACCACTCCTTTTGTCCGCTAATAGTACAATTTCTTATGGGCGTCAACCGACTTTTTGTCCACTAAAGAAACGATAAATCCGGCTGGTGTGCGCCGACATTATGTGATAATTCTATGACTGGCGCTATTGACCTGGCTGACTTGCTTTTGAGACACTAAATCATATCTCCCGCCCCTAAGCCTGATATTATCAAATCATTCATATTCCCCGCCTCTCTCCGTGACGTTACAGGGTGCGTCATCAAACGGGTCCAGTTCTCTGCAGTCCTAAGTGACTTTACACAGAACCCGGAAGACAACACATATTATGTCACAACACAGCGCGCCACAATTCGGAATATGAAACAGTGATTTAAAAGCAAACAGCAAGATTGTAAATTTTGTAAAGTACATTTATTTGACATCAAATGTTTAGAGAATATTCAGCAATTTGCATTTGTCTTTGTTGTCGATCCGCAAAAGTTCATGTTGAGGCACACGATGTTCCTTTGCGGTACAGAGGGTGTTAGATCAGCTTACAACTCAGTGCGTCACAATTCGGAATATGAAACTGTGGTTTAAAAGTAAACAGCAGGATTGTACATTTGGTAAAGTACATTTATTTCACATTAAATGTTTAGTGAATATTCAGCGATTTGCTTTTGTCTCTGCTGTCGATCAGCAAAAGTTTATTTGGAGCAACGCGTTGTTCCTTTGCGGTAGACAGGCTGTTGGTTTATGATAAAAGCAGTAAATGGTTGCTCTGATAATTGGAAGGTTGCTCCAACAACGAGCCATTAGACCACCCTATTGGTTGGTATGTTGTTTGTAGCTGCTAGTACTGCGTAAGGGCGATTGCCCCATAAAATGGTGAGGGTCATGAAGTTGCATATTTGGACCTGCACCTGGCAGTTGAAGACCCCATCTGCTGGAGTGTGTAAATCGTGACATAGGCAAAATGGGACCACATACCTGTTTTAAAAAACATAAATTAGTCTCACCAGCCGATCTTCATTAAAAATCATCATTTTATTTATTAGGGCGTGAAACTATTTGCTATCGAAGATAGTGCAACGGAGTATGTTAATAATAAAATAATAATATTTTCCCATTCATATAGCGCTAAGAACCGTGAGGTATCTAAGCGGTGCTTATTATTAACCACGGTGTGTGGTGCTCATTTATCGACCACGGAAGGATGAAAGGCTGAGTTTGGCCTTTCCGGGATTCGAACTTGCGTTAGCAAGCTGTGCACGGATGTCAAAGCAAGCGTTGTACTCGCTGTACCACTTGACAGGCTACAGTGAAGTGGCACAGCGAGTAGAGCGCTTGACCGCCTATAGACCGGTTAAATTATTTCTTTTAACCCACCCTGTGTCGTCTGCCTTTCTCAGAGCCCTCTAAACGACAGGGGATAAATTCGGCGGTGATAGTGCGCGGTAGAAAACATTATGCCACTTTCAACGAACAAGTTCAACTTGAGCGGTCTTTAATGCTACGCTATTGTAATTATATTTGGTATAAAATAATCTAAAGGGTTACTTACAGTACAATTGCAATTTCCATTGTCTACGAGTGGTGCAGTCCCGAAATACGACTCCACATGTGCGAACGATCTTTCGCATAGTGATATAATATATAAAAGTGGTTTCGTTTAAGAAATGTCATCTTTATCTTCTCTTACGTTTTAGCAACACTCCTTCAAGAGAAGTCTTTCATCACAATCTCTGTCTGTCAAGGTCAAAACACAATACAACCTTATAGTCCGCTTCGTGACCCTCTACGGGGCCCGAGAAAAAAATGGAAGCAGCTGACCTTCACTGTGAACGAGCATAAATTCTTACTCTGCAACATTCTGTGTAAAGCCATATGTAGAAGTTGGTTTTTGCTCACCATGTTTGTATATTGTTTGCATGATATTAAAAAAAGTTTTTTTAAGGGACGTTATGGTTCTAAGTACAGCCGAAAGACCCCTGAAAATCGTAAGTTATGGTAAGCTATGAAAAATAACTCACGCCACCACCGTGCACTGCTAAGACTAACACCCAGGACATCAAAAATGACATCGCAAATGTCATTGATGAAATCACTGATGACATCACATGTGTATGTACTTTTCATGGAATGTGTCTACTAGGGATTTTTATTATAATGTTGCGAAAAAAGTGTCAAGGATATTGCAATAAATATCATACCGTTATTAGTGCTTTGAATGATGCATTGATATAAATAGCATTGTATTATGGGATTCTATCTAGTATACTGAGCTACTAATGGAGAAACATAGCATTGTGTGCAGAGTACAAGATGAAAGTATAATATTTGTAATGTTAATATGTTGAATAATGAAATGATAATTGTCCTGAAATGTTTGAAAATTCACAAAATTGGGGTGTTCTGAGGACGTTATTCGTATTGTGTGATTGCTTGGCTGTATGCAATGAGGGAATGGCACAGAGGGTAAAGTGGACGCCGTCCGCGGACACCGCGGCTGTTCGTGGACAGGGCGTGCTACATCCGGGTTTTTCCAGGAAATCCAACATGGAAAGAAGACTGTACGGATCAGCCAATCAGATGTCAAGGTTGTGGATTTGTGTTGAAAGAGACTGTGTGTGGTGAAGAGTGCAGAAGTAGAGAAAGTCAGGGTGTTGGTGCTTGGAGATATGTTTGTGTATGGTTTACAACAGTACGCTCAATGCAGGCATGTTGCAAAGAACTTTGATGTGAAAGGAGTGGAGGTGGTGTGGAGCACTGTGCCTGATTGCAATGTACAGGGAATTGTACAAGATTGTGAGGATATGGCCACGATGAACAGTCTGCATGTGGTAGTTTTGCACCATGGTGCTTTCCATTTGGGCAACGCCAGTGCCCCTACTTTGTTGGCTGATTTGGAACGCTTGGTTCAAGCCGTAATGAAGATCCTTCCAAATATTTTTCTGGATTACTACCTAGGGCAATATGGGACAATAGTTCAGTTTTTTGTCCTCAGCAAAACATTGCTAGGTGTGTCATCAACCAAGGCATGTGTGCCTTCATGCTTAGAGCTGGTATGTTCTTTTGTAATAATGAGAATATTGATGCCAGTAATGCTGTTAATTTTAAAGAAGATGGCATTTCTTTATCTTTTACGGGAAATGCCTTTCTATCTTGGAATGTAAGGGTTGCTTTGGAGAAGGTTATGTGAAGATTTTAGGAGTAAAGTAAGAAAAATAACAAGAAAAAATATACAAAATAACAGATGTCTGTCAAGCATCTGTAAAAAAAACAAAAAAAACGGCTCTTGTCAGAGCCAACTTCAAAGGGGAAATGGGGCACACTATTTAAATTTACATTCACCACGCTCAGATTTTCGACATGTCTGCGGACATGGCGGTGGTCCGCGGACATGAAAATTACTACGAGGGGGTTAGTATGTTCTATGTTACATGTATATGAAGTCAGGGATATTATGGTTAAGTTGTGCTACTAAAAACCTATGAAATTCAGTAAAAAAACTTTTTTAAAGGGACGTTATGGTTAAGTTGCGCTACTAAAAACCTATGAAATTCAGTGAAAAAACTTTGTTAAAGGGATGTTATGGTTCAAAGTAAAACCGAAAAACCCCTGAAATTCGGCAGATATGGTAACATAAGCAACCATAACTCGCGCCACCATGCACTGCTAACACTAACACCCAGGACATCAAAGATGACATCACAAATGTCATTGATGACATCACTGATGACATCACATGTGCATTTACTTTTCATAAAAACTCTGTACAAGGGATTCTTATAATGCTGACCAAAAACTGTCAAGGATCATTGGGATAAATATCATGAGCTAATTAGTGCATTAAGCAATGCATTGATATAAATAGCATTCTATTGTGAAGTTCTATCCAGTATACTAAGCTACTCATGCAGAAACATAGGCAGTGTGTGCAGCATACATGATGACGGTGCCATATTCATAATCTTGCCATGTTGAATAGTGAAATGATAACTGCTTTCTTATTAGAGTTTTGCGAACTGTGAAACATGTAATAAGTAGATAATAAAACCCACTTAATACATAATTATTACAGACAAAACACAAAGAGACAACAACACATACAAATATGAGTATATACAGGGACAGTGAAGTAAACAAAAAAGCAGAAGTAGTAGCAGAAAGAGTTCATAACCTAACTGATTGTCTTTATACAGAGAAACTATTGCTCTGTTTCAAAGCTGCTACTTACCATATGTATGTGTATCACATGATGTGACTGCACCCAAAGGAAAGGAGAGTGAGTATAATGTATACAAATATGAGCATATACAGGGAAGGTAGAGTAATAAAAATAAACTATGAGAAAGTGCTGATGATTATCTTCATGCACAGAAAGGATTGCTCTCTTTGAAGCCTGTGTCTTCCGCTAAGTATATGTTTCATATGATGTGACTTGACCCTAAGTCTACAAATATAGTACCTTTTCAATTTTTACTTCCTGACTGTTACTGAAGAAAACTATGTGGCTTCGATATGTCAGTAAAGGATAAAAAGGGAGAGCCAGCCATGTGATGTCATCAGTGATGTCATCAATGACATTTGTGATGTCATCTTTGATGTCCTGGGTGTTAGTGTTAGCAGTGCATGGTGGCGCGAGTTATGGTTGCTTATGTTACCATAACTGCCGAATTTCAGGGGTTTTTCGGTTTTACTTTGAACCATAACGTCCCTTTAACAAAGTTTTTTCACTGAATTTCATAGGTTTTTAGTAGCGCAACTTAACCATAACGTCCCTTTAACAAAGTTTTTTTACTGAATATATATATATATATATGTTTGAAGTTTGCTGGTATATAACTTTCAGGCAAATGTTCGAGGTTCACTATCTTACAGCGATCAAAAGAAAATGACAGATCCAGATCCACAGCACTGCATATCAAATTCTTCTTCCTTTATTAATCCAAACAGGAAAAATCATGATATATCCAAACATGGAAAACCATTCAAAAATATATAAGACCAAAAGAGTGAGGTCCTCCCAAAAATATAGCAAATAGTATTGCTGTGCACTTCACTAAAACAAATGTTTACCCTCCCCATTATGGTTCAAATTAAAACCAAAAAAAACCTGAAATTCACCAGTTATGGCAGACTGGGCCCCCATACTTGCCATCACCACTGTGCACTGCTAACGCCTCCGGCGTTCCCGGCTGAAGAAAACAAATCTTTTTTCAAGATGGCCACCATAGAAAGGGAAGACGGGTGTTGGATAGAAACCCTTCTTCGCTTTCCATTGCAGGCTACAGAAAGCAAAAATGAAACTGTGTGACCGTAAAGGCAGCACCACATTTGTGTTCCTTGAGAAATGTATGGTTATAAGCAACACCTTTACCAGAAAGGCAGTCCCTGGTGGACATGGCGACCTTAAAGCCATGTTTTGTCCCTTCCAGTAATGGCCAGTAGCCACATCCCCGACATTGTGGCCAATAACCATACATAGATGTTACCCCTCAGAGACGGAAGCTGTACCGTTGATTTGTTATGTACATGAGTACACTTGTTAAACATCAAAACACTATCACATACACAACATAAACCTTTTCGGGTGCTGGCAATGACCTTAACTTACATGTGTTGTAAATGTAGTAATTTTTTTCTGTAAAAATGTGCTTACAAAACGCAAAGGAGCAGTCTACTTACATTTACATAAAATCTGAAACAAACTCTGTGATGGGAAGCGCAATGACGTTAGAAATACTGGAAGCAACACCATTACCACTCACCGTTCGACACATAATTTCATAAGTGGCACAGGTCAAAAGGTGTGCAGATATGTGTATTGGGAGGGTGTAACCATGTATTATTGTACAAACATTTCTGTGCACCAAACACTTTCAGTGCACCTTACCTATTTTTCCCGCTTTTAAGAAGTTAGTAAGTATTCTCAACTAATGTCGGTTAATAGTGCATCTTGGTGACATATATTGGTCTTATGGTGACAGAAATCGGCCTGATGGCACTAAAGCATATGATATGGGTCTGTCCCTCCCGTAGCCAAAGCAAGTGTGGTATGCAGTACCTTTCTCCATAACGTTCCTTGGCAGCTTAAACAAATGCATCCATATTGACGTATGTGCCGTGATGTAGCACCTACAAAAGAACACATTACAACATGCAACGTAGCATGCCACATTGTGAAAGCAGAGTACATTTGTAAAAAAAAACACTGACATTTCAAAATTAGTACAGTTGTTTTATTTCACAATAAACTGAGCGAAATCATCGCCCTAAGCAATTAGTAAAGTAGTTGTGTTTCACAATGAACTGTGCAAAATGATTGCCCTATGCACATTTCCATACAAGTAGTACGTTTCTGTCTTTCGTCGACAATGAAAATGGTAATGGGCACGTTGGTTTCTTTCACACTCAGAAAGTGAGCGTTGCCGCCACAGTAGTCGTTTTCCTCCCAGATTGATGTGCAAGACGACGTCAACCGCTGTGATCTACACCACCAGAAAAGATGGAATGTTACTTCTTATTGCGACAGCAGCGTACGGACAAAGAGGTCCAACACGATCACCCCACTCAATTATAACGCACAGACAACCGGTAATGAACAGTTGCATTTGACGGTTAAAAAAGCCGCCACTCGGCAGCTGTAATCTGTGACAATCACAATAGGGAATGAAGTATCTGAGGGGAAAAGCGTAAATAAAATGTATATCAATATGCAACCTCTGCACAAAACAAAGTTGTAACACATACTTTTATTAGTAAAGAATAATTTAATTTGGGGAAATGTACTGGCACCCTACAAACGGCGACAATGAGCAATATGATGCACAGACAACCAGTAATTAACAGTTGCATTTGACGGTTAAAAAAGGCGTCACTCAGCAGCTGTAATCTGTGACAATCACAATAGGAAAGGAAGTATCTCAGGGGAAAAGCGTGAATGAAATGTATATCAATACGCACCCTCTGCACAAAACAAAGTTGTAACACATACTTTTACTACTAAATAATAATTTAATTTGGGGAAATGTACTGGCACCCTGAAAACGGCAACAATGTGCAATGTCCATAATGGGAAAAAAAAATTCAACAGCACGTAAACCTTGTAATGCAGTAGGAAAAAATATTTTCTTTCCCCCCAAAGTAAAAATGTAATGTCAATTGGATATATAGGCGGGAAAAAAAACACTTACATGATGGGGACCGGCTCCATTGCGTTAGCTGCAGTCAGACAGTAGTGTAACTAATATTTCATGGTTGGTGCAAACATTTTTTGAAGCATAACCTTATCAAACAATATGTTTTACTAACTGTTACCCCCTACATTCTTTCTGCTCTTTCCCTGGACCTCAAGGTTAAAAAACAACTGAACCTTATGGCTGTCGACAGATATGCAGCCGTACTGAGCTCATATTTTAAACAGAAAATGAAGTGGCCTTCACGGCGAATGCAAATACATTCTCATTTTGCAACAACATATCAGCGGCTATTCATGAGAACCGCTACTCCCGTACACGCGTGGAACTGCTGTGTGTACGAAATAGAGCAGGTGGCTGCCTCAGATTCCCACCAGTCTAACCGGAGTAATGTTGTTTATGTATTGTAAAATGGACTCAGTAAGTTCATTTCGTACAATGAGTAGCAAGTTTCACTGTACCGTACGACAGTGCTAACAAGAATACTTCACTGTTTCACTTTCTACTACCAAGTCTCATTAACGCTCACCCTTTGAAACAGTGTTCCATAAGTGTAACAAGTGCATTGGTGTCTTCTTCATTTAGGTATATTAGCGGCGATGTCCGCGTTCAACAGAAAACAAAGTAAACATGGCGTACGTATCGAAAGATTAAGAAGCACTTCACGCTGTGCCATAACCAATCGGTGAAAGCGCAACATAGTCACAGCCAGCACGTCACGGAATAGCCAATTGCAATCTTCTCCACGGAGCGAACAGGGAAGTGTGACCGCAGAGCGGACATAGATATCACTAAATTTTACAGACATACTTTTTGATCATTTTTAAGGGAACTACTGGATGGATTGTCACAAAATTTACAAAAGCACGCTTTTGCGACCAAGCCCCTGCCACTGCCGCAAATTTGGTTGAAATCCGTCAAGTGGTTTGGCCTGTAGCCATGCGCAAAGTTTTCCCCCATTCAGTCTATGGGAAAAAACTAAGTTTTGGGACCCCCCCCCTATAACTTAGCCCCCCCTGGACCAAACGTCTCCAAACTTTGCAAACATATTCAGAGTGGCACATATACTGATTTTGCACAGTTTGGTGATGTTTGGTCCAGGGGGGGCAAAGTTATAGGGGGGGTCCCAAAACATCTTTTTTTCCCATAGACTGATCTCATCCAAGTGGAGCGGAGTTATAAGCCTCCCAAAAAGTGTTCTTCCTAAGGAAACAGCAACTTAACCATAACTACACAGCCACTACCGTGGCTGTGTAATATATATATATATATATATATATATATATATATATATATATTGAGTGAAGCAACTTTGTTAAAGAGACGTTATAGTTAAGTTGCACTAATAAAAAACTTTGTTAAAGGGATGTTATGGTTACAAGTAAAATCTAAAACCCCAAGATATTCGCCAGTTATGGTAAGTTATGCAACCATAACTCACGCCACCACAGTGCACTGCTAAGACTAAAACCCAGATGACATCACATATCTGGGGGTGGTTGTTTTTGTTCAGTGACATTATTAATATTAAGCTGAGGATGGTGTTATACCTCTTTGATACCATGATACACATACTATAAAGATACCATGCATGTAGAGCTTGACCTTGTGCTATAGTCAAAAGTTATTTTCCCTAGGGTTTGCCCTGAGGTCATAATGCACATATATGGAACAAGAAGCAGGGTGACTTATCTGCGACTTATCATTGTACTATCTAAACTTACTATCTTAAGAATATTATGATCCACACTGCATTCATTGTTTTTCCTCGTGTATTATTTGATTGTTGTATTCAAAAAAGAACTTCAGTACAACGTTTAATTAAGCAATATTTAGCCAATAAGCCCCAAACGGGGGGGGGGCATTACCACTTCAGTTAATGCCCCGGGCCCATAGTTACAGTTAACAAAGCCTATGGGGCATTACTTGAAGTGGTAATGCCCCCCTCTGCTTTGGGTTTGTTGCTATTAGTACCTCTGTAGAGGAGGTCCCAGACATGGCCTACACCCCTCCCCCTCATTTCGAGGTACCAGAAGCGTGCTTGCAAGGTATGTGACGTATGAACAGCAAATGGACCTACAAAGAGCTGTACTGGGACTCTCCCCAGTATACATCAGAAGATACATACCGGTTGAAGCACCCATAACCAGACAACCCTGGGCAGCACAGTACCCTATCAGAAAGCCATACCAGCCACAGATACAAAATGAGGAGTACCTACACACGGTCCACAAAGAGACCCCAAAAGCCTTAATGGAAGGCAGTGGAAATGACACAAGGGCCTGAACAGATCTGTTTAGTTTAGTTTAGTTTAGTTTATTCATTTGTATTGCACACCAGACCCGAGGGTATGAGGGCGCATGAGCAGCAAGGTGATTCAAAGCTGTGATTCAGATCTGTGAATGAACAAAAGCAGCTATCGAAGATAACACGCCAGTGCGAGTAACTACAAAATTGAATGGAATAGGCACAGAGAGGAGAAATTTTACAACGTGAGGAAACAGTGTTACGAGACAGGATGGAAGCAACCGTCCTGTTAAACGTGTGTAAATAGGCTTGAAACGCAAGATGCTAAGAAATCGATACTGCTTGCAATGCTTAGTAGAAGATAGAGTGGCAAGCGCCAAGCATATATCTACCTCAATAAGGCACATTATACAAGTGCGACTCCATTTTGTAAAAGCAGAAAGGTACCCAGGCGACCAGAAGCCTGACAGGCCAAGTTTCGTAACCCAGCCAAAGGCAAGAGAAGGAGCGGAATAGAAACTCAACAAAGAGCGGCTCATGCCGGGGGAATCGAGGTCAACCAAAGAAAGGGAGGAGAGCGTCAGCTAACAAGACTCAAACTTCAGAGCATACCAGCCTGCCTCATGAAGGCCAAGATAAGGGGGGCCCATGCAGGTGGCTAGGCCGACTCAGAATTAAATGGACTAAAAGCTGGAAACTGAAGCAGATTCATGGTGAACTAACACGTGACCCGCCAGGCACAAAGTACCATCGCCTGATGTCATCCAGGACCCGAGGATGCTATAACTTTTCCCGATAAGAGACTACAGTTGCAAGGCCATCCTTAGCCAACTAATTGACACGTCGCCCTAAAACACTGATTGATGGAATGGAGGCAGGGTGAAACTTGGGACACCAGGCACAGGGGTGTCCATTCTGCATGCTGCTAATTAAAGTGGAAATTTATGTCTAGGGCTGTAACCTGCCCAATCACAATGGACCAAGTTATCTAGAGTCCTATAGATATTGTAACCAATAGGATGTCGTAGTTGTAGTGACGTCTATCATGCCTGATGTAGAGGGATGGACGTAAACGCCCAACCGATAAGAGTTATCCAATCCGCATGCCCTATTATCATATACAGATATAACACCCATACATAAGTTATCTTTCCTAACCAATTATATTGCATGATGATTTTTGATAGAAATTAGACGTCAGCAATGAAGATTTTTGCCTATAGGAAGTGCTGTCCGACTGAAGTTCGAGGAAGTCGGAGCGAGACAGGTGATCGCACTACAGCTGATTCCCATTTGTTTCCCTGTTGGATGTATGTGTCATTAAACGGACTTCCCTTTGCCAAACTACTGAGTCCTCGTTATTGAGTCATGTCAGAGTAAGTGAATCCTGCACCTCCTGACCTCACATGGTGCAGCTATCTTGTCTTACAAGTTCTAGAGGGTGAGTGCTGACCAATGGGCCCATCAGCGAATTCCTCTACTCCAGAACACTTGGTAGTGTGAGGATGGTTCCGGCCATCAATTATAGATTAATTATAAGGCAGGTATACGTATGACCAGCTGGTGTCTGTCTAGTCTGTCAAAAGTCTGTCATATGTGTTCTGTTGTATGTCAAATGTAAAATAATTGTATAGACGATTGTTTGAAATGCATTTTGCTTTACGCGATTCTGTAACTAAGAGGGTATCGCCACTGAATTGATGAGTAGCTGGTATAAAATTTTGCGGGAAAAAGATTGGATTAGAGTTTGCGTATTTGGTGCGTGATCACACTATTGAAAGAGTAAAAGAACTGTATAATTATTGTTGGTGACGAAATTAAGAATGGAGGAAGTTACCCCGCAGGTCACTCTCTAAGGCTGTTTTACAGCACATGACCACCTTCCTACCTGCACATATACCGGCAAAAAGCTAGAGAAATGTCTTGCTGTGCTGGAACTGTCGAAAATGTTTGAAGAAACGAAGGTGGAAGACCCACCCGCAGATTGGATATTAAATGTATGTACAGAGGGGGGTGAGACACCTACTGCGCCACCTGCCCCACCTGAACCAGTGATCGAAGGGAGTAAGTCAGAGGGTCTTTACCCTCTAAGAGAACTTAAGGCAGCCACGGGGTACAGCAACCCGGCAGATGAGTCGCCTGCATGCAGTGGTGACGCCATCAAAGAAAAAGAGCAGGAAAGTAATCTTGCCTCCGTAGTCCTGAGGGACAAGGAGAGATGCAGAGATGAAGGAAAGGATCAGGCACAGAGTAGTGCATCTCTCTCCCGAGAGAGGGAAAGAAGCAGAAAGGAAGTAGCGAGTTAGCATTCGCAAAGGACGAGTAGATGGGAGGTCAGATATTGCTAAAACATGATGGTAAAGGGAGTGATGACATAAGACTGAGAGAATGGTCTGATAAGGTGATGAGAAAGGAAAAGGAGAAAGAAAAGGAAATAAGAGAGGGTAAGAAAGAAGGTTAGGTTAAGGCGAGAACAACTGTATCGCGAAGAGCAAGGAATACCGCTCAGTCACTCACAATGCACAGCCTATGAGAAGTACAGGCAGAATATGCTAAAGTTAGAGGAAGAAAGGAGAGTGCACGAAAGGAAAGTAAAGAAGGGAGAAGATGAGGAAAGTAGAAGGGCAAAGGAATGTAGAAATGAACGGATGAGGGAAGTAGATAAGGCTAGAGAAGAAGCAAAGAAGCGAAAGGAAATGAGGAAGCAGAATGTAAGTACAGACAGAGGGCATGAGATCTAGAATATTTACAACGGGAATTTAAAAAACCCAATCCTGTTGTAGAATGGGAAGACATAGAAGAATTCTTTCCTGCAAGCGATGCGGTACCAGGTACAAGCGGGACAAATATTGAAGATGACTTCGACACCAGAAGCATCGGGGAAACAATTGATAAAATCTATGATGAGATGGGGCTGGAACTAATTTCCCAAGGGACAAGGGAGGATGAGCGTTTAGAGAGCACTCAGCTATATGACACTGAGGATGTCACCCGAAGTAGTGGGAGCAGGTGACTGTCCCTAGACAGGCTAGAGATTGGGCAGAATGAAGAAGATGCAAGAAGTTGTTTAAACTGGGTGTATTCAGGATCTGACTCCGGTGAGGAAACAGAGGAAGTGGCACATGACGAAGGGAGACGGTGCGGAAAATGGCTCCCAAGGGATCGAGAGGTACGATGGTCAGATGCTAGAGGGTCCACAAGTAGGGCACCAAAGTCCTCTGGACAATCCAGCCGACATGAAGAAACACCCCACGGTCAGAGGGGGGCGTCGTTGCCTGCCTATGCAGACTGGTTAAGGGCATTGCCAGGTAGACGGCAAGGTGGGAACGTAACCCCAGCGATAGACCCGAGAACTATGGGGAAAGAGAAGGAGGACTGTGCCTTCCAATTCCCGTTACTAGAAAAGGGGGGAGCAAGACCACAATATATTCCATGGCCACACATGGACCGAGACAATCTTAAAGATAAGCTTCCAATGCTGACATTGGGAGCTGGAAAGTGGATACATGAGTTAGAGAAAATGACGGGGGGTGTCACTCTAGCCATAGGGGATATTAAGGGACTCCTAATCGCCATACTTGGGGAAAGAGCTGATGATGTATGGAAACGGGCAGGCTACCCTAGGGTAACCCTAACTAACACCTCCCATGATGGAGCACCATTTTATAACTGTAGGGCAGCAGTGTGGAAAGCGCTGCATACACTATATCCAGACACTTCTGATATGGGAGCTATAATGACACGAAAAATGAAGGAATCTGAGGATCTGCTGATTTATATCCAAATGTTTCAAGACGCGTGGGTACTCGAAACGCATGAATCTTGGATGAAATCCATCCCTGTATTCTACCATATATTGTGCAAAGGGTTACCAGAACCGGTGCAAAAACAGCTCAATAAATTTGTAGGAATCGAAGCTAAACCATGGGCTGAAATACAGTTGACAATTGCACACTATTGTAGATTGTTGCAAGAAAAGAATCGGAAAAAGGAAGCAACTCGTAAGGGAGAAGAGGCAAAGCTAGTGCAAAGGAAATGCTCGAAGTATGCTCTCGCGGGAGCCATGCTCACCATCCCAGCCGAGCCAAGTGGACAACACGTGACTAACTCATCATATAATAATCAGGGTAACACAGGTTTTTACCCAAGAGGAAGAGGTTTTGAAGGAAGAGGTTGGCAAAATAATCAGGGAGGGTTTCGAGGTAACCAAGGAGGTTTTCAGAATGTTCAAGGTGGCTTCCAGAATGCACAGATGGGCAATCCAACTAGGCCAGATGGCCCGACCACCGCCAGTATGTTGGCTGTGTGGAATGACTGGACACGTGGTGGCATGTGGCAAAATAACCAAGGGATGGTGGCAGACATGGCAAATCAATCTGTCATCCCGCAACAAGGCGGTGCACAAAATTAAACCATGCAGCAGCAGGTGGCAGGCTTGCAGCAAGGTGCACAGCAAGTGGTTCAAGCACCGAACATGGGGAACTTGCCTCAGGGACAACCCTAGCAGGCACCGCCGCAGGTGGCTCAGGGCAATAATCCCAGAGGGGGAATTAACCCTTGGAAATGGGGAAACCCACAAGTGTACAGTGGACCAAACCTATATATCAAATAGGACAGCTCAGAGGAGACTCTGATGTGTTCTATCCTATCAGTGACACCAGACCCTAATAGGGAAAGTAGGGTGAATGTCACCATAGGGGGTAAAGAATATTTCTTCCTAGATGACACCGGTGCAACGCGTTCGTGCATACGACGTAGACCAATAACCGACACCCAGTAACTACTACAAAAATCTCTTAACCTGGAACTCTGTTGTAATTCTACTCTGTCTCTATGCACCCACTCATTGTGCCCTTGAATGACAATGTATATAATAATGTAAATAATGTACTGAAATGTAACTAAGCTGAGATTATACCTGTAATGCTTGCGCCCTCATACCATCTGGTCCTGGTGCGCCATATAAATAAATAAACAAACAAACAAACAAGCATACGAGAAGGCAAATTTTTCTTGTCCGGTGAGGCCATAGATACCCAGAGTTTCACTGAAGCTCATAGTAGAGTTCCCTTTACAGATGCACTCCCAGTCTCAGTGGGAGAGTGCGAAATGAATGTACCTCTATTATATTCACGCCAGACCCCAGTAAATGTTCTGGGTCGGAACCTGATGACTAAATTAAACATGACCATTTCGTTTACCGAGAATGGTATAGCATGCACCACCCCAGAAATGCATTATTCAAACGTGTGTGAAATGATCAGAGCATACTCAGGATGAGAGCTATACCGTTAGAACCAGAAGTCGTTGCATATGGCGTGCGGGTGATCATGGCGGGATTGCCAGGCCTTGCAGACAAAACTATGAGAACCCCTGATAAGTTTCTATTCAGACCAAGAATACCAATGCATGAAGAGGAGGGACAAGCATTTCCTGTGGTAATACAATCTGCCGCAGTGCAAGGAAAAGTGGTATTGGTTGAAGGATATGATGATGAAGGCAGACAATGGTGTGCAATTTATTGCCATTGAAGAAGGGTATCGAGTGACTGACGTCACTGATGACGATCTGTTCGAAGAACACCCTGACCTAGAAGAGACAAAGGTGAGTCTCACATTTTGGGTAAAAATGATCAAATGAGAGGTGCCACAGAGAATGATATTGGCGCTGGTACGCCCAGAATACTTTGAGGACGACATGGCCCAAGTGCCTGCCGCAGAAAGGACTACAGGGCCTTATGATGTAGGTCTCCTGAAAGGGGCGGTTGAAGTGAAAATCAAACTGAAACCAGGAGCAATTTTACCACGAGTGCGACAATATCCCATGTCCAGAGAGGCAGATGAAGGAATCACGAAGACAATCTCCGCCATGATGGAGCAGGGCATCCTAGTGACGTCAGAATCACCTTACAACACAGTGATTTACCCTTTCAAAAAATCAAAGGGAGGGTCTTGGCGTTTAATCCAAGATTTATGAGCATTAAACGATATAGTTGAAGCCCAATTCCCTCTACTCCCTAATCCATCCAGAATTCTATGCAACATACCCACTGAGGCAAAATATTTCACGGTGATCGATTTGAAAAATGCGTTCTTCTCAATCCCGTTGCACCGTGACTCTCAAGACCTGAAGTCATTTACTTTCAGACAAATGCGCCTGAAAAGTACAAGGTTGCCACAGGAGTACTGTGAGTCTCCATGCATTTTCAACAGAGTCCTGCAAATGGACCTAAACAATATTGCAGTAGACAGTGTTGTTTTACAGTATGTGGATGACATTCTGATCTGCAGCATCACTGAGGAACAATGCAGGCGCGACTCTGTCCAGCTACTGACAATCCTGGCTGAGAAAGGATACAAAGTTGATAAGGAAAAGTTACAATACTGTCAGCGGGAAGTGCTGTACATAGGCCAGCTAATCTAACACGAAGGGAATAAGGTAACCCCAGAAAGGGCTGAAGCTATCATGAACATGGCTAAACCACTCACGATAAAACAAATGCAGATTCTTAGGCCTGTGCAATTATGTCAGAGCATGGGTTTTCGACTACAGCTCGTATTCCAAGCCCCTGCTTCAGGCTTTGAAGAAAGCCCAGCAAACAAAAGGAGAAATTGAATGGACTGAGGCAAAGGAGAAGGGGTTTGCAGAACTTAAGGGGGCAATTTGTAAGGCCCCAGTTCTCGGGATTCCTAATTATGCAGAGGAATTCTACCTGTTCTCACACTCTGATGGTAATTGAATGACGGCAGTGCTCGTACAGCGAACCTCGCTGGGGTACAAACCCCTAGCATATTACAGCGGGAGTCTGACCCGGTCATGAGGGGCCACTTCCCATGCGAACAAAATCTAGCTGCTGCTGCGTTCGCCATTGAAAAGGCGTCCTCTATTGTGATGGGGTGCTCCATGACATTGTACGTCGAGCACTCGTTATTCGCCATACTAGAGAAGCCAAAGGGCACGCTGACATCACAGAGAGCATCTGCCTATGAGGTGATTATCTCTAATCCATCGATCAAAATAGTGCGATGTAAAACTGTGAACCCTGCTACATTCATAGCTGAGCCAGTCACAGAGGGAGAACCTATACACGACTGTGCGAACTATGAGGAATTCTATGATGAAATCTCCAGGGTAAAAGAAAATGCCCTGGCGGATGGAGAGATCGTTTCTATTGACGGGTCTTCGAGAATTGACCAAGAAGACGGACAAAGGTATACAGGCGTGGCTGTGGTAAAGCACCTAGCAAACGGGGAGTTTCGAGTACTTGTTAGTGCATGAATACTATCTCACTATTCGGCACAGGCTGCAGAACTATTGGCGCTGATACTCGCCATTGAGAATCATGCAGACCAGGAAGTGACAGTGTACAGTGATTCCGCCTATGTGACATCCACAGTGCATGCAGGTCTAGCACGCTGGAAAAGGAGGGGCTACCTCCGAGAAGACGGCACGCCAGTGCAACACCCAGCCTTGTTGGACAGGCTGATAAAAGCACTTCAGCTCCCAGTGGGCATAGCGGTCGTGAAATGTGCCGCTCATATCAAGGGCACAGATTTCGTGTCTTGTGGAAATCATGAAGCAGACATGGCATCCAAGAATTAAACAATTGTGGATGTGGAAGTTGCACGGACCCATGAGCGAATGATGGTAGTGCGTGCCACACCTGTAGTCCATAGTAATATGGGGCAGACCCAGCTAATGGAGCTCCAGGGGGAGGCACCACAGGAGGAGAAGAATTTATGGAAGCGTTGAGGGTGTTCCTTAAACCCCTCTGACGGGTTGTGGAGGCAAGACAGCACTGGTAAACCCATAATGCCTTTCGCCCTCCTAAAGGTAGCTTTAGAACAACTGCACTACCCCATCCACATGTCAAAAGAAAATCTTGCTGCAACGCTCGCAGAAGACTGGTTCACACCAAATTTAGCAGAGCATGTTGCATGTTTCATGGTGAACAGCATTATCTACCAGCAATTCACTGCTGGGCACACATTAAAAGTAGTGAGAGGAATCTCTCACAGACCAAACGGACCATTCCAGCACTTACATATCGACTACATCGACATGATTCAAGTGTGCATTGGGTACAGGTATTTAATTGTAGTGGTGTGTCCATTCGCTAGATGGATAGAAGCAGGTTCCTGTACACACCCGACACTGCCTGTGCTGCTAAGTTCCTGGTGAGAGAAGTGTTCCATAGATGTGGGGTGTGCGAGGTATTGAGATCAGATAATGGGGCCCACTTTGTAAATTCAGTGTTCGAACAGATTAGTTCATTGCTTGGTATAAAGCACAAGTTCTCGTCGGCGTATCATCCAGAGGGGAATGGGATATGTGAACGGATCAACGGCTTGCTTAAGGAGAAGATAGCCAAGTTGAAGCTCACATTAAAGAAGGGATGGCTGCACTGTCTACCATTGGCATTGTATGCACTTCGAAACCAACCGGGCTCCGACCAGCATCTCACGCTGCACGAGATAGTTACAGGAAGAAGTATGAGGACCCCTCTTACCCCCAGAGAAAGAGCTAGATGTGATGACCAGCCGACTAAGGAGGTTCTGGGAACAGAGATGTAAAAGTACCTAAACTGTTTGACATCTAGTGCCTCTGTCATTTCAGACCAGCTGCAGCGACGGCGAAGAGGGGTTGGTGCAGCACAAAACACAGCAGGAAGTGCTGAAGCAGACACCGAGCAAGGTGTACATGCGCCCCTCGTCTTCCCTGGTGACAGCGTTTTGGTGATGAACTTTACCAGGAAAAGGTGGGACGAGCCAAGATTTAATGGCCGGTTCATTGTAGAGAACTGCAACCCCTCCGCCATCAAGCTCCAGGGCAGAAGGGCATGAATCTTCATAAATGACATTAAGCCTTACATAGGGGAGAGCCCTCCTGCCGCATCCAACTGCAAAGAGACCATGGACAACTGGGAAGAACATCAGCACGTGCAAACAATATCCATGGTGAAGAAGAAGGACGAATGAGCAGAAAACCAAGACAAAGAACCCGGATGCAAGGTGTGGCATAGAACGGGACAGGTTCCCCAAGCAAGGGGAAATAAAGACTTAACGAACACTCTGTACATCCCAGTTGCAGGGTAAAGAGAAGCACATCCTAAGCCACAACAACATTGATAAAATGAGCGTTCAAAAGCACGACATTCTCTGACTCTGATAGACTGCAAATACGACATTGCCTGAGAGTGTAACACAGTATCCTGAAGCAATCAGTGTGGAGACTTTGTTCACAGAATTTATGGTACTTTCCGGCAGAAGTCTCAAGTGGGGTGTGCTAACCTATTTCCAACTCGTGGTGCTAGCATACCCATCACTCATAGGGAGAGGTGCCAGTGTCACAGACTTTATCCAAGATCCGGCCAACAAGAAAATAATCTGGCAATAACTGACTGTAGTCACGGAAGCCTTCATTGTACTATCAGAGTACAGTCATAAGGGTGCAGATGCTTCCACCACAAGTGATCATTGATGAACTTACATATAACCTATTTTTCCGCATCATAGAGGAATGCCCAGGACTCGTCGGGAGAACCACAGATACCCTAACCTTCATCAGAGATCAAAGAAACAACGAATTCCTAAACCAAGTGTGGTACAAATTAAATTACGTGGTTGCAATCCACGCAGCAGGAAAGTGTAAAAACTGTTCACGTCAAAAGACAGGATTGTGATCAGGACCCAACAAAACAAGGCAAATGTCCCTGACTCCCGCAGATACCCAGCTAGCCTACTAGTCATAGACTATCCTGAAATGGTAGGAAGGCCTGCAGATGTTGACGTCATCACCTTACTTAGAGATCCGGCCAACGCCCCACACATGGGCACACTTCTCCATAGCATAATACTCCTAGTGGAAATGTCCAACTTCCAGCGAAAATTCCTAAGGAGATTCCAGTGAGACCTTTAGCCGTGGGACAGATCGAGGAGACAAAGACTGTTCACGCTGCAAGAAAGGCCTGTGATCTAGAGGCTAGAAAATCAGAGCAAATGTCATTAACACCAGACGACAGCCAATATGCATGCCGTGTTTTCTTCCACCTCATTGAAAACTTTCCAGAATTAGTGGGTAGACCCAGCAATGTTGACATTCCCGCATTCCTCAGAGATCCAGCAGAAAACGCGCAATTAAACAGGCTCCTGAGGGCTATTGCAGCGCAACTAAGAAGCAATTATGGAGATCCACTGCTGAAAAGAGCCTTAGAAGGAGGACATCCAAAATAGAACTTTGTTGTCATCGTTTCACCTTGGAGAAGTCATAGAAAAGAGACCCTGTTCTTCAACTTGTCGTCGAGAGACCGAACGAAAGGAGCAGACACAAGAACTTTGCCATCTTATTTTTCCTTTTCTGCATCCTTCTCATTTTTTCTATTTTTTTCATATATTGACTTCTGCTTTTATTTTGTTCCTGTTTGTACAACATCTTATTTTTGCGATTTTGACTCGTTTTCTATATTTTTCCATATGCTTATTTTTATTTTATTTTGTTCCTATTTTTCAATTCTATTTTTGTAAGATTAGCTTTTTGTGTAATTTGTAGCAGTCCTTTCAGTTACTTCTTTCGCATTGAACTGTCACCAGCAGGTCCTCAGGACCAAGGCAAATCCGAGGCATCCACTGGGACCTCACCTGCTATAGATACGCATAAATACATGTGATGTATCAGAACTGCTAGCCTAACCCTGTTCCTTAGTCTAGCACAGGAACTGTACTGAGTACCCAGAGACTACCGTCGTCACTCACGTGAGGGGGGACATTTAGAGAAGCACTCGTCCCTCTAATAGTAACAAACTCTCGAAATACGAGACCAGAGCAAAAGAAGGAATAAATAACTGACTATGAACTCATTCGAAATGGGGGCCCAGAACAGCAACTTGGTTTTACCCCCAACAGAAGGGCGCCCCCGCTTTCCTGGGAGAAAATGCTGCCAGATGTCTTACAAATCTATCATGTGTATATGCTTGGTGATCATCATTGCCTTTCTGTCATTGACTATCAGAACTGGTCTCTCCATTGGTGCACGAAGCGCCCCAATTTCAGTGCACCCACCAGATGATGAACATAGGAACCCCACAAAAGCACCCGGACCCCACATAGTGATTCCAGCTCCAAGAGAAGCTAATGATGAAGCAAATGATTTATTTAAATTTGAATGTAATGAGCAGTGATATGTATACACTTAAGGTAATGAATGGGGAAAAAAGCTGGAGACAGGGTCAGCACGGAATGAATGAAAAGGTTGCACTGACCACTGCACGCACCCACACACAGTATGCACACAGACAAGGGCAAGTGTCAATGGCAACAAGGCCTCCAACGAAGGCAGCAGAGAAGGAGAGACTTCCTGCCGATCATTCAATTCCAGAGAATAGTGGAGATATCCAAGAAAAGCCAAGTGAATTACCAAGGATGGAGGAAATAGCAAAATCCCTCAAAAGAACAGAAGTGGCCACGAAAGAACTCACAGAGAAGACCCACATGCTAATAGATTATTTGTTCCCATTCATAGTCCAAGCAAAGAAACTGCACGAGGAGCTGAAAAACAGAACTATAGAAACTATAACAGCGAGCACACCTGCTCCAACGCAAGGAACATGCCGCAGGCCTACAACACAGCCACGAATTGGGAGGTTGGCGAACCAATGGTGGTTACGGAAGTTAATGGCAGACTACAAAAGGGAAGGAAAGGAAGCACAAATTCTCCTCCTACCACAGCGATGCAGTTGAGGCGGCCTGCTCCATCGAGATACCCGAAGTAGAAAAGCAGCACAGATGCATTAGGAGACGTAGTCATAGCAAACTACAGAAGAACGCTGAGAATCAAGAGAAGCCCTCATGAAGATAACAATGAACTTAATGATTACCTAGACAGCACAGCCCATCTCGGAAACAACATATGGTACAAACACATGAAGGAAGTAGGACGAAGGCAGTCAGAAGGAGAATGCTTCGTCTGTGCACTCCTACCATACAGCATGGGAAAATCCAAGATCTTTGTGGCTGTAGAAATTGATGTCCCTACAGCACACTGTATGTCACATGTAGCAATGTGCAACACCAGAGGACAATTTATGGGAAGAGACGCCTCGTTGATATGGGCCAACGAAAAGGATAACCCGGATGAAGATGGCTACATCCAGGACATTAAAACAAGAAACAGGGCGCACACCAGAAATCGTCTGATCAGGTACGAGAACCCTGGCATCAAAGGATCAGGTATAAGATGGGAAGTTAATCCAAGACTGAACGTTCAAGGAAACAGTGCAGAAGAGGCTCAAATCTGGAAGAACAGAGGCCAAATGCAGATCTGGGGGTCAGTGGTCTCCCCAGATGGTTGGGAGGATGGAGTAGTAATCTGCCGAGCATGCAAAGAAGCAATAGAGAACTCGCAGAGGTTATGCAAACCTCTGTGGCCAAGGGTGGTAAAACTGCTAATGTGGGCAGAAGATAGAGGAGGAGCCCTGCAAATAGTACCACTGGAGAGCCCGAAACTAAGTTTCAGAAACAATGGCACAAGGAAGATGGGAGAAAATCAAAACTGCAGACAAATCTTTGAAGGTCCAGGAATGACACAAGGAACCGCAGTAATTATGGATCATTACTGGGCATGTGGATCCAAGGCATACATAAGGCTGCTGACAAACTGTGGAGGCATATGCACACTAGTGAACGTCCACGTTCCAGCACTAGTGATCCCTAAGAATGACCTAAAGTTGGACAGTTTCCCGAAAGCAGATGCTCATCTAAGAAGAAGGAGATCTGTAGAAATAGTATCCAGGATGAAGAGGGAAAACTACTTTTCTCCCAAATAAGAAGAGGCATTCCATGCAATCCCGTACGAACACAGGCTGTTAAGCCTCACCTCAACAGTATTCACAACACTACTCCTGCCCCACATCCAAGTTGGAGTGAATACTAAATGGCTGCAGATAACCAGATGGGAGTTATTGCAGACCATCAATACCACTATAAAAGGATTCAACGCGATCAAAGAAGAGCTGAGAGCAATAAGACTGATGACCCTCCAAAACAGATATGTGCTTGACATGATCACAGCAATGGAGGGAGGTGTTTGCGCAAAAATCAGAGAATCATTTTGCACATTTGTACCATCACACGATGAAGAAAACGGAACCCTAACAGAGGCCATAAGCATGCTGACAAGCCTGAAAAACCAGATGATTGATGAAAGTGATGAAGTAGACGATGACAGCTGGTTTGGAGACCTATTCTCGTGGGCCCCACAATGGATGGCAGATATATTCAAGTTTCTGTGAGCTCTACTAGCAATGGTATTGCTAGGATTCTGTGTTATCAAGATAATCATTACACAGTGCCAGAAAACTGCAAATAAAGCCATAGGGATGAAAATAATGATTGATGTCGAACCAGGATGGAAGCCCAGAGACCTGACTGATGAAGAAATAAGAGACTTTGTGAAAGCCAGCAAATTTGCACCAGAGGGACAAAGTTCACATATCCTAAGAAACAAAGAAGGTATGAAGGAAAATTGATCTACTGCAGCCCAAATGGACAATGTCAACTAATGACATGGAACAAAGACGAACATGTGAAGACAGCAGGGAGGTTGAAGGTAGTGATAAAAATATGGACACCAAAGGCTCACACAATCACACCATCATGTACCAACGCAGAGGACGATGAGCATGACACTGAAGAAGCAAAAAGAAATAAATGCAAAGGAGATTGCAGAAGTGGTCGATGAACCGACCAGAGGGGGGAGTGTAGAGGAGGTCCCAGACATGGCCTGCACCCTTTCCCCTCATTTCGAGGTACCAGGAGCGTGCTCGCCAAAGTATGTGACGTATGAAGAGCAAATGAACCTACAAAGAGCTGCACTGGGACTCTGCCCAGTATACATCAGAAGATCCATACCGGTAGAAGCACCCATAGCCTGACAACCCTGGGCAGCACGGTACCCTATCAGAAAGCCATACCAGCCGCAGATACAAAATGAGGAATACCTACACACGGTCCACGAAAGGACCCCAAAAGCCTTAATGGAAGGCAAGTGGAAATGACACAAGGGCCTGAACAGATCTGTGAATGAACAAAAGCAGCTATCAAAGATAACACGCCAGTGCGAGTAACTACAAAATTGAATGGAATAGGCACAGAGAGGAGACAATGTTACAATGTGAGGAAACAGTGTTACGAGAGAAGATGGAAGAAACCGTCCTGTTGAACGTGTGTAAATAGGCTTGAAACGCAAGATGCTAAGAAATCGATACTGCTTGCAATGCTTAGTAGAAGATAGAGTGGCAAGCGCCAACCATATATCTACCTCAATAAGGCACAATATACAAGTGCGACCCCATTTTGTAAAAGCAGAAAGGTACCCAGGCTGCCAGAGGCCTGACAGTCCAAGTTTCGAAACCGAGCCGAAGGCAAGAAAAGGAGCGGAATCGAAACTCAACAAAGGGCGGCTCATGCCTAGGAAATCGAGGTCAACCAGAGAAGGGGAGGAGAGTGTCAGCTCACAAGACTCCAACTTCAGAGCATACCAGCCTGCCTCATGAAGGTCAAGATAAGGGGGGCCCATGCAGGTGGCTAGGCCGACTCAGAATTAAATGGACTAAAAGCTGGAAACTGAAGCAGATTCATGGTGAATAGACACATGACCAGCCAGGCGCAAAGAAGTACCATCGCCTGATGTCATCCAGGACCCGAGGATGCCATAACTTTTCCCGTTAGGAGACTCCAGTTTCGAGGCCATCCTTAGCCAACGTCACCCTAAAACTCTGATTGATGGAAAGGAGGCAGGATGAAACTTGGGACACCAGGCACAGGGGTGTCCATGCTGCATGCTACTAATTAAAATGGGGATTTATGTCTAGGGGTGTAACCTGCCCAATCACAATGGACCAAGTTATCTGGAGTCCTATAGATATTGTAACCAATAAGACGTCGTAGTTGTAGTGACGTCTATCATGCGTGATGTAGAGGGATGGGCGTAGACGCCCACCTGATAAGAGTTATCCAAATCACATGCCCTTTTATCATATACAGAAATAACACCTATACTTAAGTTACCTTTCCTAACCAATTATATTGCATGATGATTTGTTATAGAAATTAGATATCAGTAATGATGATTTTTGCCTATAAGAAGTGCTGTCCGACTGAAGTTCGAGGAAGTCGGAGCGAGACAGGTGATCGCACTACAGCTGATTCCCATTTGTTTCCCTGTTTGATGTATGTATCATTAAACGGACTTCCCTTTGCCAAACTACTGAGTCCTCGTTATTGAGTCATGTCGGAATAAGTGAATCCTGCACCCCCTGTCCTCACATGGTGCAGCTATCTTGTCTTACAAGTTCTAGAAGGTGAGTGCTGACCAATGGGCCCGTCAGCAAATTCCTCTCCTCCAGAACACCTCGGCCCGTAAGAGTGGGGTAATAAAAGCATTTTTGTTTCTATGGCGTTTCTGAACAGAAAAAAAACAATGGCTTACGGGGAAGGGAAAATGAAGTCTGTTTTCCCTTTCCATGGCGGCCATTGAAAAAAGTAAACAAAAAATTGGCTGCCATTGGAATGGGGGAAGGGACTTCATGTAGTCCCTACTCTCTTTGCATGGCACCCATTAAACAAATAAACAAAACAAATGGCTGCCATGGAAAGGAGAGAAGAGACTATGTGTAGTCCCTTCTTCCTTTTCATGATGGCATATTGCAGATTGGGAGTGGATACGCTGGGGACAGAAGTGCTCCTAGTGCGTCCGCTCCCGAAATGGACTTTAAAGGAGGTAAGTGAGGTTTGGGGATGAGGAGAGAATTCTGTGGATGGGAGAGGATGGAGGGGTTGGGAGCCCCCCAGCGGGGGAAGATGGCAGCCTCCAGCCATGAGGCAGCTTGGAGTGGGGGATTACCACTGGCAATGCCCCCATTAGGAGCCTTTTCATTGGCTTCGAGGCTGCCACATGCCCCCTGTCCCTTCAGCCGGGTACTCATTTTTAATAAGCACCTTTTATGCGACATGGAGTAGTTTATTACAAGCCTACTGGTCACCATTGACATGTTGTAAATGACACTGTAAGCGGTACCCTTATACAAACCTTCCATTTGCATTGTTACACAGTGGTAATATATGTGATGTCATCAGTGATGTCATCAATTATGTCATTTGTGATGTCCTCTTTGATGTCATGGGTGTTAGTGTTAGCAGTATATGGTTGTGGTGTGAGTTATGGTTGCATAGCTTACCAGAACAGGGGAATTTCTTAGTTTTTTCGATTTTACTTGTAACCATAACATCCTTTTAATAAACATGTTTTACTGAATTTGATTTGGTTTTATTGGTGCAACTTAACCTTTACGTGCCTTATACATAACGTCCCATAACAGAAAGGTCCACTTAACAAAGATTTTTCAGTGAATTTCATATTATTATTAGTGCAAATGTTTCATGATGTTAAAACACTGTATATAAGATATTAATAATTCCTCTTTTAACGTATATACAAGAACTATAAACCTCCATTAACAAATATATTTTGTGCAACGCATACTTATGTCTGTCGTTATCAGCAGCGCATGCTGGGGATGCAAGTCATGGTTGAATTGCCTAGGGCATGAGGCTCGACCATGACCCCAGCCCCACCAAACCATCCCCGTCATCCACTGCACCTACCCTGCATCCTAGTTCAATGTCCACTATACCCTCATAATGTAACCAATGGACAGTGCTCATGGCTTGTAGCCATGGCCGTCTCTGCAATCCATGGGGTATGAGCTTCGGCCATGCTGCATGTCCCAATAAGCAAATCAGACTAGACACGTGTCTTTGCCAATGGCGAAGCCCACTGCCCAGGCACCAACGATGTATCACTATTTTTGTACTTACATGTTGACACTTTCAAAAAAGTAAAACACAGGACACATTTGCAAAAGCATGCTTTCAGGTCTTTGCTGATGCTCCTCTCGTATGTTTACTGCAATCCCGTCCAGCAGTTCGGGCTGCAGCCACAAACAGAATTTCTTTTCCCATTCAAACCTATACCAATTTAGAAAGACTTTACCATATATCCGGTCCTTGGTGTCCATGGCCGCTTAAACCACATTGCCAGTCCCTGGTGGCCACGAAAGATATATTGCTATTTTGCATACGTACATTATGACACTTTTCAAAAAATAAAACACGGACACATTTGCAAAACCACGCTTTCAGGTCCTTGCCAATGCTTCTCACACTAATCTGCTGCAAATCCATTCTTGTTTTATTTTTTGAAAAGTGTCATAATGTAGGTAGGAAATATAACATAGCCCCCACTTGACAAAGTACATCCAAACTTTATACAAACATTCAAGGTAGTTCTATAATCGTTTTGCAAACTTTTGTACAGATTCTTCAAACGGCAGTTATAAGCCAACTAAAAATGTTGAGAGCCACCAAACTTTGTAAAAACATTCACAGTTGGGTCTAAAATCGAATAACACCAAATGTATAAACCAATGAAACAATTTGGGATCGGCCCTTTAATTTTGTCCCCTCTTGGTGAAATGGCTCCACCCTTTGCAAAAGAATTCAATGTTAGTTCTAAAATGATATTGCAAAATGTCATGCAGTCTTATTAAATGATGCCAAAGTTATAAGCCAAACAAAAACTTCTCTTCACCCGCCCTATAATGCAGACATATGCATCGATGTCCTCGAACATTTGTCAAGTTTGTCAACATCCCAGCAATGTCCCCAAGCATCTGATGTTCACAGACTTTGTAGACGAATAAACACCTGATTTTGGGCTTTTTCTGGACATGTCTTATCCGATCCTCATCACCCCTCACCTCCCCAGAGATTGTTTTGTTAGTTTGATGTTAGTGTAATGTTGTGTTTTTTAATACGTTTTTACTGTGATGTTCACAGATTAGGGGGCTGTTCGTGAATCCAACATGGTGACCGTTTCAAAGGTTTCGATGCATCTTATGTTTTTAATTGACCAATTTGAGGTTGCAAAAGGTGTATTCAAACATTACACAGGTCTTTAACTGGTCTTGCGGCATCCGCGGACATCGAATCAGGAAGTGAGTCATGGGAGCGGACGCAGATATCACTATTTCTTTTTTACCTACATTTTGGCCATTTTTTTAATGAACTTCTGGACGGATTTACATCAAATTTGCTTTCTAGACTAAGTCGCCGCTCCTCACGCACATGTGCAGCGTATTGAACTGCAGCCGTGAGCAAAACAATTTTTCTGTTATGTCTGTGAGGATTTCAAAATTTGGGACCTCCCTATAACTTTGTCCCTCCTTGATGAAACCTCGCCAAACATTGCAAATTAATTTGGAGGTGGCCATATACTTTATTTGCCAAGTTTGGTAAGGATTCATCAAACGGCGCCAACGTTATAAGCCACCCAGAAACTGCTCTTCCTATGGGTTAAGCAACTTAAATATGCAAAAATAAATCATAAAGTAGTGGAAGTACCAGTCATATTCACAAGTAAACAAAAAACCCAGCCACTTGCACTACATTTTTATTTTAAATTCAACCCCACACCTTAACAGCTTGATAATCGTGTATCCATGGTATGAATAGAAAATATGACTCTGAGCTGGACTTCGTCAGGTAGTTTCAGATTCAAACTCTGTAGCTCAAACTTTAAAAGAGATATCCAGTCCCTTCCTCAGAACACATGACCTCACGTCAGATGAGGGTGGTTCAAAGTGAACACTATTCATTGTATAATACAAACACCATCTTAGATTGGAGTTCTCACCATATCGTCTCGGTAAGATGTTATTACATCACCAGGCTTTTTTTTGCTGTGTTTTTTGCCGATATTTGGCCGAAAAACTCATCAGAAAATATAGGGAGGGGGTTGGTGGGTAAGGGCATATAAGGGTTAGGGGGTGTTTGGTATAGGGACTACAAAATAGGAAAGGGGTTTTGGGGCGGGCGAGCTCCCAAATATAAAGAAAAATTTGTTTGTGTTTTTTGGCCGAAACCTTCCGGCAAAAATCTCCATGAAAAAAAGCAAGGCGTTCTAAGAACATAGAACCATCGTCTCAGTAGAAGAACATAGTCAATGTATATATCAGCCCACTCAGAATCAGTATTCATATATATATATATATATATATATATATATATATATATATATATATATATATAACTCTTGAGGGGCAGAGCCTGAAATTGAGCAGTCATTAACAAAGATAATTTAACGAACTAAAGTCCAAATGCATACCAACACTCAAATCCAAATTGAGTAATGTGCCAATTCATCACAATCTACTTGCCAATAGAAAGTGGAAAGTGCAGCAGCATCAACAGTCTGATCAATAAAGTGCAGTTCAGCTCAAGTCAGCAAAATACAGCATTGTACAACTGTCTTTGCTATTGATGGATAGCTCGATAGCAAGATGTGAATCCCTGAGGCTGCCTGTGCACTGGGGCCTGGCTTTCACATTCACACACCCTAACCCTGAAACCATGGGCCACCTCTTCCAAAATTATGCCTGGTTCTTGTAATAGTGAAGAGAAAACAGATTCTCTGGAAATTAAATTCAAGGCAGCCCTCAAACCCCACTGGAGTGATAGAAAGCTCTGCCATTTTATCCTCAAATACAAAACTTGAAGCTGTCTGACTGCATATGCCTTATACTTACAAACTTGTTAATGTTAGGATGAGATGACAAGTGGCAAGGAGGTGAGGCGAGGATGATCATCGGGAGCCAGGGGGAGAGTAGGGAGTGATATGGGCAGATAGGTGGGGTACGGCAAATCCCTGATACTTTTGAAGATGATAAGGATGAGGTTATACTTAGCCCTCTGTCTCATAGATAAAAAGCCAACGTGATGACAGGCTGGGGAGGTTCAGGTGAAGCGGGGAAGGTTGAAGAGTGTACGGACAGAAAAGTTGAGGACTTTGACGAGAGGTGAAAAGGCATAGATGGAAAGACCATAGAGTAGACTGGCACAGTTGTCAGAGGCATAGCTGGGAAGGCCATAGAGTAGACTGGCACGGTAGTCAGAGGCATAGCTGGGAAGGCCATAGAGTAGACTGCCACAGTAGTCAGAGGCATAGCTGGGAAGGCCTTAGAGTAGACTGGCACAGTGGTCAGAGACATAGGTGGGAAGGCCATAGAGTAGACTGGCACAGTAGTTAGAGGCATAGCTGGGAAGGCCATAGAGTAGACTGGCACAGTAGTCAAAGGCATAGCTGGGAAGGCCAGAGAGTAGACTGGCACGGTAGTCAGAGGCATAGCTGGGTAGGCCATAGAGTAGACTGCCACAGTAGTCAGAGGCATAGCTGGGAAGGCCTTAGAGTAGGCTGGCACAGTTGTCAGAGGCATAGCTGGGAAGACCATAGAGTAGACTGCCACAGTAGTCAGAGGCATAGCTGGGTAGGCCATAGAGTAGACTGCCACAGTAGTCAGAGGCATAGCTGGGAAGGCCTTAGAGTAGACTGGCACAGTTGTCAGAGGCATAGCTGGGAAGGCCATAGAGTAGACTGCCACAGTAGTCAGAGGCATAGCTGGGTAGGCCATAGAGTAGACTGCCACAGTTGTCAGAGTCATAGCTGGGAAGGCCATAGAGTAGACTGCCACAGTAGTCAGAGGCATAGCTGGGTAGGCCATAGAGTAGACTGCCACAGTAGTCAGAGGCATAGCTGGGAAGGCCTTAGAGTAGACTGGCATGGTGGTCAGAGGCATAGGTGGGAAGGCCATAGAGTAGACTGCCACAGTAGTCAGAGGCATAGCTGGAAGGTCATAGAGTAGACTGCCACAGTAGTCAGAGGCATAGCTGGGTAGGCCATAGAGTAGACTGCCACAGTAGTCAGAGGTATATCTGGAAGGCCATAGAGTAGACTGGCATGGTAGTCAGAGGCATAGCTGGGAAGGACATAGAGTAGACTGGCACAGTAGTCAGAGGCATAGCTGGAAGGTCATAGAGTAGACTGCCACAGTAGTCAGAGGTATAGCTGGGAAGGCCTTAGAGTAGACTGGCATACTAGTTCGAGGCATAGCTGGAAAGGCCATAGAGTAGACTGGCACAGTAGTCAGAGGCATAGTTGGGAAGGCCTTAGAGTAGACTGCCACAGTAATCAGATTGAGAGAGCACTAACAATGAGATTAGGTGCTGGGAAGTGGTGACGGGAAGATGTTTTATTTTTATGATGTTGAGAAGATTTAGTCTGCCCACAGTGGCAGATTTCAAGATGAAGACAGAGAAGTTGTGAGATTGGTTGAAGACGACACCAAGGTAGTCAGAGTGTCAAACTAGAAATTATATCGTGCCTCCTATTGCTATGAATATGTGTATATTGGCCTACGCCAAGCTGCTAACAAGCTGCTTATAAACTACATGTGAATAAACTCACATTGCAAGGTCCTGACCTTAGAAACCATGTAAACTGTCATTTTGGGTCAAGCCGCCATTTTAGGTTTTCTTGCTCTATAAAGTCACCATGTGAGCTAAAATGGTAGCCTATGTTATTCAGAACAGAACTCGATTGTCATGACCTCTGTACAGCTAATGTATAACTTGCCTGCAGGCCACTTGTTAGGGTCATGAGCTGAGACCTTGTCCTTCTGCTGACCTGTGTGCAATGGATTACCTGTATCACCGAAACTGATCTATAATTGAATGAGAACACCTGCTTAACTATATTGTATAAATTAAGTCCCGCATTGTAATGTTAGGCCTAGAGCATACATTATTACCATTTCTTCTTGTTAATGTATAAACCTAAGATGAACTAGATTTGACCTGGCAAGGGACCCTAGAGCAGTAACTTATTTATGGAATGGTTAACCTGCAGAAAGGCTGGACAACAGGCTGGAGAAATGTATATAAGCCTGACTGTTTCAATGAATATTTGCACTCACTGAGCACACCGAACCACGCCAGAGTTCGCTGTGTTGTACTGAGGGTCGATAGCTATCTGAATTTTGTTCTGTTCTTTTGTAACTGGATTCAGTATAAAATAAAGTGCTTTGTATGTTCCTTTGTAACCTGTGTTTGGTGTGTTTCCTTTTTGGTTACCCTGCCTCATATTATTTCCTTGTTTTCACAGTTGGCGCCCGGAATAGGGACCCTCAAGATTGATGCCGGATTATTGAAGGTTGACGCACGCTATCGGACCAGGATCGGACGGTGTGACATAACGGGCACGACTGAACGAGACGCGACACCTCAACAGCGCTGCACGATCCGTTCCCTGGACGATAGCCGTGTGGTCTGAGACGGCATCTTGACGAGGGTCAATTTTTTGAGGCGGGCAGATTTGCCGAAATCACCATACACAAGGTAAAATTTGTTAGGTAAGTCCTTTGTAAACCGATCGGTCCTCCTTAGGTTTAGTCAGGTGAGTCGTTACCCGACTCTTAATTCAACCCTGACAATTTGAATTTGATTTAGTATCTGCAGACACAATTATTGACCAGGTAACACCGAGTATTTGAGAAATGCCTGGGAAATTGTCTAGCTGCTTTAGGGCATTATTCCGCAGCGATAGACAATCTTTGGAATTTAGCCATCCGGCACCACAGGAGGGGTCACCGGCATGTACTATGTACTGTAAGCATGGCATTGGAAGTGTAGTATTTAATAAAATTTGGCACAGACAAACCAGACATGCCTCCGAACTTCAGTGGCCAGTCAATGGTAGTTTTGAGATCCCTCGTATTGAATATTTAGATTCAGTCTTGTTAAAAAAGAAGGCCAGACCTGCAGCATTTGATGTTTTGCAAAATTGGAAAAGAGAAGCGTTGCAGCAGCTTAAAGGTAGGGAAAAACATGTGCGCCCTCATAAAACAAATGCTGAAAAGGCGTTGTTATATGATCAGGACAAACAGTCTGAGTGGGTTAGGAATATGGACAGGGCTTTCTCACTCGGTATTCAGAAAATCTATCCTTCTAAAGATCTTCATGTTTCTGATGAGTTTATCGACAAATTGTTAAATGAACGAAGGCCTGGTGCCTCTGCACCACCTCCGTATGTTCCTCTTCCTCCTGCTGTACCTCCTCCTGCTGTTATTCCTGCTGTTCCTGCTCAACCTGTTGTTCCTATTCCTCCGGTTGTTGTTCCTCCACCTGCTCCTCTGCCTCTTCCCATTGCACCAGTAATAGTACCTCCATTGAATTTGCCTGCACCCTCACTCCCAAGTAGTTCTGTACCGCTTGTAGTTGATCAGGGTGCGGGGTCGAGGATTGTTACTCGTAATACTGTTCCTACAGAAAAGAAACAGGATTTGTTTGCATGGGCTAAGCATTGTATGGAGAGAGATGATCGAGCTAATGTTCTTGCCACACTTTCTAATATGGATAATTTTCCTGAGAAAAATGTTTTCATTGAAGGTTTAGGGATTCATTTATGTGTAATGTGGGGTAAATTAAATAATGCAGACCTCCCACAAGGGTTGAGGGACCTGAATACTTTAGCGTTTTCAAGAGACACTGTGGAGAAGGTACATGAGCATGTTGAGAGGATATTTGAGTATAGAAAGGAGTTGGAAAGGTTACGGAATGAGGATGATGAAGAAGAAAGTATGTATGTACAGAAACAATTTCTTCCATGTCGTAAATCGACATCTGAGGAGGCGTGAATTTGTACAAAAGATGCGATTAGATGGATTTCAGACATATCGATAACTCCAGTTGAGGTATATGACACATACAGTCAATATACGCTAGAAATGCAGAGGAAAGTGATACAGGTAATGGTAGAGTACCTGCAGGATGAATGTTTAAAGAGAAAGGTTAGTTGTCCCACAGAGTTATTGATCATTTATAAGAGAGCTTTTTCACTTGACACTTCTTCAACTGCTCGATTTAGCTCTGTTGCTTAGTAAGCGTTCGGAGTTGCCTACATCTCAGTTGCCTATTAGAATGGTTCCTCCGACATTTGTCCCAAAGGTTGAGATTCCTGCTAATGCTGCAGCAGGTACACCTGCTGTGGACATTCCTGAACATTATGTATCGCAGTTTGTTCACGTCCCGTTTTCACGACAGGAAGTGAATACTATTAGACAAACTATTCCTGACATTAGGAAAAATCCGACAGGGTTCTATAAAGAGGTAGAGTCCGTTTTGCAGTCCTCAGTGTTTACCCTAGGCGACATTGATTTGCTATTCCCTGTACTCCTGCCTGTAGATTTGTGGAAACAAGTTAGAACTATAGACGATGTACCAGGGTTGGGAGATACATGGGCTAACATAGTTAGGCTTCATGGGGAAAGGCCAGCTGGTGAGAGACCACCTCAGGTGATACTAACTTTGCCTGACAGAATCATTGCAAAACTGAAAACTATAATCCCCGAAAAGAGAATTATTTGGGACAAGTTTACGGCCTGTGTCCAAGGAAAATCTGAGGGTGCTACCGAGTTCTTTAATCGGTTCGAACAGGTATTCTCGGATTTCAGTGGACAAGACTTAGGCACAGAGTCTTGGAAAAGATTATTTGTGGACAAATTTGTACGTGGATTGCTGCCTGACATCCAGTCACAAATTATGTCTTCTGAGAGCGCTTGGCAGGCGAAATCCCAATCAGAAGTACTGCACATGGCTCAGTACTACGAGAACCGTGTCAATAATGAAAAAGATAGAGTCGAGAAGAGAAAAGGTGATTTGAAGACTAAAGTATTGTTACAGCAAATTGTTAGAGGCCCCAGAGGGGGTAGTTCGCAGATTAGAGGTCAGTATGTTCCACAAGGGAATGTGCCCTTGGGTCCTGTGAATATTAACCAGTGTGCCTATTGTCGCCAGGAGGGTCATTGGCGTGCACAATGCCCCGTCCTTCGACAGAGGTCGAATAACACATTTGGAAATATGGGTAGCCGATCCAGAGGTCGCCAGGGTGAAGGGGGCCCTGGTAGAGGCCAGTTTTCGCAGGATCCCCAACAACCATTTTCACAGGATAATCAGACTTCGAGTGTGGATACTAGAAACATATTTGATCATCCTTCTGCTGCATATCTATCTGAAGAGCTTCCTTTTGATGATATTTTGTTTCGTTAGGATTGCCCGAAGCAGGGTTTGGAACCTACACCTATTCCCGTTAGTCAGAAAGGTCCCTACGTTGAAATGGTAGTGGGAAATAGGAAACATCCATTTTTGATAGACACTGGAGCACAGAAGTGCTCCATCGATCATTATCGGGTTCCAAACATTCCATTGTCAGGGCAAACCAATGTTTCTGTAGGGTTTTCTGGCACAACAGTTGTTTGTCCGGTTTCTTCACCGGTACCTATTTCTTTGGGTCCCTTTATGGACCACTGTCCATTTCTCTTGACTTCGAATTGTGGAGAGAATTTGCTGGGGTTGAATCTGTTGAAGGAATTAAATGCGGTAATTCATTGTTCTTCTGATGGAGTGCGTTTGACGATTTCACCACAGCAATGTTCTGTTTCACAATTCTTGACTAGACCTTTGCCGCCAGAATTCAGTAATGTACCAGAGTGCTTGTGGGCAGTTGATGACAATGATGTCAGTGTTTTGCAGATTGAGCCTGTTAAAATAGTTTTGAAACATGGAATTAAGCTGCCCCGTATTCCACAGTATAAGATCTCAGTTGAAGGCGAGCGAGCTTTGAAGAGCATTGTTTCCGATTTTGTGCATCGTGGGGTGATTGAGGAGATTCCAGGAAGTTTGTGCAATAGTCCGATTTTACCCGTGTACAAAAAAGGTAATGATGCAATTCCATTTCGTTTTATAATTGATTTACGTGCCATTAATAAAGTCGTCGCTCCGCAATTTCCAATTGTGCCTGATGTGACGACAATATTAACCATGATTCCAGCTACGGCTACTCACTTCAATGTTGTGGACCTAAAGAATGCTTTCTTCAGTATTCCTATACATGAGAATTGTAGATACTTGTTCGCGTTCACCTTAGGGGGACGCTCATTCACATTTACTCGTGCACCTCAAGGTTATACTGAGAGTCCTAGTATTTATAGTAGGGCTTTGAAAGAGCAGCTTGATACCCTTGGATTGCCCCCTACTTGTGCGTTGCTTCAATATGTTGATGATTTGCTTTTAGCCGCTGACTCTGAGAGCTCTTGTAATGAGGGCACTGTGTTGTTGCTCATCCATCTAGCTAAGCATGGTCACAAAGCTTCGCTCAAAAAGTTTCAATATTGTTGCCAGGAGGTCGCCTATTTAGGCTATCTCCTGTCAAAGGAGGGAAGAAGATTGACACCTGAAAGAATAAAACACATTTCTGGCATGTCTGTCCCAAATACACAAAAGGAAGTTAGAGCCTTGATAGGTATGGCTTCTTACTGTAGGTTATGGATCCCAAACTTCTCACTAGTGATAAAACCGATGTTGGCCTTGACGAAGAAGGGTATTTCTTCGCCATTGCCATGGAATACGGAGCATCAACATTAATTCGAGTTGCTCAAGACTGCATTATGTTCGGCGCCAGTTTTGGGCACACCGAACTATGAGAAGGCCTTTGTGTTGTTTGTGCATGAATGTGATGGATGTGCTTTGGCTGTATTAACGCAGGAACATGGAGAGAAGAATAGGCAATGCGGTTACTACTCTTTCGCCCTTGATCCTGTTGCATGCGCTTTGCCAAGATGTTTGTGCGCTGTCACTGCTGCTGCTGCGTCTGTAAAACAGAGTGAGGGAATGGTCCTAGGCCATGATTTAACCCTGATGGTACCTCACTCTGTAGATATTCTATTGAACAAAACCCAAACGCAACACCTCACTTCCGCACGACTGACAAGATATGAATTAATCTTGTTTGCTCCCCACATTCAAATTAGGAGGTGCTGCGATCTTAATTCGGCTGAACTCCAACCGTTCCCGCAAAATACTGTTTGCGGTGACGAAGCGTCACATGACTGCCTGTATACTACTGAACAAGATACAAAAGGCAGAGTTGATTTGAGGGACACTCCTTTGGATAACCCACAAGGGGAGCTGTTTTGTGATGGCTCCTGCTTCAAACTACTGGATGGTACATCCAGAGCTGTTTATGCAGTCACTACATTGAGTACGGTTGTGGAGACCAAGAGAATTATGCATAACTCTGTGCAGGCCGCAGAGATTATAGCATTGACTCGAGCTTGTGAGCTTTCCGAAGGGCTAACAGTAAACATATATACTGACAGCCAGTATGCCTTTGGGGTGGCTCACAACTTTGGGAGACTTTGGTCAGAGAGAGGGTTTTTAACTTCGCACGGCACCAAGATCCAATATGGCTCCCTGATAGTACAATTGCTTTCAGCGCTTGCGCTCCCTAGTCAGTTAGCAATCATTAAGTGCGCAGCACATTGCAAGATTATAGATGATGTAGGGAATGGGAATGCTTTCGCTGATCAAATAGCTAGACAAACTGCCTCTGATCTCTTCACGGAGATGTATGTTTCAAGGGAGACTGTAGATGCCTATGCAGTGGATGAGGGTGTTGGGTCTGTACGGGATATCCAAGCCGATGCCACATTAGAAGAATCCAAGAGGTGGGCTGAGGGCTTGGGGAAACTCGATGATGATGGGTGTTGGGTGGACATGGTTGAAGGGAAATGGTTGCTTCCTAATGCCTATATAGTAATGATGGTTACCATGGCACACGGTCCCACACATGTGTGCGCTCAACAGATCACGAGAATGTTAGAGAAAGTCTGGGTAAATGATAAGATTTCAAAAATTGCCCAGCATTATGTCCAAAATTGCATGATTTGCCTACAACACAATGTGGGAAAGGGGACAGCAACTCCAAGAGGTAGCTTTGGGCCTCCTTCTGTCCCGTTTGAAGTGATTCACTTTGAGTTTATTGAAATGGAGCGATGTAACAATCTAAAATATGTCCTTGTGGTCATTTGCGCCTTTAGTAAGTGGGTCGAGGCTTTCCCTGTTAAAGATGCTACAGCCATGACCACTGCAAAGACCATGTTAAAGGAATTCTTCCCACGGTTCGGTTTGCCGAGAGTTATCTGGTCGGCTAATGGTCCGCATTTTATCGCTACTGTAATTCTACAGATATGTACGGAATTGCAAATTGACAAATGATTCCATTCGGCCAGACATGCTCAGAGCGCCGGATTAGTGGAAAGAAACAATGGTATCATAAAAAACAAGCTCGCTAAGACGTGTGCCGGCACCAAACTAAAATGGCCGGACGCCTTACCGATCGTGTTACTTTCAATGCGGACAACCCCTCAAACTAAGACTGGGCTCTCTCCCTTTGAGGTGGTAATGGGGAGACCTGCTAATTTTTGGGGTTTGCCTAAAAGCTGCGCATTGTGCGATGTAGAAAAATGTACTTCTCTCTGACTACTGTAACCAGTTAACTAAAAACCTGTATTTCATTTATCACCAGGTGTTTTCAGCTTTACCTGTACGGTTCACGGGCCCAGGACACGATATACAGCCTGGAAGTTGGGTCCTAGTGAAGGCCTACGAAAGGTCTGCCTGTCTCACTCCTCGTTGTAAGGGACCCTACCAGGTGCTGTTGGTCACTCGGACAGCAGTGCGGGTGGCTGGAATGAAACACTGGATCCACGCGACGCATGTCAAGAAACTTCCTCACCCGATGCCACACGTTACAGAAGAAGCAGAACCCCTCGCTGATGCTACAGTCCCTGATCTTGGAGTAGCAAACAGCGCTGTGAGTGCGTCGGAGAATTTCTCTGAGCCCGTGGAGCTTGGGGAACAGTCCATTTCATCTCCGCACTCTTTTGAAAAATCACTTCCGGAAAATACTGTTTCAAGCTCTGCGACTTCCGTCGCCTCCGATACGTCACTTCCCTCAGGAAGTGACGACACCTTATTTTCGGATCAAACAATCTTGGGTACCACCAGGTACAACCTTCGACGAAGAAAATAGAACTACGGCACGGGTTTTTCCGTGCATTTGAGAAAGAGAAGTGATCGAAAGTTTTCCTTTGTATAAGAAAGTTTCTGTTGAACAAAAGGGAAAAAAGGGATTCTGCTGGCTAGGGTTGGGAAGGACTAAGAAATCGCGCGACCGTAGCGTCGCCAGCAACGAACATTGGGGTCGTCGATTGAGGAACTACAAGGCCTGCCACCTCCACTGCTGCTCCCCGCACTGGACTTGTGAATAAGGGGTGACCAACTTGGACAAGGAACAATGTGCCTGGGCCCCGAAAACGTACTGCTGTGTTTTGATAACGATAATTGTTATTTTTGCAATTACTGCTGTAGGACTTTGGTACTTTGAAGAAATCTATCCTCTAAAACATTTACTACCGACCGAGAGTGTACCGACTGCTTTGACTCCCTCTGTACACCTTCACACTCTGACCCCTACAGACTCCCAACATAGACAAAAGTATCATAATAACACTCTAATGATAGTAATGAATGCAACGCATGCCATTTTTAATAAGAGTAATTGTTGGATTTGCACTCATTTACCGCAACATGGGAACAAGGGACTGGGATGGTATATTCTCCCTTTACCTTTAACGACTGCTTGCTATGCCTCTCTTAGAGCACTATTCTTTGGCCGTTGGAATGATAGCATCTCAGGGAACTTTGATGGAACTAATTTGAATGATTTCGAGAAACGTGAATTAACTCCCCTGGGATGCTCGCTTTTTGCAAATAGAAGTAAACCTAATGTCGCTTCTATTAGGCCGTCTGATAAACTGTCTGTTCCTTTTCAAACTTTAATTTCCTTTAAAATGGCTCCGATAGGCAATAAGGACGCCGTGCCTCCTTCTTACTCTATAAATCATAGCCCTGACTCGGTCCCCTTTTGTGTACAAAGAAATGGCACTCGGCCAATGGGAGATTTTGAAGGTTGTATGAACATTGTAAATTTGACTGGAGAAAACAGGCCTCTGTATGTAGGGGGCCTGTTTATTTTGTTTGTGGTAGTTTAGCATTTCCCTGGTTGCCCACGGATTGGCAGGGAACCTGTTATTTAGGAATCCTATTACCCGGGGTATTTGTAGCTGGTACATTGGAGGTTTCTAAGGCTCGCCCACGGCGGGACAAGAATGGAGATACCCCTGGGCAAGTATTGGGATATATAGCAAAATCAGTTGTGCCCTTTTGGCGACAAATAACAAACTCTGAGAACATTAGAGGATTAGCAAGGGTACTGGAGAGAATGATCAACCGGACCACGGACATACTCTACAATATGACACTAGAACAAAAAGCAATAAGATTGGTAGCACTCCAAAATCGGATGGCATTAGATGTCATTCTGGCAGAACGAGGTGGAGTATGCAAACTAGTGGGGTCCGCTTGCTGTGTTTTCATACCGGATTCCTCCCCAACTATTTTTAAGGCAATACAGAATCTGCACATTCTTAGTTCAGAAGTGCATGTTCCTGAGGGAAATTGGGATTTTAGCGCTTGGTTCTGGGACTTCTTGCGGTCTTGGGGTTGGAAAGTGCTTTCAGTCTTGCTGATTATGTTGGGAATTCTGCTATTTCTTTGTTGTTGTATCCAATGTCTACCAAGTATATGTTCAATGCTAGGGGGATGTTGCGCTCAGGCGATAGGTACAATAGGACATAAAGTGTATGACCCGGAGTATGTACTGAAAGAGATCTTAGTAAAAGATCTAATGGCGATAGATATTTCTGACAGCTATTCAGGGTGTATGGACGATGACACATGGAGTTATTTGCAGGGAGCTCAGAAGTAGTTTAGCACTTGGCATAGGCCAAAAGGAGGGTTTGTCAAACTAGAAATTATATTGTGCCTCCTATTGCTATGAATATATGGATATTGGCCTAAGCCAAGCTGCTAACAAGCTGCTTATAAACTACATGTGAATAAACTCACATTGCAAGGTCCTGACCTTAGAAACCATGTAAACTGTCATTTTGGGTCAAGCCGCCATTTTAGGTTTTCTTGCTCTATAAAGTCACCATGTGAGCTAAAATGGTAGCCTATGTTATTCAGAACAGAACTCGATTGTCATGACCTCTGTACAGCTAATGTATAACTGGCCTGCAGGCCACTTGTTAGGGTCATGAGCTGAGACCTTGTCCTTCTGCTGACCTGTGTGCAATGGATTACCCGTATCACCGAAACTGATCTATAATTGAATGAGAACACCTGCTTAACTACATTGTATAAACTAAGTCCCGCATTGTAATGTTAGGCCTAGAGCATACATTATTACCATTTCTTCTTGTTAATGTATAAACCTAAGATGAACTAGATTTGACCTGGCAAGGGACCCTAGAGCAGTAACTTATTTATGGAATGGTTAACCTGCAGAAAGGCTGGACAACAGGCTGGAGAAATGTATAAAAGCCTGACTGTTTCAATGAATATTTGCACTCACTGAGCACACCGAACCACGCCTGAGTTCGCTGTGTTGTACTGAGGGTCGATAGCTATCTGAATTTTGTTCTGTTCTTTTGTAACTGGATTCAGTATAAAATAAAGTGCTTTGTATGTTCCTTTGTAACCTGTGTTTGGTGTGTTTCCTTTTTGGTTACCGTGCCTCATATTATTTCCTTGTTTTCACAAGAGGAGAAGAATGGAAGAGGGGGAGTGAAAGAGATAACACATGCTTGGACGGGAAGTAGAGAACTTCAGTCTTAGTGGAGTTGAGCATGAGCAAGTTTGATGCCATCCAGTATTTGATGGCAGAGAGACAGTTAGACATTTTTAACCTTAGGGATAAGGAAAGAACGGAGAAGATCTGGGTGTCATCAGGAAAGAGTTGAAAAGAGATGCTGTAAGTGGCGATCAGGGCGCAGGGACATAATTTCACCAAAATGCCAGGGATAGCAGAAGTGACATCACACAACTTTTGTCATATGATGACATCACATGAAGTTATGTCATTTGACCCCATCCCAAAGTGACATCATGGGAAGCGATGGAACACGACCTTTCACCCCTTGACAAAACAGGAAGTGGCATCACATAGCATTGTTTCTAAGTACACTATGAAAAATATGGTTACAATATAACTGCAATAGATACAAGATTAGATCACCATATGTATCGTTAATATCAGTGTCTTTAGGCCCATATTACCAAATAACAGTGAATGCAAGCCGATGTCAAAGGCCAAATAATAATGATGTGTTATTATATAGAATGTATGCTTAAGCGCGTCATGTAGAACATATATATATATATATACAATATCACCCACCCTGTGTTGGTACTAATTTATCAACCTCAGCAGGATGAAAGGCTGAGTTGACCTTGCTTGGAGTCGAACCCGCAAATCACACACACATTGCAGCAGTGAGCACTGAACCCACTGAGTTATCTTAGCGGCTATAGCTATGAGGAAACTAGCCACTCCAGAAACCAAGAACAACATATTGCTGTCCACAGCCCAGGAGCCTCAATTTAAAAATGAAAAAATATGTTTTTATTTTTATTTGAATTTGATTTTTAGAGGTAGCAAGGGAAACCTCAGGGGCCGCATGTGCAACCCCTGACGACCCCTAAACGTCGTCCCTATCAGCGCGTTAAGAGCTCAAGTATAGAGAGTGAAGAGAAGTGGACCCAGGACTGACCCTTGGGGTACACCAACAGTAAGGGGGTGAGTGGGTAGGTAAGGCTGTACCAGGACACCTGCAAGTGACTGCGGGAGAGATGTGAGGCAAACCAAGCAAAGATCTTGTCCTTGATTCCTAGGAGAGATAGTGGTGAGAGAAGGTAAGAATGGTTGACAGTATCAAGGGAGAAGAGAGGCCAAGGAGAATAAGAAAAGATGACTGGTTGGCATGATGAGCAGAGAGAAGTAGGTTCTGAAATTGACGAGAGCTGACTTAGTAGAGTGCAGAGATGGAAGCCAGATTGAAAACTATCCTAAAGGTAGTGAGCATCAAGGAGCTACGTGAGTCCGATGAAAACTACATACTTTATGATTTTGGAATAGTGAAGCGGCAGAGAGGCAGGACTAAAGTTGACAGGACAGTTAGGATCCACTCCTTGTTCCTCAAGGAGAGGGATGACAGTGGCCGACTTGTAGGATGATGGGAAAGTGGCGCCGTCCTGAGAGGAGGTGAAGAGGGAAGAAAGATATGAGCAACACTGCGAGCTACGGGTTTCACCATGTGTATGTACCTCTGCTTCACCTCTGGCCTTCACTTGGTGGTGGCTAATTATCCTGCGAGAGGGAGGGAGGGAGAAAGGAGGAAGGCAGAGAAGGAGGGAAGGAAGCAAGAAGGAAGGCAGAGAGGAAGGGAGGGAGAAAGGAAGGAAGGAAGGCAGAGAAGGAGGGAGGGAGGGAGAAAGGAAGGAAGGAAGGCAGAGAAGGAGGGAGGGGGGAAGGAAGGCAGAGAAGAAGGGAGGGAGGGAGGAAGGCAGGAAGGCAGCGAAGGGGGGAGGGAGGGAGGGAGGAAGGAAGGCAGAGAAGAAGGGAGGGAGAAAGGAAGGAAGGAAGGCAGAGAAGGAGGGAGGGAGGAAGGAAGGCAGAGAAGAAGGGAGGGAAGGAGAAAGGAAGGAAGGAAGGCAGAGAAGGAGGGAGGGAGGGAGAAAGGAAGGAAGGAAGGCAGAGAAGGGGTTACCAGTCATGTGGTCGAAAAATATTGGTCGACTGGACAAATGGTCGAACCAATTTGGTCGAAAACCAAATGGTCGAATTTTTATTTTTGGGGGGGGGGTCCCCCCCAGCCCCCTTTTTTTCTAAAAAAACCCTTTTTTTTTAAAAACGAACACCCGAAAAATAAATATATAATTAAAAAAAAAATTCGACCATTTGGTTTTCGACCAAATTGCGTCGACCAAATGACTGGACACCAGAGAAGGAGGGAGAAAGGAAGGCAGCGAAGAAGGGAGGGAGGGAGAAAGGAAGGCAGAGAAGGAGGGAGGGAGAAAGAAAGGCAGAGAAGGAGGGAGGGAGGGAGAAAGGAAGGAAGGAAGGCAGAGAAGGAGGGAGGGAGGAAGGAAGGCAGAGAGGAGGGAGGGAGAAAGGAAGGAAGGCAGAGAAGGAGGCAGGGAGGGAGGAAGGAAGGCAGAAAAGAAGGGAGGGAGTGAGGGAGGGAGGGAAGAAAGAAGGAAGGAGGGAAGGAAGGAAGGAAGGAAGGAAAGAAGGAAGGAAGGAAGGAAGGAAGGAAGGAAGGAAGGAAGGAAGGAAGGAAGGAAGGAAGGAAGGAAGGAAGGAAGGAAGGAAGGAAGGAAGGAAGGAAGGAAGGAAGGAAGGGAGGGAGGGAGGGAGGGAGGGAGGTAAAGAGAATGGGAGTGAAGGAGGAAAAGGGGAAGGAGGGAAAAAGGAAGGCGGGAAGATAAAGGGAGGAATAGAGGGAGGAAGGGAGGAAATGGGAGGATGGAGAGAGAGAAAGAGAGAGGGGAAGGGAGGGAGGATAGGTTTGCATATCATATATAAAGCTTAGCCTACAGGGACGGATGTGCTCTTTCGGGGCTGCAGGGGGCAGGATAGGTCCGTGTTAGAAGCAACTATCGGTTCTGTTTATGTATCTGTGTGTTCAGTGTCGTTAAAACATGTGGGACGATGACAGCCAATGCCGGGTGCGTCTCTGTCCCCAAACCTGCAGCTATGACATGTTGGTGCTAAAAAACAAAAACCATAACAGAATAAACACATGCGCGTATGCTTGGTGTTTTGCAGCCCTCATTAGCTGTCGGCATTAGTCCTGTTGCTGGGGTGTGATTGCTTCTTGATTTTCTCTGTGGCAGTGTGTGCTGCAGGTCTCTCGCGCTGCACGGCGGTGGGCCGGTTTGTTTTGGCTCTGCACTCACTCTTGGCAGTCAGTCAGTGGTTGTGTGTCCTGGACGCGGGCAGCACGTTTGTAGTAAATAAACACAAGGGCCTTGGCCGCCGCCTGCTTCTCGTTAGGGCCTTTCTCCCAAAGCAAATAAACTCGCAATAGAGCAGAACACGCCGAGTGCTGAGGAGTGCCGGTGAGCGCTGCGCAAGCAGCACACATCACCGCAAGATGGCACAGAAAGCACACACAAATCATGCAAACCGGGCACGGAGAACCACACACACACAAACACAAGCGCGAAGTGTGGCAATTTCACAAGGCGCGGCAAACCACACACACACACACACACACAAAAACGCGAAAGAAAAGGTGTGGCAACATTACACCGCATCCAAACCAGGAACGGCAAACCACACGCACGCACGCACGCACGTCAACGAAAAGTGTGTCAACATCACAAGGCACGGCAAACACCACAAAACGCGCAAGCGAATGTGTGGCAACATTACACAGCATCCGGTAAAAAAAAAAAACACTCACACAAAGAAACAAAAGGAAAAACTTAGAAACACACATTTGTCTTCATTTATTTGAAGACCAGGGATGGCTGTGCTACCACATTTACAGATGGAGCAAGCAGTGCCACGAGCGGTGCCTGTACACGGCCTGTACACTCGAAGGCACGTGAGGCCACGTCGTGAGGCAGCTATGAAGGTGCAAAGAAGTGGGTCATGAAATAAGTTACTTACAAATATACCATTAGGCTAGGAGTCAAACTTGAAGTACACCAAATTACTTTATTAGGCAGCAGAAATATTCACACACAATCGGCAAACACGTGTACACGTCAACACATGCACACACAACCTCCAAAAGCGCGCATATATAAGAGCAGAGACAAACACACACCTGTGACGAATCAACTTCAACAGGGCACTGGGATCTTACCTGAAGATACCCCAGATCATAGCCTGCAGCCTGGGCAGAGGGAACTTACCTGAAGATACTCCTGATCATAGCCTGCAGCCTGGGCAGAGGGAACTTACCTGCAGATACCCCAGATCATAGCCTGCAGCCTGGGCAGAGGGAACTTACCTGAAGATACCCCAGATCATAGCCTGCAGCCTGGGCCAGGGAACTTACCTGCAGATACCCCAGATCATAGCCTGCAGCCTGAGCAGAGGGAACCTACCTCCAGATACCCCAGATCATAGCCTGCAGCCTGGGCACAGGGAACTTACCTGAAGATACCCCAGATCACAGCCTGCAGCCTGGGCAAAGGGAACTTACCTGCAGATACCCCAGATCATAGCCTGCAGCCTGGGCACAGGGAACTTACCTGCAGATACCCCAGATCATAGCCTGCAGCCTGGGCAGAGGGAACTTACCTGAAAATACCCCAGATCATAGCCTGCCGCCTGGGCACAGGGAATTTACCTGAAGATACCCCAGATCATAGCCTGCAGCCTGGGCACATGGAACTTACCTGAAGATACCCCAGATCATAGCCTGCAGCCTGGGCCAGGGAACCTACCTGTAGATACCCCAGATCATAGCCTGCAGCCTGGGCCTGGGAACCTACCTGCAGATACCCCAGATCATAGCCTGCAGCGTGGGCACATGGAACTTACCTGAAGATACCCCAGATCATAGCCTGCAGCCTGGGCACAAGGAACCTACCTGCAGATACCCCAGATCATAGCCTGCAGCTGGGCCAGGGAACCTACCTGCAGATACCCCAGATCATAGCCTGCAGCCTGGGCACATGGAACTTACCTGAAGATACCCCAGATCATAGCCTGCAGCCTGGGCACAAGGAACCTACCCACAGATACCCCGGATCATAGCCTGCAGCCTGGGCCAGGGAACCTACCTGCAGACACCCCACATCATAGCCTGCAACCTGGGCCAGGGAACCTACCTGCAGATAGCCCAGATCATAGCCTGCAGCCTGGGCACATGGAACTTACCTGATGATACCCCAGATCATCGCCTGCGGCCTGGGCACAGGGAATTTACCTGCTGATACCCCAGATCATAGCCTGCAGCCTGGGCACAGGGAACTTACCTGCAGATACCCCAGATCACAGCGTGCAGCCTGGGCACAGGGAACTTACCTGAAGATACCCCAGATCATAGCCTGCAGCCTGGGCCAGGTACCTTACCTACAGATACCACAGATCATAGCCTGCAGCCTGGGCACAGGGAATTTACCTGCAGATACCCCAGATCATAGCCTGCAGCCTGGGCCAGGGAACTTACCTGCAGATACCCCAGATCATAGCCTGCAGCCTGAGCAGAGGGAACCTACCCAGATACCCCAGATCATAGCCTGCAGCCTGGGCACAGGGAACTTACCTGAAGATACCCCAGATCACAGCCTGCAGCCTGGGCAAAGGGAACTTACCTGCAGATACCCCAGATCATAGCCTGCAGCCTGGGCACAGGGAATTTACCTGCAGATACCCCAGATCATAGCCTGCAGCCTGGGCACAGGGAACTTACCTGAAGATACCCCAGATCATAGCCTGCAGCCTGGGCACAGGGAACCTACCTGCAGATACCCCAGATCATAGCCTGCAGCCTGGGCACAGGGAACTTACCTTAAGATACCCCAGATCATAGCTTGCAGCCTGGGCACAGGGAATTTACCTGAAGATACCCTATACCATAGCCTGCAGCGTGGGCACAGGGAACTTACCTGAAGATACCCCAGATCACAGCCTGAAGCCTGGGCCAGGTAACTTACCTGCAGATACCCCAGATAATAGCCTGCAGCCTGGGCACAGGGAACTTACCTGAAGATACCCCAGATCATAGCCTGCAGCCTGGGCCAGGTAACTTACTTGCAGATACCACAGATCATAGCCTGCAGCCTGGGCGCAGGGAACGTACCTGCAGATACCCCAGATCATAGCCTGCAGCTTGGGCCAGGTAACTTACCTGCAGATACCCAAGATCATAGCCTGCAGCCTGGGCCAGGTAACTTACCTGCAGATACCCCAGATCATAGCCTGCAGCCTGGGGACAGGGAACCTACCTGCAGATACCCCAGATCATAGCCTGCAGCCTGGGCACAGGGAACTTAACTGCAGATACCCCAGATTATAGCATGCAGCCTGGGCCACGTAACTTACATGCAGATACCCCAGATCATAGCCTGCAGCCTGGGCACACTGAATTTACCTGCAGATACCCCAGATCATAGCCTGCAGCCTGGGCACAGGGAACTTACCTGCAGATACCCCAAATCATTGCCTGCAGCCTGGGCACAGGGAACTCACCTGCAGATACCCCAGATCATAGCCTGCAGCCTGGGCACAGGGAAATTACCTGCAGACACCCCAGATCATAGCCTGCAGCCTGGGCACAGGGAACTTACCTGAAGATACACCTGATCATAGCCTGCAGCCTGGGCCACGTAACTTTCCTGCAGATACCCCAGATCATAGCCTACAGCCTGGGCCAGAGAACTTACCTGCAGATACACAGGTCATAGCCTGCAGCCTGGGCACACGGAATTTACCTGCAGATACCCCAGATCATAGCCTGCAGCCTGGGCACAGGGAACTTACCTGCAGATACCCCAAATCATTGCCTGCAGCCTGGGCACAGGGAACTTACCTGCAGATACCCCAGATCATAGCCTGCAGCCTGGGCACAGGGAACTTACCTGCAGACACCCCAGATCATAGCCTGCAGCCTGGGCACAGGGAACTTACCTGCAGATACACCTGATCATAGCCTGCAGCCTGGGCCACGTAACTTTCCTGCAGATACCCCAGATCATAGCCTGCAGCTGGGCCAGGGAACCTACCTGCAGATAGCCCAGATCATAGCCTGCAGCCTGGGCACATGGAACTTACCTGAAGATACCCCAGATCATCGCCTGCTGCCTGGGCACAGGGAATTTACCTGCTGATACCCCAGATCATAGCCTGCAGCCTGGGCACAGGGAACTTACCTGCAGATACCCCAGATCACAGCGTGCAGCCTGGGCACAGGGAACTTACCTGCAGATACCCCAGATCATAGCCTGCAGCCTGGGCCAGGTAACTTACCTGCAGATACCACAGATCATAGCCTGCAGCCTGGGCACAGGGAATTTACCTGCAGATACCCCAGATCATAGCCTGCAGCCTGGGCCAGGGAACTTACCTGCAGATACCCCAGATCATAGCCTGCAGCCTGAGCAGAGGGAACCTACCCAGATACCCCAGATCATAGCCTGCAGCCTGGGCACAGGGAACTTACCTGAAGATACCCCAGATCACAGCCTGCAGCCTGGGCAAAGGGAACTTACCTGCAGATACCCCAGATCATAGCCTGCAGCCTGGGCACAGGGAATTTACCTGCAGATACCCCAGATCATAGCCTGCAGCCTGGGCACAGGGAACTTACCTGAAGATACCCCAGATCATAGCCTGCAGCCTGGGCACAGGGAACCTACCTGCAGATACCCCAGATCATAGCCTGCAGCCTGGGCACAGGGAACTTACCTGAAGATACCCCAGATCATAGCTTGCAGCCTGGGCACAGGGAATTTACCTGAAGATACCGTATACCATAGCCTGCAGCCTGGGCACAGGGAACTTACCTGAAGATACCCCAGATCACAGCCTGAAGCCTGGGCCAGGTAACTTACCTGCAGATACCCCAGATAATAGCCTGCAGCCTGGGCACAGGGAACTTACCTGAAGATACCCCAGATCATAGCCTGCAGCCTGGGCCAGGTAACTTACTTGCAGATACCACAGATCATAGCCTGCAGCCTGGGCGCAGGGAACTTACCTGCAGATACCCCAGATCATAGCCTGCAGCTTGGGCCAGGTAACTTACCTGCAGATACCCAAGATCATAGCCTGCAGCCTGGGCCAGGTAAATTACCTGCAGATACCCCAGATCATAACCTGCAGCCTGGGGACAGGGAACCTACCTGCAGATACCCCAGATCATAGCCTGCAGCCTGGGCACAGGGAACTTAACTGCAGATACCCCAGATTATAGCATGCAGCCTGGGCCAGGTAACTTACATGCAGATACCCCAGATCATAGCCTGCAGCCTGGGCACACGGAATTTACCTGCAGATACCCCAGATCATAGCCTGCAGCCTGGGCAGAGGGAATTTACCTGCAGATACCCCAAATCATTGCCTGCAGCCTGGGCACAGGGAACTTACCTGCAGATACCCCAGATCATAGCCTGCAGCCTGGGCACAGGGAACTTACCTGCAGACACCCCAGATCATAGCCTGCAGCCTGGGCACAGGGAACTTACCTGCAGATACACCTGATCATAGCCTGCAGCCTGGGCCACGTAACTTTCCTGCAGATACCCCAGATCATAGCCTACAGCCTGGGCCAGAGAACTTACCTGCAGATACACAGGTCATAGCCTGCAGCCTGGGCCAGGTAACTTACCTGCAGATACCCCAGATCATAGCCTGCAGCCTGGGCACAGGGAACTTACCTGCAGATACCCCAGATCATAGCCTGCAGCCTGGGCACAGGGAACTTACCTGCAGATACCCCAGATCATAGCCTGCAGCCATTGCAGAGGGAACTTACCTATAGAGACTCAGATCATAGCCTGCAGCCTGGGCCAGGTAACCTACCTGCAGATACCCCAGATCATAGCCTGCAGCCTGGGCACAGGGAACATACCTGCAGATACACCAGCTCATAGCCTGCAGCCTGGGCACAGGGAACTTATCTACAGAGACCGAGATCATAGCCTGAGGCCTGGGCCAGTTAACTTACCTGCAGATACCAGATCATAGCCTGCAGCCTGGGCACAGGGAACTTAATTACAGATACCCCGGATCATAGCCTGCAGCCTAGGCACAGGGAAATTACCTGCAGATACACAGATCATAGCCTGCAGCCTGGACCAGGTAACTTACCTGCTGATACCCCAGAACATAGCCTGCAGCCTGGGCACAGGAAACTTACCTACAGACACCCAGATCATAGCCTGCAGCCTGGGCCAGGTAATTTACCTGCAGATACCCCAGATCATAGCCTGCAGCCTGGGCAGAGGGAACCTACCTGCAGATACCCCAGATCATAGCCTGCAGCCTGGGCACAGGGAACTTACCTGCAGATACCCCAGATCATAGCCTGCAGCCTGGGCACAGGAAACTTACCTGCAGATACCCCAGATCATAGCCTGCAGCCTGGGCACAGGGAATTTACCTGCAGATACCCCAGATCATAGCCTGCAGCCTGCGCACAGGAAACTTACCTGCAGATACCCCAGATCATAGCCTGCAGTCTGGGCACAGGGAACTTACCGCAGATACCCGAGATCATATCCTGCAGCCTGGGCATAGGGAACTTACCTACAGAGACCCAGATCATAGCCTGCAGCCTGGGCCAGGTAACTTACCTGCAGATACTCCTGATCATAGCCTGCAGCCTGGGCACAGGGAGCTTACCTGCAGATACCCCAGATCATAGCCTGCAGCCTGGGCATAGATAACTTACCTGCAGATAACCCAGATCATAGCATGCAGCCTGGGCACAGGGAACCTACCTGCAGATACACCAGATCATAGCCTGCAGTCTGGGCACAGGGTACTTACCTGAAGATACCCCAGATCATAGCCTGCAGCCTGGGCCAGGGAACTTACCTGCAGATACACAGGTCATAGCCTGCAGCCTGGGCCAGGTAACTTATCCGAAGATACCCCAGATCACAGCCTGCAGCCTGAGCACAGGGAACCTACCTGCAGATACCCCAGATCATAGCCTTCAGCCTGGGAACAGGGACTCAACCTGCAGATACCCCATATCATAGCCTGCATCCTAGGGACAGGGAACTTACCTGCAGATACCCCACATCATAGCCTGCAGCCTGGGCCAGGGAACCTACCTGCAGATACACAAATCATAGCCTGCAGCCTGAGCATAGGGAACCTACCTGCAGATTCACTAAATCATTGCCTGCAGCCTGAGCACAGGGAACTTACCTGCAGATACACAGATCATAGCCTGCATCCTAGCACAAGGAACTTGCCTGCAGATACCCCAGATTACAGCCTGCAGCCTGGCACAAGGAACTTACCTGCAGATACTCCTGATCATAGCCTTCAGCATGGGCACAGGGAACTTACCTGCAGATACACAGATCATAGGCTGCAGCCTGGACACAGGGAACTTACCTGCAGATACCCCAGATCACAGCCTGCAGACTGAACACAGGGAACCTGCCTGCAGATACCCCAGATCATAGCCTTCAGCCTGGGTACAGTGACTCAACCTGCAGATACCCCATTCATAGCCTGCAGCCTGGGCACAGGGAACTTACCTGCAGATACCCTAGATCATAGCCTGCAGCCTGGGCAGAGGGAACTTGCCTGCAGATGCCCCAGATCATAGCCTGCAGCCTGGGCACAGGGAACTTACCTGCAGATACCCCTGATCATAGCCTGCAGCCTGGGTACATGGAATTTACCTGCAGATACCCAAGATCACAGCCTTTAGACTGGGCACAGGGAACTTACCTGCAGATACACCAGATCATAGCCTGCAGTGTAGGCACAGGGAACTTTCCTGCAGATACCCCAGATCATAGCCTGCAGCCTGGGCACAGGGAACTTACCTGCAGATACACCAGATCATAGCCTGCAGCTTGGGCACAGGGAACTTACCTACAGAGACCCAGATCATAGCCTGCAGCCTGGGGCAGGTAATTTACCTGCAGATATCCGAGATCACAGCCTGCGGCCTGAGCACAGGGAACCTACCTGCAGATACCCCAGATCATACCCTTCAGCCTGGGCACAAGGACTCAACCTGCAGATACCCCGTATCATAGCCTGCAGCCTGGGCACAGGGAACTTACCTGCAGATACCTCAGATCATAGCCTGCAGCCTGGGCCAGGGAACCTACCTGCAGATACTCCTGATCATAGCCTGCAGCCTGGGCACAGGGAGCTTACCTGCAGATACCCAAGATCATAGCCTGCAGCCTGGGCATAGATAACTTACCTGCAGATACCCCAGATCATAGCATGCAGCCTGGGCACAGGGAACCTACCTGCAGATACACCAGATCATAGCCTGCAGCCTGGGCCAGGGAACTTACCTGCAGATACACCTGATCATAGCCTGCAGCCTGGGCAGGTTTCTTACCTGCAGATACCCCAGATCATAGCCTGCAGCCTGGGCACAGGGAACTTACCTGGAGATACCCCAGATCATAGCCTGCAGCCTGGGCAGAGGGAACATACCTGTAGATACCCCAGATCATAGCCTGCAGCATGGGCATAGGGAACTTACCTACAGAGACCCAGATCATAGCCTGCAGCCGGGGCACAGGGAACTTACCTGCAGATCCCCCAGATCATAGCCTGCAGCCTGGGCCAGGGAACTTACCTGCAGATACACAGGTCATAGCCTGCAGCCTGGGCCAGGTAACTTACCTGCAGATACCCCATGTCATAGCCTGCAGCCTGGGCACAGGGAACTTACCTGCAGATACCCCAGATCATAGCCTGCTGCCTGGGCAGAGGGAACTTACCTATAGAGACTCAGATCATAGCCTGCAGCCTTGGCCAGGTAAATTACCTGCAGATACCCCAGATCATAGCCTGCAGCCTGGGCACAGGGAACTTACCTGCAGATACACCAGATCATAGACTGCAGCCAGGGCACAGGGAACTTACCTGCAGATACCCCAGATCATAGCCTACAGCCTAGGCACAGGGAAATTACCTGCAGATACACAGATCACAGCCTGCAGCCAGGGCGCAAGGAACTTACCTGAACTTACCCCAGATCATAGCCTGCAACCTGGGCATAGCCTGCAACTTACCTGCAGATACCCCAGGTCATAGCCTGCAACCTGGGCCAGGTAATTTACCTGCAGATACCCCAGATCATAGCCTGCAGCCTGGGCAGAGGGAACCTACCTGCAGAAACCCCAGATCACAGCCTGCAGACTGAACACAGGAACCTGCCTGCCGATACCCCAGATCATAGCCTTCAGCCTGGGTACAGTGACTCAACCTGCAGATACCCCATTCATAGCCTGCAGCCTGGGCACAGGGAATTTACCTGCAGATACCCCAGATCATAGCCTGCAGCCTGGACACAAGGAACCTACCTGCAGATACCCCAGATCATAGCCTGCAGCCTGGGCAGAGGGAACTTGCCTGCAGATGCCCCAGATCATAGCCTGCAGCCTGGGCACAGGGAACTTACCTGCAGATACCCCTGATCATAGCCTGCAGCCTGGGCACATGGAATTTACCTGCAGATACCCCAGATCACAGCCTGTAGACTGGGCACAGGGAACTTACCTGCAGATACACCAGATCATAGCCTGCAGTGTGGGCACAGGGAACTTTCCTGCAGATACCCCAGATCATAGCCTGCAGCCTGGGCACAGGGAACTTACCTGCAGATACACCAGATCATAGCCTGCAGCCTGGGCACAGGGAACTTACCTACAGAGACCCAGATCATAGCCTGCAGCCTGGGCCAGGTAATTTACCTGCAGATACCCGAGATCACAGCCTGCAGCCTGAGCACAGGGAACCTACCTGCAGATACCCCAGATCATACCCTTCAGCCTGGGCACAAGGACTCAACCTGCAGATACCCCAAATCATAGCCTGCAGCCTGGGCAAGGGGCCTTACCTGCAGATACCTCAGATCATAGCCTGCAGCCTGGGCCAGGGAACCTACCTGCAGATACCCCAGATCATAGCCTTCAACCTGGGCACAACCTGTAGATACCCCATATCATAGCCTGCAGCCTGGCACAAGGAACGTACCTGCAGATACTCCTGATCATAGCCTTCAGCATTGGAACTTACCTGCAGATAACCAGGTCATAGCCTGCAGCCTGAGCAAGGTAACATACCTGCAGATACCCCAGATCATAGCCTGCAGCCTGGGCACAGTGAACTTACCTGCAGATACCCCAGATCATAGCCGGCAGCCTGGGCATAGGGAACATACCTACAGATACCCCAGATCATAGCCTGCAGCCTGGGCACAGGGAACTTACCTGGAAATACCCCAGATCATAGCCTGCAACCTGGGCAGAGGGAACCTACCTGAAGATACCCCAGATCATAGCCTGCAGCCTGGGCAAAGGGAACTTACCTGCAGATACCCCAGATCACAGCCTGCAGCCTGAGCACAGGGAACCTACCTGCAGATACCCCAGATCATAGCCTTCAGCCTGAGTAAAGAGGCTCAACCTGCAGATACCCCATATCATAGCCTGCAGCCTGGGCACAGGGATTTTACCTGCATATACCCCAGATCATAGCCCGCAGCTTGGAACAGGGAACTTACCTGCAGATACCCCAGATCATAGCCTGCAGCCTGGGCAGACGGAACTTACCTGCAGATACCCCAGATCATAGCCTGCAGCCTGGGCACAGGGATCATACCTGCAGATACACCAGATCATAGCCTGCAGCCTGGGCACAGGGAATTTACCCTCAGATACCCCAAATCATAGCCTGCAGCCTGGGCACAGGGAACTTACCTACAGAGACCCAGATCATAGCCTGCAGCCTGGGCCAGGTAACTTACCTGCAGATATCCCAGATCATAGCCTGCAGCCTGGGCAGAGGTACCTTACCTGAAGATACCCCAGATCATAGCCTGCAGCCTGGGGACAGGGAACTTACCTGCAGATGCCCCAGATCATAGCCTGCATCCTATGCACAGGGAACTTACCTGCAGATACCCCAGATCATAGCCTGCAGCCTGGGCACAGGAAACTTACCTGCAGATACCCCAGATCATAGCCTGCAGCCTGGGCACAGGGAACCTACCTCCAGATACCCCAGATCATAGCCTGCAGCCTGGGCACAGGGAACTTAACTGAAGATACCCCAGATCACAGCCTGCAGCCTGGGCAAAGGGAACTTACCTGCAGATACCCCAGATCATAGCCTGCAGCCTGGGCACAGGGAACTTACCTGCAGATACCCCAGATCATAGCCTGCAGCCTGGGCAGAGGGAACTTACCTGAAAATACCCCAGATCATAGCCTGCCGCCTGGGCACAGGGAATTTACCTGAAGATACCCCAGATCATAGCCTGCAGCCTGGGCACATGGAACTTACCTGAAGATACCCCAGATCATAGCCTGCAGCCTGGGCCAGGGAACCTACCTGTAGATACCCCAGATCATAGCCCGCAGCTTGGAACAGGGAACTTACCTGCAGATACCCCAGATCATAGCCTGCAGCCTGGGCAGACGGAACTTACCTGCAGATACCCCAGATCATAGCCTGCAGCCTGGGCACAGGGATCATACCTGCAGATACACCAGATCATAGCCTGCAGCCTGGGCACAGGGAATTTACCCTCAGATACCCCAAATCATAGCCTGCAGCCTGGGCACAGGGAACTTACCTACAGAGACCCAGATCATAGCCTGCAGCCTGGGCCAGGTAACTTACCTGCAGATATCCCAGATCATAGCCTGCAGCCTGGGCAGAGGTACCTTACCTGAAGATACCCCAGATCATAGCCTGCAGCCTGGGGACAGGGAACTTACCTGCAGATGCCCCAGATCATAGCCTGCATCCTATGCACAGGGAACTTACCTGCAGATACCCCAGATCATAGCCTGCAGCCTGGGCACAGGAAACTTACCTGCAGATACCCCAGATCATAGCCTGCAGCCTGGGCACAGGGAACCTACCTCCAGATACCCCAGATCATAGCCTGCAGCCTGGGCACAGGGAACTTAACTGAAGATACCCCAGATCACAGCCTGCAGCCTGGGCAAAGGGAACTTACCTGCAGATACCCCAGATCATAGCCTGCAGCCTGGGCACAGGGAACTTACCTGCAGATACCCCAGATCATAGCCTGCAGCCTGGGCAGAGGGAACTTACCTGAAAATACCCCAGATCATAGCCTGCCGCCTGGGCACAGGGAATTTACCTGAAGATACCCCAGATCATAGCCTGCAGCCTGGGCACATGGAACTTACCTGAAGATACCCCAGATCATAGCCTGCAGCCTGGGCCAGGGAACCTACCTGTAGATACCCCAGATCATAGCCTGCAGCCTGGGCCTGGGAACCTACCTGCAGATACCCCAGATCATAGCCTGCAGCGTGGGCACATGGAACTTACCTGAAGATACCCCAGATCATAGCCTGCAGCCTGGGCACAAGGAACCTACCTGCAGATACCCCAGATCATAGCCTGCAGCTGGGCGAGGGAACCTACCCGCAGATACCCCAGATCATAGCCTGCAGCCTGGGCACATGGAACTTACCTGAAGATACCCCAGATCATAGCCTGCAGCCTGGGCACAAGGAACCTACCCACAGATACCCCGGATCATAGCCTGCAGCCTGGGCCAGGGAACCTACCTGCAGACACCCAACATCATAGCCTGCAACCTGGGCCAGGGAACCTACCTGCAGATAGCCCAGATCATAGCCTGCAGCCTGGGCACATGGAACTTACCTGAAGATACCCCAGATCATCGCCTGCTGCCTGGGCACAGGGAATTTACCTGCTGATACCCCAGATCATAGCCTGCAGCCTGGGCACAGGGAACTTACCTGCAGATACCCCAGATCACAGCGTGCAGCCTGGGCACAGGGAACTTACCTGAAGATACCCCAGATCATAGCCTGCAGCCTGGGCCAGGTAACTTACCTACAGATACCACAGATCATAGCCTGCAGCCTGGGCACAGGGAATTTACCTGCAGATACCCCAGATCATAGCCTGCAGCCTGGGCCAGGGAACTTACCTGCAGATACCCCAGATCATAGCCTGCAGCCTGAGCAGAGGGAACCTACCCAGATACCCCAGATCATAGCCTGCAGCCTGGGCACAGGGAATTTACCTGCAGATACCCCAGATCATAGCCTGCAGCCTGGGCACAGGGAACTTACCTGAAGATACCCCAGATCATAGCCTGCAGCCTGGGGACAGGGAACTTACCTGCAGATGCCCCAGATCATAGCCTGCATCCTATGCACAGGGAACTTACCTGCAGATACCCCAGATCATAGCCTGCAGCCTGGGCACAGGAAACTTACCTGCAGATACCCCAGATCATAGCCTGCAGCCTGGGCACAGGGAACCTACCTCCAGATACCCCAGATCATAGCCTGCAGCCTGGGCACAGGGAACTTACCTGAAGATACCCCAGATCACAGCCTGCAGCCTGGGCAAAGGGAACTTACCTGCAGATACCCCAGATCATAGCCTGCAGCCTGGGCACAGGGAACTTACCTGCAGATACCCCAGATCATAGCCTTCAGCCTGGGCAGAGGGAACTTACCTGAAAATACCCCAGATCATAGCCTGCCGCCTGGGCACAGGGAATTTACCTGAAGATACCCCAGATCATAGCCTGCAGCCTGGGCACATGGAACTTACCTGAAGATACCCCAGATCATAGCCTGCAGCCTGGGCCAGGGAACCTACCTGTAGATACCCCAGATCATAGCCTGCAGCCTGGGCCTGGGAACCTACCTGCAGATACCCCAGATCATAGCCTGCAGCGTGGGCACATGGAACTTACCTGAAGATACCCCAGATCATAGCCTGCAGCCTGGGCACAAGGAACCTACCTGCAGATACCCCAGATCATAGCCTGCAGCTGGGCCAGGGAACCTACCTGCAGATACCCCAGATCATAGCCTGCAGCCTGGGCACATGGAACTTACCTGAAGATACCCCAGATCATAGCCTGCAGCCTGGGCACAAGGAACCTACCCACAGATACCCCGGATCATAGCCTGCAGCCTGGGCCAGGGAACCTACCTGCAGACACCCCACATCATAGCCTGCAACCTGGGCCAGGGAACCTACCTGCAGATAGCCCAGATCATAGCCTGCAGCCTGGGCACATGGAACTTACCTGAAGATACCCCAGATCATCGCCTGCTGCCTGGGCACAGGGAATTTACCTGCTGATACCCCAGATCATAGCCTGCAGCCTGGGCACAGGGAACTTACCTGCAGATACCCCAGATCACAGCGTGCAGCCTGGGCACAGGGAACTTACCTGAAGATACCCCAGATCATAGCCTGCAGCCTGGGCCAGGTAACTTACCTACAGATACCACAGATCATAGCCTGCAGCCTGGGCACAGGGAATTTACCTGCAGATACCCCAGATCATAGCATGCAGCCTGGGCCAGGGAACTTACCTGCAGATACCCCAGATCATAGCCTGCAGCCTGAGCAGAGGGAACCTACCCAGATACCCCAGATCATAGCCTGCAGCCTGGGCACAGGGAACTTACCTGAAGATACCCCAGATCACAGCCTGCAGCCTGGGCAAAGGGAACTTACCTGCAGATACCCCAGATCATAGCCTGCAGGCTGGGCACAGGGAATTTACCTGCAGATACCCCAGATCATAGCCTGCAGCCTGGGCACAGGGAACTTACCTGAAGATACCCCAGATCATAGCCTGCAGCCTGGGCACAGGGAACCTACCTGCAGATACCCCAGATCATAGCCTGCAGCCTGGGCACAGGGAACTTACCTTAAGATACCCCAGATCATAGCTTGCAGCCTGGGCACAGGGAATTTACCTGAAGATACCCTATACCATAGCCTGCAGCGTGGGCACAGGGAACTTACCTGAAGATACCCCAGATCACAGCCTGAAGCCTGGGCCAGGTAACTTACCTGCAGATACCCCAGATAATAGCCTGCAGCCTGGGCACAGGGAACTTACCTGAAGATACCCCAGATCATAGCCTGCAGCCTGGGCCAGGTAACTTACTTGCAGATACCACAGATCACAGCCTGCAGCCTGGGCGCAGGGAACTTACCTGCAGATACCCCAGATCATAGCCTGCAGCTTGGGCCAGGTAACTTACCTGCAGATACCCAAGATCATAGCCTGCAGCCTGGGCCAGGTAACTTACCTGCAGATACCCCAGATCATAGCCTGCAGCCTGGGGACAGGGAACCTACCTGCAGATACCCCAGATCATAGCCTGCAGCCTGGGCACAGGGAACTTAACTGCAGATACCCCAGATTATAGCATGCAGCCTGGGCCACGTAACTTACATGCAGATACCCCAGATCATAGCCTGCAGCCTGGGCACACTGAATTTACCTGCAGATACCCCAGATCATAGCCTGCAGCCTGGGCACAGGGAACTTACCTGCAGATACCCCAAATCATTGCCTGCAGCCTGGGCACAGGGAACTCACCTGCAGATACCCCAGATCATAGCCTGCAGCCTGGGCACAGGGAAATTACCTGCAGACACCCCAGATCATAGCCTGCAGCCTGGGCACAGGGAACTTACCTGAAGATACACCTGATCATAGCCTGCAGCCTGGGCCACGTAACTTTCCTGCAGATACCCCAGATCATAGCCTACAGCCTGGGCCAGAGAACTTACCTGCAGATACACAGGTCATAGCCTGCAGCCTGGGCACACGGAATTTACCTGCAGATACCCCAGATCATAGCCTGCAGCCTGGGCACAGGGAACTTACCTGCAGATACCCCAAATCATTGCCTGCAGCCTGGGCACAGGGAACTTACCTGCAGATACCCCAGATCATAGCCTGCAGCCTGGGCACAGGGAACTTACCTGCAGACACCCCAGATCATAGCCTGCAGCCTGGGCACAGGGAACTTACCTGCAGATACACCTGATCATAGCCTGCAGCCTGGGCCACGTAACTTTCCTGCAGATACCCCAGATCATAGCCTGCAGCTGGGCCAGGGAACCTACCTGCAGATAGCCCAGATCATAGCCTGCAGCCTGGGCACATGGAACTTACCTGAAGATACCCCAGATCATCGCCTGCTGCCTGGGCACAGGGAATTTACCTGCTGATACCCCAGATCATAGCCTGCAGCCTGGGCACAGGGAACTTACCTGCAGATACCCCAGATCACAGCGTGCAGCCTGGGCACAGGGAACTTACCTGAAGATACCCCAGATCATAGCCTGCAGCCTGGGCCAGGTAACTTACCTGCAGATACCACAGATCATAGCCTGCAGCCTGGGCACAGGGAATTTACCTGCAGATACCCCAGATCATAGCCTGCAGCCTGGGCCAGGGAACTTACCTGCAGATACCCCAGATCATAGCCTGCAGCCTGAGCAGAGGGAACCTACCCAGATACCCCAGATCATAGCCTGCAGCCTGGGCACAGGGAACTTACCTGAAGATACCCCAGATCACAGCCTGCAGCCTGGGCAAAGGGAACTTACCTGCAGATACCCCAGATCATAGCCTGCAGCCTGGGCACAGGGAATTTACCTGCAGATACCCCAGATCATAGCCTGCAGCCTGGGCACAGGGAACTTACCTGAAGATACCCCAGATCATAGCCTGCAGCCTGGGCACAGGGAACCTACCTGCAGATACCCCAGATCATAGCCTGCAGCCTGGGCACAGGGAACTTACCTGAAGATACCCCAGATCATAGCTTGCAGCCTGGGCACAGGGAATTTACCTGAAGATACCGTATACAATAGCCTGCAGCCTGGGCACAGGGAACTTACCTGAAGATACCCCAGATCACAGCCTGAAGCCTGGGCCAGGTAACTTACCTGCAGATACCCCAGATAATAGCCTGCAGCCTGGGCACAGGGAACTTACCTGAAGATACCCCAGATCATAGCCTGCAGCCTGGGCCAGGTAACTTACTTGCAGATACCACAGATCATAGCCTGCAGCCTGGGCGCAGGGAACTTACCTGCAGATACCCCAGATCATAGCCTGCAGCTTGGGCCAGGTAACTTACCTGCAGATACCCAAGATCATAGCCTGCAGCCTGGGTCAGGTAAATTACCTGCAGATACCCCAGATCATAGCCTGCAGCCTGGGGACAGGGAACCTACCTGCAGATACCCCAGATCATAGCCTGCAGCCTGGGCACAGGGAACTTAACTGCAGATACCCCAGATTATAGCATGCATCCTGGGCCAGGTAACTTACATGCAGATACCCCAGATCATAGCCTGCAGCCTGGGCACACGGAATTTACCTGCAGATACCCCAGATCATAGCCTGCAGCCTGGGCAGAGGGAATTTACCTGCAGATACCCCAAATCATTGCCTGCAGCCTGGGCACAGGGAACTTACCTGCAGATACCCCAGATCATAGCCTGCAGCCTGGGCACAGGGAACTTACCTGCAGACACCCCAGATCATAGCCTGCAGCCTGGGCACAGGGAACTTACCTGCAGATACACCTGATCATAGCCTGCAGCCTGGGCCACGTAACTTTCCTGCAGATACCCCAGATCATAGCCTACAGCCTGGGCCAGAGAACTTACCTGCAGATACACAGGGCATAGCCTGCAGCCTGGGCCAGGTAACTTACCTGCAGATACCCCAGATCATAGCCTGCAGCCTGGGCACAGGGAACTTACCTGCAGATACCCCAGATCATAGCCTACAGCCTGGGCACAGGGAACTTACCTGCAGATACCCCAGATCATAGCCTGCAGCCTGGGCAGAGGGAACTTACCTATAGAGACTCAGATCATAGCCTGCAGCCTGGGCCAGGTAACCTACCTGCAGATACCCCAGATCATAGCCTGCAGCCTGGGCACAGGGAACATACCTGCAGATACACCAGCTCATAGCCTGCAGCCTGGGCACAGGGAACTTATCTACAGAGACCGAGATCATAGCCTGAGGCCTGGGCCAGTTAACTTACCTGCAGATACCAGATCATAGCCTGCAGCCTGGGCACAGGGAACTTAATTACAGATACCCCGGATCATAGCCTGCAGCCTAGGCACAGGGAAATTACCTGCAGATACACAGATCATAGCCTGCAGCCTGGACCAGGTAACTTACCTGCTGATACCCCAGAACATAGCCTGCAGCCTGGGCACAGGAAACTTACCTACAGACACCCAGATCATAGCCTGCAGCCTGGGCCAGGTAATTTACCTGCAGATACCCCAGATCATAGCCTGCAGCCTGGGCAGAGGGAACCTACCTGCAGATACCCCAGATCATAGCCTGCAGCCTGGGCACAGGGAACTTACCTGCAGATACCCCAGATCATAGCCTGCAGCCTGGGCACAGGAAACTTACCTGCAGATACCCCAGATCATAGCCTGCAGCCTGGGCACAGGGAATTTACCTGCAGATACCCCAGATCATAGCCTGCAGCCTGCGCACAGGAAACTTACCTGCAGATACCCCAGATCATAGCCTGCAGTCTGGGCACAGGGAACTTACCGCAGATACCCGAGATCATATCCTGCAGCCTGGGCATAGGGAACTTACCTACAGAGACCCAGATCATAGCCTGCAGCCTGGGCCAGGTAACTTACCTGCAGATACTCCTGATCATAGCCTGCAGCCTGGGCACAGGGAGCTTACCTGCAGATACCCCAGATCATAGCCTGCAGCCTGGGCATAGATAACTTACCTGCAGATACCCCAGATCATAGCATGCAGCCTGGGCACAGGGAACCTACCTGCAGATACACCAGATCATAGCCTGCAGTCTGGGCACAGGGTACTTACCTGAAGATACCCCAGATCATAGCCTGCAGCCTGGGCCAGGGAACTTACCTGCAGATACACAGGTCATAGCCTGCAGCCTGGGCCAGGTAACTTACCCAAAGATACCCCAGATCACAGCCTGCAGCCTGAGCACAGGGAACCTACCTGCAGATACCCCAGATCATAGCCTTCAGCCTGGGAACAGGGACTCAACCTGCAGATACCCCATATCATAGCCTGCATCCTAGGGACAGGGAACTTACCTGCAGATACCCCACATCATAGCCTGCAGCCTGGGCCAGGGAACCTACCTGCAGATACACAAATCATAGCCTGCAGCCTGAGCATAGGGAACCTACCTGCAGATTCACTAAATCATTGCCTGCAGCCTGAGCACAGGGAACTTACCTGCAGATACACAGATCATAGCCTGCATCCTAGCACAAGGAACCTGCCTGCAGATACCCCAGATTACAGCCTGCAGCCTGGCACAAGGAACTTACCTGCAGATACTCCTGATCATAGCCTTCAGCATGGGCACAGGGAACTTACCTGCAGATACACAGATCATAGGCTGCAGCCTGGACACAGGGAACTTACCTGCAGATACCCCAGAGCACAGCCTGCAGACTGAACACAGGGAACCTGCCTGCAGATACCCCAGATCATAGCCTTCAGCCTGGGTACAGTGACTCAACCTGCAGATACCCCATTCATAGCCTGCAGCCTGGGCACAGGGAACTTACCTGCAGATACCCTAGATCATAGCCTGCAGCCTGGGCAGAGGGAACTTGCCTGCAGATGCCCCAGATCATAGCCTGCAGCCTGGGCACAGGGAACTTACCTGCAGATACCCCTGATCATAGCCTGCAGCCTGGGCACATGGAATTTACCTGCAGATACCCAAGATCACAGCCTGTAGACTGGGCACAGGGAACTTACCTGCAGATACACCAGATCATAGCCTGCAGTGTGGGCACAGGGAACTTTCCTGCAGATACCCCAGATCATAGCCTGCAGCCTGGGCACAGGGAACTTACCTGCAGATACACCAGATCATAGCCTGCAGCTTGGGCACAGGGAACTTACCTACAGAGACCCAGATCATAGCCTGCAGCCTGGGGCAGGTAATTTACCTGCAGATACCCGAGATCACAGCCTGCAGCCTGAGCACAGGGAACCTACCTGCAGATACCCCAGATCATACGCTTCAGCCTGGGCACAAGGACTCAACCTGCAGATACCCCGTATCATAGCCTGCAGCCTGGGCACAGGGAACTTACCTGCAGATACCCCAAATCATTGCCTGCAGCCTGGGCACAGGGAACTCACCTGCAGATACCCCAGATCATAGCCTGCAGCCTGGGCACAGGGAAATTACCTGCAGACACCCCAGATCATAGCCTGCAGCCTGGGCACAGGGAACTTACCTGAAGATACACCTGATCATAGCCTGCAGCCTGGGCCACGTAACTTTCCTGCAGATACCCCAGATCATAGCCTACAGCCTGGGCCAGAGAACTTACCTGCAGATACACAGGTCATAGCCTGCAGCCTGGGCACACGGAATTTACCTGCAGATACCCCAGATCATAGCCTGCAGCCTGGGCACAGGGAACTTACCTGCAGATACCCCAAATCATTGCCTGCAGCCTGGGCACAGGGAACTTACCTGCAGATACCCCAGATCATAGCCTGCAGCCTGGGCACAGGGAACTTACCTGCAGACACCCCAGATCATAGCCTGCAGCCTGGGCACAGGGAACTTACCTGCAGATACACCTGATCATAGCCTGCAGCCTGGGCCACGTAACTTTCCTGCAGATACCCCAGATCATAGCCTGCAGCTGGGCCAGGGAACCTACCTGCAGATAGCCCAGATCATAGCCTGCAGCCTGGGCACATGGAACTTACCTGAAGATACCCCAGATCATCGCCTGCTGCCTGGGCACAGGGAATTTACCTGCTGATACCCCAGATCATAGCCTGCAGCCTGGGCACAGGGAACTTACCTGCAGATACCCCAGATCACAGCGTGCAGCCTGGGCACAGGGAACTTACCTGAAGATACCCCAGATCATAGCCTGCAGCCTGGGCCAGGTAACTTACCTGCAGATACCACAGATCATAGCCTGCAGCCTGGGCACAGGGAATTTACCTGCAGATACCCCAGATCATAGCCTGCAGCCTGGGCCAGGGAACTTACCTGCAGATACCCCAGATCATAGCCTGCAGCCTGAGCAGAGGGAACCTACCCAGATACCCCAGATCATAGCCTGCAGCCTGGGCACAGGGAACTTACCTGAAGATACCCCAGATCACAGCCTGCAGCCTGGGCAAAGGGAACTTACCTGCAGATACCCCAGATCATAGCCTGCAGCCTGGGCACAGGGAATTTACCTGCAGATACCCCAGATCATAGCCTGCAGCCTGGGCACAGGGAACTTACCTGAAGATACCCCAGATCATAGCCTGCAGCCTGGGCACAGGGAACCTACCTGCAGATACCCCAGATCATAGCCTGCAGCCTGGGCACAGGGAACTTACCTGAAGATACCCCAGATCATAGCTTGCAGCCTGGGCACAGGGAATTTACCTGAAGATACCGTATACCATAGCCTGCAGCCTGGGCACAGGGAACTTACCTGAAGATACCCCAGATCACAGCCTGAAGCCTGGGCCAGGTAACTTACCTGCAGATACCCCAGATAATAGCCTGCAGCCTGGGCACAGGGAACTTACCTGAAGATACCCCAGATCATAGCCTGCAGCCTGGGCCAGGTAACTTACTTGCAGATACCACAGATCATAGCCTGCAGCCTGGGCGCAGGGAACTTACCTGCAGATACCCCAGATCATAGCCTGCAGCTTGGGCCAGGTAACTTACCTGCAGATACCCAAGATCATAGCCTGCAGCCTGGGTCAGGTAAATTACCTGCAGATACCCCAGATCATAGCCTGCAGCCTGGGGACAGGGAACCTACCTGCAGATACCCCAGATCATAGCCTGCAGCCTGGGCACAGGGAACTTAACTGCAGATACCCCAGATTATAGCATGCATCCTGGGCCAGGTAACTTACATGCAGATACCCCAGATCATAGCCTGCAGCCTGGGCACACGGAATTTACCTGCAGATACCCCAGATCATAGCCTGCAGCCTGGGCAGAGGGAATTTACCTGCAGATACCCCAAATCATTGCCTGCAGCCTGGGCACAGGGAACTTACCTGCAGATACCCCAGATCATAGCCTGCAGCCTGGGCACAGGGAACTTACCTGCAGACACCCCAGATCATAGCCTGCAGCCTGGGCACAGGGAACTTACCTGCAGATACACCTGATCATAGCCTGCAGCCTGGGCCACGTAACTTTCCTGCAGATACCCCAGATCATAGCCTACAGCCTGGGCCAGAGAACTTACCTGCAGATACACAGGTCATAGCCTGCAGCCTGGGCTAGGTAACTTACCTGCAGATACCCCAGATCATAGCCTGCAGCCTGGGCACAGGGAACTTACCTGCAGATACCCCAGATCATAGCCTACAGCCTGGGCACAGGGAACTTACCTGCAGATACCCCAGATCATAGCCTGCAGCCTGGGCAGAGGGAACTTACCTATAGAGACTCAGATCATAGCCTGCAGCCTGGGCCAGGTAACCTACCTGCAGATACCCCAGATCATAGCCTGCAGCCTGGGCACAGGGAACATACCTGCAGATACACCAGCTCATAGCCTGCAGCCTGGGCACAGGGAACTTATCTACAGAGACCGAGATCATAGCCTGAGGCCTGGGCCAGTTAACTTACCTGCAGATACCAGATCATAGCCTGCAGCCTGGGCACAGGGAACTTAATTACAGATACCCCGGATCATAGCCTGCAGCCTAGGCACAGGGAAATTACCTGCAGATACACAGATCATAGCCTGCAGCCTGGACCAGGTAACTTACCTGCTGATACCCCAGAACATAGCCTGCAGCCTGGGCACAGGAAACTTACCTACAGACACCCAGATCATAGCCTGCAGCCTGGGCCAGGTAATTTACCTGCAGATACCCCAGATCATAGCCTGCAGCCTGGGCAGAGGGAACCTACCTGCAGATACCCCAGATCATAGCCTGCAGCCTGGGCACAGGGAACTTACCTGCAGATACCCCAGATCATAGCCTGCAGCCTGGGCACAGGAAACTTACCTGCAGATACCCCAGATCATAGCCTGCAGCCTGGGCACAGGGAATTTACCTGCAGATACCCCAGATCATAGCCTGCAGCCTGCGCACAGGAAACTTACCTGCAGATACCCCAGATCATAGCCTGCAGTCTGGGCACAGGGAACTTACCGCAGATACCCGAGATCATATCCTGCAGCCTGGGCATAGGGAACTTACCTACAGAGACCCAGATCATAGCCTGCAGCCTGGGCCAGGTAACTTACCTGCAGATACTCCTGATCATAGCCTGCAGCCTGGGCACAGGGAGCTTACCTGCAGATACCCCAGATCATAGCCTGCAGCCTGGGCATAGATAACTTACCTGCAGATACCCCAGATCATAGCATGCAGCCTGGGCACAGGGAACCTACCTGCAGATACACCAGATCATAGCCTGCAGTCTGGGCACAGGGTACTTACCTGAAGATACCCCAGATCATAGCCTGCAGCCTGGGCCAGGGAACTTACCTGCAGATACACAGGTCATAGCCTGCAGCCTGGGCCAGGTAACTTACCCAAAGATACCCCAGATCACAGCCTGCAGCCTGAGCACAGGGAACCTACCTGCAGATACCCCAGATCATAGCCTTCAGCCTGGGAACAGGGACTCAACCTGCAGATACCCCATATCATAGCCTGCATCCTAGGGACAGGGAACTTACCTGCAGATACCCCACATCATAGCCTGCAGCCTGGGCCAGGGAACCTACCTGCAGATACACAAATCATAGCCTGCAGCCTGAGCATAGGGAACCTACCTGCAGATTCACTAAATCATTGCCTGCAGCCTGAGCACAGGGAACTTACCTGCAGATACACAGATCATAGCCTGCATCCTAGCACAAGGAACCTGCCTGCAGATACCCCAGATTACAGCCTGCAGCCTGGCACAAGGAACTTACCTGCAGATACTCCTGATCATAGCCTTCAGCATGGGCACAGGGAACTTACCTGCAGATACACAGATCATAGGCTGCAGCCTGGACACAGGGAACTTACCTGCAGATACCCCAGAGCACAGCCTGCAGACTGAACACAGGGAACCTGCCTGCAGATACCCCAGATCATAGCCTTCAGCCTGGGTACAGTGACTCAACCTGCAGATACCCCATTCATAGCCTGCAGCCTGGGCACAGGGAACTTACCTGCAGATACCCTAGATCATAGCCTGCAGCCTGGGCAGAGGGAACTTGCCTGCAGATGCCCCAGATCATAGCCTGCAGCCTGGGCACAGGGAACTTACCTGCAGATACCCCTGATCATAGCCTGCAGCCTGGGCACATGGAATTTACCTGCAGATACCCAAGATCACAGCCTGTAGACTGGGCACAGGGAACTTACCTGCAGATACACCAGATCATAGCCTGCAGTGTGGGCACAGGGAACTTTCCTGCAGATACCCCAGATCATAGCCTGCAGCCTGGGCACAGGGAACTTACCTGCAGATACACCAGATCATAGCCTGCAGCTTGGGCACAGGGAACTTACCTACAGAGACCCAGATCATAGCCTGCAGCCTGGGGCAGGTAATTTACCTGCAGATACCCGAGATCACAGCCTGCAGCCTGAGCACAGGGAACCTACCTGCAGATACCCCAGATCATACGCTTCAGCCTGGGCACAAGGACTCAACCTGCAGATACCCCGTATCATAGCCTGCAGCCTGGGCACAGGGAACTTACCTGCAGATACCTCAGATCATAGCCTGCAGCCTGGGCCAGGGAACCTACCTGCAGATACTCCTGATCATAGCCTGCAGCCTGGGCACAGGGAGCTTACCTGCAGATACCCAAGATCATAGCCTGCAGCCTGGGCATAGATAACTTACCTGCAGATACCCCAGATCATAGCATGCAGCCTGGGCACAGGGAACCTACCTGCAGATACACCAGATCATAGCCTGCAGCCTGGGCCAGGGAACTTACCTGCAGATACACCTGATCATAGCCTGCAGCCTGGGCAGGTTTCTTACCTGCAGATACCCCAGATCATAGCCTGCAGCCTGGGCACAGGGAACTTACCTGGAGATACCCCAGATCATAGCCTGCAGCCTGGGCAGAGGGAACATACCTGTAGATACCCCAGATCATAGCCTGCAGCATGGGCATAGGGAACTTACCTACAGAGACCCAGATCATAGCCTGCAGCCGGGGCACAGGGAACTTACCTGCAGATCCCCCAGATCATAGCCTGCAGCCTGGGCCAGGGAACTTACCTGCAGATACACAGGTCATAGCCTGCAGCCTGGGCCAGGTAACTTACCTGCAGATACCCCATGTCATAGCCTGCAGCCTGGGCACAGGGAACTTACCTGCAGATACCCCAGATCATAGCCTGCTGCCTGGGCAGAGGGAACTTACCTATAGAGACTCAGATCATAGCCTGCAGCCTTGGCCAGGTAAATTACCTGCAGATACCCCAGATCATAGCCTGCAGCCTGGGCACAGGGAACTTACCTGCAGATACACCAGATCATAGACTGCAGCCAGGGCACAGGGAACTTACCTGCAGATACCCCAGATCATAGCCTACAGCCTAGGCACAGGGAAATTACCTGCAGATACACAGATCACAGCCTGCAGCCAGGGCGCAAGGAACTTACCTGAACTTACCCCAGATCATAGCCTGCAACCTGGGCATAGCCTGCAACTTACCTGCAGATACCCCAGGTCATAGCCTGCAACCTGGGCCAGGTAATTTACCTGCAGATACCCCAGATCATAGCCTGCAGCCTGGGCAGAGGGAACCTACCTGCAGAAACCCCAGATCATAGCCTGCAGCCTGGGCACAGGGAACTTACCTGCAGATACCCCAGATCATAGCCTGCAGCCTGGGCACAGGGAACGTACCTGCAGATACACCAGATCATAGCCTTTAGCCTGGGCGCTGGGAACATACCTGCAGATACCCCAGATCATAGCCTGCAGCCTGGGCACAGGTAACCCACCTACAGAGACCCAGATCATAGCCTGCAGCCTGGGCCAGGTAGCTTACCTGCAGATATCCCAGATCATAGCCTGCAGCCTGGGCAGAGGGCCCTTACCTGAAGATACTCCAGATCATAGCCTGCAGACTGGGGACAGGAAACTTACCTGCATATACCCCAGATCACAGCCTGCAGCCTGGACATAGGGAACTTACCTGAAGATACCCCAGATCACAGCCTGCAGCCTGAGCACAGGGAACCTACCTGCAGATACCCCAGACCATAGCCTTCAGCCTGGGCACAGGGACTCAACCTGCAAATACCCCATATCATAACCTGCATCCTAGGCACAGGGAACTTACCTGCAGATACCCCAGATCATAGCCTGCAGCCTGGGCCAGGGAACCTGGCTGCAGATACACAGATCATAGCCTGCAGCCTGAGCATAGGGAACCTACCTGCAGATTCACTAAATCATTGCCTGCAGCCTGAGCACAGGGAACTTACCTGCAGATACACAGATCATAGCCTGCATCCTAGCACAAGGAACTTACCTGCAGATACCCCAGATTACAGCCTGCAGCCTGGCACAAGGAACTTACCTGCAGATACTCCTGATCATAGCCTTCAGCATGGGCACAGGGAACTTACCTGCAGATACACAGATCATAGGCTGCAGCCTGGACACAGGGAACTTACCTGCAGATACCCCAGATCACAGCCTGCAGACTGAACACAGGAACCTGCCTGCCGATACCCCAGATCATAGCCTTCAGCCTGGGTACAGTGACTCAACCTGCAGATACCCCATTCATAGCCTGCAGCCTGGGCACAGGGAATTTACCTGCAGATACCCCAGATCATAGCCTGCAGCCTGGACACAAGGAACCTACCTGCAGATACCCCAGATCATAGCCTGCAGCCTGGGCAGAGGGAACTTGCCTGCAGATGCCCCAGATCATAGCCTGCAGCCTGGGCACAGGGAACTTACCTGCAGATACCCCTGATCATAGCCTGCAGCCTGGGCACATGGAATTTACCTGCAGATACCCCAGATCACAGCCTGTAGACTGGGCACAGGGAACTTACCTGCAGATACACCAGATCATAGCCTGCAGTGTGGGCACAGGGAACTTTCCTGCAGATACCCCAGATCATAGCCTGCAGCCTGGGCACAGGGAACTTACCTGCAGATACACCAGATCATAGCCTGCAGCCTGGGCACAGGGAACTTACCTACAGAGACCCAGATCATAGCCTGCAGCCTGGGCCAGGTAATTTACCTGCAGATACCCGAGATCACAGCCTGCAGCCTGAGCACAGGGAACCTACCTGCAGATACCCCAGATCATACCCTTCAGCCTGGGCACAAGGACTCAACCTGCAGATACCTCAAATCATAGCCTGCAGCCTGGGCAAGGGGCCTTACCTGCAGATACCTCAGATCATAGACTGCAGCCTGGGCCAGGGAACCTACCTGCAGATACCCCAGATCATAGCCTTCAACCTGGGCACAACCTGTAGATACCCCATATCATAGCCTGCAGCCTGGCACAAGGAACGTACCTGCAGATACTCCTGATCATAGCCTTCAGCATTGGAACTTACCTGCAGATAACCAGGTCATAGCCTGCAGCCTGAGCAAGGTAACATACCTGCAGATACCCCAGATCATAGCCTGCAGCCTGGGCACAGTGAACTTACCTGCAGATACCCCAGATCATAGCCGGCAGCCTGGGCATAGGGAACATACCTACAGATACCCCAGATCATAGCCTGCAGCCTGGGCACAGGGAACTTACCTGGAAATACCCCAGATCATAGCCTGCAACCTGGGCAGAGGGAACCTACCTGAAGATACCCCAGATCATAGCCTGCAGCCTGGGCAAAGGGAACTTACCTGCAGATACCCCAGATCACAGCCTGCAGCCTGAGCACAGGGAACCTACCTGCAGATACCCCAGATCATAGCCTTCAGCCTGAGTAAAGAGGCTCAACCTGCAGATACCCCATATCATAGCCTGCAGCCTGGACACAGGGATTTTACCTGCATATACCCCAGATCATAGCCCGCAGCTTGGAACAGGGAACTTACCTGCAGATACCCCAGATCATAGCCTGCAGCCTGGGCAGACGGAACTTACCTGCAGATACCCCAGATCATAGCCTGCAGCCTGGGCACAGGGATCATACCTGCAGATACACCAGATCATAGCCTGCAGCCTGGGCACAGGGAATTTACCCTCAGATACCCCAAATCATAGCCTGCAGCCTGGGCACAGGGAACTTACCTACAGAGACCCAGATCATAGCCTGCAGCCTGGGCCAGGTAACTTACCTGCATATATCCTAGATCATAGCCTGCAGCCTGGGCAGAGGTACCTTACCTGAAGATACCCCAGATCATAGCCTGCAGCCTGGGGACAGGGAACTTACCTGCAGATGCCCCAGATCATAGCCTGCATCCTATGCACAGGGAACTTACCTGCAGATACCCCAGATCATAGCCTGCAGCCTGGGCCAGGGAACCTACCTACAGATACACAGATCACAGCCTGCAGCCTGAGCACAGGGAACCTACCTGCAGATACCCCAGATCATAGCCTTCAGCCTGGGCACAGGGACTCAACCTGCAGATACCCCATATCATAGCCTGCATCCTAGGCACAGGGAATTTACCTGCAGATACACCAGATCATAGCCTGCAGCCTGGGCCAGGGAACCTACCTACAGATACACAGATCATAGCCTGCAGCCCGAGCATAGGAAACTTACCTGCAGATACACAGATCATAGCCTGCAGCCTGGGCACAGGGAACTTACCTGCAGATACACAGATTATAGCCTGCAGCCTAGACTCGGGGAACTTACCTACAGATACTCCAGATCATAGCCTGCAGCCTAGCACACGGAACTTACCTGCATATACCCCAGATTACAGCCTGCAGCCTGGCACAAGGAAATTACCTGCAGATACTCCTGATCATAGCCTTCAGCATGGGCACAGGGAACTTACCTGCAGATACACAGATCATAGGCTGCAGCCTGGACACAGGTAACTTACCTGCAGATACACAGATCATAGGCTGCAGCCTGTACACAGGGAACTTACCTGCAGATACCCCAGATCACAGCCTGCAGCCTGAACACAGGGAACCTGCCTGCAGATACCCCAGATCATAGCCTTCAGCCTGGGTACAGTGATTCAACCTGCAGATACCCCATATCATAGCCTGCAGCCTGGGCACAGGGAACTTACCTGCAGATACCCCAGATCATAGCCTGCAGTTTGGAACAGGGAACCTACCTGCAGATACCCCAGATCATAGCCTGCAGCCTGGGCAGAGGGAACCTACCTGCAGATACCCCAGATCATAGCCTGCAGCCTGGGCACTGGGAACTTACCTACAGATACCCCTGAACATAGCCTGCAGCCTGGGCACAGGGAATTTACCTGCAGATACCCCAGATCACAGCCTACAGACTGAACACAGGGAACTTACCTGCAGATACACCAGATCATAGCCTGCAGCGTGGGCACAGGGAACTAACCTGCAGATACCCCAGATCATAGCCTGCAGCCTGGGCACAGGGAACTTACCTGCAGATACACATATCATAGCCTGCAGCCTGGGCACAGGGAACTTACCTGCAGATACCCCAGATCATAGCCTGCAGCCTGGGCCAGGTAACATACCTGCAGATACCCCAGATCACAGCCTGCAGCCTGAGCACAGGGAACCTACCTGCAGATACCCCAGATCATACCCTTCAGCCTGGGCACAGGGACTCAACCTGCAGATACCCCATATCATAGCCTGCAGCTTGGGCGCAGGGAAGTTACCTGCAGATACCTCAGATCATAGCCTGCAGCCTGGGCCAGGGAACCTACCTGCAGATACCCCAGATCATAGCCTTCAACCTGGGCACAGGGACTCAACCTGCAGATAAACCATAGCCATAGCCTGCAGCCTGACACAAGGAACTTACCTGCAGATACTCCTGATCATAGCCTTCAGCATGGGCACAGGGAACTTACCTGCAGATACACAGGTCAGAGCCTGCAGCCTGAGCAAGGTAACATACCTGCAGATACCCCAGATCATAGCTTGAAGCTTGGGCACAGGGAACTTTACTACAGAGACCCAGATCATAGCCTGCAGCCTGAGCCAGGTCCCTTACCTGCAGATACCCCAGATCATAGCCTGCAGCCTGGGCAGAGGGAACGTACCTGCAGATACCCCAGATCATAGCCTGCAGCCTGGGCACAGTGAACTTACCTGCAGATACCTCAGATCATAGCCTGCAGCCTGGGCACAGTGAACTTACCTGCAGATACCCCAGATCATAGCCGGCAGCCTGGGCACAGGGAACATACCTGCAGATACCCCAGATCATAGCCTGCAGCCTGGGCACAGGGAACTTACCTGCAAATACCCCAGATCATAGCCTGCAGACTGGGCAGAGGGAACCTACCTGAAGATACCCCAGATCATAGCCTGCAGCCTGGGCAAAGGGAATTTACCTGCAGATACCCCAGATCACAGCCTGCAGCCTGAGCACGGGGAACCTACCTGCAGATACCCCAGATCATAGACTTCAGCCTGGGTACAGAGGCTCAACCTGCAGATACCCCATATCATAGCCTGGAGCCAGGGCACAGGGAACTTACCTGCAGATACCCCAGATCATAGCCTGCAGCCTGGAACAGGGAACCTACCTGCAGATACCCCAGATCATAGCCTGCAGCCTGGGCAGAGGGAACTTACCTGCAGATACCCCTGATCATAGCCTGCAGCCTGGAACAGGGAACCTACCTGCAGATACCCCAGATCATAGCCTACAGCCTGGGCTCCGAGAACTTACCTACAGAGGCCCAAATCATAGCCTGCAGCCTGGGCCAGGTAACTTACCTGCAGATACCTCAGATCATAGCCTGCAGCCAGGGCAGAGGGAACTTACCTAAAGATACCCCAGATTATAGCCTGCAGCCTGGGCACAGGGAACTTACCTGCAGATTCCCCTGATCATAGCCTGCAGCCTGGGTACAGGGAATGTACCTGTCGATACCCCAGATCATAGCCTGCAGCCTGGGAACAGGGCATTTACCTGCAGATACCTCAGATCACAGCCTGCAGCCTGAGCACAGGGAACCTACCTGCAGATACCCAAGATCATAGCATTCAGCCTGGGCACAGGGACTCAACTTGCAGAGACCCCATATCATAGCCTGCAGCGTGGTCACAGGGAACTTACATGCAGAATCCCCAGATCATAGCCTGCAGCCTGGGCCAGGGAACCTACCTGCAGATACTCATGATCAGAGCCAGCATCCTGGCACAGGGAATATACCAGCAGATACCCCTGATCATAGCCTACAGCCTGGCACAGGAAACATACCTGCAGATACCCCTGATCATAGCCTGCAGCCTGGCACAGGGATCTTACCTGCAGATACCCCAGATCATAGAGTGCAGCCTGGGAACAGGGAACTTACCTGCAAATACCTCAGATCATAGCCTGCAGCCTGGGCCAGGGAACCTACCTGCAGATACCCCAGATCATAGCCTTCAACCTGGGCACAGGGACTCAACCTGCAGATAAACCATAGCCATAGCCTGCAGCCTGACACAAGGAACTTACCTGCAGATACTCCTGATTATAGCCTTCAGCATGGGCACAGGGAACTTACCTGCAGATACACAGGTCAGAGCCTGCAGCCTGAGCAAGGTAACATACCTGCAGATACCCCAGATCATAGCTTGAAGCTTGGGCACAGGGAACTTTACTACAGAGACCAAGATGTTAGCCTGCAGCCTGAGCCAGGTCCCTTACCTGCAGATACCCCAGATCATAGCCTGCAGCCTGGGCAGAGGGAACGTACCTGCAGATACCCCAGATCATAGCCTGCAGCCTGGGCACAGTGAACTTACCTGCAGATACCTCAGATCATAGCCTGCAGCCTGGGCACAGTGAACTTACCTGCAGATACCCCAGATCATAGCCGGCAGCCTGGGCACAGGGAACATACCTGCAGATACCCCAGATCATAGCCTGCAGCCTGGGCACAGGGAACTTACCTGCACATACCCCAGATCATAGCCTGCAGACTGGGCAGAGGGAACCTACCTGAAGATACCCCAGATCATAGCCTGCAGCCTGGGCAAAGGGAATTTACCTGCAGATACCCCAGATCACAGCCTGCAGCCTGAGCACGGGGAACCTACCTGCAGATACCCCAGATCATAGCCTTCAGCCTGGGTACAGAGGCTCAACCTGCAGATACCCCATATCATAGCCTGGAGCCTGGGCACAGGGAACTTACCTGCAGATACCCCAGATCATAGCCTGCAGCCTGGAACAGGGTACCTACCTGCAGATACCCCAGATCATAGCCTGCAGCCTGGGCAGAGGGAACTTACCTGCAGATACCCCTGATCATAGCCTGCAGCCTGGAACAGGGAACCTACCTGCAGATACCCCAGATCATAGCCTACAGCCTGGGCTCCGAGAACTTACCTACAGAGACCCAAATCATAGCCTGCAGCCTGGGCCAGGTAACTTACCTGCAGATACCTCAGATCATAGCCTGCAGCCAGGGCAGAGGGAACTTACCTAAAGATACCCCAGATCATAGCCTGCAGCCTGGGCACAGGGAACTTACCTGCAGATTCCCCTGATCATAGCCTGCAGCCTGGGTACAGGGAATGTACCTGTCGATACCCCAGATCATAGCCTGCAGCCTGGGAACAGGGCATTTACCTGCAGATACCTCAGATCACAGCCTGCAGCCTGAGCACAGGGAACCTACCTGCAGATACCCCAGATCATAGCATTCAGCCTGGGCACAGGGACTCAACTTGCAGAGACCCCATATCATAGCCTGCAGCGTGGTCACAGGGAACTTACATGCAGAATCCCCAGATCATAGCCTGCAGCCTGGGCCAGGGAATCTACCTGCAGATACTCATGATCAGAGCCAGCATCCTGGCACAGGGAATATACCAGCAGATACCCCTGATCATAGCCTACAGCCTGGCACAGGAAACATACCTGCAGATACCCCTGATCATAGCCTGCAGCCTGGCACAGGGATCTTACCTGCAGATACCCCAGATCATAGAGTGCAGCCTGGGAACAGGGAACTTACCTGCAAATACCCCAGATCATAGCCTGCAGCATGGGCAGAGGGAACTTACCTGAAGATACCCCAGATCTTAGCCTGCAGCCTGGGCACAGGGAACTTACCTGCAGATACCCCAGATCACAGCCTGCAGCCTGAGCACAGGGAACCTACCTGCAGATACCCCATATCATAGCCTGCAGCCTGGGCAGAGGGAACGTACCTGCAGATACCCCAGATCATAGCCTGCAGTCTGGGCACAGGGAACTTAACTGCAGATACCGCAGATCATAGCCTGCAGCCTGGGCACAGGGAACTTACCTGCAGATACCCCAGATCACAGCCTGCAGCCTGGGTACAGGGAACTAAACTGCAGATACCTCAGATTATAGCATGCAGCCTGGGCCAGGTAACTTACCTGCAGATACCCCAGATCATAGCCTGCAGCCTGGGCACACAGAATTTACCTGCAGATACCCCAGATCATAGCCTGCAGCCTGGGCACAGGGAACTTACCTGCAGATACCCCAAATCATTGCCTGCAGCCTGGGCACAGGGAACTTACCTGCAGATACCCCAGATCATAGCCTGCAGCCTGGGCACAGGGAAATTACCTGCAGACACCCCAGATCATAGCCTGCAGCCTGAGCACAGGGAACCTTCCTGCAGATACACCAGATCATAGCCTGCAGCCTGGGCACAGGGAACTTATCTACAGAGACCGAGATCATAGCCTGAAGCCTAGGCCAGGTAAATTACCTGCAGATACTTCTGATCATAGCCTGCAGCCTGGGCACAGGGAACCTTCCTGCAGATACACCAGATCATAGCCTGCAGCCTGGGCACAGGGAACTTATCTACAGAGACCGAGATCATAGCCTGAAGCCTAGGCCAGGTAATTTACCTGCAGATACTCCTGATCATAGCCTGCAGCCTGGGCACTGGAAACTTACCTGCAGATAACCCAGATCATAGCCTGCAGCCTGGGCACAGGGAACTTACCTGCAGATACACCAGATCATAGCCTGCAGTCTGGGCACAGGGAACTTACCTACAGAGACCCAGATCATAGCCTGCAGCCTGGGCACAGGGAATATACCTGCAGATACACAAGTCAATGCCTGCAGCCTGGACCAGGTAACTTACCTGCTGATACCCCAGATCATAGCCTGCAGCCTGGGCACAGGGAATTTACCTACAGACACGCAGATCATAGCCTGCAGCCTGGGCCAGGTAATTTATCTGCAGATACCCCAGATCATAGCCTGCAGCCTGGGCAGAGGGAACCTACCTGCAGATACCACAGATCATAGCCTGCAGCCTGGGCACAGGGAACTTACCTGCAGATACCCCAGATCATAGCCTGCAGCCTTGGCAGAGGGAACCTACCTGCAGATACCACAGATCATAGCCTGCAGCCTGGGCACAGGGAACTTACCTGCAGATACCCCAGATCATAGCCTGCAGCCTGGGCACAGGAAACTTACCTGCAGATACCCCAGATCATAGCCTGCAGCCTGGGCACAGGGAACTTACCTGCAGATACACCAGATCATAGCCTGCAGTCTGGGCACATGGAACTTACCTGCAGATACCCCAGATCATAGCCTGCAGCCTGGGCACAGGGAACTTACCTACAGAGACCCAGATCATAGCCTGCAGCCTGGGCCAGGTAACTTACCTGCAGATACTCCTGATCATAGCCTGCAGCCTGGGCACAGGAAACTTACCTGCAGATAACCCAGATCATAGCCTGCAGCCTGGGCACAGGGAACTTACCTGCAGATACACCTGATCATAGCCTGCAGCCTGAGCCAGATAACTTACCTGCAGATACCGCAGATCATAGCCTGCAGCCTGGGCACAGGGAACATACCTGTAGATACCCCAGATCATAGCCTGCAGCATGGGCACAGGGAACTTACCAACAGAGACCCAGATCATAGCCTGCAGCCGGGGCACAGGGAATTTACCTGCAGATACCCCAGATCATAGACTGCAGCCTGGGCCAGGGAACTTACCTGCAGATACACAGGTCATAGCCTGCAGCCTGGGCCAGGTAACTTACCTGCAGATACACCTGATCATAGCCTGCAGCCTGGACACAGGGAACTTACCTGAAGATACCCCAGATCACAGCCTGCAGCCTGGACACAGGGAACTTACCTGAAGATACCCCAGATCACAGCCTGCAGCCTGGACACAGGGAACTTAACTGAAGATACCCCAGATCACAGCCTGCAGCCTGGACACAGGGAACTTACCTGAAGATACCCCAGATCACAGCCTGCAGCCTGGACACAGGGAACTTACCTGAAGATACCACAGATCACAGCCTGCAGCATGGGCACAGGGAACTTACCTGAAGATACCCCAGATCACAGCCTACAGCCTGGACACAGGGAACTTACCTGAAGATACCCCAGATCACAGCCTGCAGCCTGGGGACAGGGAACTTACCTGCAGATACCCCAGATCATAGCCTGCAGCCTGGGCACCCGGAATTTACCAGAAGATACCCCATGTCATAGCCTGCAGCCTGGGCAAAGGGAACTTACCTGCAGCTACCCCAGATCATAGGCTGCAGCCTGGGCCAGGTAACTTACCTGCAGATACCCCAGATCATAGCCTGCAGCCTGGGCACAGGGAACTTACCTGCAGATACCCCAGATCATAGCCTGCAGCCTGGGCAGAGGGAACTTACCTATAGAGACTCAGATCATAGCCTGCAGCCTGGGCCAGGTAACTTACCTGCAGATACACCAGATCATAGCCTGCAGCCTGGGCACAGGGAACTTACCTGCAGATACACCAGCTCATAGCCTGCAGCCTGGGCACAGGGAACTTATCTTCAGAGACCGAGATCATAGCCTGAAGCCTGGGCCAGTTAACTTACCTGCAGATACCAGATCATAGCCTGCAGTCTGGGCACAGGGAATTTACCTACAGATATCCCAGCTCATAGCCTGCAGCCTAGGCACAGGGAAATTACCTGCAGATACACAGATCATAGCCTGCAGCCAGGGCACAGGGAATATACCTGCAGATACATAGGTCCTAGCCTGCAGCCTGGACCAGGTAACTTACCTGCTGATACCCCAGATCATAGCCTGCATCCTGGGCACAGGGAACTTACCTACAGACACCCAGATCATAGCCTGCAGTCTGGGCCAGGTAATTTTCCTGCAGATACCCCAGATCATAGCCTGCAGCCTGGGCAGAGGGAACCTACCTGCAGATACCCCAGATCATATCCTGCAGCCTGGGCACAGGGAATTTACCTGCAGATACCCTAGATCGTAGCCTGCAGCCTGGGCCCAGGAAACCTACCTGCAGATACCCCAGATCATAGCCTGCAGCCTTGGCACAGGGAACTTACCTGCAGATACACCAGATCATAGCCTGCAGTCTGGGCACAGGGAACCAGATACCCCAGATCATAGCCTGCAGCCTAGGCACATGGAACTTACCTACAGATACTCCTGATCATAGCCTGCAGCCTGGGCACAGGGAGTTTACCTGTAGATACCCCAGATCATAGCCTGCAGCTTGGGCATAATAAACTTACCTGCAGATACCCCAGATCATAGCATGCAGCCTGGGCACAGGGAACCTACCTGCAGATACACCAGATCATAGCCTGCAGCCTTGGCACAGGGTATTTACCTGAAGATACCCCAGATCATAGCCTGCAGCGTAGGCCAGGGTACTTACCTGCCGATACACCTGATCATAGCCTGCAACCTGGGCCAGGGAACTTACCTGCAGATACCCCAGATCATAGCCTTCAGCCTGGGCACAGGGACTCAACTTGCAGAGACCCCATATCATAGCCTGCAGCGTGGTCACAGGGAACTTACCTGCAGATACCCAAGATCATAGCCTGCAGCCTGGGCCAGGGAACCTACCTGCAGATACACCAGATCATAGCCTGCAGACTGGGCAGAGGGAATTTAGCTGCAGATACCCCAGATCATAGCCTGCAGCCTGAGCACAGGGAATTTACCTGCAGATACACAGATCATAGGCTGCAGCCTGGACATAGGGAATTTACCTGCAGATACACAGATCATAGCCTGCAGCCTGGGCACAGGAACTTACCTGCAGATACCCATGATCATAGCTAGCAGCCTGGCACAGGGAATATACCAGCAGCTACCCCTGATCATAGCCTACAGCCTGGCACAGGAAACTTACCTGCAGATACCCCTGATCATAGCCTGCAGCCTGGCAACAGGAACTTACCTGCAGATACCCCTGATCATAGCCTGCAGCCTGGCAACAGGAACTTACCTGCAGATACCCATGATCCTAGCCAGCAGCCTGGCACAGGGAATATACCAGCAGATACCCCTGATCATAGCCTAAAGCCTGGCACAGGAAACTTACCTGCAGATACCCCTGATCATAGCCTACAGCCTGGCACAGGGATCTTACCTGCAGATACCCCTGATCATAGCCTGCAGCCTGGCACAGGGATCTTACCTGCAGATACTCCAGATCATAGCCTACTGCCTGGGCAAAGGGAACTTACCTGCAGATAGCTAGATCATAGACTGCAGCCTGGGCACAAGGAACTTACCTGCAGATACCCCAGATCATAGCTTGCAGCATGGTATATTGGACTTACCTGAAGATACCCCAGATCATAGCCTGCAGCCTGGACACAGGGAACTTGCCTGCAGATACCCCAGATCATAGCCTGCAGCCTGGACACAGGGAACTTACCTGAAGATAACCCAGATCATAGCATGCAGCCTGGACACAGGGAACTTACCTGCAGATACCTCAGATCATAGCCTGCAGCCTGGGCACAAGGAACTTACCTGAAGATACCCCAGACCATAGCCTGCAGCCTGGGCACAATGAACGTACTTGAAGATACCCCAAATCGTAGCCTGCAGCCTGGGCAGATGGAACTTACCTGCGGATACTCTTGATCATAGCTTGCAGCATGGGCACAGGGAACCTACCTGCAGATCCACAGATCATAGGCTGCTGCCTGTGCCAGGGAACTTACCTGCAGATACCCAGATCATAGCCTGCAGCCTGGGCCAGGGAAATACCTGCAGATACCCCTGATCATCACCTGCAGCCTGGGCCAGGGAACCTACCTGCAGATACCCCTGATCATCAACTGCATGCTGGGCACAGGGAATTTACCGGCAGATACCCCAGATCATAGTCTGCAGCCTGAGCATAGGGAACATACCTGCAGATATCCCAGATCATAGCCTGCAGCATGGGCACAGAGAACTTACCTGCAGATACCCCAGATCATAGCCTGCAGCCTGAGCACAGGGAACTTACCTGCAGATACACTAGATCATAGCCTACAGCCTGGCACAGGGAACTTACCTGCAGATACACAGATCAAAGCCTGCAGCCTGGGCCAGGGACTTAAACTGCAGATACCCTATATCATAGCCTGCAGCCTGAGCACAGGGAACTTACCTGCAGATACACTAGATCATAGCCTACAGACTGGCACAGGGAACTTACCTGCAGATACACAGATCAAAGCCTGCAGCCTGGGCCAGGGACTTAACCTGCAGATACCCTATATCATAGCCTGCAGCCTGGGCACATGGAACTTACCTGCAGATACACAGATCATAGCCTGCTGCCTAGACTCAGGGAAATTACCTGCAGATACTCAGATCATAGCCTGCAGCGTGTCACAAGGAACTTACCTGCAGATACCCCAGATCATAGAGTGCAGCCTGGGAACAGGGAACTTACCTGCAAATACCCCAGATCATAGCCTGCAGCCTGGGCAGAGGGAACTTACCTGAAGATACCCCAGATCATAGCCTGCAGCCTGGGCACAGGGAACTGACCTGCAGATACCCCAGATCACAGCCTGCAGCCTGAGCACAGGGATCCTACCTGCAGATACCCCAGATCATATCTTTCAGCCTGGGTACAGGGACTCAACCTGCAGATACCCCATATCATAGCCTGCAGCCTGGGCACAGGGAATTTACCTGCAGATACCCCAGATCATAGCCTGCAGCCTGGGCACAGGGAACTTACCTACAGAGACCCAGATCATAGCCTGTAGCCTGGGCCAGGTAACTTACCTGCAGATACTCCTGATCATAGCCTGCAGCCTGGGCACAGGAAACTTACCTGCAGATAACCCAGATCATAGCCTGCAGCCTGGGCACAGGGAACTTACCTGCAGATACACCTGATCATAGCCTGCAGCCTGAGCCAGATAACTTACCTGCAGATACCGCAGATCATAGCCTGCAGCCTGGGCACAGGGAACATACCTGTAGATACCCCAGATCATAGCCTGCAGCATGGGCACAGGGAATTTACAAACAGAGACCCAGATCATAGCCTGCAGCCGGGGCACAGGGAATTTACCTGCAGATACCCCAGATCATAGACTGCAGCCTGGGCCAGGGAACTTACCTGCAGATACACAGGTCATAGCCTGCAGCCTGGGCCAGGTAACTTACCTGCAGATACACCTGATCATAGCCTGCAGCCTGGACACAGGGAACTTACCTGAAGATACCCCAGATCACAGCCTGCAGCCTGGACACAGGGAACTTACCTGAAGATACCCCAGATCACAGCCTGCAGCCTGGACACAGGGAACTTACCTGAAGATACCCCAGATCACAGCCTGCAGCCTGGACACAGGGAACTTACCTGAAGATACCCCAGATCACAGCCTGCAGCCTGGACACAGGGAACTTACCTGAAGATACCACAGATCACAGCCTTCAGCATGGGCACAGGGAACTTACCTGAAGATACCCCAGATCACAGCCTGCAGCCTGGACACAGGGAACTTACCTGAAGATACCCCAGATCACAGCCTGCAGCCTGGGGACAGGGAACTTACCTGCAGATACCCCAGATCACAGCCTGCAGCCTGGGGACAGGGAACTTACCTGCAGATACCCCAGATCACAGCCTGCAGCCTGGGTACAGGGAACTAAACTGCAGATACCCCAGATCACAGCCTGCAGCCTGGGCACAGGGAACGTACCTGCAGATACCCCAAATCATTGCCTGCAGCCTGGGCACAGGGAACTTACCTGCAGATACCCCAGATCATAGCCTGCAGCCTGGGCACAGGGAAATTACCTGCAGACACCCCAGATCATAGCATGCAGCCTGAGCACAGGGAACCTTCCTGCAGATACACCAGATCATAGCCTGCAGCCTGGGCACAGGAAACTTACCCACAGAGCCCCAGATCATAGCCTGCCACCTGGGCACAGAGAACTTACCTGCAGATACACCTGATCATAGCCTGCAGCCTGGGCCAGGGAACTTACCTTCAGATACACAGGTCATAGCCTGCAGCCTGGGCCAGGTAACTTTCCTGCAGATACCCCAGATCATAGCCTGCAGCCTGGACACAGGGAACTTACCTGCAGACACCCCAGATCATAGCCTGCAGCCTGGGCACAGGGAACTTACCTACAGAGACCCAGATCATAGCCTGCAGCCTGGTCACAGAGAACTTACCTGCAGATACACCTGATCATAGCCTACAGCCTGGGCACAGGGAACTTACCTGCAGATACACAGGTCATAGTCTACAGCCTGGGCCAGGTAACTTACCTGCAGATACCCCAGATCATAGCCTGCAGCCTGGGCACAGGGAACTTACCTGCAGATACCCCAGATCATAGCCTGCAGCCTGGGCACAGGGAACTTACCTGCCGATACCCCAGATCATAGACTGCAGGCTGGGCAGAGGGAATTTACCTATAGAGACTCAGATCATAGCCTGCAGCCTGGGCAAGGTAATTTACCTGCAGATACCCCAGATCATAGCCTGCAGCTTGGGCACAGGGAACTTACCTGCAGATACACCAGCTCATAGCCTGCAGCCTGGGCACAGGGAACTTATCTACAGAGACCGAGATCATAGCCTGAAGCCTAGGCCAGGTAACTTACCTGCAGATACTCCTGATCATAGCCTGCAGCCTGGGCACAGGAAACTTACCTACAGATAACCCAGATCATAGCCTGCAGCCTGGGCACAGGGAACTTACCTGCAGATACACCAGATCATAGCCTGCAGTCTGGGCACAGGGAACTTACCTACAGATACCCCAGATCATAGCCTGCAGCCTAGGCACAGGGAAATTACCTGCCACAGGGAACTTACCTACAGAGACCCAGATCATAGCCTGCAGCCTGGGCACAGGGAATATACCTGCAGATACACAGGTCAATGCCTGCAGCCTGGACCAGGTAACTTACCTGCTGATACCCCAGATCATAGCCTGCAGCCTGGGCACAGGGAACTTACCTACAGACATGCAGATCATAGCCTGCAACCTGGGCCAGGTAATTTATCTGCAGATACCCCAGATAATAGCCTGCAGCCTGGGCAGAGGGAACCTATCTGCAGATACCACAGATCATAGCCTGCAGCCTGGGCACAGGGAACTTACCTGCAGATACCCCAGATCATAGCCTGCAGCCTGGGCAGAGGGAACCTACCTGCAGATACCACAGATCATAGCCTGCAGCCTGGGCACAGGGAACTTACCTGCAGATACCCCAGATCATAGCCTGCAGCCTGGGCACAGGAAACTTACCTGCAGATACCCCAGATCATAGCCTGCAGCCTGGGCACAGGGAACTTACCTGCAGATACACCAGATCATAGCCTGCAGTCTGGGCACAGGGAACTTACCTGCAGATACCCCAGATCATAGCCTGCAGCCTGGGCACAGGGAACTTACCTACAGAGACCCAGATCATAGCCTGCAGCCTGGGCCAGGTAACTTACCTGCAGATACTCCTGATCATAGCCTGCAGCCTGGGCACAGGAAACTTACCTGCAGATAACCCAGATCATAGCCTGCAGTCTGGGCACAGGGAACTTACCTGCAGATACCCCAGATCATAGCCTGCAGCCTTGGCACAGGGAACTTACCTACAGAGACCCAGATCATAGCCTGCAGCCTGGGCCAGGTAACTTACCTGCAGATACTCCTGATCATAGCCTGCAGCCTGGGCACAGGGAGCTTACCTGCAGATACCCCAGATCATAGCCTGCAGCCTGGGCATAGATAACTTACCTGCAGATACCCCAGATCATAGCATGCAGCCTGGGCACAGGGAACCTACCTGCAGATACACCAGATCATAGCCTGCAGCCTGGGCCAGGGAACTTACCTGCAGATACACCTGATCATAGCCTGCAGCCTGAGCCAGGTAACTTACCTGCAGATACCGCAGATCATAGCCTGCAGCCTGGGCACAGGGAACATACCTGTAGATACCCCAGATCATAGCCTGCAGCATGGGCACAGGGAACTTACCTACAGAGACCCAGATCATAGCCTGCAGCCGGGGCACAGGGAATTTACCTGCAGATACCCCAGATCATAGACTGCAGCCTGGGCCAGGGAACTTACCGGCAGATACACAGGTCATAGCCTGCAGCCTGAGCCAGGTAAGTTAGCTGCAGATACCCCAGATCATAGCCTGCAGCCTGGGCACCCGGAATTTACCAGAAGATACCCCATGTCATAGCCTGCAGCCTGGGCAAAGGGAACTTACCTGCAGCTACCCCAGATCATAGGCTGCAGCCTGGGCCAGGTAACTTACCTGCAGATACCCCAGATCATAGCCTGCAGCCTGGGCACAGGGAACTTACCTGCAGATACCCCAGATCATAGCCTGCAGCCTGGGCAGAGGGAACTTACCTATAGAGACTCAGATCATAGCCTGCAGCCTGGGCCAGGAAACTTACCTGCAGATACCCCAGATCATAGCCTGCAGCCTGGGCACAGGGAACTTACCTGCAGATACACCAGCTCATAGCCTGCAGCCTGGGCACAGGGAACCTATCTACAGAGACCGAGATCATAGCCTGAAGCCTGGGCCAGTTAACTTACCTGCAGATACCAGATCATAGCCTGCAGTCTGGGCACAGGGAATTTACCTACAGATATCCCAGATCATAGCCTGCAGCCTAGGCACAGGGAAATTACCTGCAGATACACAGATCATAGCCTGCAGCCAGGGCACAGGGAATATACCTGCAGATACATAGGTCATAGCCTGCAGCCTGGACCAGGTAACTTACCTGCTGATACCACAGATCATAGCCTGCATCCTGGGCACAGGGAACTTACCTACAGACACCCAGATCATAGCCTGCAGCCTGGGCCAGGTAATTCTCCTGCAGATACCCCAGATCATAGCCTGCAGCCTGGGCAGAGGGAACCTACCTGCAGATACCCCAGATCATATCCTGCAGCCTGGGCACAGGGAATTTACCTGCAGATACCCCAGATTATAGCCTGCAGCCTGGGCACAGGAAACTTACCTGCAGATACCCCAGATCATAGCCTGCAGCCTTGGCACAGGGAACTTACCTGCAGATACACCAGATCATAGCCTGCAGTCTGGGCACAGGGAACTTACCTGCAGATACCCCAGATCATAGCCTGCAGCCTAGGCACATGGAACTTACCTGCAGATACTCCTGATCATAGCCTGCAGCCTGGGCACAGGGAGTTTACCTGTAGATACCCCAGATCATAGCCTGCAGCTTGGGCATAAATAACTTACCTGCAGATACCCCAGATCATAGCATGCAGCCTGGGCACAGGGAACCTACCTGCAGATACACCAGATCATAGCCTGCAGCCTTGGCACAGGGTATTTACCTGAAGATACCCCAGATCATAGCCTGCAGCGTAGGCCAGGGTACTTACCTTCCGATACACCTGATCATAGTCTGCAACCTGGGCCAGGGAACTTACCTGCAGATACCCCAGATCATAGCCTTCAGCCTGGGCACAGGGACTCAACTTGCAGAGACCCCATATCATAGCCTGCAGCGTGGTCACAGGGAACTTACCTGCAGATACCCAAGATCATAGACTGCAGCCTGGGCCAGGGAACTTACCTGCAGATACACAGGTCATAGCCTGCAGCCTGAGCCAGGTAACTTAGCTGCAGATACCCCAGATCATAGCCTGCAGCCTGGGCACCCGGAATTTACCAGAAGATACCCCATGTCATAGCCTGCAGCCTGGGCAAAGGGAACTTACCTGCAGCTACCCCAGATCATAGGCTGCAGCCTGGGCCAGGTAACTTACCTGCAGATACCCCAGATCATAGCCTGCAGCCTGGGCACAGGGAACTTACCTGCAGATACCCCAGATCATAGCCTGCAGCCTGGGCAGAGGGAACTTACCTATAGAGACTCAGATCATAGCCTGCAGCCTGGGCCAGGTAACTTACCTGCAGATACACCAGATCATAGCCTGCAGCCTGGGCACAGGGAACTTACCTGCAGATACACCAGCTCATAGCCTGCAGCCTGGGCACAGGGAACTTATCTACAGAGACCGAGATCATAGCCTGAAGCCTGGGCCAGTTAACTTACCTGCAGATACCAGATCATAGCCTGCAGTCTGGGCACAGGGAATTTACCTACAGATATCCCAGCTCATAGCCTGCAGCCTAGGCACAGGGAAATTACCTGCAGATACACAGATCATAGCCTGCAGCCAGGGCACAGGGAATATACCTGCAGATACATAGGTCATAGCCTGCAGCCTGGACCAGGTAACTTACCTGCTGATACCCCAGATCATAGCCTGCATCCTGGGCACAGGGAACTTACCTACAGACACCCAGATCATAGCCTGCAGCCTGGGCCAGGTAATTTTCCTGCAGATACCCCAGATCATAGCCTGCAGCCTGGGCAGAGGGAACCTACCTGCAGATACCCCAGATCATATCCTGCAGCCTGGGCACAGGGAATTTACCTGCAGATACCCTAGATCATAGCCTGCAGCCTGGGCACAGGAAACCTACCTGCAGATACCCCAGATCATAGCCTGCAGCCTTGGCACAGGGAACTTACCTGCAGATACACCAGATCATAGCCTGCAGTCTGGGCACAGGGAACTTACCTGCAGATACCCCAGATCATAGCCTGCAGCCTAGGCACATGGAACTTACCTGCAGATACTCCTGATCATAGCCTGCAGCCTGGGCACAGGGAGTTTACCTGTAGATACCCCAGATCATAGCCTGCAGCTTGGGCATAAATAACTTACCTGCAGATACCCCAGATCATAGCATGCAGCCTGGGCACAGGGAACCTACCTGCAGATACACCAGATCATAGCCTGCAGCCTTGGCACAGGGTATTTACCTGAAGATACCCCAGATCATAGCCTGCAGCGTAGGCCAGGGTACTTACCTGCCGATACACCTGATCATAGCCTGCAACCTGGGCCAGGGACCTTACCTGCAGATACCCCAGATCATAGCCTTCAGCCTGGGCACAGGGACTCAACTTGCAGAGACCCCATATCATAGCCTGCAGCGTGGTCACAGGGAACTTACCTGCAGATACCCAAGATCATAGCCTGCAGCCTGGGCCAGGGAACCTACCTGCAGATACACCAGATCATAGCCTGTAGACTGGGCAGAGGGAATTTAGCTGCAGATACCCCAGATCATAGCCTGCAGCCTGAGCACAGGGAATTTACCTGCAGATACACAGATCATAGGCTGCAGCCTGGACATAGGGAATTTACCTGCAGATACACAGATCATAGCCTGCAGCCTGGGCACAGGAACTTACCTGCAGATACCCATGATCATAGCTAGCAGCCTGGCACAGGGAATATACCAGCAGCTACCCCTGATCATAGCCTACAGCCTGGCACAGGAAACTTACCTGCAGATACCCCTGATCATAGCCTGCAGCCTGGCAACAGGAACTTACCTGCAGATACCCCTGATCATAGCCTGCAGCCTGGCAACAGGAACTTACCTGCAGATACCCATGATCCTAGCCAGCAGCCTGGCACAGGGAATATACCAGCAGATACCCCTGATCATAGCCTAAAGCCTGGCACAGGAAACTTACCTGCAGATACCCCTGATCATAGCCTACAGCCTGGCACAGGGATCTTACCTGCAGATACCCCTGATCATAGCCTGCAGCCTGGCACAGGGATCTTACCTGCAGATACTCCAGATCATAGCCTACTGCCTGGGCAAAGGGAACTTACCTGCAGATAGCTAGATCATAGACTGCAGCCTGGGCACAAGGAACTTACCTGCAGATACCCCAGATCATAGCTTGCAGCATGGTATATTGAACTTACCTGAAGATACCCCAGATCATAGCCTGCAGCCTGGACACAGGGAACTTGCCTGCAGATACCCCAGATCATAGCCTGCAGCCTGGACACAGGGAACTTACCTGAAGATAACCCAGATCATAGCATGCAGCCTGGACACAGGGAACTTACCTGCAGATACCTCAGATCATAGCCTGCAGCCTGGGCACAAGGAACTTACCTGAAGATACCCCAGACCATAGCCTGCAGCCTGGGCACAATGAACGTACTTGAAGATACCCCAAATCGTAGCCTGCAGCCTGGGCAGATGGAACTTACCTGCGGATACTCTTGATCATAGCTTGCTGCCTGTGCCAGGGAACTTACCTGCAGATACCCAGATCATAGCCTGCAGCCTGGGCCAGGGAAATACCTGCAGATACCCCTGATCATCACCTGCAGCCTGGGCCAGGGAACCTACCTGCAGATACGCCTGATCATCAACTGCATGCTGGGCACAGGGAACTTACCGGCAGATACCCCAGATCATAGTCTGCAGCCTGAGCATAGGGAACATACCTGCAGATATCCCAGATCATAGCCTGCAGCATGGGCACAGAGAACTTACCTGCAGATACCCCAGATCATAGCCTGCAGCCTGAGCACAGGGAACTTACCTGCAGATACCTCAGATCATAGCCTGCAGCCTGGGCACAAGGAACTTACCTGAAGATACCCCAGACCATAGCCTGCAGCCTGGGCACAATGAACGTACTTGAAGATACCCCAAATCGTAGCCTGCAGCCTGGGCAGATGGAACTTACCTGCGGATACTCTTGATCATAGCTTGCAGCATGGGCACAGGGAACTTACCTGCAGATCCACAGATCATAGGCTGCTGCCTGTGCCAGGGAACTTACCTGCAGATACCCAGATCATAGCCTGCAGCCTGGGCCAGGGAAATACCTGCAGATACCCCTGATCATCACCTGCAGCCTGGGCCAGGGAACCTACCTGCAGATACGCCTGATCATCAACTGCATGCTGGGCACAGGGAACTTACCGGCAGATACCCCAGATCATAGTCTGCAGCCTGAGCATAGGGAACATACCTGCAGATATCCCAGATCATAGCCTGCAGCATGGGCACAGAGAACTTACCTGCAGATACCCCAGATCATAGCCTGCAGCCTGAGCACAGGGAACTTACCTGCAGATACACTAGATCATAGCCTACAGCCTGGCACAGGGAACTTACCTGCAGATACACAGATCAAAGCCTGCAGCCTGGGCCAGGGACTTAACCTGCAGATACCCTATATCATAGCCTGCAGCCTGAGCACAGGGAACTTACCTGCAGATACACTAGATCATAGCCTACAGACTGGCACAGGGAACTTACCTGCAGATACACAGATCAAAACCTGCAGCCTGGGCCAGGGACTTAATCTGCAGATACCCTATATCATAGCCTGCAGCCTGGGCACATGGAACTTACCTGCAGATACACAGATCATAGCCTGCTGCCTAGACTCAGGGAAATTACCTGCAGATACTCAGATCATAGCCTGCAGCGTGTCACAAGGAACTTACCTGCAGATACCCCAGATCATAGAGTGCAGCCTGGGAACAGGGAACTTACCTGCAAATACCCCAGATCATAGCCTGCAGCCTGGGCAGAGGGAACGTACCTGCAGATACCCCAGATCATAGCCTGCAGCCTGGGCACAGTGAACTTACCTGCAGATACCTCAGATCATAGCCTGCAGCCTGGGCACAGTGAACTTACCTGCAGATACCCCAGATCATAGCCGGCAGCCTGGGCACAGGGAACATACCTGCAGATACCCCAGATCATAGCCTGCAGCCTGGGCACAGGGAACTTACCTGCACATACCCCAGATCATAGCCTGCAGACTGGGCAGAGGGAACCTACCTGAAGATACCCCAGATCATAGCCTGCAGCCTGGGCAAAGGGAATTTACCTGCAGATACCCCAGATCACAGCCTGCAGCCTGAGCACGGGGAACCTACCTGCAGATACCCCAGATCATAGCCTTCAGCCTGGGTACAGAGGCTCAACCTGCAGATACCCCATATCATAGCCTGGAGCCTGGGCACAGGGAACTTACCTGCAGATACCCCAGATCATAGCCTGCAGCCTGGAACAGGGTACCTACCTGCAGATACCCCAGATCATAGCCTGCAGCCTGGGCAGAGGGAACTTACCTGCAGATACCCCTGATCATAGCCTGCAGCCTGGAACAGGGAACCTACCTGCAGATACCCCAGATCATAGCCTACAGCCTGGGCTCCGAGAACTTACCTACAGAGACCCAAATCATAGCCTGCAGCCTGGGCCAGGTAACTTACCTGCAGATACCTCAGATCATAGCCTGCAGCCAGGGCAGAGGGAACTTACCTAAAGATACCCCAGATCATAGCCTGCAGCCTGGGCACAGGGAACTTACCTGCAGATTCCCCTGATCATAGCCTGCAGCCTGGGTACAGGGAATGTACCTGTCGATACCCCAGATCATAGCCTGCAGCCTGGGAACAGGGCATTTACCTGCAGATACCTCAGATCACAGCCTGCAGCCTGAGCACAGGGAACCTACCTGCAGATACCCCAGATCATAGCATTCAGCCTGGGCACAGGGACTCAACTTGCAGAGACCCCATATCATAGCCTGCAGCGTGGTCACAGGGAACTTACATGCAGAATCCCCAGATCATAGCCTGCAGCCTGGGCCAGGGAATCTACCTGCAGATACTCATGATCAGAGCCAGCATCCTGGCACAGGGAATATACCAGCAGATACCCCTGATCATAGCCTACAGCCTGGCACAGGAAACATACCTGCAGATACCCCTGATCATAGCCTGCAGCCTGGCACAGGGATCTTACCTGCAGATACCCCAGATCATAGAGTGCAGCCTGGGAACAGGGAACTTACCTGCAAATACCCCAGATCATAGCCTGCAGCATGGGCAGAGGGAACTTACCTGAAGATACCCCAGATCTTAGCCTGCAGCCTGGGCACAGGGAACTTACCTGCAGATACCCCAGATCACAGCCTGCAGCCTGAGCACAGGGAACCTACCTGCAGATACCCCATATCATAGCCTGCAGCCTGGGCAGAGGGAACGTACCTGCAGATACCCCAGATCATAGCCTGCAGTCTGGGCACAGGGAACTTAACTGCAGATACCGCAGATCATAGCCTGCAGCCTGGGCACAGGGAACTTACCTGCAGATACCCCAGATCACAGCCTGCAGCCTGGGTACAGGGAACTAAACTGCAGATACCTCAGATTATAGCATGCAGCCTGGGCCAGGTAACTTACCTGCAGATACCCCAGATCATAGCCTGCAGCCTGGGCACACAGAATTTACCTGCAGATACCCCAGATCATAGCCTGCAGCCTGGGCACAGGGAACTTACCTGCAGATACCCCAAATCATTGCCTGCAGCCTGGGCACAGGGAACTTACCTGCAGATACCCCAGATCATAGCCTGCAGCCTGGGCACAGGGAAATTACCTGCAGACACCCCAGATCATAGCCTGCAGCCTGAGCACAGGGAACCTTCCTGCAGATACACCAGATCATAGCCTGCAGCCTGGGCACAGGGAACTTATCTACAGAGACCGAGATCATAGCCTGAAGCCTAGGCCAGGTAAATTACCTGCAGATACTTCTGATCATAGCCTGCAGCCTGGGCACAGGGAACCTTCCTGCAGATACACCAGATCATAGCCTGCAGCCTGGGCACAGGGAACTTATCTACAGAGACCGAGATCATAGCCTGAAGCCTAGGCCAGGTAATTTACCTGCAGATACTCCTGATCATAGCCTGCAGCCTGGGCACTGGAAACTTACCTGCAGATAACCCAGATCATAGCCTGCAGCCTGGGCACAGGGAACTTACCTGCAGATACACCAGATCATAGCCTGCAGTCTGGGCACAGGGAACTTACCTACAGAGACCCAGATCATAGCCTGCAGCCTGGGCACAGGGAATATACCTGCAGATACACAAGTCAATGCCTGCAGCCTGGACCAGGTAACTTACCTGCTGATACCCCAGATCATAGCCTGCAGCCTGGGCACAGGGAATTTACCTACAGACACGCAGATCATAGCCTGCAGCCTGGGCCAGGTAATTTATCTGCAGATACCCCAGATCATAGCCTGCAGCCTGGGCAGAGGGAACCTACCTGCAGATACCACAGATCATAGCCTGCAGCCTGGGCACAGGGAACTTACCTGCAGATACCCCAGATCATAGCCTGCAGCCTTGGCAGAGGGAACCTACCTGCAGATACCACAGATCATAGCCTGCAGCCTGGGCACAGGGAACTTACCTGCAGATACCCCAGATCATAGCCTGCAGCCTGGGCACAGGAAACTTACCTGCAGATACCCCAGATCATAGCCTGCAGCCTGGGCACAGGGAACTTACCTGCAGATACACCAGATCATAGCCTGCAGTCTGGGCACATGGAACTTACCTGCAGATACCCCAGATCATAGCCTGCAGCCTGGGCACAGGGAACTTACCTACAGAGACCCAGATCATAGCCTGCAGCCTGGGCCAGGTAACTTACCTGCAGATACTCCTGATCATAGCCTGCAGCCTGGGCACAGGAAACTTACCTGCAGATAACCCAGATCATAGCCTGCAGCCTGGGCACAGGGAACTTACCTGCAGATACACCTGATCATAGCCTGCAGCCTGAGCCAGATAACTTACCTGCAGATACCGCAGATCATAGCCTGCAGCCTGGGCACAGGGAACATACCTGTAGATACCCCAGATCATAGCCTGCAGCATGGGCACAGGGAACTTACCAACAGAGACCCAGATCATAGCCTGCAGCCGGGGCACAGGGAATTTACCTGCAGATACCCCAGATCATAGACTGCAGCCTGGGCCAGGGAACTTACCTGCAGATACACAGGTCATAGCCTGCAGCCTGGGCCAGGTAACTTACCTGCAGATACACCTGATCATAGCCTGCAGCCTGGACACAGGGAACTTACCTGAAGATACCCCAGATCACAGCCTGCAGCCTGGACACAGGGAACTTACCTGAAGATACCCCAGATCACAGCCTGCAGCCTGGACACAGGGAACTTAACTGAAGATACCCCAGATCACAGCCTGCAGCCTGGACACAGGGAACTTACCTGAAGATACCCCAGATCACAGCCTGCAGCCTGGACACAGGGAACTTACCTGAAGATACCACAGATCACAGCCTGCAGCATGGGCACAGGGAACTTACCTGAAGATACCCCAGATCACAGCCTACAGCCTGGACACAGGGAACTTACCTGAAGATACCCCAGATCACAGCCTGCAGCCTGGGGACAGGGAACTTACCTGCAGATACCCCAGATCATAGCCTGCAGCCTGGGCACCCGGAATTTACCAGAAGATACCCCATGTCATAGCCTGCAGCCTGGGCAAAGGGAACTTACCTGCAGCTACCCCAGATCATAGGCTGCAGCCTGGGCCAGGTAACTTACCTGCAGATACCCCAGATCATAGCCTGCAGCCTGGGCACAGGGAACTTACCTGCAGATACCCCAGATCATAGCCTGCAGCCTGGGCAGAGGGAACTTACCTATAGAGACTCAGATCATAGCCTGCAGCCTGGGCCAGGTAACTTACCTGCAGATACACCAGATCATAGCCTGCAGCCTGGGCACAGGGAACTTACCTGCAGATACACCAGCTCATAGCCTGCAGCCTGGGCACAGGGAACTTATCTTCAGAGACCGAGATCATAGCCTGAAGCCTGGGCCAGTTAACTTACCTGCAGATACCAGATCATAGCCTGCAGTCTGGGCACAGGGAATTTACCTACAGATATCCCAGCTCATAGCCTGCAGCCTAGGCACAGGGAAATTACCTGCAGATACACAGATCATAGCCTGCAGCCAGGGCACAGGGAATATACCTGCAGATACATAGGTCCTAGCCTGCAGCCTGGACCAGGTAACTTACCTGCTGATACCCCAGATCATAGCCTGCATCCTGGGCACAGGGAACTTACCTACAGACACCCAGATCATAGCCTGCAGTCTGGGCCAGGTAATTTTCCTGCAGATACCCCAGATCATAGCCTGCAGCCTGGGCAGAGGGAACCTACCTGCAGATACCCCAGATCATATCCTGCAGCCTGGGCACAGGGAATTTACCTGCAGATACCCTAGATCGTAGCCTGCAGCCTGGGCCCAGGAAACCTACCTGCAGATACCCCAGATCATAGCCTGCAGCCTTGGCACAGGGAACTTACCTGCAGATACACCAGATCATAGCCTGCAGTCTGGGCACAGGGAACCAGATACCCCAGATCATAGCCTGCAGCCTAGGCACATGGAACTTACCTACAGATACTCCTGATCATAGCCTGCAGCCTGGGCACAGGGAGTTTACCTGTAGATACCCCAGATCATAGCCTGCAGCTTGGGCATAATAAACTTACCTGCAGATACCCCAGATCATAGCATGCAGCCTGGGCACAGGGAACCTACCTGCAGATACACCAGATCATAGCCTGCAGCCTTGGCACAGGGTATTTACCTGAAGATACCCCAGATCATAGCCTGCAGCGTAGGCCAGGGTACTTACCTGCCGATACACCTGATCATAGCCTGCAACCTGGGCCAGGGAACTTACCTGCAGATACCCCAGATCATAGCCTTCAGCCTGGGCACAGGGACTCAACTTGCAGAGACCCCATATCATAGCCTGCAGCGTGGTCACAGGGAACTTACCTGCAGATACCCAAGATCATAGCCTGCAGCCTGGGCCAGGGAACCTACCTGCAGATACACCAGATCATAGCCTGCAGACTGGGCAGAGGGAATTTAGCTGCAGATACCCCAGATCATAGCCTGCAGCCTGAGCACAGGGAATTTACCTGCAGATACACAGATCATAGGCTGCAGCCTGGACATAGGGAATTTACCTGCAGATACACAGATCATAGCCTGCAGCCTGGGCACAGGAACTTACCTGCAGATACCCATGATCATAGCTAGCAGCCTGGCACAGGGAATATACCAGCAGCTACCCCTGATCATAGCCTACAGCCTGGCACAGGAAACTTACCTGCAGATACCCCTGATCATAGCCTGCAGCCTGGCAACAGGAACTTACCTGCAGATACCCCTGATCATAGCCTGCAGCCTGGCAACAGGAACTTACCTGCAGATACCCATGATCCTAGCCAGCAGCCTGGCACAGGGAATATACCAGCAGATACCCCTGATCATAGCCTAAAGCCTGGCACAGGAAACTTACCTGCAGATACCCCTGATCATAGCCTACAGCCTGGCACAGGGATCTTACCTGCAGATACCCCTGATCATAGCCTGCAGCCTGGCACAGGGATCTTACCTGCAGATACTCCAGATCATAGCCTACTGCCTGGGCAAAGGGAACTTACCTGCAGATAGCTAGATCATAGACTGCAGCCTGGGCACAAGGAACTTACCTGCAGATACCCCAGATCATAGCTTGCAGCATGGTATATTGGACTTACCTGAAGATACCCCAGATCATAGCCTGCAGCCTGGACACAGGGAACTTGCCTGCAGATACCCCAGATCATAGCCTGCAGCCTGGACACAGGGAACTTACCTGAAGATAACCCAGATCATAGCATGCAGCCTGGACACAGGGAACTTACCTGCAGATACCTCAGATCATAGCCTGCAGCCTGGGCACAAGGAACTTACCTGAAGATACCCCAGACCATAGCCTGCAGCCTGGGCACAATGAACGTACTTGAAGATACCCCAAATCGTAGCCTGCAGCCTGGGCAGATGGAACTTACCTGCGGATACTCTTGATCATAGCTTGCAGCATGGGCACAGGGAACCTACCTGCAGATCCACAGATCATAGGCTGCTGCCTGTGCCAGGGAACTTACCTGCAGATACCCAGATCATAGCCTGCAGCCTGGGCCAGGGAAATACCTGCAGATACCCCTGATCATCACCTGCAGCCTGGGCCAGGGAACCTACCTGCAGATACCCCTGATCATCAACTGCATGCTGGGCACAGGGAATTTACCGGCAGATACCCCAGATCATAGTCTGCAGCCTGAGCATAGGGAACATACCTGCAGATATCCCAGATCATAGCCTGCAGCATGGGCACAGAGAACTTACCTGCAGATACCCCAGATCATAGCCTGCAGCCTGAGCACAGGGAACTTACCTGCAGATACACTAGATCATAGCCTACAGCCTGGCACAGGGAACTTACCTGCAGATACACAGATCAAAGCCTGCAGCCTGGGCCAGGGACTTAAACTGCAGATACCCTATATCATAGCCTGCAGCCTGAGCACAGGGAACTTACCTGCAGATACACTAGATCATAGCCTACAGACTGGCACAGGGAACTTACCTGCAGATACACAGATCAAAGCCTGCAGCCTGGGCCAGGGACTTAACCTGCAGATACCCTATATCATAGCCTGCAGCCTGGGCACATGGAACTTACCTGCAGATACACAGATCATAGCCTGCTGCCTAGACTCAGGGAAATTACCTGCAGATACTCAGATCATAGCCTGCAGCGTGTCACAAGGAACTTACCTGCAGATACCCCAGATCATAGAGTGCAGCCTGGGAACAGGGAACTTACCTGCAAATACCCCAGATCATAGCCTGCAGCCTGGGCAGAGGGAACTTACCTGAAGATACCCCAGATCATAGCCTGCAGCCTGGGCACAGGGAACTGACCTGCAGATACCCCAGATCACAGCCTGCAGCCTGAGCACAGGGATCCTACCTGCAGATACCCCAGATCATATCTTTCAGCCTGGGTACAGGGACTCAACCTGCAGATACCCCATATCATAGCCTGCAGCCTGGGCACAGGGAATTTACCTGCAGATACCCCAGATCATAGCCTGCAGCCTGGGCACAGGGAACTTACCTACAGAGACCCAGATCATAGCCTGTAGCCTGGGCCAGGTAACTTACCTGCAGATACTCCTGATCATAGCCTGCAGCCTGGGCACAGGAAACTTACCTGCAGATAACCCAGATCATAGCCTGCAGCCTGGGCACAGGGAACTTACCTGCAGATACACCTGATCATAGCCTGCAGCCTGAGCCAGATAACTTACCTGCAGATACCGCAGATCATAGCCTGCAGCCTGGGCACAGGGAACATACCTGTAGATACCCCAGATCATAGCCTGCAGCATGGGCACAGGGAATTTACAAACAGAGACCCAGATCATAGCCTGCAGCCGGGGCACAGGGAATTTACCTGCAGATACCCCAGATCATAGACTGCAGCCTGGGCCAGGGAACTTACCTGCAGATACACAGGTCATAGCCTGCAGCCTGGGCCAGGTAACTTACCTGCAGATACACCTGATCATAGCCTGCAGCCTGGACACAGGGAACTTACCTGAAGATACCCCAGATCACAGCCTGCAGCCTGGACACAGGGAACTTACCTGAAGATACCCCAGATCACAGCCTGCAGCCTGGACACAGGGAACTTACCTGAAGATACCCCAGATCACAGCCTGCAGCCTGGACACAGGGAACTTACCTGAAGATACCCCAGATCACAGCCTGCAGCCTGGACACAGGGAACTTACCTGAAGATACCACAGATCACAGCCTTCAGCATGGGCACAGGGAACTTACCTGAAGATACCCCAGATCACAGCCTGCAGCCTGGACACAGGGAACTTACCTGAAGATACCCCAGATCACAGCCTGCAGCCTGGGGACAGGGAACTTACCTGCAGATACCCCAGATCACAGCCTGCAGCCTGGGGACAGGGAACTTACCTGCAGATACCCCAGATCACAGCCTGCAGCCTGGGTACAGGGAACTAAACTGCAGATACCCCAGATCACAGCCTGCAGCCTGGGCACAGGGAACGTACCTGCAGATACCCCAAATCATTGCCTGCAGCCTGGGCACAGGGAACTTACCTGCAGATACCCCAGATCATAGCCTGCAGCCTGGGCACAGGGAAATTACCTGCAGACACCCCAGATCATAGCATGCAGCCTGAGCACAGGGAACCTTCCTGCAGATACACCAGATCATAGCCTGCAGCCTGGGCACAGGAAACTTACCCACAGAGCCCCAGATCATAGCCTGCCACCTGGGCACAGAGAACTTACCTGCAGATACACCTGATCATAGCCTGCAGCCTGGGCCAGGGAACTTACCTTCAGATACACAGGTCATAGCCTGCAGCCTGGGCCAGGTAACTTTCCTGCAGATACCCCAGATCATAGCCTGCAGCCTGGACACAGGGAACTTACCTGCAGACACCCCAGATCATAGCCTGCAGCCTGGGCACAGGGAACTTACCTACAGAGACCCAGATCATAGCCTGCAGCCTGGTCACAGAGAACTTACCTGCAGATACACCTGATCATAGCCTACAGCCTGGGCACAGGGAACTTACCTGCAGATACACAGGTCATAGTCTACAGCCTGGGCCAGGTAACTTACCTGCAGATACCCCAGATCATAGCCTGCAGCCTGGGCACAGGGAACTTACCTGCAGATACCCCAGATCATAGCCTGCAGCCTGGGCACAGGGAACTTACCTGCCGATACCCCAGATCATAGACTGCAGGCTGGGCAGAGGGAATTTACCTATAGAGACTCAGATCATAGCCTGCAGCCTGGGCAAGGTAATTTACCTGCAGATACCCCAGATCATAGCCTGCAGCTTGGGCACAGGGAACTTACCTGCAGATACACCAGCTCATAGCCTGCAGCCTGGGCACAGGGAACTTATCTACAGAGACCGAGATCATAGCCTGAAGCCTAGGCCAGGTAACTTACCTGCAGATACTCCTGATCATAGCCTGCAGCCTGGGCACAGGAAACTTACCTACAGATAACCCAGATCATAGCCTGCAGCCTGGGCACAGGGAACTTACCTGCAGATACACCAGATCATAGCCTGCAGTCTGGGCACAGGGAACTTACCTACAGATACCCCAGATCATAGCCTGCAGCCTAGGCACAGGGAAATTACCTGCCACAGGGAACTTACCTACAGAGACCCAGATCATAGCCTGCAGCCTGGGCACAGGGAATATACCTGCAGATACACAGGTCAATGCCTGCAGCCTGGACCAGGTAACTTACCTGCTGATACCCCAGATCATAGCCTGCAGCCTGGGCACAGGGAACTTACCTACAGACATGCAGATCATAGCCTGCAACCTGGGCCAGGTAATTTATCTGCAGATACCCCAGATAATAGCCTGCAGCCTGGGCAGAGGGAACCTATCTGCAGATACCACAGATCATAGCCTGCAGCCTGGGCACAGGGAACTTACCTGCAGATACCCCAGATCATAGCCTGCAGCCTGGGCAGAGGGAACCTACCTGCAGATACCACAGATCATAGCCTGCAGCCTGGGCACAGGGAACTTACCTGCAGATACCCCAGATCATAGCCTGCAGCCTGGGCACAGGAAACTTACCTGCAGATACCCCAGATCATAGCCTGCAGCCTGGGCACAGGGAACTTACCTGCAGATACACCAGATCATAGCCTGCAGTCTGGGCACAGGGAACTTACCTGCAGATACCCCAGATCATAGCCTGCAGCCTGGGCACAGGGAACTTACCTACAGAGACCCAGATCATAGCCTGCAGCCTGGGCCAGGTAACTTACCTGCAGATACTCCTGATCATAGCCTGCAGCCTGGGCACAGGAAACTTACCTGCAGATAACCCAGATCATAGCCTGCAGTCTGGGCACAGGGAACTTACCTGCAGATACCCCAGATCATAGCCTGCAGCCTTGGCACAGGGAACTTACCTACAGAGACCCAGATCATAGCCTGCAGCCTGGGCCAGGTAACTTACCTGCAGATACTCCTGATCATAGCCTGCAGCCTGGGCACAGGGAGCTTACCTGCAGATACCCCAGATCATAGCCTGCAGCCTGGGCATAGATAACTTACCTGCAGATACCCCAGATCATAGCATGCAGCCTGGGCACAGGGAACCTACCTGCAGATACACCAGATCATAGCCTGCAGCCTGGGCCAGGGAACTTACCTGCAGATACACCTGATCATAGCCTGCAGCCTGAGCCAGGTAACTTACCTGCAGATACCGCAGATCATAGCCTGCAGCCTGGGCACAGGGAACATACCTGTAGATACCCCAGATCATAGCCTGCAGCATGGGCACAGGGAACTTACCTACAGAGACCCAGATCATAGCCTGCAGCCGGGGCACAGGGAATTTACCTGCAGATACCCCAGATCATAGACTGCAGCCTGGGCCAGGGAACTTACCGGCAGATACACAGGTCATAGCCTGCAGCCTGAGCCAGGTAAGTTAGCTGCAGATACCCCAGATCATAGCCTGCAGCCTGGGCACCCGGAATTTACCAGAAGATACCCCATGTCATAGCCTGCAGCCTGGGCAAAGGGAACTTACCTGCAGCTACCCCAGATCATAGGCTGCAGCCTGGGCCAGGTAACTTACCTGCAGATACCCCAGATCATAGCCTGCAGCCTGGGCACAGGGAACTTACCTGCAGATACCCCAGATCATAGCCTGCAGCCTGGGCAGAGGGAACTTACCTATAGAGACTCAGATCATAGCCTGCAGCCTGGGCCAGGTAACTTACCTGCAGATACCCCAGATCATAGCCTGCAGCCTGGGCACAGGGAACTTACCTGCAGATACACCAGCTCATAGCCTGCAGCCTGGGCACAGGGAACCTATCTACAGAGACCGAGATCATAGCCTGAAGCCTGGGCCAGTTAACTTACCTGCAGATACCAGATCATAGCCTGCAGTCTGGGCACAGGGAATTTACCTACAGATATCCCAGATCATAGCCTGCAGCCTAGGCACAGGGAAATTACCTGCAGATACACAGATCATAGCCTGCAGCCAGGGCACAGGGAATATACCTGCAGATACATAGGTCATAGCCTGCAGCCTGGACCAGGTAACTTACCTGCTGATACCACAGATCATAGCCTGCATCCTGGGCACAGGGAACTTACCTACAGACACCCAGATCATAGCCTGCAGCCTGGGCCAGGTAATTCTCCTGCAGATACCCCAGATCATAGCCTGCAGCCTGGGCAGAGGGAACCTACCTGCAGATACCCCAGATCATATCCTGCAGCCTGGGCACAGGGAATTTACCTGCAGATACCCCAGATTATAGCCTGCAGCCTGGGCACAGGAAACTTACCTGCAGATACCCCAGATCATAGCCTGCAGCCTTGGCACAGGGAACTTACCTGCAGATACACCAGATCATAGCCTGCAGTCTGGGCACAGGGAACTTACCTGCAGATACCCCAGATCATAGCCTGCAGCCTAGGCACATGGAACTTACCTGCAGATACTCCTGATCATAGCCTGCAGCCTGGGCACAGGGAGTTTACCTGTAGATACCCCAGATCATAGCCTGCAGCTTGGGCATAAATAACTTACCTGCAGATACCCCAGATCATAGCATGCAGCCTGGGCACAGGGAACCTACCTGCAGATACACCAGATCATAGCCTGCAGCCTTGGCACAGGGTATTTACCTGAAGATACCCCAGATCATAGCCTGCAGCGTAGGCCAGGGTACTTACCTTCCGATACACCTGATCATAGTCTGCAACCTGGGCCAGGGAACTTACCTGCAGATACCCCAGATCATAGCCTTCAGCCTGGGCACAGGGACTCAACTTGCAGAGACCCCATATCATAGCCTGCAGCGTGGTCACAGGGAACTTACCTGCAGATACCCAAGATCATAGACTGCAGCCTGGGCCAGGGAACTTACCTGCAGATACACAGGTCATAGCCTGCAGCCTGAGCCAGGTAACTTAGCTGCAGATACCCCAGATCATAGCCTGCAGCCTGGGCACCCGGAATTTACCAGAAGATACCCCATGTCATAGCCTGCAGCCTGGGCAAAGGGAACTTACCTGCAGCTACCCCAGATCATAGGCTGCAGCCTGGGCCAGGTAACTTACCTGCAGATACCCCAGATCATAGCCTGCAGCCTGGGCACAGGGAACTTACCTGCAGATACCCCAGATCATAGCCTGCAGCCTGGGCAGAGGGAACTTACCTATAGAGACTCAGATCATAGCCTGCAGCCTGGGCCAGGTAACTTACCTGCAGATACACCAGATCATAGCCTGCAGCCTGGGCACAGGGAACTTACCTGCAGATACACCAGCTCATAGCCTGCAGCCTGGGCACAGGGAACTTATCTACAGAGACCGAGATCATAGCCTGAAGCCTGGGCCAGTTAACTTACCTGCAGATACCAGATCATAGCCTGCAGTCTGGGCACAGGGAATTTACCTACAGATATCCCAGCTCATAGCCTGCAGCCTAGGCACAGGGAAATTACCTGCAGATACACAGATCATAGCCTGCAGCCAGGGCACAGGGAATATACCTGCAGATACATAGGTCATAGCCTGCAGCCTGGACCAGGTAACTTACCTGCTGATACCCCAGATCATAGCCTGCATCCTGGGCACAGGGAACTTACCTACAGACACCCAGATCATAGCCTGCAGCCTGGGCCAGGTAATTTTCCTGCAGATACCCCAGATCATAGCCTGCAGCCTGGGCAGAGGGAACCTACCTGCAGATACCCCAGATCATATCCTGCAGCCTGGGCACAGGGAATTTACCTGCAGATACCCTAGATCATAGCCTGCAGCCTGGGCACAGGAAACCTACCTGCAGATACCCCAGATCATAGCCTGCAGCCTTGGCACAGGGAACTTACCTGCAGATACACCAGATCATAGCCTGCAGTCTGGGCACAGGGAACTTACCTGCAGATACCCCAGATCATAGCCTGCAGCCTAGGCACATGGAACTTACCTGCAGATACTCCTGATCATAGCCTGCAGCCTGGGCACAGGGAGTTTACCTGTAGATACCCCAGATCATAGCCTGCAGCTTGGGCATAAATAACTTACCTGCAGATACCCCAGATCATAGCATGCAGCCTGGGCACAGGGAACCTACCTGCAGATACACCAGATCATAGCCTGCAGCCTTGGCACAGGGTATTTACCTGAAGATACCCCAGATCATAGCCTGCAGCGTAGGCCAGGGTACTTACCTGCCGATACACCTGATCATAGCCTGCAACCTGGGCCAGGGACCTTACCTGCAGATACCCCAGATCATAGCCTTCAGCCTGGGCACAGGGACTCAACTTGCAGAGACCCCATATCATAGCCTGCAGCGTGGTCACAGGGAACTTACCTGCAGATACCCAAGATCATAGCCTGCAGCCTGGGCCAGGGAACCTACCTGCAGATACACCAGATCATAGCCTGTAGACTGGGCAGAGGGAATTTAGCTGCAGATACCCCAGATCATAGCCTGCAGCCTGAGCACAGGGAATTTACCTGCAGATACACAGATCATAGGCTGCAGCCTGGACATAGGGAATTTACCTGCAGATACACAGATCATAGCCTGCAGCCTGGGCACAGGAACTTACCTGCAGATACCCATGATCATAGCTAGCAGCCTGGCACAGGGAATATACCAGCAGCTACCCCTGATCATAGCCTACAGCCTGGCACAGGAAACTTACCTGCAGATACCCCTGATCATAGCCTGCAGCCTGGCAACAGGAACTTACCTGCAGATACCCCTGATCATAGCCTGCAGCCTGGCAACAGGAACTTACCTGCAGATACCCATGATCCTAGCCAGCAGCCTGGCACAGGGAATATACCAGCAGATACCCCTGATCATAGCCTAAAGCCTGGCACAGGAAACTTACCTGCAGATACCCCTGATCATAGCCTACAGCCTGGCACAGGGATCTTACCTGCAGATACCCCTGATCATAGCCTGCAGCCTGGCACAGGGATCTTACCTGCAGATACTCCAGATCATAGCCTACTGCCTGGGCAAAGGGAACTTACCTGCAGATAGCTAGATCATAGACTGCAGCCTGGGCACAAGGAACTTACCTGCAGATACCCCAGATCATAGCTTGCAGCATGGTATATTGAACTTACCTGAAGATACCCCAGATCATAGCCTGCAGCCTGGACACAGGGAACTTGCCTGCAGATACCCCAGATCATAGCCTGCAGCCTGGACACAGGGAACTTACCTGAAGATAACCCAGATCATAGCATGCAGCCTGGACACAGGGAACTTACCTGCAGATACCTCAGATCATAGCCTGCAGCCTGGGCACAAGGAACTTACCTGAAGATACCCCAGACCATAGCCTGCAGCCTGGGCACAATGAACGTACTTGAAGATACCCCAAATCGTAGCCTGCAGCCTGGGCAGATGGAACTTACCTGCGGATACTCTTGATCATAGCTTGCTGCCTGTGCCAGGGAACTTACCTGCAGATACCCAGATCATAGCCTGCAGCCTGGGCCAGGGAAATACCTGCAGATACCCCTGATCATCACCTGCAGCCTGGGCCAGGGAACCTACCTGCAGATACGCCTGATCATCAACTGCATGCTGGGCACAGGGAACTTACCGGCAGATACCCCAGATCATAGTCTGCAGCCTGAGCATAGGGAACATACCTGCAGATATCCCAGATCATAGCCTGCAGCATGGGCACAGAGAACTTACCTGCAGATACCCCAGATCATAGCCTGCAGCCTGAGCACAGGGAACTTACCTGCAGATACCTCAGATCATAGCCTGCAGCCTGGGCACAAGGAACTTACCTGAAGATACCCCAGACCATAGCCTGCAGCCTGGGCACAATGAACGTACTTGAAGATACCCCAAATCGTAGCCTGCAGCCTGGGCAGATGGAACTTACCTGCGGATACTCTTGATCATAGCTTGCAGCATGGGCACAGGGAACTTACCTGCAGATCCACAGATCATAGGCTGCTGCCTGTGCCAGGGAACTTACCTGCAGATACCCAGATCATAGCCTGCAGCCTGGGCCAGGGAAATACCTGCAGATACCCCTGATCATCACCTGCAGCCTGGGCCAGGGAACCTACCTGCAGATACGCCTGATCATCAACTGCATGCTGGGCACAGGGAACTTACCGGCAGATACCCCAGATCATAGTCTGCAGCCTGAGCATAGGGAACATACCTGCAGATATCCCAGATCATAGCCTGCAGCATGGGCACAGAGAACTTACCTGCAGATACCCCAGATCATAGCCTGCAGCCTGAGCACAGGGAACTTACCTGCAGATACACTAGATCATAGCCTACAGCCTGGCACAGGGAACTTACCTGCAGATACACAGATCAAAGCCTGCAGCCTGGGCCAGGGACTTAACCTGCAGATACCCTATATCATAGCCTGCAGCCTGAGCACAGGGAACTTACCTGCAGATACACTAGATCATAGCCTACAGACTGGCACAGGGAACTTACCTGCAGATACACAGATCAAAACCTGCAGCCTGGGCCAGGGACTTAATCTGCAGATACCCTATATCATAGCCTGCAGCCTGGGCACATGGAACTTACCTGCAGATACACAGATCATAGCCTGCTGCCTAGACTCAGGGAAATTACCTGCAGATACTCAGATCATAGCCTGCAGCGTGTCACAAGGAACTTACCTGCAGATACCCCAGATCATAGAGTGCAGCCTGGGAACAGGGAACTTACCTGCAAATACCCCAGATCATAGCCTGCAGCCTGGGCAGAGGGAACTTACCTGAAGATACCCCAGATCATAGCCTGCAGCCTGGGCACAGGGAACTTACCTGCAGATACCCCAGATCACAGCCTGCAGCCTGAGCACAGGGAACCTACCTGCAGATACCCCAGATCATATCCTTCAGCCTGGGTACAGGGACTCAACCTGCAGATACCCCATATCATAGCCTGCAGCCTGGGCACAGGGAATTTACCTGCAGATACCCCAGATCATAGCCTGCAGCCTGGGCACAGGGAACTTACCTACAGAGACCCAGATCATAGCCTGCAGCCTGGGCCAGGTAACTTACCTGCAGATACTCCTGATCATAGCCTGCTGCCTGGGCACAGGAAACTTACCTGCAGATAACCCAGATCATAGCCTGCAGCCTGGGCACAGGGAACTTACCTGCAGATACACCTGATCATAGCCTGCAGCCTGAGCCAGATAACTTACCTGCAGATACCGCAGATCATAGCCTGCAGCCTGGGCACAGGGAACATACCTGTAGATACCCCAGATCATAGCCTGCAGCATGGGCACAGGGAACTTACCAACAGAGACCCAGATCATAGCCTGCAGCCGGGGCACAGGGAATTTACCTGCAGATACCCCAGATCATAGACTGCAGCCTGGGCCAGGGAACTTACCTGCAGATACACAGGTCATAGACTGCAGCCTGGGCCAGGTAACTTACCTGCAGATACACCTGATCATAGCCTGCAGCCTGGACACAGGGAACTTACCTGAAGATACCCCAGATCACAGCCTGCAGCCTGGACAAAGGGAACTTACCTGAAGATACCCCAGATCACAGCCTGCAGCCTGGACACAGGGAACTTACCTGAAGATACCCCAGATCACAGCCTGCAGCCTGGACACAGGGAACTTACCCGAAGATACCCCAGATCACAGCCTGCAGCCTGGACACAGGGAACTTACCCGAAGATACCACAGATCACAGCCTGCAGCATGGGCACAGGGAACTTACCTGAAGATACCCCAGATCACAGCCTGCAGCCTGGACACAGGGAACTTACCTGAAGATACCCCAGATCACAGCCTGCAGCCTGGGGACAGGGAACCTACCTGTAGATACCCCAGATCACAGCCTGCAGCCTGGGGACAGGGAACTTACCTGCAGATACCCCAGATCACAGCCTGCAGCCTGGATACAGGGAACTAAACTGCAGATACCTCAGATTATAGCATGCAGCCTGGGCCAGGTAACTTACCTGCAGATACCCCAGATCATAGCCTGCAGCCTGAGCACACGGAATTTACCTGCAGATACCCCAGATCATAGCCTGCAGCCTGGGCACAGGGAACGTACCTGCAGATACCCCAAATCATTGCCTGCAGCCTGGGCACAGGGAACTTACCTGCAGATACCCCAGATCATAGCCTGCAGCCTGGGCACAGGGAAATTACCTGCAGACACCCCAGATCATAGCATGCAGCCTGAGCACAGGGAACCTTCCTGCAGATACACCAGATCATAGCCTGCAGCCTGGGCACAGGAAACTTACCTACAGAGCCCCAGATCATAGCCTGCCACCTGGGCACAGAGAACTTACCTGCAGATACACCTGATCATAGCCTGCAGCCTGGGCCAGGGAACTTACCTTCAGATACACAGGTCATAGCCTGCAGCCTGGGCCAGGTAACTTTCCTGCAGATACCCCAGATCATAGCCTGCAGCCTGGACACAGGGAACTTACCTGCAGACACTCCAGATCATAGCCTGCAGCCTGGGCACAGGGAACTTACCTACAGAGACCCAGATCATAGCCTGCAGCCTGGTCACAGAGAACTTACCTGCAGATACACCTGATCATAGCCTACAGCCTGGGCACAGGGAACTTACCTGCAGATACACAGGTCATAGTCTACAGCCTGGGCCAGGTAACTTACCTGCAGATACCCCAGATCATAGCCTGCAGCCTGGTCACAGGGAACTTACCTGCAGATACCCCAGATCATAGCCTGCAGCCTGGGCACAGGGAACTTACCTGCCGATACCCCAGATCATAGACTGCAGGCTGGGCAGAGGGAATTTACCTATAGAGACTCAGATCATAGCCTGCAGCCTGGGCAAGGTAATTTACCTGCAGATACCCCAGATCATAGCCTGCAGCTTGGGCACAGGGAACTTACCTGCAGATACACCAGCTCATAGCCTGCAGCCTGGGCACAGGGAACTTATCTACAGAGACCGAGATCATAGCCTGAAGCCTAGGCCAGGTAACTTACCTGCAGATACTCCTGATCATAGCCTGCAGCCTGGGCACAGGAAACTTACCTGCAGATAACCCAGATCATAGCCTGCAGCCTGGGCACAGGGAACTTACCTGCAGATACACCAGATCATAGCCTGCAGTCTGGGCACAGGGAACTTACCTACAGATACCCCAGATCATAGCCTGCAGCCTAGGCACAGGGAAATTACCTGCCACAGGGAACTTACCTACAGAGACCCAGATCATAGCCTGCAGCCTGGGCACAGGGAATATACCTGCAGATACACAGGTCAATGCCTGCAGCCTGGACCAGGTAACTTACCTGCTGATACCCCAGATCATAGCCTGCAGCCTGGGCACAGGGAACTTACCTACAGACATGCAGATCATAGCCTGCGACCTGGGCCAGGTAATTTATCTGCAGATACCCCAGATCATAGCCTGCAGCCTGGGCAGAGGGAACCTATCTGCAGATACCACAGATCATAGCCTGCAGCCTGGGCACAGAGAACTTACCTGCAGATACCCCAGATCATAGCCTGCAGCCTGGGCAGAGGGAACCTACCTGCAGATACCACAGATCATAGCCTGCAGCCTGGGCACAGGGAACTTACCTGCAGATACCCCAGATCATAGCCTGCAGCCTGGGCACAGGAAACTTACCTGCAGATACCCCAGATCATAGCCTGCAGCCTGGGCACAGGGAACTTACCTGCAGATACACCAGATCATAGCCTGCAGCCTGGCAACAGGAACTTACCTGCAGATACCCCTGATCATAGCCTGCAGCCTGGCAACAGGAACTTACCTGCAGATACCCATGATCCTAGCCAGCAGCCTGGCACAGGGAATATACCAGCAGATACCCCTGATCATAGCCTAAAGCCTGGCACAGGAAACTTACCTGCAGATACCCCTGATCATAGCCTACAGCCTGGCACAGGGATCTTACCTGCAGATACCCCTGATCATAGCCTGCAGCCTGGCACAGGGATCTTACCTGCAGATACTCCAGATCATAGCCTACTGCCTGGGCAAAGGGAACTTACCTGCAGATAGCTAGATCATAGACTGCAGCCTGGGCACAAGGAACTTACCTGCAGATACCCCAGATCATAGCTTGCAGCATGGTATATTGAACTTACCTGAAGATACCCCAGATCATAGCCTGCAGCCTGGACACAGGGAACTTGCCTGCAGATACCCCAGATCATAGCCTGCAGCCTGGACACAGGGAACTTACCTGAAGATAACCCAGATCATAGCATGCAGCCTGGACACAGGGAACTTACCTGCAGATACCTCAGATCATAGCCTGCAGCCTGGGCACAAGGAACTTACCTGAAGATACCCCAGACCATAGCCTGCAGCCTGGGCACAATGAACGTACTTGAAGATACCCCAAATCGTAGCCTGCAGCCTGGGCAGATGGAACTTACCTGCGGATACTCTTGATCATAGCTTGCAGCATGGGCACAGGGAACTTACCTGCAGATCCACAGATCATAGGCTGCTGCCTGTGCCAGGGAACTTACCTGCAGATACCCAGATCATAGCCTGCAGCCTGGGCCAGGGAAATACCTGCAGATACCCCTGATCATCACCTGCAGCCTGGGCCAGGGAACCTACCTGCAGATACGCCTGATCATCAACTGCATGCTGGGCACAGGGAACTTACCGGCAGATACCCCAGATCATAGTCTGCAGCCTGAGCATAGGGAACATACCTGCAGATATCCCAGATCATAGCCTGCAGCATGGGCACAGAGAACTTACCTGCAGATACCCCAGATCATAGCCTGCAGCCTGAGCACAGGGAACTTACCTGCAGATACACTAGATCATAGCCTACAGCCTGGCACAGGGAACTTACCTGCAGATACACAGATCAAAGCCTGCAGCCTGGGCCAGGGACTTAACCTGCAGATACCCTATATCATAGCCTGCAGCCTGAGCACAGGGAACTTACCTGCAGATACACTAGATCATAGCCTACAGACTGGCACAGGGAACTTACCTGCAGATACACAGATCAAAACCTGCAGCCTGGGCCAGGGACTTAATCTGCAGATACCCTATATCATAGCCTGCAGCCTGGGCACATGGAACTTACCTGCAGATACACAGATCATAGCCTGCTGCCTAGACTCAGGGAAATTACCTGCAGATACTCAGATCATAGCCTGCAGCGTGTCACAAGGAACTTACCTGCAGATACCCCAGATCATAGAGTGCAGCCTGGGAACAGGGAACTTACCTGCAAATACCCCAGATCATAGCCTGCAGCCTGGGCAGAGGGAACTTACCTGAAGATACCCCAGATCATAGCCTGCAGCCTGGGCACAGGGAACTTACCTGCAGATACCCCAGATCACAGCCTGCAGCCTGAGCACAGGGAACCTACCTGCAGATACCCCAGATCATATCCTTCAGCCTGGGTACAGGGACTCAACCTGCAGATACCCCATATCATAGCCTGCAGCCTGGGCACAGGGAATTTACCTGCAGATACCCCAGATCATAGCCTGCAGCCTGGGCACAGGGAACTTACCTACAGAGACCCAGATCATAGCCTGCAGCCTGGGCCAGGTAACTTACCTGCAGATACTCCTGATCATAGCCTGCTGCCTGGGCACAGGAAACTTACCTGCAGATAACCCAGATCATAGCCTGCAGCCTGGGCACAGGGAACTTACCTGCAGATACACCTGATCATAGCCTGCAGCCTGAGCCAGATAACTTACCTGCAGATACCGCAGATCATAGCCTGCAGCCTGGGCACAGGGAACATACCTGTAGATACCCCAGATCATAGCCTGCAGCATGGGCACAGGGAACTTACCAACAGAGACCCAGATCATAGCCTGCAACCGGGGCACAGGGAATTTACCTGCAGATACCCCAGATCATAGACTGCAGCCTGGGCCAGGGAACTTACCTGCAGATACACAGGTCATAGACTGCAGCCTGGGCCAGGTAACTTACCTGCAGATACACCTGATCATAGCCTGCAGCCTGGACACAGGGAACTTACCTGAAGATACCCCAGATCACAGCCTGCAGCCTGGACAAAGGGAACTTACCTGAAGATACCCCAGATCACAGCCTGCAGCCTGGACACAGGGAACTTACCTGAAGATACCCCAGATCACAGCCTGCAGCCTGGACACAGGGAACTTACCCGAAGATACCCCAGATCACAGCCTGCAGCCTGGACACAGGGAACTTACCCGAAGATACCACAGATCACAGCCTGCAGCATGGGCACAGGGAACTTACCTGAAGATACCCCAGATCACAGCCTGCAGCCTGGACACAGGGAACTTACCTGAAGATACCCCAGATCACAGCCTGCAGCCTGGGGACAGGGAACCTACCTGTAGATACCCCAGATCACAGCCTGCAGCCTGGGGACAGGGAACTTACCTGCAGATACCCCAGATCACAGCCTGCAGCCTGGATACAGGGAACTAAACTGCAGATACCTCAGATTATAGCATGCAGCCTGGGCCAGGTAACTTACCTGCAGATACCCCAGATCATAGCCTGCAGCCTGAGCACACGGAATTTACCTGCAGATACCCCAGATCATAGCCTGCAGCCTGGGCACAGGGAACGTACCTGCAGATACCCCAAATCATTGCCTGCAGCCTGGGCACAGGGAACTTACCTGCAGATACCCCAGATCATAGCCTGCAGCCTGGGCACAGGGAAATTACCTGCAGACACCCCAGATCATAGCATGCAGCCTGAGCACAGGGAACCTTCCTGCAGATACACCAGATCATAGCCTGCAGCCTGGGCACAGGAAACTTACCTACAGAGCCCCAGATCATAGCCTGCCACCTGGGCACAGAGAACTTACCTGCAGATACACCTGATCATAGCCTGCAGCCTGGGCCAGGGAACTTACCTTCAGATACACAGGTCATAGCCTGCAGCCTGGGCCAGGTAACTTTCCTGCAGATACCCCAGATCATAGCCTGCAGCCTGGACACAGGGAACTTACCTGCAGACACTCCAGATCATAGCCTGCAGCCTGGGCACAGGGAACTTACCTACAGAGACCCAGATCATAGCCTGCAGCCTGGTCACAGAGAACTTACCTGCAGATACACCTGATCATAGCCTACAGCCTGGGCACAGGGAACTTACCTGCAGATACACAGGTCATAGTCTACAGCCTGGGCCAGGTAACTTACCTGCAGATACCCCAGATCATAGCCTGCAGCCTGGTCACAGGGAACTTACCTGCAGATACCCCAGATCATAGCCTGCAGCCTGGGCACAGGGAACTTACCTGCCGATACCCCAGATCATAGACTGCAGGCTGGGCAGAGGGAATTTACCTATAGAGACTCAGATCATAGCCTGCAGCCTGGGCAAGGTAATTTACCTGCAGATACCCCAGATCATAGCCTGCAGCTTGGGCACAGGGAACTTACCTGCAGATACACCAGCTCATAGCCTGCAGCCTGGGCACAGGGAACTTATCTACAGAGACCGAGATCATAGCCTGAAGCCTAGGCCAGGTAACTTACCTGCAGATACTCCTGATCATAGCCTGCAGCCTGGGCACAGGAAACTTACCTGCAGATAACCCAGATCATAGCCTGCAGCCTGGGCACAGGGAACTTACCTGCAGATACACCAGATCATAGCCTGCAGTCTGGGCACAGGGAACTTACCTACAGATACCCCAGATCATAGCCTGCAGCCTAGGCACAGGGAAATTACCTGCCACAGGGAACTTACCTACAGAGACCCAGATCATAGCCTGCAGCCTGGGCACAGGGAATATACCTGCAGATACACAGGTCAATGCCTGCAGCCTGGACCAGGTAACTTACCTGCTGATACCCCAGATCATAGCCTGCAGCCTGGGCACAGGGAACTTACCTACAGACATGCAGATCATAGCCTGCGACCTGGGCCAGGTAATTTATCTGCAGATACCCCAGATCATAGCCTGCAGCCTGGGCAGAGGGAACCTATCTGCAGATACCACAGATCATAGCCTGCAGCCTGGGCACAGAGAACTTACCTGCAGATACCCCAGATCATAGCCTGCAGCCTGGGCAGAGGGAACCTACCTGCAGATACCACAGATCATAGCCTGCAGCCTGGGCACAGGGAACTTACCTGCAGATACCCCAGATCATAGCCTGCAGCCTGGGCACAGGAAACTTACCTGCAGATACCCCAGATCATAGCCTGCAGCCTGGGCACAGGGAACTTACCTGCAGATACACCAGATCATAGCCTGCAGTCTGGGCACAGGGAACTTACCTGCAGATACCCCAGATCATAGCCTGCAGCCTGGGCACAGGGAACTTACCTACAGAGACCCAGATCATAGCCTGCAGCCTGGGCCAGGTAACTTACCTGCAGATACTCCTGATCATAGCCTGCAGCCTGGGCACAGGAAACTTACCTGCAGATAACCCATATCATAGCCTGCAGCCTGGGCACAGGGAACTTACCTGCAGATACACCAGATCATAGCCTGCAGTCTGGGCACAGGGAACTTACCTGCAGATACCCCAGATCATAGCCTGCAGCCTTGGCACAGGGAACTTACCTACAGAGACCCAGATCATAGCCTGCCGCCTGGGCCAGGTAACTTACCTGCAGATACTCCTGATCATAGCCTGCAGCCTGGGCACAGGGAGCTTACCTGCAGATACCCCAGATCATAGCCTGCAGCCTGGGCATAGATAACTTACCTGCAGATACCCCAGATCATAGCATGCAGCCTGGGCACAGGGAACCTACCTGCAGATACACCAGATCATAGCCTGCAGCCTGGGCCAGGGAACTTACCTGCAGATACACCTGATCATAGCCTGCAGCCTGAGCCAGGTAACTTACCTGCAGATACCGCAGATCATAGCCTGCAGCCTGGGCACAGGGAACATACCTGTAGATACCCCAGATCATAGCCTGCAGCATGGGCACAGGGAACTTACCTACAGAGACCCAGATCATAGCCTGCAGCCGGGGCACAGGGAATTTACCTGCAGATACCCCAGATCATAGACTGCAGCCTGGGCCAGGGAACTTACCGGCAGATACACAGGTCATAGCCTGCAGCCTGAGCCAGGTAACTTAGCCGCAGATACCCCAGATCATAGCCTGCAGCCTGGGCACCTGGAATTTACCAGAAGATACCCCATGTCATAGCCTGCAGCCTGGGCAAAGGGAACTTACCTGCAGCTACCCCAGATCATAGGCTGCAGCCTGGGCCAGGTAACTTACCTGCAGATACCCCAGATCATAGCCTGCAGCCTGGGCACAGGGAACTTACCTGCAGATACCCCAGATCATAGCCTGCAGCCTGGGCAGAGGGAACTTACCTATAGAGGCTCAGATCATAGCCTGCAGCCTGGGCCAGGTAACTTACCTGCAGATACACCAGCTCATAGCCTGCAGCCTGGGCACAGGGAACCTATCTACAGAGACCGAGATCATAGCCTGAAGCCTGGGCCAGTTAACTTACCTGCAGATACCAGATCATAGCCTGCAGTCTGGGCACAGGGAATTTACCTACAGATATCCCAGATCATAGCCTGCAGCCTAGGCACAGGGAAATTACCTGCAGATACACAGATCATAGCCTGCAGCCAGGGCACAGGGAATATACCTGCAGATACATAGGTCATAGCCTGCAGCCTGGACCAGGTAACTTACCTGCTGATACCCCAGATCATAGCCTGCATCCTGGGCACAGGGAACTTACCTACAGACACCCAGATCATAGCCTGCAGCCTGGGCCAGGTAATTTTCCTGCAGATACCCCAGATCATAGCCTGCAGCCTGGGCAGAGGGGACCTACCTGCAGATACCCCAGATCATATCCTGCAGCCTGGGCACAGGGAATTTACCTGCAGATACCCCAGATCATAGCCTGCAGCCTGGGCACAGGAAACTTACCTGCAGATACCCCAGATCATAGCCTGCAGCCTTGGCACAGGGAACTTACCTGCAGATACACCAGATCATAGCCTGCAGTCTGGGCACAGGGAACTTACCTGCAGATACCCCAGATCATAGCCTGCAGCCTAGGCACATGGAACTTACCTGCAGATACTCCTGATCATAGCCTGCAGCCTGGGCACAGGGAGTTTACCTGTAGATACCCCAGATCATAGCCTGCAGCTTGGGCATAAATAACTTACCTGCAGATACCCCAGATCATAGCATGCAGCCTGGGCACAGGGAACCTACCTGCAGATACACCAGATCATAGCCTGCAGCCTTGGCACAGGGTATTTACCTGAAGATACCCCAGATCATAGCCTGCAGCGTAGGCCAGGGTACTTACCTGCCAATACACCTGATCATAGCCTGCAACCTGGGCCAGGGAACTTACCTGCAGATACCCCAGATCATAGCCTTCAGCCTGGGCACAGGGACTCAACTTGCAGAGACCCCATATCATAGCCTGCAGCGTGGTCACAGGGAACTTACCTGCAGATACCCAAGATCATAGACTGCAGCCTGGGGCAGGGATCTTACCTGCAGATACACAGGTCATAGCCTGCAGCCTGAGCCAGGTAACTTAGCTGCAGATACCCCAGATCATAGCCTGCAGCCTGGGCACCCGGAATTTACCAGAAGATACCCCATGTCATAGCCTGCAGCCTGGGCAAAGGGAACTTACCTGCAGCTACCCCAGATCATAGGCTGCAGCCTGGGCCAGGTAACTTACCTGCAGATACCCCAGATCATAGCCTGCAGCCTGGGCACAGGGAACTTACCTGCAGATACCCCAGATCATAGCCTGCAGCCTGGGCAGAGGGAACTTACCTATAGAGACTCAGATCATAGCCTGCAGCCTGGGCCAGGTAACTTACCTGCAGATACACCAGATCATAGCCTGCAGCCTGGGCACAGGGAACTTACCTGCAGATACACCAGCTCATAGCCTGCAGCCTGGGCACAGGGAACTTATCTACAGAGACCGAGATCATAGCCTGAAGCCTGGGCCAGTTAACTTACCTGCAGATACCAGATCATAGCCTGCAGTCTGGGCACAGGGAATTTACCTACAGATATCCCAGCTCATAGCCTGCAGCCTAGGCACAGGGAAATTACCTGCAGATACACAGATCATAGCCTGCAGCCAGGGCACAGGGAATATACCTGCAGATACATAGGTCATAGCCTGCAGCCTGGACCAGGTAACTTACCTGCTGATACCCCAGATCATAGCCTGCATCCTGGGCACAGGGAACTTACCTACACACACCCAGATCATAGCCTGCAGCCTGGGCCAGGTAATTTTCCTGCAGATACCCCAGATCATAGCCTGCAGCCTGGGCAGAGGGAACTTACCTGAAGATACCCCAGATCATAGCCTGCAGCCTGGGCACAGGGAACTTACCTGCAGATACCCCAGATCACAGCCTGCAGCCTGAGCACAGGGAACCTACCTGCAGATACCCCAGATCATATCTTTCAGCCTGGGTACAGGGACTCAACCTGCAGATACCCCATATCATAGCCTGCAGCCTGGGCACAGGGAATTTACCTGCAGATACCCCAGATCATAGCCTGCAGCCTGGGCACAGGGAACTTACCTACAGAGACCCAGATCATAGCCTGCAGCCTGGGCCAGGTAACTTACCTGCAGATACTCCTGATCATAGCCTGCAGCCTGGGCACAGGAAACTTACCTGCAGATAACCCAGATCATAGCCTGCCGCCTGGGCACAGGGAACTTACCTGCAGATACACCTGATCATAGCCTGCAGCCTGAGCCAGATAACTTACCTGCAGATACCTATGATCATAGCCTGCAGCCTGGGCACAGGGAACATACCTGTAGATACCCCAGATCATAGCCTGCAGCATGGGCACAGGGAACTTACCAACAGAGACCCAGATCATAGCCTGCAGCCGGGGCACAGGGAATTTACCTGCAGATACCCCAGATCAGAGACTGCAGCCTGGGCCAGGGAACTTACCTGCAGATACACAGGTCATAGCCTGCAGCCTGGGCCAGGTAACTTACCTGCAGATACACCTGATCACAGCCTGCTGCCTGGACACAGGGAGCTTACCTGAAGATACCCCAGATCACAGCCTGCAACCTGGACACAGGGAACTTACCTGAAGATACCCCAGATCACAGCCTGCAGCCTGGACACAGGGAACTTACCTGAAGATACCCCAGATCACAGCCTGCAGCCTGGACACAGGGAACTTACCTGAAGATACCACAGATCACAGCCTGCAGCATGGGCACAGGGAACTTACCTGAAGATACCCCAGATCACAGCCTGCAGCCTGGACACAGGGAACTTACCTGAAGATACCCCAGATCACAGCCTGCAGCCTGGGGACAGGGAACTTACCTGCAGATACCCCAGATCACAGCCTGCAGCCTGGGGACAGGGAACTTACCTGCAGATACCCCAGATCACAGCCTGCAGCCTGGGTACAGGGAACTAAACTGCAGATACCCCAGATCACAGCCTGCAGCCTGGGCACAGGGAACGTACCTGCAGATACCCCAAATCATTGCCTGCAGTCTGGGCACAGGGAACTTACCTGCAGATACCCCAGATCATAGCCTGCAGCCTGGGCACAGGGAAATTACCTGCAGACACCCCAGATCATAGCATGCAGCCTGAGCACAGGGAACCTTCCTGCAGATACACCAGATCATAGCCTGCAGCCTGGGCACAGGAAACTTACATACAGAGCCCCAGATCATAGCCTGCCACCTGGGCACAGAGAACTTACCTGCAGATACACCTGATCATAGCCTGCAGCCTGGGCCAGGGAACTTACCTTCAGATACACAGGTCATAGCCTGCAGCCTGGGCCAGGTAACTTTCCTGCAGATACCCCAGATCATAGCCTGCAGCCTGGACACAGGGAACTTACCTGCAGACACCCCAGATCATAGCCTGCAGCCTGGGCACAGGGAACTTACCTACAGAGACCCAGATCATAGCCTGCAGCCTGGTCACAGAGAACTTACCTGCAGATACTCCTGATCATAGCCTACAGCCTGGGCACAGGGAACTTACCTGCAGATACACAGGTCATAGTCTACAGCCTGGGCCAGGTAACTTACCTGCAGATACCCCACATCATAGCCTGCAGCCTGGGCACAGGGAACTTACCTGCAGATACCCCAGATCATAGCCTGCAGCCTGGGCACAGGGAACTTACCTGCCGATACCCCAGATCATAGACTGCAGGCTGGGCAGAGGGAATTTACCTATAGAGACTCAGATCATAGCCTGCAGCCTGGGCAAGGTAATTTACCTGCAGATACCCCAGATCATAGCCTGCAGCTTGGGCACAGGGAACTTACCTGCAGATACACCAGCTCATAGCCTGCAGCCTGGGCACAGGGAACTTATCTACAGAGACCGAGATCATAGCCTGAAGCCTAGGCCAGGTAACTTACCTGCAGATACTCCTGATCATAGCCTGCAGCCTGGGCACAGGAAACTTACCTGCAGATAACCCAGATCATAGCCTGCAGCCTGGGCACAGGGAACTTACCTGCAGATACACCAGATCATAGCCTGCAGTCTGGGCACAGGGAACTTACCTACAGATACCCCAGATCATAGCCTGCAGCCTGGGCACAGGGAATATACCTGCAGATACACAGGTCAATGCCTGCAGCCTGGACCAGGTAACTTACCTGCTGATACCCCAGATCATAGCCTGCAGCCTGGGCACAGGGAACTTACCTACAGACATGCAGATCATATCCTTCAACCTGGGCCAGGTAATTTATCTGCAGATACCCCAGATCATAGCCTGCAGCCTGGGCAGAGGGAACCTATCTGCAGATACCACAGATCATAGCCTGCAGCCTGGGCACAGGGAACTTACCTGCAGATACCCCAGATCATAGCCTGCAGCCTGGGCAGAGGGAACCTACCTGCAGATACCACAGATCATAGCCTGCAGCCTGGGCACAGGGAACTTACCTGCAGATACCCCAGATCATAGCCTGCAGCCTGGGCACAGGAAACTTACCTGCAGATACCCCAGATCATAGCCTGCAGCCTGGGCACAGGGAACTTACCTTCAGATACACCAGATCATAGCCTGCAGTCTGGGCACAGGGAACTTACCTGCAGATACCCCAGATCATAGCCTGCAGCCTGGGCACAGGGAACTTACCTACAGAGACCCAGATCATAGCCTGCAGCCTGGGCCAGGTAACTTACCTGCAGATACTCCTGATCATAGCCTGCAGCCTGGGCACAGGAAACTTACCTGCAGATAACCCAGATCATAGCCTGCAGCCTGGGCACAGGGAACTTACCTGCAGATACACCAGATCATAGCCTGCAGTCTGGGCACAGGGAACTTACCTGCAGATACCCCAGATCATAGCCTGCAGCCTTGGTACAGGGAACTTACCTACAGAGACCCAGATCATAGCCTGCAGCCTGGGCCAGGTAACTTACCTGCAGATACTCCTGATCATAGCCTGCAGCCTGGGCACAGGGAGCTTACCTGCAGATACCCCAGATCATAGCCTGCAGCCTGGGCATAGATAACTTACCTGCAGATACCCCAGATCATAGCATGCAGCCTGGGCACAGGGAACCTACCTGCAGATACACCAGATCATAGCCTGCAGCCTGGGCCAGGGAACTTACCTGCAGATACACCTGATCATAGCCTGCAGCCTGAGCCAGGTAACTTACCTGCAGATACCGCAGATCATAGCCTGCAGCCTGGGCACAGGGAACATACCTGTAGATACCCCAGATCATAGCCTGCAGCATGGGCACAGGGAACTTACCTACAGAGACCCAGATCATAGCCTGCAGCCGGGGCACAGGGAATTTACCTGCAGATACCCCAGATCATAGACTGCAGCCTGGGCCAGGGAACTTACCGGCAGATACACAGGTCATAGCCTGCAGCCTGAGCCAGGTAACTTAGCTGCAGATACCCCAGATCATAGCCTGCAGCCTGGGCACCCGGAATTTACCAGAAGATACCCCATGTCATAGCCTGCAGCCTGGGCAAAGGGAACTTACCTGAAGCTACCCCAGATCATAGGCTGCAGCCTGGGTCAGGTAACTTACCTGCAGATACCCCAGATCATAGCCTGCAGCCTGGGCACAGGGAACTTACCTGCAGATACCCCAGATCATAGCCTGCAGCCTGGGCAGAGGGAACTTACATATAGAGACTCAGATCATAGCCTGCAGCCTGGGCCAGGTAACTTACCTGCAGATACCCCAGATCATAGCCTGCAGCCTGGGCACAGGGAACTTACCTGCAGATACACCAGCTCATAGCCTGCAGCCTGGGCACAGGGAACCTATCTACAGAGACCGAGATCATAGCCTGAAGCCTGGGCCAGTTAACTTACCTGCAGATACCAGATCATAGCCTGCAGTCTGGGCACAGGGAATTTACCTACAGATATCCCAGATCATAGCCTGCAGCCTAGGCACAGGGAAATTACCTGCAGATACACAGATCATAGCCTGCAGCCAGGGCACAGGGAATATACCTGCAGATACATAGGTCATAGCCTGCAGCCTGGACCAGGTAACTTACCTGATGATACCCCAGATCATAGCCTGCATCCTGGGCACAGGGAACTTACCTACAGACACCCAGATCATAGCCTGCAGCCTGGGCCAGGTAATTTTCCTGCAGATACCCCAGATCATAGCCTGCAGCCTGGGCAGAGGGAACCTACCTGCAGATACCCCAGATCATATCCTGCAGCCTGGGCACAGGGAATTTACCTGCAGATACCCCAGATCATAGCCTGCAGCCTGGGCACAGGAAACTTACCTGCAGATACCCCAGATCATAGCCTGCAGCCTTGGCACAGGGAACTTACCTGCAGATACACCAGATCATAGCCTGCAGTCTGGGCACAGGGAACTTACCTGCAGATACCCCAGATCATAGCCTGCAGCCTAGGCACATGGAACTTACCTGCAGATACTCCTGATCATAGCCTGCAGCCTGGGCACAGGGAGTTTACCTGTAGATACCCCAGATCATAGCCTGCAGCTTGGGCATAAATAACTTACCTGCAGATACCCCAGATCATAGCATGCAGCCTGGGCACAGGGAACCTACCTGCAGATACACCAGATCATAGCCTGCAGCCTTGGCACAGGGTATTTACCTGAAGATACCCCAGATCATAGCCTGCAGCGTAGGCCAGGGTACTTACCTGCCGATACACCTGATCATAGCCTGCAACCTGGGCCAGGGAACTTACCTGCAGATACCCCAGATCATAGCCTTCAGCCTGGGCACAGGGACTCAACTTGCAGATACCCCATATCATAGCCTGCAGCGTGGTCACAGGGAACTTACCTGCAGATACCCAAGATCATAGACTGCAGCCTGGGCCAGGGAACTTACCTGCAGATACACAGGTCATAGCCTGCAGCCTGAGCCAGGTAACTTAGCTGCAGATACCCCAGATCATAGCCTGCAGCCTGGGCACCCGGAATTTACCAGAAGATACCCCATGTCATAGCCTGCAGCCTGGGCAAAGGGAACTTACCTGCAGCTACCCCAGATCATAGGCTGCAGCCTGGGCCAGGTAACTTACCTGCAGATACCCCAGATCATAGCCTGCAGCCTGGGCACAGGTAACTTACCTGCAGATACCCCAGATCATAGCCTGCAGCCTGGGCAGAGGGAACTTACCTATAGAGACTCAGATCATAGCCTGCAGCCTGGGCCAGGTAACTTACCTGCAGATACACCAGATCATAGCCTGCAGCCTGGGCACAGGGAACTTACCTGCAGATACACCAGCTCATAGCCTGCAGCCTGGGCACAGGGAACTTATCTACAGAGACCGAGATCATAGCCTGAAGCCTGGGCCAGTTAACTTACCTGCAGATACCAGATCATAGCCTGCAGTCTGGGCACAGGGAATTTACCTACAGATATCCCAGCTCATAGCCTGCAGCCTAGGCACAGGGAAATTACCTGCAGATACACAGATCATAGCCTGCAGCCAGGGCACAGAGAATATACCTGCAGATACATAGGTCATAGCCTGCAGCCTGGACCAGGTAACTTACCTGCTGATACCCCAGATCATAGCCTGCATCCTGGGCACAGGGAACTTACCTACAGACACCCAGATCATAGCCTGCAGCCTGGGCCAGGTAATTTTCCTGCAGATACCCCAGATCATAGCCTGCAGCCTGGGCAGAGGGAACCTACCTGCAGATACCCCAGATCATATCCTGCAGCCTGGGCACAGGGAATTTACCTGCAGATACCCTAGATCATAGCCTGCAGCCTGGGCACAGGAAACCTACCTGCAGATACCCCAGATCATAGCCTGCAGCCTTGGCACAGGGAACTTACCTGCAGATACACCAGATCATAGCCTGCAGTCTGGGCACAGGGAACTTACCTGCAGATACCCCAGATCATAGCCTGCAGCCTAGGCACATGGAACTTACCTGCAGATACTCCTGATCATAGCCTGCAGCCTGGGCACAGGGAGTTTACCTGTAGATACCCCAGATCATAGCCTGCAGCTTGGGCATAAATAACTTACCTGCAGATACCCCAGATCATAGCATGCAGCCTGGGCACAGGGAACCTACCTGCAGATACACCAGATCATAGCCTGCAGCCTTGGCACAGGGTATTTACCTGAAGATACCCCAGATCATAGCCTGCAGCGTAGGCCAGGGTACTTACCTGCCGATACACCTGATCATAGCCTGCAACCTGGGCCAGGGAACTTACCTGCAGATACCCCAGATCATAGCCTTCAGCCTGGGCACAGGGACTCAACTTGCAGAGACCCCATATCATAGCCTGCAGCGTGGTCACAGGGAACTTACCTGCAGATACCCAAGATCATAGCCTGCAGCCTGGGCCAGGGAACCTACCTGCAGATACACCAGATCATAGCCTGCAGCCTTGGCACAGGGTATTTACCTGAAGATACCCCAGATCATAGCCTGCAGCGTAGGCCAGGGTACTTACCTGCCAATACACCTGATCATAGCCTGCAACCTGGGCCAGGGAACTTACCTGCAGATACCCCAGATCATAGCCTTCAGCCTGGGCACAGGGACTCAACTTGCAGAGACCCCATATCATAGCCTGCAGCGTGGTCACAGGGAACTTACCTGCAGATACCCAAGATCATAGCCTGCAGCCTGGGCCAGGGAACCTACCTGCAGATACACCAGATCATAGCCTGCAGACTGGGCAGAGGGAATTTAGCTGCAGATACCCCAGATCATAGCCTGCAGCCTGAGCACAGGGAATTTACCTGCAGATACACAGATCATAGGCTGCAGCCTGGACATAGGGAATTTACCTGCAGATACACAGATCATAGCCTGCAGCCTGGGCACAGGAACTTACCTGCAGATACCCATGATCATAGCTAGCAGCCTGGCACAGGGAATATACCAGCAGCTACCCCTGATCATAGCCTACAGCCTGGCACAGGAAACTTACCTGCAGATACCCCTGATCATAGCCTGCAGCCTGGCAACAGGAACTTACCTGCAGATACCCCTGATCATAGCCTGCAGCCTGGCAACAGGAACTTACCTGCAGATACCCATGATCCTAGCCAGCAGCCTGGCACAGGGAATATACCAGCAGATACCCCTGATCATAGCCTAAAGCCTGGCACAGGAAACTTACCTGCAGATACCCCTGATCATAGCCTACAGCCTGGCACAGGGATCTTACCTGCAGATACCCCTGATCATAGCCTGCAGCCTGGCACAGGGATCTTACCTGCAGATACTCCAGATCATAGCCTACTGCCTGGGCAAAGGGAACTTACCTGCAGATAGCTAGATCATAGACTGCAGCCTGGGCACAAGGAACTTACCTGCAGATACCCCAGATCATAGCTTGCAGCATGGTATATTGAACTTACCTGAAGATACCCCAGATCATAGCCTGCAGCCTGGACACAGGGAACTTGCCTGCAGATACCCCAGATCATAGCCTGCAGCCTGGACACAGGGAACTTACCTGAAGATAACCCAGATCATAGCATGCAGCCTGGACACAGGTAACTTACCTGCAGATACCTCAGATCATAGCCTGCAGCCTGGGCACAAGGAACTTACTTGAAGATACCCCAGACCATAGCCTGCAGCCTGGGCACAATGAACGTACTTGAAGATACCCCAAATCGTAGCCTGCAGCCTGGGCAGATGGAACTTACCTGCGGATACTCTTGATCATAGCTTGCAGCATGGGCACAGGGAACTTACCTGCAGATCCACAGATCATAGGCTGCTGCCTGTGCCAGGAAACTTACCTGCAGATACCCAGATCATAGCCTGCAGCCTGGGCCAGGGAAATACCTGCAGATACCCCTGATCATCACCTGCAGCCTGGGCCAGGGAACCTACCTGCAGATACCCCTGATCATCAACTGCATGCTGGGTACAGGGAACTTACCGGCAGATACCCCAGATCATAGTCTGCAGCCTGAGCATAGGGAACATACCTGCAGATATCCCAGATCATAGCCTGCAGCATGGACACAGAGAACTTACCTGCAGATACCCCAGATCATAGCCTGAGCACAGGGAACTTACCTGCAGATACACTAGATCATAGCCTACAGCCTGGCACAGGGAACTTACCTGCAGATACACAGATCAAAGCCTGCAGCCTGGGCCAGGGACTTAACCTGCAGATACCCTATATCATAGCCTGCAGCCTGAGCACAGGGAACTTACCTGCAGATACACTAGATCATAGCCTACAGACTGGCACAGGGAACGTACCTGCAGATACACAGATCAAAGCCTGCAGCCTGGGCCAGGGACTTAACCTGCAGATACCCTATATCATAGCCTGCAGCCTGGGCACATGGAACTTACCTGCAGATACACAGATCATAGCCTGCTGCCTAGACTCAGTGAAATTACCTGCAGATACTCAGATCATAGCCTGCAGCGTGTCACAAGGAACTTACCTGCAGATACCCCAGATCATAGAGTGCAGCCTGGGAACAGGGAACTTACCTGCAAATACCCCAGATCATAGCCTGCAGCCTGGGCAGAGGGAACTTACCTGAAGATACCCCAGATCATAGCCTGCAGCCTGGGCACAGGGAACTTACCTGCAGATACCCCAGATCACAGCCTGCAGCCTGAGCACAGGGAACCTACCTGCAGATACCCCAGATCATATCCTTCAGCCTGGGTACAGGGACTCAACCTGCAGATACCCCATATCATAGCCTGCAGCCTGGGCACAGGGAATTTACCTGCAGATACCCCAGATCATAGCCTGCAGCCTGGGCACAGGGAACTTACCTACAGAGACCCAGATCATAGCCTGCAGCCTGGGCCAGGTAACTTACCTGCAGATACTCCTGATCATAGCCTGCAGCCTGGGCACAGGAAACTTACCTGCAGATAACCCAGATCATAGCCTGCAGCCTGGGCACAGGGAACTTACCTGCAGATACACCTGATCATAGCCTGCAGCCTGAGCCAGATAACTTACCTGCAGATACCGCAGATCATAGCCTGCAGCCTGGGCACAGGGAACATACCTGTAGATACCCCAGATCATAGCCTGCAGCATGGGCACAGGGAACTTACCAACAGAGACCCAGATCATAGCCTGCAGCCGGGGCACAGGGAATTTACCTGCAGATACCCCAGATCATAGACTGCAGCCTGGGCCAGGGAACTTACCTGCAGATTCACAGGTCATAGCCTGCAGCCTGGGCCAGGTAACTTACCTGCAGATACACCTGATCATAGCCTGCAGCCTGGACACAGGGAACTTACCTGAAGATACCCCAGATCACAGCCTGCAGCCTGGACACAGGGAACTTACCTGAAGATACCCCAGATCACAGCCTGCAGCCTGGACACAGGGAACTTACCTGAAGATACCCCAGATCACAGCCTGCAGCCTGGACACAGGGAACTTACCTGAAGATACCCCAGATCACAGCCTGCAGCCTGGACACAGGGAACTTACCTGAAGATACCACAGATCACAGCCTGCAGCATGGGCACAGGGAACTTACCTGATGATACCCCAGATCACGGCCTGCAGCCTGGACACAGGAAACTTACCTGAAGATACCCCAGATCACAGCCTGCAGCCTGGGGACAGGGAACTTACCTGTAGATACCCCAGATCACAGCCTGCAGCCTGGGGACAGGGAACTTACCTGCAGATACCCCAGATCACAGCCTGCAGCCTGGATACAGGGAACTAAACTGCAGATACCTCAGATTATAGCATGCAGCCTGGGCCAGGTAACTTACCTGCAGATACCCCAGATCATAGCCTGCAGCCTGAGCACACGGAATTTACCTGCAGATACCCCAGATCATAGCCTGCAGCCTGGGCACAGGGAACGTACCTGCAGATACCCCAAATCATTGCCTGCAGCCTGGGCACAGGGAACTTACCTGCAGATACCCCAGATCATAGCCTGCAGCCTGGGCACAGGGAAATTACCTGCAGACACCCCAGATCATAGCATGCAGCCTGAGCACAGGGAACCTTCCTGCAGATACACCAGATCATAGCCTGCAGCCTGGACACAGGAAACTTACCTACAGAGCCCCAGATCATAGCCTGCCACCTGGGCACAGAGAACTTACCTGCAGATACACCTGATCATAGCCTGCAGCCTGGGCCAGGGAACTTACCTTCAGATACACAGGTCATAGCCTGCAGCCTGGGCCAGGTAACTTTCCTGCAGATACCCCAGATCATAGCCTGCAGCCTGGACACAGGGAACTTACCTGCAGACACCCCAGATCATAGCCTGCAGCCTGGGCACAGGGAACTTACCTACAGAGACCCAGATCATAGCCTGCAGCCTGGTCACAGAGAACTTACCTGCAGATACACCTGATCATAGCCTACAGCCTGGGCACAGGGAACTTACCTGCAGATACACAGGTCATAGTCTACAGCCTGGGCCAGGTAACTTACCTGCAGATACCCCAGATCATAGCCTGCAGCCTGGGCACAGGGAACTTACCTGCAGATACCCCAGATCATAGCCTGCAGCCTGGGCACAGGGAATTTACCTGCCGATACCCCAGATCATAGACTGCAGGCTGGGCAGAGGGAATTTACCTATAGAGACTCAGATCATAGCCTGCAGCCTGGGCAAGGTAATTTACCTGCAGATACCCCAGATCATAGCCTGCAGCTTGGGCACAGGGAACTTACCTGCAGATACACCAGCTCATAGCCTGCAGCCTGGGCACAGGGAACTTATCTACAGAGACCGAGATCATAGCCTGAAGCCTAGGCCAGGTAACTTACCTGCAGATACTCCTGATCATAGCCTGCAGCCTGGGCACAGGAAACTTACCTGCAGATAACCCAGATCATAGCCTGCAGCCTGGGCACAGGGAACTTACCTGCAGATACACCAGATCATAGCCTGCAGTCTGGGCACAGGGAACTTACCTACAGATACCCCAGATCATAGCCTGCAGCCTAGGCACAAGGAAATTACCTGCCACAGGGAACTTACCTACAGAGACCCAGATCATAGCCTGCAGCCTGGGCACAGGGAATATACCTGCAGATACACAGGTCAATGCCTGCAGCCTGGACCAGGTAACTTACCTGCTGATACCCCAGATCATAGCCTGCAGCCTGGGCACAGGGAACTTACCTACAGACATGCAGATCATAGCCTGCAACCTGGGCCAGGTAATTTATCTGCAGATACCCCAGATCATAGCCTGCAGCCTGGGCAGAGGGAACCTATCTGCAGATACCACAGATCATAGCCTGCAGCCTGGCAACAGGAACTTACCTGCAGATACCCATGATCCTAGCCAGCAGCCTGGCACAGGGAATATACCAGCAGCTACCCCTGATCATAGCCTACAGCCTGGCACAGGAAACTTACCTGCAGATACACCTGATCATAGCCTGCAGCCTGGCAACAGGAACTTACCTGCAGATATCCCTGATCATAGCCTGCAGCCTGGCAACAGGAACTTACCTGCAGATACCCATGATCCTAGCCAGCACAGGGAATATACCAGCAGATACCCCTGATCATAGCCTAAAGCCTGGCACAGGAAACTTACCTGCAGATACCCCTGATCATAGCCTACAGCCTGGCACAGGGATCTTACCTGCAGATACCCCTGATCATAGCCTGCAGCCTGGCACAGGGATCTTACCTGCAGATACTCCAGATCATAGCCTACTGCCTGGGCAAAGGGAACTTACCTGCAGATAGCTAGATCATAGTCTGCAGCCTGGGCACAAGGAACTTACCTGCAGATACCCCAGATCATAGCTTGCAGCATGGTATATTGAACTTACCTGAAGATACCCCAGATCATAGCCTGCAGCCTGGACACAGGGAACTTGCCTGCAGATACCCCAGATCATAGCCTGCAGCCTGGACACAGGGAACTTACCTGAAGATAACCCAGATCATAGCATGCAGCCTGGACACAGGTAACTTACCTGCAGATACCTCAGATCATAGCCTGCAGCCTGGGCACAAGGAACTTACTTGAAGATACCCCAGACCATAGCCTGCAGCCTGGGCACAATGAACGTACTTGAAGATACCCCAAATCGTAGCCTGCAGCCTGGGCAGATGGAACTTACCTGCGGATACTCTTGATCATAGCTTGCAGCATGGGCACAGGGAACATACCTGCAGATCCACAGATCATAGGCTGCTGCCTGTGCCAGGGAACTTACCTGCAGATACCCAGATCATAGCCTGCAGCCTGGGCCAGGGAAATACCTGCAGATACCCCTGATCATCACCTGCAGCCTGGGCCAGGGAACCTACCTGCAGATACCCCTGATCATCAACTGCATGCTGGGCATAGGGAACTTACCGGCAGATACCCCAGATCATAGTCTGCAGCCTGAGCATAGGGAACATACCTGCAGATATCCCAGATCATAGCCTGCAGCATGGACACAGAGAACTTACCTGCAGATACCCCAGATCATAGCCTGCAGCCTGAGCACAGGGAACTTACCTGCAGATACACTAGATCATAGCCTACAGCCTGGCACAGGGAACTTACCTGCAGATACACAGATCAAAGCCTGCAGCCTGGGCCAGGGACTTAACCTGCAGATACCCTATATCATAGCCTGCAGCCTGAGCACAGGGAACTTACCTGCAGATACACTAGATCATAGCCTACAGACTGGCACAGGGAACCTACCTGCAGATACACAGATCAAAGCCTGCAGCCTGGGCCAGGGACTTAACCTGCAGATACCCTATATCATAGCCTGCAGCCTGGGCACATGGAACTTACCTGCAGATACACAGATCATAGCCTGCTGCCTAGACTCAGGGAAATTACCTGCAGATACTCAGATCATAGCCTGCAGCGTGTCACAAGGAACTTACCTGCAGATACCCCAGATCATAGAGTGCAGCCTGGGAACAGGGAACTTACCTGCAAATACCCCAGATCATAGCCTACAGCCTGGGCAGAGGGAACTTACCTGAAGATACCCCAGATCATAGCCTGCAGCCTGGGCACAGGGAACTTACCTGCAGATACCCCAGATCACAGCCTGCAGCCTGAGCACAGGGAACCTACCTGCAGATACCCCAGATCATATCCTTCAGCCTGGGTACAGGGACTCAACCTGCAGATACCCCATATCATAGCCTGCAGCCTGGGCACAGGGAATTTACCTGCAGATACCCCAGATCATAGCCTGCAGCCTGGGCACAGGGAACTTACCTACAGAGACCCAGATCATAGCCTGCAGCCTGGGCCAGGTAACTTACCTGCAGATACTCCTGATCATAGCCTGCAGCCTGGGCACAGGAAACTTACCTGCAGATAACCCAGATCATAGCCTGTAGCCTGGGCACAGGGAACCTACCTGCAGATACACCTGATCATAGCCTGCAGCCTGAGCCAGATAACTTACCTGCAGATACCGCAGATCATAGCCTGCAGCCTGGGCACAGGGAACATACCTGTAGATACCCCAGATCATAGCCTGCAGCATGGGCACAGGGAACTTACCAACAGAGACCCAGATCATAGCCTGCAGCCGGGGCACAGGGAATTTACCTGCAGATACCCCAGATCATAGACTGCAGCCTGGGCCAGGGAACTTACCTGCAGATTCACAGGTCATAGCCTGCAGCCTGGGCCAGGTAACTTACCTGCAGATACACCTGATCATAGCCTGCAGCCTGGACACAGGGAACTTACCTGAAGATTCCCCAGATCACAGCCTGCAGCCTGGACAAAGGGAACTTACCTGAAGATACCCCAGATCACAGCCTGCAGCCTGGACACAGGGAACTTACCTGAAGATACCCCAGATCACAGCCTGCAGCCTGGACACAGGGAACTTACCTGAAGATACCCCAGATCACAGCCTGCAGCCTGGACACAGGGAACTTACCTGAAGATACCACAGATCACAGCCTGCAGCATGGGCACAGGGAACTTACCTGAAGATACCCCAGATCACAGCCTGCAGCCTGGACACAGGGAACTTACCTGAAGATACCCCAGATCACAGCCTGCAGCCTGGGGACAGGGAACTTACCTGTAGATACCCCAGATCACAGCCTGCAGCCTGGGGACAGGGAACTTACCTGCAGATACCCCAGATCACAGCCTGCAGCCTGGATACAGGGAACTAAACTGCAGATACCTCAGATTATAGCATGCAGCCTGGGCCAGGTAACTTACCTGCAGATACCCCAGATCATAGCCTGCAGCCTGAGCACACGGAATTTACCTGCAGATACCCCAGATCATAGCCTGCAGCCTGGGCACAGGGAACGTACCTGCAGATACCCCAAATCATTGCCTGCAGCCTGGGCACAGGGAACTTACCTGCAGATACCCCAGATCATAGCCTGCAGCCTGGGCACAGGGAAATTACCTGCAGACACCCCAGATCATAGCATGCAGCCTGAGCACAGGGAACCTTCCTGCAGATACACCAGATCATAGCCTGCAGCCTGGACACAGGAAACTTACCTACAGAGCCCCAGATCATAGCCTGCCACCTGGGCACAGAGAACTTACCTGCAGATACACCTGATCATAGCCTGCAGCCTGGGCCAGGGAACTTACCTTCAGATACACAGGTCATAGCCTGCAGCCTGGGCCAGGTAACTTTCCTGCAGATACCCCAGATCATAGCCTGCAGCCTGGACACAGGGAACTTACCTGCAGACACCCCAGATCATAGCCTGCAGCCTGGGCACAGGGAACTTACCTACAGAGACCCAGATCATAGCCTGCAGCCTGGTCACAGAGAACTTACCTGCAGATACACCTGATCATAGCCTGCAGCCTGGACACAGGGAACTTACCTGAAGATACCCCAGATCACAGCCTGCAGCCTGGACAAAGGGAACTTACCTGAAGATACCCCAGATCCCAGCCTGCAGCCTGGACACAGGGAACTTACCTGAAGATACCCCAGATCACAGCCTGCAGCCTGGACACAGGGAACTTACCTGAAGATACCCCAGATCACAGCCTGCAGCCTGGACACAGGGAACTTACCTGAAGATACCACAGATCACAGCCTGCAGCATGGGCACAGGGAACTTACCTGAAGATACCCCAGATCACAGCCTGCAGCCTGGACACAGGGAACTTACCTGAAGATACCCCAGATCACAGCCTGCAGCCTGGGGACAGGGAACTTACCTGTAGATACCCCAGATCACAGCCTGCAGCCTGGGGACAGGGAACTTACCTGCAGATACCCCAGATCACAGCCTGCAGCCTGGATACAGGGAACTAAACTGCAGATACCTCAGATTATAGCATGCAGCCTGGGCCAGGTAACTTACCTGCAGATACCCCAGATCATAGCCTGCAGCCTGAGCACACGGAATTTACCTGCAGATACCCCAGATCATAGCCTGCAGCCTGGGCACAGGGAACGTACCTGCAGATACCCCAAATCATTGCCTGCAGCCTGGGCACAGGGAACTTACCTGCAGATACGCCAGATCATAGCCTGCAGCCTGGGCACAGGGAAATTACCTGCAGACACCCCAGATCATAGCATGCAGCCTGAGCACAGGGAACCTTCCTGCAGATACACCAGATCATAGCCTGCAGCCTGGACACAGGAAACTTACCTACAGAGCCCCAGATCATAGCCTGCCACCTGGGCACAGAGAACTTACCTGCAGATACACCTGATCATAGCCTGCAGCCTGGGCCAGGGAACTTACCTTCAGATACACAGGTCATAGCCTGCAGCCTGGGCCAGGTAACTTTCCTGCAGATACCCCAGATCATAGCCTGCAGCCTGGACACAGGGAACTTACCTGCAGACACCCCAGATCATAGCCTGCAGCCTGGGCACAGGGAACTTACCTACAGAGACCCAGATCATAGCCTGCAGCCTGGTCACAGAGAACTTACCTGCAGATACACCTGATCATAGCCTACAGCCTGGGCACAGGGAACTTACCTGCAGATACACAGGTCATAGTCTACAGCCTGGGCCAGGTAACTTACCTGCAGATACCCCAGATCATAGCCTGCAGCCTGGGCACAGGGAACTTACCTGCAGATACCCCAGATCATAGCCTGCAGCCTGGGCACAGGGAACTTACCTGCCGATACCCCAGATCATAGACTGCAGGCTGGGCAGAGGGAATTTACCTATAGAGACTCAGATCATAGCCTGCAGCCTGGGCAAGGTAATTTACCTGCAGATACCCCAGATCATAGCCTGCAGCTTGGGCACAGGGAACTTACCTGCAGATACACCAGCTCATAGCCTGCAGCCTGGGCACAGGGAACTTATCTACAGAGACCGAGATCATAGCCTGAAGCCTAGGCCAGGTAACTTACCTGCAGATACTCCTGATCATAGCCTGCAGCCTGGGCACAGGAAACTTACCTGCAGATAACCCAGATCATAGCCTGCAGCCTGGGCACAGGGAACTTACCTGCAGATACACCAGATCATAGCCTGCAGTCTGGGCACAGGGAACTTACCTACAGATACCCCAGATCATAGCCTGCAGCCTAGGCACAGGGAAATTACCTGCCACAGGGAACTTACCTACAGAGACCCAGATCATAGCCTGCAGCCTGGGCACAGGGAATATACCTGCAGATACACAGGTCAATGCCTGCAGCCTGGACCAGGTAACTTACCTGCTGATACCCCAGATCATAGCCTGCAGCCTGGGCACAGGGAACTTACCTACAGACATGCAGATCATAGCCTGCAACCTGGGCCAGGTAATTTATCTGCAGATACCCCAGATCATAGCCTGCAGCCTGGGCACAGGGAACCTATCTGCAGATACCACAGATCATAGCCTGCAGCCTGGGCACAGGGAACTTACCTGCAGATACCCCAGATCATAGCCTGCAGCCTGGGCAGAGGGAACCTACCTGCAGATACCACAGATCATAGCCTGCAGCCTGGGCACAGGGAACTTACCTGCAGATACCCCAGATCATAGCCTGCAGCCTGGGCACAGGAAACTTACCTGCAGATACCCCAGATCATAGCCTGCAGCCTGGGCACAGGGAACTTACCTGCAGATACACCAGATCATAGCCTGCAGTCTGGGCACAGGGAACTTACCTGCAGATACCCCAGATCATAGCCTGCAGCCTGGGCACAGGGAACTTACCTACAGAGACCCAGATCATAGCCTGCAGCCTGGGCCAGGTAACTTACCTGCAGATACTCCTGATCATAGCCTGCAGCCTGGGCACAGGAAACTTACCTGCAGATAACCCATATCATAGCCTGCAGCCTGGGCACAGGGAACTTACCTGCAGATACACCAGATCATAGCCTGCAGTCTGGGCACAGGGAACTTACCTGCAGATACCCCAGATCATAGCCTGCAGCCTTGGCACAGGGAACTTACCTACAGAGACCCAGATCATAGCCTGCAGCCTGGGCCAGGTAACTTACCTGCAGATACTCCTGATCATAGCCTGCAGCCTGGGCACAGGGAGCTTACCTGCAGATACCCCAGATCATAGCCTGCAGCCTGGGCATAGATAACTTACCTGCAGATACCCCAGATCATAGCATGCAGCCTGGGCACAGGGAATCTACTTGCAGATACACCAGATCATAGCCTGCAGCCTGGGCCAGGGAACTTACCTGCAGATACACCTGATCATAGCCTGCAGCCTGAGCCAGGTAACTTACCTGCAGATACCGCAGATCATAGCCTGCAGCCTGGGCACAGGTAACATACCTGTAGATACCCCAGATCATAGCCTGCAGCATGGGCACAGGGAACTTACCTACAGAGACCCAGATCATAGCCTGCAGCCGGGGCACAGGGAATTTACCTACAGATACCCCAGATCATAGACTGCAGCCTGGGCCAGGGAACTTACCGGCAGATACACAGGTCATAGCCTGCAGCCTGAGCCAGGTAACTTAGCTGCAGATACCCCAGATCATAGCCTGCAGCCTGGGCACCCGGAATTTACCAGAAGATACCCCATGTCATAGCCTGCAGCCTGGGCAAAGGGAACTTACCTGCAGCTACCCCAGATCATAGGCTGCAGCCTGGGCCAGGTAACTTACCTGCAGATACCCCAGATCATAGCCTGCAGCCTGGGCACAGGGAACTTACCTGCAGATACCCCAGATCATAGCCTGCAGCCTGGGCAGAGGGAACTTACCTATAGAGACTCAGATCATAGCCTGCAGCCTGGGCCAGGTAACTTACCTGCAGATACCCCAGATCATAGCCTGCAGCCTGGGCACAGGGAACTTACCTGCAGATACACCAGCTCATAGCCTGCAGCCTGGGCACAGGGAACCTATCTACAGAGACCGAGATCATAGCCTGAAGCCTGGGCCAGTTAACTTACCTGCAGATACCAGATCATAGCCTGCAGTCTGGGCACAGGGAATTTACCTACAGATATCCCAGATCATAGCCTGCAGCCTAGGCACAGGGAAATTACCTGCAGATACACAGATCATAGCCTGCAGCCAGGGCACAGGGAATATACCTGCAGATACATAGGTCATAGCCTGCAGCCTGGACCAGGTAACTTACCTGCTGATACCCCAGATCATAGCCTGCATCCTGGGCACAGGGAATTTACCTACAGACACCCAGATCATAGCCTGCAGCCTGGGCCAGGTAATTTTCCTGCAGATACCCCAGATCATAGCCTGCAGCCTGGGCAGAGGGGACCTACCTGCAGATACCCCAGATCATATCCTGCAGCCTGGGCACAGGGAATTTACCTGCAGATACCCCAGATCATAGCCTGCAGCCTGGGCACAGGAAACTTACCTGCAGATACCCCAGATCATAGCCTGCAGCCTTGGCACAGGGAACTTACTTGCAGATACACCAGATCATAGCCTGCAGTCTGGGCACAGGGAACTTACCTGCAGATACCCCAGATCATAGCCTGCAGCCTAGGCACATGGAACTTACCTGCAGATACTCCTGATCATAGCCTGCAGCCTGGGCACAGGGAGTTTACCTGTAGATACCCCAGATCATAGCCTGCAGCTTGGGCATAAATAACTTACCTGCAGATACCCCAGATCATAGCATGCAGCCTGGGCACAGGGAACCTACCTGCAGATACACCAGATCATAGCCTGCAGCCTTGGCACAGGGTATTTACCTGAAGATACCCCAGATCATAGCCTGGAGCGTAGGCCAGGGTACTTACCTGCCGATACACCTGATCATAGCCTGCAACCTGGGCCAGAGAACTTACCTGCAGATACCCCAGATCATAGCCTTCAGCCTGGGCACAGGGACTCAACTTGCAGAGACCCCATATCATAGCCTGCAGCGTGGTCACAGGGAACTTACCTGCAGATACCCAAGATCATAGACTGCAGCCTGGGCCAGGGAACTTACCTGCAGATACACAGGTCATAGCCTACAGCCTGAGCCAGATAACTTAGCTGCAGATACCCTAGATCATAGCCTGCAGCCTGGGCACCCGGAATTTACCAGAAGATACCCCATGTCATAGCCTGCAGCCTGGGCAAAGGGAACTTACCTGCAGCTACCCCAGATCATAGGCTGCAGCCTGGGCCAGGTAACTTACCTGCAGATACCCCAGATCATAGCCTGCAGCCTGGGCACAGGGAACTTACCTGCAGATACCCCAGATCATAGCCTGCAGCCTGGGCAGAGGGAACTTACCTATAGAGACTCAGATCATAGCCTGCAGCCTGGGCCAGGTAACTTACCTGCAGATACACCAGATCATAGCCTGCAGCCTGGGCACAGGGAACTTACCTGCAGATACACCAGCTCATAGCCTGCAGCCTGGGCACAGGGAACTTATCTACAGAGACCGAGATCATAGCCTGAAGCCTGGGCCAGTTAACTTACCTGCAGATACCAGATCATAGCCTGCAGTCTGGGCACAGGGAATTTACCTACAGATATCCCAGCTCGTAGCCTGCAGCCTAGGCACAGGGAAATTACCTGCAGATACACAGATCATAGCCTGCAGCCAGGGCACAGGGAATATACCTGCAGATACATAGGTCATAGCCTGCAGCCTGGACCAGGTAACTTACCTGCTGATACCCCAGATCATAGCCTGCATCCTGGGCACAGGGAACTTACCTACAGACACCCAGATCATAGCCTGCAGCCTGGGCCAGGTAATTTTCCTGCAGATACCCCAGATCATAGCCTGCAGCCTGGGCAGAGGGAACCTACCTGCAGATACCCCAGATCATATCCTGCAGCCTGGGCACAGGGAATTTACCTGCAGATACCCTAGATCATAGCCTGCAGCCTGGGCACAGGAAACCTACCTGCAGATACCCCAGATCATAGCCTGCAGCCTTGGCACAGGGAACTTACCTGCAGATACACCAGATCATAGCCTGCAGTCTGGGCACAGGGAACTTACCTGCAGATACCCCAGATTATAGCCTGCAGCCTAGGCACATGGAACTTACCTGCAGATACTCCTGATCATAGCCTTCAGCCTGGGCACAGGGACTCAACTTGCAGAGACCCCATATCATAGCCTGCAGCGTGGTCACAGGGAACTTACCTGCAGATACCCAAGATCATAGCCTGCAGCCTGGGCCAGGGAACCTACCTGCAGATACACCAGATCATAGCCTGCAGCCTTGGCACAGGGTATTTACCTGAAGATACCCCAGATCATAGCCTGCAGCGTAGGCCAGGGTACTTACCTGCCAATACACCTGATCATAGCCTGCAACCTGGGCCAGGGAACTTACCTGCAGATACCCCAGATCATAGCCTTCAGCCTGGGCACAGGGACTCAACTTGCAGAGACCCCATATCATAGCCTGCAGCGTGGTCACAGGGAACTTACCTGCAGATACCCAAGATCATAGCCTGCAGCCTGGGCCAGGGAACCTACCTGCAGATACACCAGATCATAGCCTGCAGACTGGGCAGAGGGAATTTAGCTGCAGATACCCCAGATCATAGCCTGCAGCCTGAGCACAGGGAATTTACCTGCAGATACACAGATCATAGGCTGCAGCCTGGACATAGGGAATTTACCTGCAGATACACAGATCATAGCCTGCAGCCTGGGCACAGGAACTTACCTGCAGATACCCATGATCATAGCTAGCAGCCTGGCACAGGGAATATACCAGCAGCTACCCCTGATCATAGCCTACAGCCTGGCACAGGAAACTTACCTGCAGATACCCCTGATCATAGCCTGCAGCCTGGCAACAGGAACTTACCTGCAGATACCCCTGATCATAGCCTGCAGCCTGGCAACAGGAACTTACCTGCAGATACCCATGATCCTAGCCAGCAGCCTGGCACAGGGAATATACCAGCAGATACCCCTGATCATAGCCTAAAGCCTGGCACAGGAAACTTACCTGCAGATACCCCTGATCATAGCCTACAGCCTGGCACAGGGATCTTACCTGCAGATACCCCTGATCATAGCCTGCAGCCTGGCACAGGGATCTTACCTGCAGATACTCCAGATCATAGCCTACTGCCTGGGAAAAGGGAACTTACCTGCAGATAGCTAGATCATAGACTGCAGCCTGGGCACAAGGAACTTACCTGCAGATACCCCAGATCATAGCTTTCAGCATGGTATATTGAACTTACCTGAAGATACCCCAGATCATAGCCTGCAGCCTGGACACAGGGAACTTGCCTGCAGATACCCCAGATCATAGCCTGCAGCCTGGACACAGGGAACTTACCTGAAGATAACCCAGATCATAGCATGCAGCCTGGACACAGGTAACTTACCTGCAGATACCTCAGATCATAGCCTGCAGCCTGGGCACAAGGAACTTACCTGAAGATACCCCAGACCATAGCCTGCAGCCTGGGCACAATGAACGTACTTGAAGATACCCCAAATCGTAGCCTGCAGCCTGGGCAGATGGAACTTACCTGCGGATACTCTTGATCATAGCTTGCAGCATGGGCACAGGGAACTTACCTGCAGATCCACAGATCATAGGCTGCTGCCTGTGCCAGGGAACTTACCTGCAGATACCCAGATCATAGCCTGCAGCCTGGGCCAGGGAAATACCTGCAGATACCCCTGATCATCACCTGCAGCCTGGGCCAGGGAACCTACCTGCAGATACCCCTGATCATCAACTGCATGCTGGGTACAGGGAACTTACCGGCAGATACCCCAGATCATAGTCTGCAGCTTGAGCATAGGGAACATACCTGCAGATATCCCAGATCATAGCCTGCAGCATGGACACAGAGAACTTACCTGCAGATACCCCAGATCATAGCCTGAGCACAGGGAACTTACCTGCAGATACACTAGATCATAGCCTACAGCCTGGCACAGGGAACTTACCTGCAGATACACAGATCAAAGCCTGCAGCCTGGGCCAGGGACTTAACCTGCAGATACCCTATATCATAGCCTGCAGCCTGAGCACAGGGAACTTACCTGCAGATACACTAGATCATAGCCTACAGACTGGCACAGGGAACGTACCTGCAGATACACAGATCAAAGCCTGCAGTCTGGGCCAGGGACTTAACCTGCAGATACCCTATATCATAGCCTGCAGCCTGGGCACATGGAACTTACCTGCAGATACACAGATCATAGCCTGCTGCCTAGACTCAGTGAAATTACCTGCAGATACTCAGATCATAGCCTGCAGCGTGTCACAAGGAACTTACCTGCAGATACCCCAGATCATAGAGTGCAGCCTGGGAACAGGGAACTTACCTGCAAATACCCCAGATCATAGCCTGCAGCCTGGGCAGAGGGAACTTACCTGAAGATACCCCAGATCATAGCCTGCAGCCTGGGCACAGGGAACTTACCTGCAGATACCCCAGATCACAGCCTGCAGCCTGAGCACAGGGAACCTACCTGCAGATACCCCAGATCATATCCTTCAGCCTGGGTACAGGGACTCAACCTGCAGATACCCCATATCATAGCCTGCAGCCTGGGCACAGGGAATTTACCTGCAGATACCCCAGATCATAGCCTGCAGCCTGGGCACAGGGAACTTACCTACAGAGACCCAGATCATAGCCTGCAGCCTGGGCCAGGTAACTTACCTGCAGATACTCCTGATCATAGCCTGCAGCCTGGGCACAGGAAACTTACCTGCAGATAACCCAGATCATAGCCTGCAGCCTGGGCACAGGGAACTTACCTGCAGATACACCTGATCATAGCCTGCAGCCTGAGCCAGATAACTTACCTGCAGATACCGCAGATCATAGCCTGCAGCCTGGGCACAGGGAACATACCTGTAGATACCCCAGATCATAGCCTGCAGCATGGGCACAGGGAACTTACCAACAGAGACCCAGATCATAGCCTGCAGCCGGGGCACAGGGAATTTACCTGCAGATACCCCAGATCATAGACTGCAGCCTGGGCCAGGGAACTTACCTGCAGATTCACAGGTCATAGCCTGCAGCCTGGGCCAGGTAACTTACCTGCAGATACACCTGATCATAGCCTGCAGCCTGGACACAGGGAACTTACCTGAAGATACCCCAGATCACAGCCTGCAGCCTGGACACAGGGAACTTACCTGAAGATACCCCAGATCACAGCCTGCAGCCTGGACACAGGGAACTTACCTGAAGATACCCCAGATCACAGCCTGCAGCCTGGACACAGGGAACTTACCTGAAGATACCCCAGATCACAGCCTGCAGCCTGGACACAGGGAACTTACCTGAAGATACCACAAATCACAGCCTGCAGCATGGGCACAGGGAACTTACCTGATGATACCCCAGATCACAGCCTGCAGCCTGGACACAGGAAACTTACCTGAAGATACCCCAGATCACAGCCTGCAGCCTGGGGACAGGGAACTTACCTGTAGATACCCCAGATCACAGCCTGCAGCCTGGGGACAGGGAACTTACCTGCAGATACCCCAGATCACAGCCTGCAGCCTGGATACAGGGAACTAAACTGCAGATACCTCAGATTATAGCATGCAGCCTGGGCCAGGTAACTTACCTGCAGATACCCCAGATCATAGCCTGCAGCCTGAGCACACGGAATTTACCTGCAGATACCCCAGATCATAGCCTGCAGCCTGGGCACAGGGAACGTACCTGCAGATACCCCAAATCATTGCCTGCAGCCTGGGCACAGGGAACTTACCTGCAGATACCCCAGATCATAGCCTGCAGCCTGGGCACAGGGAAATTACCTGCAGACACCCCAGATCATAGCATGCAGCCTGAGCACAGGGAACCTTCCTGCAGATACACCAGATCATAGCCTGCAGCCTGGACACAGGAAACTTACCTACAGAGCCCCAGATCATAGCCTGCCACCTGGGCACAGAGAACTTACCTGCAGATACACCTGATCATAGCCTGCAGCCTGGGCCAGGGAACTTACCTTCAGATACACAGGTCATAGCCTGCAGCCTGGGCCAGGTAACTTTCCTGCAGATACCCCAGATCATAGCCTGCAGCCTGGACACAGGGAACTTACCTGCAGACACCCCAGATCATAGCCTGCAGCCTGGGCACAGGGAACTTACCTACAGAGACCCAGATCATAGCCTGCAGCCTGGTCACAGAGAACTTACCTGCAGATACACCTGATCATAGCCTACAGCCTGGGCACAGGGAATTTACCTGCAGATACACAGGTCATAGTCTACAGCCTGGGCCAGGTAACTTACCTGCAGATACCCCAGATCATAGCCTGCAGCCTGGGCACAGGGAACTTACCTGCAGATACCCCAGATCATAGCCTGCAGCCTGGGCACAGGGAACTTACCTGCCGATACCCCAGATCATAGACTGCAGGCTGGGCAGAGGGAATTTACCTATAGAGACTCAGATCATAGCCTGCAGCCTGGGCAAGGTAATTTACCTGCAGATACCCCAGATCATAGCCTGCAGCTTGGGCACAGGGAACTTACCTGCAGATACACCAGCTCATAGCCTGCAGCCTGGGCACAGGGAACTTATCTACAGAGACCGAGATCATAGCCTGAAGCCTAGGCCAGGTAACTTACCTGCAGATACTCCTGATCATAGCCTGCAGCCTGGGCACAGGAAACTTACCTGCAGATAACCCAGATCATAGCCTGCAGCCTGGGCACAGGGAACTTACCTGCAGATACACCAGATCATAGCCTGCAGTCTGGGCACAGGGAACTTACCTACAGATACCCCAGATCATAGCCTGCAGCCTAGGCACAAGGAAATTACCTGCCACAGGGAACTTACCTACAGAGACCCAGATCATAGCCTGCAGCCTGGGCACAGGGAATATACCTGCAGATACACAGGTCAATGCCTGCAGCCTGGACCAGGTAACTTACCTGCTGATACCCCAGATCATAGCCTGCAGCCTGGGCACAGGGAACTTACCTACAGACATGCAGATCATAGCCTGCAACCTGGGCCAGGTAATTTATCTGCAGATACCCCAGATCATAGCCTGCAGCCTGGGCAGAGGGAACCTATCTGCAGATACCACAGATCATAGCCTGCAGCCTGGCAACAGGAACTTACCTGCAGATACCCATGATCCTAGCCAGCAGCCTGGCACAGGGAATATACCAGCAGCTACCCCTGATCATAGCCTACAGCCTGGCACAGGAAACTTACCTGCAGATACCCCTGATCATAGCCTGCAGCCTGGCAACAGGAACTTACCTGCAGATACCCCTGATCATAGCCTGCAGCCTGGCAACAGGAACTTACCTGCAGATACCCATGATCCTAGCCAGCACAGGGAATATACCAGCAGATACCCCTGATCATAGCCTAAAGCCTGGCACAGGAAACTTACCTGCAGATACCCCTGATCATAGCCTACAGCCTGGCACAGGGATCTTACCTGCAGATACCCCTGATCATAGCCTGCAGCCTGGCACAGGGATCTTACCTGCAGATACTCCAGATCATAGCCTACTGCCTGGGCAAAGGGAACTTACCTGCAGATAGCTAGATCATAGACTGCAGCCTGGGCACAAGGAACTTACCTGCAGATACCCCAGATCATAGCTTGCAGCATGGTATATTGAACTTACCTGAAGATACCCCAGATCATAGCCTGCCACCTGGGCACAGAGAACTTACCTGCAGATACACCTGATCATAGCCTGCAGCCTGGGCCAGGGAACTTACCTTCAGATACACAGGTCATAGCCTGCAGCCTGGGCCAGGTAACTTTCCTGCAGATACCCCAGATCATAGCCTGCAGCCTGGACACAGGGAACTTACCTGCAGACACCCCAGATCATAGCCTGCAGCCTGGGCACAGGGAACTTACCTACAGAGACCCAGATCATAGCCTGCAGCCTGGTCACAGAGAACTTACCTGCAGATACACCTGATCATAGCCTACAGCCTGGGCACAGGGAACTTACCTGCAGATACACAGGTCATAGTCTACAGCCTGGGCCAGGTAACTTACCTGCAGATACCCCAGATCATAGCCTGCAGCCTGGGCACAGGGAACTTACCTGCAGATACCCCAGATCATAGCCTGCAGCCTGGGCACAGGGAACTTACCTGCCGATACCCCAGATCATAGACTGCAGGCTGGGCAGAGGGAATTTACCTATAGAGACTCAGATCATAGCCTGCAGCCTGGGCAAGGTAATTTACCTGCAGATACCCCAGATCATAGCCTGCAGCTTGGGCACAGGGAACTTACCTGCAGATACACCAGCTCATAGCCTGCAGCCTGGGCACAGGGAACTTATCTACAGAGACCGAGATCATAGCCTGAAGCCTAGGCCAGGTAACTTACCTGCAGATACTCCTGATCATAGCCTGCAGCCTGGGCACAGGAAACTTACCTGCAGATAACCCAGATCATAGCCTGCAGCCTGGGCACAGGGAACTTACCTGCAGATACACCAGATCATAGCCTGCAGTCTGGGCACAGGGAACTTACCTACAGATACCCCAGATCATAGCCTGCAGCCTAGGCACAAGGAAATTACCTGCCACAGGGAACTTACCTACAGAGACCCAGATCATAGCCTGCAGCCTGGGCACAGGGAATATACCTGCAGATACACAGGTCAATGCCTGCAGCCTGGACCAGGTAACTTACCTGCTGATACCCCAGATCATAGCCTGCAGCCTGGGCACAGGGAACTTACCTACAGACATGCAGATCATAGCCTGCAACCTGGGCCAGGTAATTTATCTGCAGATACCCCAGATCATAGCCTGCAGCCTGGGCAGAGGGAACCTATCTGCAGATACCACAGATCATAGCCTGCAGCCTGGCAACAGGAACTTACCTGCAGATACCCATGATCCTAGCCAGCAGCCTGGCACAGGGAATATACCAGCAGCTACCCCTGATCATAGCCTACAGCCTGGCACAGGAAACTTACCTGCAGATACCCCTGATTATAGCCTGCAGCCTGGCAACAGGAACTTACCTGCAGATACCCCTGATCATAGCCTGCAGCCTGGCAACAGGAACTTACCTGCAGATACCCATGATCCTAGCCAGCACAGGGAATATACCAGCAGATACCCCTGATCATAGCCTAAAGCCTGGCACAGGAAACTTACCTGCAGATACCCCTGATCATAGCCTACAGCCTGGCACAGGGATCTTACCTGCAGATACCCCTGATCATAGCCTGCAGCCTGGCACAGGGATCTTACCTGCAGATACTCCAGATCATAGCCTACTGCCTGGGCAAAGGGAACTTACCTGCAGATAGCTAGATCATAGACTGCAGCCTGGGCACAAGGAACTTACCTGCAGATACCCCAGATCATAGCTTGCAGCATGGTATATTGAACTTACCTGAAGATACCCCAGATCATAGCCTGCAGCCTGGACACAGGGAACTTGCCTGCAGATACCCCAGATCATAGCCTGCAGCCTGGACACAGGGAACTTACCTGAAGATAACCCAGATCATAGCATGCAGCCTGGACACAGGTAACTTACCTGCAGATACCTCAGATCATAGCCTGCAGCCTGGGCACAAGGAACTTACTTGAAGATACCCCAGACCATAGCCTGCAGCCTGGGCACAATGAACGTAATTGAAGATACCCCAAATCGTAGCCTGCAGCCTGGGCAGATGGAACTTACCTGCGGATACTCTTGATCATAGCTTGCAGCATGGGCACAGGGAACATACCTGCAGATCCACAGATCATAGGCTGCTGCCTGTGCCAGGGAACTTACCTGCAGATACCCAGATCATAGCCTGCAGCCTGGGCCAGGGAAATACCTGCAGATACCCCTGATCATCACCTGCAGCCTGGGCCAGGGAACCTACCTGCAGATACCCCTGATCATCAACTGCATGCTGGGCATAGGGAACTTACCGGCAGATACCCCAGATCATAGTCTGCAGCCTGAGCATAGGGAACATACCTGCAGATATCCCAGATCATAGCCTGCAGCATGGACACAGAGAACTTACCTGCAGATACCCCAGATCATAGCCTGCAGCCTGAGCACAGGGAACTTACCTGCAGATACACTAGATCATAGCCTACAGCCTGGCACAGGGAACTTACCTGCAGATACACAGATCAAAGCCTGCAGCCTGGGCCAGGGATTAACCTGCAGATACCCTATATCATAGCCTGCAGCCTGAGCACAGGGAACTTACCTGCAGATACACTAGATCATAGCCTACAGACTGGCACAGGGAACCTACCTGCAGATACACAGATCAAAGCCTGCAGCCTGGGCCAGGGACTTAACCTGCAGATACCCTATATCATAGCCTGCAGCCTGGGCACATGGAACTTACCTGCAGATACACAGATCATAGCCTGCTGCCTAGACTCAGGGAAATTACCTGCAGATACTCAGATCATAGCCTGCAGCGTGTCACAAGGAACTTACCTGCAGATACCCCAGATCATAGAGTGCAGCCTGGGAACAGGGAACTTACCTGCAAATACCCCAGATCATAGCCTGCAGCCTGGGCAGAGGGAACTTACCTGAAGATACCCCAGATCATAGCCTGCAGCCTGGGCACAGGGAACTTACCTGCAGATACCCCAGATCACAGCCTGCAGCCTGAGCACAGGGAACCTACCTGCAGATACCCCAGATCATATCCTTCAGCCTGGGTACAGGGACTCAACCTGCAGATACCCCATATCATAGCCTGCAGCCTGGGCACAGGGAATTTACCTGCAGATACCCCAGATCATAGCCTGCAGCCTGGGCACAGGGAACTTACCTACAGAGACCCAGATCATAGCCTGCAGCCTGGGCGAGGTAACTTACCTGCAGATACTCCTGATCATAGCCTGCAGCCTGGGCACAGGAAACTTACCTGCAGATAACCCAGATCATAGCCTGTAGCCTGGGCACAGGGAACTTACCTGCAGATACACCTGATCATAGCCTGCAGCCTGAGCCAGATAACTTACCTGCAGATACCGCAGATCATAGCCTGCAGCCTGGGCACAGGGAACATACCTGTAGATACCCCAGATCATAGCCTGCAGCATGGGCACAGGGAACTTACCAACAGAGACCCAGATCATAGCCTGCAGCCGGGGCACAGGGAATTTACCTGCAGATACCCCAGATCATAGAATGCAGCCTGGGCCAATGAACTTACCTGCAGATTCACAGGTCATAGCCTGCAGCCTGGGCCAGGTAAGTTACCTGCAGATACACCTGATCATAGCCTGCAGCCTGGACACAGGGAACTTACCTGAAGATTCCCCAGATCACAGCCTGCAGCCTGGACAAAGGGAACTTACCTGAAGATACCCCAGATCACAGCCTGCAGCCTGGACACAGGGAACTTACCTGAAGATACCCCAGATCACAGCCTGCAGCCTGGACACAGGGAACTTACCTGAAGATACCCCAGATCACAGCCTGCAGCCTGGACACAGGGAACTTACCTGAAGATACCACAGATCACAGCCTGCAGCATGGGCACAGGGAACTTACCTGAAGATACCCCAGATCACAGCCTGCAGCCTGGACACAGGGAACTTACCTGAAGATACCCCAGATCACAGCCTGCAGCCTGGGGACAGGGAACTTACCTGTAGATACCCCAGATCACAGCCTGCAGCCTGGGGACAGGGAACTTACCTGCAGATACCCCAGATCACAGCCTGCAGCCTGGATACAGGGAACTAAACTGCAGATACCTCAGATTATAGCATGCAGCCTGGGCCAGGTAACTTACCTGCAGATACCCCAGATCATAGCCTGCAGCCTGAGCACACGGAATTTACCTGCAGATACCCCAGATCATAGCCTGCAGCCTGGGCACAGGGAACGTACCTGCAGATACCCCAAATCATTGCCTGCAGCCTGGGCACAGGGAACTTACCTGCAGATACCCCAGATCATAGCCTGCAGCCTGGGCACAGGGAAATTACCTGCAGACACCCCAGATCATAGCATGCAGCCTGAGCACAGGGAACCTTCCTGCAGATACACCAGATCATAGCCTGCAGCCTGGACACAGGAAACTTACCTACAGAGCCCCAGATCATAGCCTGCCACCTGGGCACAGAGAACTAACCTGCAGATACACCTGATCATAGCCTGCAGCCTGGGCCAGGGAACTTACCTTCAGATACACAGGTCATAGCCTGCAGCCTGGGCCAGGTAACTTTCCTGCAGATACCCCAGATCATAGCCTGCAGCCTGGACACAGGGAACTTACCTGCAGACACCCCAGATCATAGCCTGCAGCCTGGGCACAGGGAACTTACCTACAGAGACCCAGATCATAGCCTGCAGCCTGGTCACAGAGAACTTACCTGCAGATACACCTGATCATAGCCTGCAGCCTGGACACAGGGAACTTACCTGAAGATACCCCAGATCACAGCCTGCAGCCTGGACAAAGGGAACTTACCTGAAGATACCCCAGATCACAGCCTGCAGCCTGGACACAGGGAACTTACCTGAAGATACCCCAGATCACAGCCTGCAGCCTGGACACAGGGAACTTACCTGAAGATACCCCAGATCACAGCCTGCAGCCTGGACACAGGGAACTTACCTGAAGATACCACAGATCACAGCCTGCAGCATGGGCACAGGGAACTTACCTGAAGATACCCCAGATCACAGCCTGCAGCCTGGACACAGGGAACTTACCTGAAGATACCCCAGATCACAGCCTGCAGCCTGGGGACAGGGAACTTACCTGTAGATACCCCAGATCACAGCCTGCAGCCTGGGGACAGGGAACTTACCTGCAGATACCCCAGATCACAGCCTGCAGCCTGGATACAGGGAACTAAACTGCAGATACCTCAGATTATAGCATGCAGCCTGGGCCAGGTAACTTACCTGCAGATACCCCAGATCATAGCCTGCAGCCTGAGCACACGGAATTTACCTGCAGATACCCCAGATCATAGCCTGCAGCCTGGGCACAGGGAACGTACCTGCAGATACCCCAAATCATTGCCTGCAGCCTGTGCACAGGGAACTTACCTCCAGATACCCCAGATCATAGCCTGCAGCCTGGGCACAGGGAAATTACCTGCAGACACCCCAGATCATAGCATGCAGCCTGAGCACAGGGAACCTTCCTGCAGATACACCAGATCATAGCCTGCAGCCTGGACACAGGAAACTTACCTACAGAGCCCCAGATCATAGCCTGCCACCTGGGCACAGAGAACTTACCTGCAGATACACCTGATCATAGCCTGCAGCCTGGGCCAGGGAACTTACCTTCAGATACACAGGTCATAGCCTGCAGCCTGGGCCAGGTAACTTTCCTGCAGATACCCCAGATCATAGCCTGCAGCCTGGACACAGGGAACTTACCTGCAGACACCCCAGATCATAGCCTGCAGCCTGGGCACAGGGAACTTACCTACAGAGACCCAGATCATAGCCTGCAGCCTGGTCACAGAGAACTTACCTGCAGATACACCTGATCATAGCCTACAGCCTGGGCACAGGGAACTTACCTGCAGATACACAGGTCATAGTCTACAGCCTGGGCCAGGTAACTTACCTGCAGATACCCCAGATCATAGCCTGCAGCCTGGGCACAGGGAACTTACCTGCAGATACCCCAGATCATAGCCTGCAGCCTGGGCACAGGGAACTTACCTGCCGATACCCCAGATCATAGACTGCAGGCTGGGCAGAGGGAATTTACCTATAGAGACTCAGATCATAGCCTGCAGCCTGGGCAAGGTAATTTACCTGCAGATACCCCAGATCATAGCCTGCAGCTTGGGCACAGGGAACTTACCTGCAGATACACCAGCTCATAGCCTGCAGCCTGGGCACAGGGAACTTATCTACAGAGACCGAGATCATAGCCTGAAGCCTAGGCCAGGTAACTTACCTGCAGATACTCCTGATCATAGCCTGCAGCCTGGGCACAGGAAACTTACCTGCAGATAACCCAGATCATAGCCTGCAGCCTGGGCACAGGGAACTTACCTGCAGATACACCAGATCATAGCCTGCAGTCTGGGCACAGGGAACTTACCTACAGATACCCCAGATCATAGCCTGCAGCCTAGGCACAGGGAAATTACCTGCCACAGGGAACTTACCTACAGAGACCCAGATCATAGCCTGCAGCCTGGGCACAGGGAATATACCTGCAGATACACAGGTCAATGCCTGCAGCCTGGACCAGGTAACTTACCTGCTGATACCCCAGATCATAGCCTGCAGCCTGGGCACAGGGAACTTACCTACAGACATGCAGATCATAGCCTGCAACCTGGGCCAGGTAATTTATCTGCAGATACCCCAGATCATAGCCTGCAGCCTGGGCACAGGGAACCTATCTGCAGATACCACAGATCATAGCCTGCAGCCTGGGCACAGGGAACTTACCTGCAGATACCCCAGATCATAGCCTGCAGCCTGGGCAGAGGGAACCTACCTGCAGATACCACAGATCATAGCCTGCAGCCTGGGCACAGGGAACTTACCTGCAGATACCCCAGATCATAGCCTGCAGCCTGGGCACAGGAAACTTACCTGCAGATACCCCAGATCATAGCCTGCAGCCTGGGCACAGGGAACTTACCTGCAGATACACCAGATCATAGCCTGCAGTCTGGGCACAGGGAACTTACCTGCAGATACCCCAGATCATAGCCTGCAGCCTGGGCACAGGGAACTTACCTACAGAGACCCAGATCATAGCCTGCAGCCTGGGCCAGGTAACTTACCTGCAGATACTCCTGATCATAGCCTGCAGCCTGGGCACAGGAAACTTACCTGCAGATAACCCATATCATAGCCTGCAGCCTGGGCACAGGGAACTTACCTGCAGATACACCAGATCATAGCCTGCAGTCTGGGCACAGGGAACTTACCTGCAGATACCCCAGATCATAGCCTGCAGCCTTGGCACAGGGAACTTACCTACAGAGACCCAGATCATAGCCTGCAGCCTGGGCCAGGTAACTTACCTGCAGATACTCCTGATCATAGCCTGCAGCCTGGGCACAGGGAGCTTACCTGCAGATACCCCAGATCATAGCCTGCAGCCTGGGCATAGATAACTTACCTGCAGATACCCCAGATCATAGCATGCAGCCTGGGCACAGGGAATCTACTTGCAGATACACCAGATCATAGCCTGCAGCCTGGGCCAGGGAACTTACCTGCAGATACACCTGATCATAGCCTGCAGCCTGAGCCAGGTAACTTACCTGCAGATACCGCAGATCATAGCCTGCAGCCTGGGCACAGGTAACATACCTGTAGATACCCCAGATCATAGCCTGCAGCATGGGCACAGGGAACTTACCTACAGAGACCCAGATCATAGCCTGCAGCCGGGGCACAGGGAATTTACCTACAGATACCCCAGATCATAGACTGCAGCCTGGGCCAGGGAACTTACCAGCAGATACACAGGTCATAGCCTGCAGCCTGAGCCAGGTAACTTAGCTGCAGATACCCCAGATCATAGCCTGCAGCCTGGGCACCCGGAATTTACCAGAAGATACCCCATGTCATAGCCTGCAGCCTGGGCAAAGGGAACTTACCTGCAGCTACCCCAGATCATAGGCTGCAGCCTGGGCCAGGTAACTTACCTGCAGATACCCCAGATCATAGCCTGCAGCCTGGGCACAGGGAACTTACCTGCAGATACCCCAGATCATAGCCTGCAGCCTGGGCAGAGGGAACTTACCTATAGAGACTCAGATCATAGCCTGCAGCCTGGGCCAGGTAACTTACCTGCAGATACCCCAGATCATAGCCTGCAGCCTGGGCACAGGGAACTTACCTGCAGATACACCAGTTCATAGCCTGCAGCCTGGGCACAGGGAACCTATCTACAGAGACCGAGATCATAGCCTGAAGCCTGGGCCAGTTAACTTACCTGCAGATACCAGATCATAGCCTGCAGTCTGGGCACAGGGAATTTACCTACAGATATCCCAGATCATAGCCTGCAGCCTAGGCACAGGGAAATTACCTGCAGATACACAGATCATAGCCTGCAGCCAGGGCACAGGGAATATACCTGCAGATACATAGGTCATAGCCTGCAGCCTGGACCAGGTAACTTACCTGCTGATACCCCAGATCATAGCCTGCATCCTGGGCACAGGGAATTTACCTACAGACACCCAGATCATAGCCTGCAGCCTGGGCCAGGTAATTTTCCTGCAGATACCCCAGATCATAGCCTGCAGCCTGGGCAGAGGGGACCTACCTGCAGATACCCCAGATCATATCCTGCAGCCTGGGCACAGGGAATTTACCTGCAGATACCCCAGATCATAGCCTGCAGCCTGGGCACAGGAAACTTACCTGCAGATACCCCAGATCATAGCCTGCAGCCTTGGCACAGGGAACTTACTTGCAGATACACCAGATCATAGCCTGCAGTCTGGGCACAGGGAACTTACCTGCAGATACCCCAGATCATAGCCTGCAGCCTAGGCACATGGAACTTACCTGCAGATACTCCTGATCATAGCCTGCAGCCTGGGCACAGGGAGTTTACCTGTAGATACCCCAGATCATAGCCTGCAGCTTGGGCATAAATAACTTACCTGCAGATACCCCAGATCATAGCATGCAGCCTGGGCACAGGGAACCTACCTGCAGATACACCAGATCATAGCCTGCAGCCTTGGCACAGGGTATTTACCTGAAGATACCCCAGATCATAGCCTGGAGCGTAGGCCAGGGTACTTACCTGCCGATACACCTGATCATAGCCTGCAACCTGGGCCAGGGAACTTACCTGCAGATACCCCAGATCATAGCCTTCAGCCTGGGCACAGGGACTCAACTTGCAGAGACCCCATATCATAGCCTGCAGCGTGGTCACAGGGAACTTACCTGCAGATACCCAAGATCATAGACTGCAGCCTGGGCCAGGGAACTTACCTGCAGATACACAGGTCATAGCCTGCAGCCTGAGCCAGATAACTTAGCTGCAGATACCCCAGATCATAGCCTGCAGCTGGGGCACCCGGAATTTACCAGAAGATACCCCATGTCATAGCCTGCAGCCTGGGCAAAGGGAACTTACCTGCAGCTACCCCAGATCATAGGCTGCAGCCTGGGCCAGGTAACTTACCTGCAGATACCCCAGATCATAGCCTGCAGCCTGGGCACAGGGAACTTACCTGCAGATACCCCAGATCATAGCCTGCAGCCTGGGCAGAGGGAACTTACCTATAGAGACTCAGATCATAGCCTGCAGCCTGGGCCAGGTAACTTACCTGCAGATACACCAGATCATAGCCTGCAGCCTGGGCACAGGGAACTTACCTGCAGATACACCAGCTCATAGCCTGCAGCCTGGGCACAGGGAACTTATCTACAGAGACCGAGATCATAGCCTGAAGCCTGGGCCAGTTAACTTACCTGCAGATACCAGATCATAGCCTGCAGTCTGGGCACAGGGAATTTACCTACAGATATCCCAGCTCATAGCCTGCAGCCTAGGCACAGGGAAATTACCTGCAGATACACAGATCATAGCCTGCAGCCAGGGCACAGGGAATATACCTGCAGATACATAGGTCATAGCCTGCAGCCTGGACCAGGTAACTTACCTGCTGATACCCCAGATCATAGCCTGCATCCTGGGCACAGGGAACTTACCTACAGACACCCAGATCATAGCCTGCAGCCTGGGCCAGGTAATTTTCCTGCAGATACCCCAGATCATAGCCTGCAGCCTGGGCAGAGGGAACCTACCTGCAGATACCCCAGATCATATCCTGCAGCCTGGGCACAGGGAATTTACCTGCAGATACCCTAGATCATAGCCTGCAGCCTGGGCACAGGAAACCTACCTGCAGATACCCCAGATCATAGCCTGCAGCCTTGGCACAGGGAACTTACCTGCAGATACACCAGATCATAGCCTGCAGTCTGGGCACAGGGAACTTACCTGCAGATACCCCAGAATATAGCCTGCAGCCTAGGCACATGGAACTTACCTGCAGATACTCCTGATCATAGCCTGCAGCCTGGGCACAGGGAGTTTACCTGTAGATACCCCAGATCATAGCCTGCAGCTTGGGCATAAATAACTTACCTGCAGATACCCCAGATCATAGCATGCAGCCTGGGCACAGGGAACCTACCTGCAGATACACCAGATCATAGCCTGCAGCCTTGGCACAGGGTATTTACCTGAAGATACCCCAGATCATAGCCTGCAGCGTAGGCCAGGGTACTTACCTGCCGATACACCTGATCATAGCCTGCAACCTGGGCCAGGGAACTTACCTGCAGATACCCCAGATCATAGCCTTCAGCCTGGGCACAGGGACTCAACTTGCAGAGACCCCATATCATAGCCTGCAGCGTGGTCACAGGGAACTTACCTGCAGATACCCAAGTTCATAGCCTGCAGCCTGGGCCAGGGAACCTACCTGCAGATACACCAGATCATAGCCTGCAGACTGGGCAGAGGGAATTTAGCTGCAGATACCCCAGATCATAGCCTGCAGCCTGAGCACAGGCAATTTACCTGCAGATACACAGATCATAGGCTGCAGCCTGGACATAGGGAATTTACCTGCAGATACACAGATCATAGCCTGCAGCCTGGGCACAGGAACTTACCTGCAGATACCCATGATCATAGCTAGCAGCCTGGCACAGGGAATATACCAGCAGCTACCCCTGATCATAGCCTACAGCCTGGCACAGGAAACTTACCTGCAGATACCCCTGATCATAGCCTGCAGCCTGGCAACAGGAACTTACCTGCAGATACCCCTGATCATAGCCTGCAGCCTGGCAACAGGAACTTACCTGCAGATACCCATGATCCTAGCCAGCAGCCTGGCACAGGGAATATACCAGCAGATACCCCTGATCATAGCCTAAAGCCTGGCACAGTAAACTTACCTGCAGATACCCCTGATCATAGCCTACAGCCTGGCACAGGGATCTTACCTGCAGATACCCCTGATCATAGCCTGCAGCCTGGCACAGGGATCTTACCTGCAGATACTCCAGATCATAGCCTACTGCCTGGGCAAAGGGAACTTACCTGCAGATAGCTAGATCATAGACTGCAGCCTGGGCAAAAGGAACTTACCTGCAGATACCCCAGATCATAGCTTGCAGCATGGTATATTGAACTTACCTGAAGATACCCCAGATCATAGCCTGCAGCCTGGACACAGGGAACTTGCCTGCAGATACCCCAGATCATAGCCTGCAGCCTGGACACAGGGAACTTACCTGAAGATAACCCAGATCATAGCATGCAGCCTGGACACAGGGAACTTACCTGCAGATACCTCAGATCATAGCCTGCAGCCTGGGCACAAGGAATTTACCTGAAGATACCCCAGACCATAGCCTGCAGCCTGGGCACAATGAACGTACTTGAAGATACCCCAAATCGTAGCCTGCAGCCTGGGCAGATGGAACTTACCTGCGGATACTCTTGATCATAGCTTGCAGCATGGGCACAGGGAACTTACCTGCAGATCCACAGATCATAGGCTGCTGCCTGCGCCAGGGAACTTACCTGCAGATACCCAGATCATAGCCTGCAGCCTGGGCCAGGGAAATACCTGCAGATACCCCTGATCATCACCTGCAGCCTGGGCCAGGGAACCTACCTGGAGATACCCCTGATCATCAACTGCATGCTGGGCACAGGGAACTTACCGGCAGATACCCCAGATCATAGTCTGCAGCCTGAGCATAGGGAACATACCTGCAGATATCCCATATCATAGCCTGCAGCATGGGCACAGAGAACTTACCTGCAGATACCCCAGATCATAGCCTGCAGCCTGAGCACAGGGAACTTACCTGCAGATACACTAGATCATAGCCTACAGCCTGGCACAGGGAACTTACCTGCAGATACACAGATCAAAGCCTGCAGCCTGGGCCAGGGACTTAACCTGCAGATACCCTATATCATAGCCTGCAGCCTGAGCACAGGGAACTTACCTTCAGATACACTAGATCATAGCCTACAGACTGGCACAGGGAACTTACCTGCAGATACACAGATCAAAGCCTGCAGCCTGGGCCAGGGACTTAACCTGCAGATACCCTATATCATAGCCTGCAGCCTGGGCACATGGAACTTACCTGCAGATACACAGATCATAGCCTGCTGCCTAGACTCAGGGAAATTACCTGCAGATACTCAGATCATAGCCTGCAGCGTGTCACAAGGAACTTACCTGCAGATACCCCAGATCATAGAGTGCAGCCTGGGAACAGGGAACTTACCTGCAAATACCCCAGATCATAGCCTGCAGCTTGGGCAGAGGGAACTTACCTGAAGATACCCCAGATCATAGCCTGCAGCCTGGGCACAGGGAACTTACCTGCAGATACCCCAGATCACAGCCTGCAGCCTGAGCACAGGGAACCTACCTGCAGATACCCCAGATCATATCCTTCAGCCTGGGTACAGGGACTCAACCTGCAGATACCCCATATCATAGCCTGCAGCCTGGGCACAGGGAATTTACCTGCAGATACCCCAGATCATAGCCTGCAGCCTGGGCCAGGGAACCTACCTGCAGATACCCCAGATTATAGCCTGCAGCCTGGGCAGAGGGAACGTACCTGCAGATACCCCAGATCATAGCCTGCAGCCTGGGCACAGGGAACTTACCTGCAGATACACTAGATCATAGCCTGCAGCCTAGACTCAGGGAATTTACCTGCAGATACTCCAGATCATAGCCTGCAGCCTAGCACAAGGAATTTACCTCAGATACCCCAGATCACAGCCTGCAGCCTGGCACAAGGAACTTACCTTCAGATACTCCTGATAAGAGCCTTCAGCATGGGCACAGGGACCTTACCTGCCGATACACAGATCATAGGCTGCAGCCTGAGCACAGGGAACTTACCTGCAGATACCCATGATCAAAGCCAGCAGCCTGGCACAGGGAACCTACCTGCAGATACCCCTGATCATAGCCTACAGCCTGGCACAGGGAACTTTCCTGCAGATACCCCTGATCATAGCCTGCAGACTGGACACAGGGACCTTGCCTGCAGATACCCCAGATCATAGCCTGCAGCCTGGGCACAAGGAACATACCTGCATATACCCCAGATCATTGCATGCAGCCTGGGCACAGGGAACTAACCTGCAGAGACCCTATATCATAGCCTGCAGCCTGGGCAGAGGGAACTTACCTGCAGATACCCCAGATCATAGCATGCAGCCTGGACACAGGGAACTTGACTGCAGATACCCCAGATCATAGCCTGCAGCCTGGACACAGGGAACTTGACTGTAGATACCCCAGATCATAGCCTGCAGCCTGGACACAGGGAACTTGACTGTAGATACCCCAGATCATAGCCTGCAACCTGGACACAGGGAACTTACCTGCAGATAACCCAGATCATAGCCTGCAGCCTGGACACAGGGAACTTACCAGAAGATAACCCAGATCATAGCATGCAGCCTGGACACAGGGTACTTACCTGAAGATAACCCAGATCATAGCCTGCAGCCTGGACACAGGGAACTTGACTGTAGATACCCCAGATCATAGCCTGCAGCCTGGACACAGGGAACTTGCCTGCAAATACCCCAGATCATAGCCTGCAGCCTGGACACAGGGAGCTTACCTGAAGATAACCCAGATCATAGCATGCAGCCTGGACACAGGGAACTTATCTGCAGATACCTCAGATCATAGCCTGCAGCCTGGGCACAAGGAACTTACCTGCAGATACCCCAGATCATAGCCTGCAGCCTGGGCAGAGGGAACTTACCTGCAGATACCCCAAATCATAGCCTGCAGCCTGGGCACAGTGAATTTACCTGCAGATACCCCAGATCATAGCCGGCAGCCTGGGCACTGGGAACATACCTGCAGATACCCCAGATCATAGCCTGCAGCCTGGGCACAGGGAACTTACCTGCAAATGCTCCAGATCATAGACTGCTGCCTGGGCAGAGGGAACCTAACTGAAGATACCCCAGATCATAGCCTGCAGCCTGGGCACAGGGAATTTACCTGCAGATACCCCAGATCTTAGCCTGCAGCCTGGAACAGGGAACCTACCTGCAGATACCCCAGATCATAGCCTGCAGCCTGGGCAGAGGGAAATTACCTGCAGATGCCGCAGACCATAGCCCGCAGCCTGGGCACAGGGAACTTACCTGCAGATACCCCTGATCATAGCCTGCAGCCTGGGCACAGGGAACTTACCTGCAGATACACCAGATCATAGCCTGCAGCGTGGGCACAGGGAACTTACCTGCAGATACACAGATCATAGTTTGCAGCCTGGGCACAGGGAATTTACCTACAGAGACCCAGATCATAGCCTGCAACCTGGGCCAGGTAACTTACCTGCAGATACCTCAGATCATAGCCTGCCGCCGGGGCACAGGGAACTTACCTGCAGATACCCAGATCACAGCCTGCAGCCTGAGTACAGGGAACCTGTGTGCAGATACCCCAGATCATAGCCTTCAGCCTGGGCACAGGGAATTTACCTGCAGATACCCCAGATCATAGCCTGCAGCCTGGGCACAGGAAACTTACCTGCAGATACCCCAGATCATAGCCTGCAGCCTTGGCACAGGGAACTTACCTGCAGATACACCAGATCATAGCCTGCAGTCTGGGCACAGGGAACTTACCTGCAGATACCCCAGATCATAGCCTGCAGCCTAGGCACATGGAACTTACCTGCAGATACTCCTGATCATAGCCTGCAGCCTGGGCACAGGGAGTTTACCTGTAGATACCCCAGATCATAGCCTGCAGCTTGGGCATAAATAACTTACCTGCAGATACCCCAGATCATAGCATGCAGCCTGGGCACAGGGAACCTACCTGCAGATACACCAGATCATAGCCTGCAGCCTTGGCACAGGGTATTTACCTGAAGATACCCCAGATCATAGCCTGCAGCGTAGGCCAGGGAACTTACCTGCTGATACACCTGATCATAGCCTGCAACCTGGGCCAGGGAAATTACCTGCAGATACCCCAGATCATAGCCTTCAGCCTGGGCACAGGGACTCAACTTGCAGAGACCCCATATCATAGCCTGCAGCGTGGTCACAGGGAACTTACCTGCAGATACCCAAGATCATAGCCTGCAGCCTGGGCCAGGGAACCTACCTGCAGATACACCAGATCATAGCCTGCAGCCTGGGCAGAGGGAATTTACCTGCAGATACCCCAGATCATAGCCTGCAGCCTGAGCACAGGGAATTTACCTGCAGATACACAGATCATAGGCTGCAGCCTGGACATAGGGAATTTACCTGCAGATACACAGATCATAGCCTGCAGCCTGGGCACAGGAACTTACCTGCAGATACCCATGATCATAGCTAGCAGCCTGGCACAGGGAATATACCAGCAGCTACCCCTGATCATAGAATACAGCCTGGCACAGGAAACTTACCTGCAGATACCCCTGATCATAGCCTGCAGCCTGGCAACAGGAACTTACCTGCAGATACCCCTGATCATAGCCTGCAGCCTGGCAACAGGAACTTACCTGCAGATACCCATGATCCTAGCCAGCAGCCTGGCACAGGGAATATACCAGCAGATACCCCTGATCATAGCCTAAAGCCTGGCACAGGAAACTTACCTGCAGATACCCCTGATCATAGCCTGCAGCCTGGCACAGGGATCTTACCTGCAGATACCCCTGATCATAGCCTGCAGCCTGGCACAGGGATCTTACCTGCAGATACTCCAGATCATAGCCTACTGCCTGGGCAAAGGGAACTTACCTGCAGATAGCTAGATCATAGCCTGCAGCCTGGGCACAAGGAACTTACCTGCAGATACCCCAGATCATAGCTTGCAGCATGGTATATTGAACTTACCTGAAGATACCCCAGATCATAGCCTGCAGCCTGGACACAGGGAACTTGCCTGCAGATACCCCAGATCATAGCCTGCAGCCTGGACACAGGGAACTTACCTGAAGATAACCCAGATCATAGCATGCAGCCTGGACAGAGGCAACTTACCTGCAGATACCTCAGATCATAGCCTGCAGCCTGGGCACAAGGAACTTACCTGAAGATACCCCAGACCATAGCCTGCAGCCTGGGCACAATGAACGTACTTGAAGATACCCCAAATCGTAGCCTGCAGCCTGGGCAGATGGAACTTACCTGCGGATACTCTTGATCATAGCTTGCAGCATGGGCACAGGGAACTTACCTGCAGATCCACAGATCATAGGCTGCTGCCTGTGCCAGGGAACTTACCTGCAGATACCCAGATCATAGCCTGCAGCCTGGGCCAGGGAAATACCTGCAGATACCCCTGATCATCACCTGCAGCCTGGGCCAGGGAACCTACCTGCAGATACCCCTGATCATCAACTGCATGCTGGGCACAGGGAACTTACCGGCAGATACCCCAGATCATAGTCTGCAGCCTGAGCATAGGGAACATACCTGCAGATATCCCAGATCATAGCCTGCAGCATGGGCACAGAGAACTTACCTGCAGATACCCCAGATAATAGCCTGCAGCCTGAGCACAGGGAACTTACCTGCAGATACACTAGATCATAGCCTACAGCCTGGCACAGGGAACTTACCTGCAGATACACAGATCAGAGCCTGCAGCCTGGGCCAGGGACTTAACCTGCAGATACCCTATATCAAAGCCTGCAGCCTGAGCACAGGGAACTTACCTGCAGATACACTAGATCATAGCCTACAGACTGGCACAGGGAACTTACCTGCAGATACACAGATCAGAGCCTGCAGCCTGGGCCAGGGACTTAACCTGCAGATACCCTATATCATAGCCTGCAGCCTGGGCACATGGAACTTACCTGCAGATACACAGATCATAGCCTGCTGCCTAGACTCAGGGAAATTACCTGCAGATACTCAGATCATAGCCTGCAGCGTGTCGCAAGGAACTTACCTGCAGATACCCCAGATCATAGAGTGCAGCCTGGGAACAGGGAACTTACCTGCAAATACCCCAGATCATAGCCTGCAGCCTGGGCAGAGGGAATTTACCTGAAGATACCCCAGATCATAGCCTGCAGCCTGGGCACAGGGAACTTACCTGCAGATACCCCAGATCACAGCCTGCAGCCTGAGCACAGGGAACCTACCTGCAGATACCCCAAATCATAGCCTGCAGCCTGGGCACAGTGAATTTACCTGCAGATACCCCAGATCATAGCCGGCAGCCTGGGCACTGGGAACATACCTGCAGATACCCCAGATCATAGCCTGCAGCCTGGGCACAGGGAACTTACCTGCAAATGCTCCAGATCATAGCCTGCAGCCTGGGCAGAGGGAAATTACCTGCAGATGCCGCAGACCATAGCCTGCAGCCTGGGCACAGTGAACTTACCTGCAGATACCCCTGATCATAGCCTTCAGGCTGGGCACACAGAATTTACCTGTCTATACCCCAGATCATAGCCTGCAGCCTGGGCAAAGGGAACTTACCTGCAGATACACCAGATCATAGCCTGCAGCGTGGGCACAGGGAACTTACCTGCAGATAGACAGATCATAGCCTGCAGCCTGGGCACAGGGAATTTACCTACAGAGACCCAGATCATAGCCTGCAGCCTGGGCCAGGTAACTTACCTGCAGATACCTCAGATCATAGCCTGCCGCCGGGGCACAGGGAACTTACCTGCAGATACCCAGATCACAGCCTGCAGCCTGAGTACAGGGAACCTGCGTGCAGATACCCCAGATCATAGCCTTCAGCCTGGGCACAGGGACTCAACCTGCAGAGACCCCATATCATAGCCTGCAGCGTGGTCACAGAGAACTTTCCTGCAGATACCCCAGATCATAGCCTGCAGCCTGGGCAGAGGGAACTTACCTGAAGATACCCCAGATCATAGCCTGTAGCCTGGGCACAGGGAACTTACCTGCAGATACCCCAGATCACAGCCTGCAGTCTGAGCACAGGGAACCTACCTGCAGATACCCCAGTCATTGCCTTCAGCCTGGGCACAGGGATTCAACCTGCAGAGACTCTATATCATAGCCTGCAGCCTGAGCACAGGGAACTTACCTGCAGATACACTAGATCATAGCCTACAGACTGGCACAGGGAACTTACCTGCAGATACACAGATCAAAGCCTGCAGCCTGGGCCAGGGACTTAACCTGCAGATACCCTATATCATAGCCTGCAGCCTGAGCACAGGGAACTTACCTGCAGATACACTAGATCATAGCCTACAGACTGGCACAGGGAACTTACCTGCAGATACACAGATCAGAGCCTGCAGCCTGGGCCAGGGACTTAACCTGCAGATACCCTATATCATAGCCTGCAGCCTGGGCACATGGAACTTACCTGCAGATACACAGATCATAGCCTGCTCCCTAGACTCAGGGAAATTACCTGCAGATACTCAGATCATAGCCTGCAGCGTGTCACAAGGAACTTACCTGCAGATACTCCAGATCATAGAGTGCAGCCTGGGAACAGGGAACTTACCTGCAAATACCCCAGATCATAGCCTGCAGCCTGGGCAGAGGGAACTTACCTGAAGATACCCCAGATCATAGCCTGCAGCCTGGGCACAGGGAACTTACCTGCAGATACCCCAGATCACAGCCTGCAGCCTGAGCACAGGGAACCTACCTGCAGATACCCCAGATCATATCCTTCAGCCTGGGTACAGGGACTCAACCTGCAGATACCCCATATCATAGCCTGCAGCCTGGGCACAGGGAATTTACCTGCAGATACCCCAGATCATAGCCTGCAGCCTGGGCCAGGGAACCTACCTGCAGATACCCCAGATTATAGCCTGCAGCCTGGGCAGAGGGAACGTACCTGCAGATACCCCAGATCATAGCCTGCAGCCTGGGCACAGGGAACTTACCTGCAGATACCGCAGATCATAGCCTGCAGCCTGAGCACAGGGAACTTACCTGCAGATACACTAGATCATAGCCTGCAGCCTAGACTCAGGGAATTTACCTGCAGATACTCCAGATCATAGCCTGCAGCCTAGCACAAGGAATTTACCTCAGATACCCCAGATCACAGCCTGCAGCCTGGCACAAGGAACTTACCTTCAGATACTCCTGATCAGAGCCTTCAGCATGGGCACAGGGAACTTACCTGCCGATACACAGATCATAGGCTGCAGCCTGAGCACAGGGAACTTACCTGCAGATACCCATGATCAAAGCCAGCAGCCTGGCACAGGGAACCTACCTGCAGATACCCCTGATCATAGCCTGCAGCCTGGCACAGGGAACTTACCTGCAGATACCCCTGATCATAGCCTGCAGACTGGACACAGGGACCTTGTCTGCAGATACCCCAGATCATAGCCTGCAGCCTGGGCACAAGGAACATACCTGCATATACCCCAGATCATTGCATGCAGCCTGGGCACAGGGAACTAACCTGCAGAGACCCTATATCATAGCCTGCAGCCTGGGCAGAGGGAACTTACCTGCAGATACCCCAGATCATAGCATGCAGCCTGGACACAGGGAACTTGACTGCAGATACCCCAGATCATAGCCTGCAGCCTGGACACAGGGAACTTGACTGTAGATACCCCAGATCATAGCCTGCAGCCTGGACACAGGGAACTTGACTGTAGATACCCCAGATCATAGCCTGCAACCTGGACACAGGGAACTTACCTGCAGATAACCCAGATCATAGCCTGCAGCCTGGACACAGGGAATTTACCAGAAGATAACCCACATCATAGCATGCAGCCTGGACACAGGGAACTTACCTGAAGATAACCCAGATCATAGCCTGCAGCCTGGACACAGGGAACTTGACTGTAGATACCCCAGATCATAGCCTGCAGCCTGGACACAGGGAACCTGCCTGCAAATACCCCAGATCATAGCCTGCAGCCTGGACACAGGGAGCTTACCTGAAGATAACCCAGATCATAGCATGCAGCCTGGACACAGGGAACTTATCTGCAGATACCTCAGATCATAGCCTGCAGCCTGGGCACAAGGAACTTACCTGCAGATACCCCAGATCATAGCCTGCAGCCTGGGCAGAGGGAACTTACCTGCAGATACCCCAAATCATAGCCTGCAGCCTGGGCACAGTGAATTTACCTGCAGATACCCCAGATCATAGCCGGCAGCCTGGGCACTGGGAACATACCTGCAGATACCCCAGATCATAGCCTGCAGCCTGGGCACAGGGAACTTACCTGCAAATGCTCCAGATCATAGACTGCTGCCTGGGCAGAGGGAACCTAACTGAAGATACCCCAGATCATAGCCTGCAGCCTGGGCACAGGGAATTTACCTGCAGATACCCCAGATCTTAGCCTGCAGCCTGGAACAGGGAACCTACCTGCCGATACCCCAGATCATAGCCTGCAGCCTGGGCAGAGGGAAATTACCTGCAGATGCCGCAGACCATAGCCTGCAGCCTGGGCACAGTGAACTTACCTGCAGATACCCCTGATCATAGCCTTCAGGCTGGGCACACAGAATTTACCTGTATATACCCCAGATCATAGCCTGCAGCCTGGGCACAGGGAACTTACCTGCAGATACACCAGATCATAGCCTGCAGCGTGGGCACAGGGAACTTACCTGCAGATACACAGATCATAGCCTTCAGCCTGGGCACAGGGAATTTACCTACAGAGACCCAGATCATAGCCTGCAGCCTGGGCCAGGTAACTTACCTGCAGATACCTCAGATCATAGCCTGCCGCCGGGGCACAGGGAACTTACCTGCAGATACCCAGATCACAGCCTGCAGCCTGAGTACAGGGAACCTGCGTGCAGATACCCCAGATCATAGCCTTCAGCCTGGGCACAGGGACTCAACCTGCAGAGACCCCATATCATAGCCTGCAGCGTGGTCACAGAGAACTTTCCTGCAGATACCCCAGATCATAGCCTGCAGCCTGGGCAGAGGGAACTTACCTGAAGATACCCCAGATCATAGCCTGCAGCCTGGGCACAGGGAACTTACCTGCAGATACCCCAGATCACAGCCTGCAGTCTGAGCACAGGGAACCTACCTGCAGATACCCCAGTCATTGCCTTCAGCCTGGGCACAGGGATTCAACCTGCAGAGACTCTATATCATAGCCTGCAGCATTGTCACAGGGAACTTACCTGCAGATACCTATGATCAAAGCCAGCAGCCTGGCACAGGGACCCTACCTTCAGATACCCCTGATCATAGCCTATAGCCTGGCATAGGGAACTTACCTGCAGATTCCCCTGATCATAGCCTTCAGACTGGACACAGGGAACATGCCTGCAGATACCCCAGGTCATAGCCTGCAGCCTGGGCACAGGGAACTTACCTGCAGATACCCCAGATCATAGCCTGCAGCATGGGCACAAGGAACATACCTGCAGATACCCTAGATCACAGCATGCAGCCTGGGCACAGGGAACTTACCTGCAGATACCCCAGATCATAGTCTGCAGCCTGGGCACAGGGAACATACCCGCAGATACCCCAGATCATAGCCTGCAGCCTGGGCACATGGAACTTACCTGCAGATACACAGGTCATAGCCTGCAGCCTAGACTTTGGGAACTTACCTGCAGATACTCCAGAGCATAGCCTGCAGCCTGGGCACAGGGACTTACCTGCAGATACACCAGATCATAGCCTGCAGCCTGGGCACAGGGAACTTACCTACAGAGACCCAGATCATAGCCCGCCCCCTGGGCACAGGGAATTTACCTGCAGATACCCCAGATCATAGCATGCAGCCTGGGCACAGGGAACTTACCTGCAGATACCCCAAATCATAGTCTGCAGCCTGGGCACAGGGAACATACCTGCAGATACCCCAGATCATAGCCTGCAGCATGGGCACATGGAACTTACCTGCAGATACACAGGTCATAGCCTGCAGCCTGGGCCAGGTAACTTACCTGCAGATACCCCAGATCATGGCCTGCAGCCGGGGCACAGGGAATTTACCTACAGACACCCAGATCATAGCCTGCAGCCTGGGCCAGGTAATTTACTTGCAGATACCCCAGATCATAGCCTTCAGCCTTGGCAGAGGGAACTTACCTGCAGATACCCCAGATCATAGCCTGCAACCTGGGCACAAGGAATCTACCTGCAGATACACAGATCATAGCCTGCAGCCTGGGACAGGTACCTTACCTGCAGATACCCCAGATCATAGCCTGCAGCCTGGGCCAGGTAACTTTACTGCAGATACCCCAGATCATAGCCTGCAGCCTGGGCACAGGGAACTTACCTGCAGATACCCCAGATCATAGCCTGAGGCATGGGCACAGGGAACTTACCTGAAGATACCCCAGATCATAGCCTGCAGCCTGGGCACAGGGAACTTACCTGAAGATACCCCAGATCATAGCCTGCAGCCTGGGCCAGTTAACTTACCTGCAGAGACCCCTGATCATAGCCTGCAGCCTGGGTGAACTTACCTGCAGATACACAGGTCATAGCCTGCAGCCTGGGCCAGGTAACATACCTGCAGATACCCCAGTTCATAGACTGCAGCCTGGGCACAGGGAACTTACCTGCAGATACACAGGTCATAGCCTGCAGCCTGGGCCAGGTACCTTACCTGCAGATACCCCAGATCATAGCCTGCAGCCTGGGCACAGGGAACTTACCTGCAGATACCCCAGATCATAGCCTGCCCCCTGGGCACAGGGAACTTACCTGCAGATACTCCAGATCATAGCCTGCAGCCTGGGCACAGGGACTTACCTGCAGATACACCAGATCATAGCCTGCAGCCTGGGCACAGGGAACTTACCTAGAGAGACCCAGATCATAGCCTGCCCCCTGGGCACAGGGAACTTACCTGCAGATACCCCAGATCATAGTCTGCAGCCTGGGCCAGGGAACATACCCGCAGATACCCCAGATCATAGCCTGCAGCCTGGGCACATGGAACTTACCTGCAGATACACAGGTCATAGCCTGCAGCCTGGGCCAGGTAACTTACCTGCAGATACCCCAGATCATGGACTGCAGCCGGGGCACAGGGAACTTACCTACAGACACCCAGATCATAGCCTGCAGCCTGGGCCAGGTAATTTACTTGCAGATACCCCAGATCATAGCCTTCAGCCTGGACAGAGGGAACTTACCTGCAGATAGCCCAGATCATAGCCTGCAACCTGGGCACAGGGAACCTACTTGCAGATACCCCAGATCATAGCCTGCAGCCTGGGCCAGTAAACTTACCTGCATAGACCCCTGATCATAGACTGCAGCCTGGGCTAACTTACCTGCAGATACACAGGTCATAGCCTGCAGCCTTGGCCAGGTAACTTACCTGCAGATACCCCATATCATAGACTGCAGCCTGGGCACAGGGAACTTACCTGCAGATACACAGGTCATAGCCTGCAGCCTGGGCCAGGTACCTTACCTGCAGATACCCCAGATCATAGCCTGCAGCCTGGGCCAGGTAACTTTACTGCAGATACCCCAGATCATAGCCTGCAGCCTGGGCACAGGGAACTTACCTGCAGATACCCCAGATCATAGCCTGCAGCATGGGCACAGGGAACTTACCTGAAGATACCCCAGATCATAGCCTGCAGCCTGGGCACAGGGAACTTACCTGAAGATACCCCAGATCATAGCCTGCAGCCTGGGCCAGTTAACTTACCTGCAGAGACCCCTGATCATAGCCTGCAGTCTGGGCGAACTTACCTATAGATACACAGGTCATAGCCTGCAGCCTGGGCCAGGTACCTTACCTGCAGATACCCCAGATCATAGCCTGCAGCCTGGGCCAGGTAACTTTACTGCAGATACCCCAGATCATAGCCTGCAGCCTGGGCACAGGGAACTTACCTGCAGATACCCCAGATCATAGCCTGCAGCCTGGGCACAGGGAATTTACCTGCAGATACCCCAGATCATAGCCTGCAGCATTGGCACAGGGAATTTACCTGAAGATACCCCAGATCATAGCCTGCAGCCTGGGCACAGGGAACATACCTGCAGATACCCAAAACATAGCCTGCAGCCTGGGCCAGGGAACCTACCTGCAGATACCCCAGATCATAGCCTGCAGCCTGGGCACAGGGAACTTACCTGCAGATACACAGGTCATAGCCTGCAGCCTGGGCCAGGTACCTTACCTGCAGATACCCCAGATCATAGCCTGCAGCCTGGGCCAGGTAACTTTACTGCAGATACCCCAGATCATAGCCTGCAGCCTGGGCACAGGGAACTTACCTGCAGATACCCCAGATCATAGCCTGCAGCATGGGCACAGGGAACTTACCTGAAGATACCTCAGATCATAGCCTGCAGCCTGGGCACAGGGAATTTACCTGAAGATACCCCAGATCATAGCCTGCAGCCTGGGCCAGTTAACTTACCTGCAGAGACCCCTGATCATAGCCTGCAGTCTGGGCGAACTTACCTGCAGATACACAGGTCATAGCCTGCAGCCTGGGCCAGGTAACTTACCTGCAGATACCCCAGTTCATAGACTGCAGCCTGGGCACAGGGAACTTACCTATAGATACACAGGTCATAGCCTGCAGCCTCGGCCAGGTACCTTACCTGCAGATACCCCAGATCATAGCCTGCAGCCTGGGCCAGGTAACTTTACTGCAGATACTCCAGATCATAGCCTGCAGCCTGGGCACAGGGAACTTACCTGCAGATACCCCAGATCATAGCCTGCAGCCTGGGCACAGGGAATTTACCTGCAGATACCCCAGATCATAGCCTGCAGCATTGGCACAGGGAATTTACCTGAAGATACCCCAGATCATAGCCTGCAGCCTGGGCACAGGGAACATACCTGCAGATACCCAAAACATAGCCTGCAGCCTGGGCCAGGGAACCTACCTGCAGATACCCCAGATCATAGCCTGCAGCCTGGTCCAGGTAACTTAACTGCAGATACCCCAGATCATAGCCTGCAGCCTGGGCACAGGGAATTTACCTGCAGATGCCCCATATCATAGTCTGCAGCCTGGCACAGGGAACTTACCTGCAGATACCCAATATCATAGCCTGCAGCCTGGGCCAGGTAACTTACCTGCAGATACCCCAGATCATAGCCTGCAGCCTGGCACATGGAACTTACCTGCAGATGCCCCATATCATAGCCTGCAGCCTGGGCCAGGTAACATACCTGCAGATACCTCAGATCATAGCCTGCAGCCTGGGCCAGGTAACTTACCTGCAGATACCCAGATCATAGCCTGCAGCCTGGGCACAGGGAACCTACCTGCAGATACACAGGTCATAGCCTGCAGCCTGGGCCAGGTAACTTACCTGCAGATACCCCAGATAATAGCCTGCGGCCTGGGCCAGGTAGCTTACCTGTAGATACCCCAGATCATAGCCTGCCGCCTGGTAACAGGGAATTTACCTGCAGATACACAGGTCATAGTCTGCAGCCTGGGCCAGGTACCTTACCTCCAGATTCCCCCAGATCATGGTCTGCAGCCTGGGCCAGTTAACTTAACTGCAGATACCCCAGATCATAGCCTGCAGCCTGGGCACAGGGAACTTACCTGCAGATACCCCAGATCATAGCCAGCAGATTGGGCAGATGGAACATACTTGAAGATACCCCAGATCATAGCCTGCAGCATGGGCACAGGGAACTTACCTGCAGACACCCCAGATCATAGCCTGCAGCCTGGGCACAGGGAACTTACCTGCAGATGCCCCATATCATAGTCTGCAGCCTGGCACAGGGAACGTACCTGCAGATACCCCATATCATAGCCTGCAGCATGGGCCATGTAACTTACCTGCAGATACCCCAGATCATAGCCTGCAGCCTGGCACATGGAACTTACCTGCAGATGCCCCATATCATAGCCTGCAGCCTGGGCCAGGTAACATACCTGCAGATACCTCAGATCATAGCCTGCAGCCTGGGCCAGGGAATTTACCTACAGATACTCCAGATCATAGCCTGCAGCCTGGGCACAGGGAACTTACCTGAAGATACCCCAGATCATAGCCTGCAGCCTGGACACAGGGAACATACCTGCAGATACCCCAGATCATTGCCTGCAGCCTGGCACAGGGAACTTACCTGCAGATGCCCCATATCATAGCCTGCAGCCTGGCACAGGGAACTTACCTGCAGATACCCCATATCATAGCCTGCAGCCTGGGCCAGTTAACTTACCTACATATACCCCAGATCATAGCCTGCAGCCTGGGCCAGTGAATTTACCTACAGATACTCCAGATCATAGCCTGCAGCCTGGGCACAGGGAACATACCTGCAGATACCCCAGATCATTGCCTGCAGCCTGGCACAGGGAACTTACCTGCAGGTGCCCCATATCATAGCCTCCAGCCTGGCACAGGGACTTACCTGCAGATACCCCATATCATAGCCTGCAGCCTGGGCCAGGTAACTTACCTGCAGATACCCCGGATCATAGCCTGCAGCCTGGGCCAGTGAATTTACCTACAGATACTCAGGATCATAGCCTGCAGCCTGGGTACAGGGAACAAACCTGCAGATACCCAGATCATAGCCTGCAGCCTGGGCCAGGTAACTTACCTGCAGATACCCCAGATCATAGCCTGCAGCCTGGGGATAGGGAACTTACCTGCAGATACCCCAGATCATAGCCTGCAGCCTGGGTACAGGGAACTTAACTGCAGATACCCCAGATTATGGCATGCAGCCTGGGCCAGGTAACTTACCTGCAGATACCCCAGATCATAGCCTGCAGCCTGGGCACACGGAATTTACCTGCAGATACCCCAGATCATAGCCTGAAGCCTGGGCACAGGGAACTTACCTGCAGATACCCCAAATCATTGCCTGCAGCCTGGGCACAGGGAACTCACCTGCAGACACCCCAGATCATAGCATGCAGCCTGAGCACAGGGAACCTTCCTGCAGATACACCAGATCATAGCCTGCAGCCTGGGCACAGAGAACTTACCTGCAGATACACCTGATCATAGCTTGCAGCCTGGGCCAGGGAACTTACCTTCAGATACACAGGTCATAGCCTGCAGCCTGGGCCAGGTAAACTTCCTGCAGATACCCCAGATCATAGCCTGCAGCCTGGGCACAGGGAACTTACCTGCAGATACCCCAGATCATAGCCTGCAGCCTGGGCACAGGGAACTTACCTACAGAGACCCAGATCATAGCCTGCAGCCTGGGCACAGAGAACTTACCTGCAGATACACCTGATCATAGGCTACAGCCTGGGCCAGGGAACTTATCTGCAGATACACAGGTCATAGCCTGCAGCCTGGGCCAGGTAACTTACCTGCAGATACCCCAGATCATAGCCTGCAGCCTGGGCACAGGGAACTTACCTGCAGATACCCCAGATCATAGCCTGCAGCCTGGGCACAGGGAACTTACCTGCCGATACCCCAGATCATAGACTGCAGCCTGGGCAGAGGGAATTTACCTATAGAGACTAAGATCATAGCCTGCAGCCTGGGCAAGGTAACTTACCTGCAGATACCCCAGATCATAGCCTGCAGCCTGGGCACAGGGAACTTACCTGCAGATACACCAGCTCATAGCCTGCAGCCTGGGCACAGGGAACCTATCTACAGAGACCGAGATCATAGCCTGAAGCCTGGGCCAGTTAACTTACCTGCAGATACCAGATCATAGCCTGCCGCCTAGACACAGGGAACTTACCTACAGATACCCCAGATCATAGCCTGCAGCCTAGGCACAGGGAAATTACCTGCAGATACACCGTTCATAGCCTGCAGCCAGGGCACAGGGAATATACCTGCAGATACACAGTTCATAGCTTGCAGCCTGGACCAGGTAACTTACCTGCTGATACCCCAGATCATAGCCTGCAGCCTGGGCACAGGGAACTTACCTACAGACACACAGATCATAGCCTGCAGCCTGGGCCAGGTAATTTACCTGCAGATACCCCAGATCATAACCTGCAGCCTGGGCACAGGTAACTTACCTGCAGATACCCCAGATCATAGCCTGCAGCCTGGGCAGAGGGAACTTACCTATAGAGACTCAGATCATAGCCTGCAGCCTGGGCCAGGTAACATACCTGCAGATACCCCAGATCATAGCCTGCAGCCTGGGCACAGGGAACTTACCTGCAGATACACCAGCTCATAGCCTGCAGCCTGGGCACAGGGAACTTATCTACAGAGACCGAGATCATAGCCTAAAGCCTGGGCCAGTTAACTTACCTGTAGATACCAGATCATAGCCTGCAGTCTGGGCACAGGGAATTTACCTACAGATATCCCAGATCATAGCCTGCATCCTAGGCACCGGGAAATTACCTGCAGATACACAGATCATAGCCTGCAGCCAGGGCACAGGGAATATACCTGCAGATACATAGGACATAGCCTGCAGCCTGGACCAGGTAACTTACCTGCTGATACCCCAGATCATAGCCTGCATCCTGGGCACAGGGAATTTACCTACAGACACCCAGATCATAGCCTGAAGCCTGGGCCAGGTAATTTACCTGCAGATACCCCAGATCATAGCCTGCAGCCTGGCAGAGGGAACCTACCTGCAGATACCCCAGATCATATCCTGCAGCCTGGGCACATGGAACTTACCTGCAGATACCCCAGATCATAGCCTGCAGCCTGGGCACAGGAAACTTACCTGCAGATACCCCAGATCATAGCCTGCAGCCTTGGCACAGGGAACTTACCTGCAGATACACCAGATCATAGCCTGCAGTCTGGGCACAGGGAACTTACCTGCAGATACCCCAGATCATAGCCTGCAGCCTGGGCACATGGAACTTACCTGCAGATACTCCTGATCATAGCCTGCAGCCTGGGCACAGGGAGTTTACCTGTAGATACCCCTGATCATAGCCTGCAGCTTGGGCATAAATAACTTACCTGCAGATACCCCAGATCATAGCATGCAGCCTGGGCACAGGGAACCTACCTGCAGATACACCAGATCATAGCCTGCAGCCTGGGCACAGGGTATTTACCTGAAGATACCCCAGATCATAGCCTGCAGCCTAGGCCAGGGAACGTACCTGCCGATACACCTGATCATAGCCTGCAACATGGGCCAGGGAACTTACCTGCAGATACCCCAGATCATAGCCTTCAGCCTGGGCAGAGGGAATTTACCTGCAGATACCCCAGATCATAGCCTGCAGCCTGGGCCAGGGAACCTACCTGCAGATACACCAGATCATAGCCTGCAGCCTGGGCAGAGGGAATTTACCTGCAGATACCCCAGATCATAGCCTGCAGCCTGAGCACAGGGAATTTACCTGCAGATACACAGATCATAGGCTGCAGCCTGGACATAGGGAATTTACCTGCAGATACACAGATCGTAGCCTGCAGCCTGGGCACAGGAACGTACCTGCAGATACCCATGATCATAGCCAGCAGCCTGGCACAGGGAATATACCAGCAGATACCCCTGATCATAGCCTACAGCCTGGCACAGGAAACTTACCTGCAGATACCCCTGATCATAGCCTGCAGCCTGGCAACAGGAACTTACCTGCAGATACCCATGATCATAGCCAGCAGCCTGGCACAGGGAATATACCAGCAGATACCCCTGATCATAGCCTGCAGCCTGGCAACAGGAACTTACCTGCAGATACCCCTGATCATAGCTTGCAGCCTGGCAACAGGAACTTACCTGCAGATACCCATGATCATAGCCAGCAGCCTGGCACAGGGAATATACCAGCAGATACCCCTGATCACAGCCTAAAGCCTGGCACAGGAAACTTACCTGTAGATACCCATGATCATAGCCTGCAGCCTGGCACAGGGATCTTACCTGCAGATACCCCTGATCATAGCCTGCAGCCGGGCACAGGGATCTTACCTGCAGATACTCCAGATCATAGCCTACTGCCTGGGCAAAGGGAACTTAACTGCAGATAGCTAGATCATAGCCTGCAGCCTGGGCACAAGGAACTTACCTGCAGATACCCCAGATCATAGCTTGCAGCATGGTATATTGAACTTACCTGAAGATACCCCAGATCATAGCCTGCAGCCTGGACACAGGGAACTTGCCTGCAGATACCCCAGATCATAGCCTGCAGCCTGGACACATGGAACTTACCTGAAGATAACCGAGATCATAGCATGCAGCCTGGACACAGGGAACTTACCTGCAGATACCTCAGATCATAGCCTGCAGCCTGGGCACAAGGAACTTACCTGAAGATACCCCAGACCATAGCCTGCAGCCTGGGCACAATGATCGTACTTGAAGATACCCCAAATCATAGCCTGCAGCCTGGGCAGATGGAACTTACCTGTGGATACTCTTGATCATAGCTTGCAGCATGGGCACAGGGAATTTACCTGCAGATACACAGATCATAGGCTGCTGCCTGTGCCAGGGAACCTACCTGCAGATACCCAGATCATAGCCTGCAGCCTGGGCCAGGGAAATACCTGCAGATACCCCTGATCATCACCTGCAGCCTGGGCCAGGGAACCTACCTGCAGATACCCCTGATCATCAATTGCATGCTGGGCACAGGGAACTTACCGGCAGATACCCCAGATCATAGCCTGCAGCCTGAGCATAGGGAACATACCTGCAGATATCCCAGATCCTAGCCTGCAGCATGGGCACAGAGACCTTACCTGCAGATACCCCAGATCATAGCCTGCAGCCTGAGCACAGGGAACTTACCTGCAGATACACTAGATCATAGCCTACAGCCTGGCACAGGGAACTTACCTGCAGATACACAGATCAAAGCCTGCAGCCTGGGCCAGGGACTTAACCTGCAGATACCCTATATCATAGCCTGCAGCCTGAGCACAGGGAACTTACCTGCAGATACACTAGATCATAGCCTACAGCCTGGCACAGGGAACTTACCTACAGAGACCCAGATCAAAGCCTGCAGCCTGGGAAAGGGAACTTACCTGCAGATACACTAGATCATAGCCTACAGCCTGGCACAGGGAACTTACCTGCAGATACACAGATCAAAGCCTGCAGCCTGGGTCAGGGACTTAACCTGCAGATACCCTATATCATAGCCTGCAGCCTGGGCACATGGAACTTACCTGCAGATACACAGATCATAGCCTGCTGCCTAGACTCAGGGAAATTACCTGCAGATACCCCAGATCATAGCCTGCAGCCTGGGCAGAGGGAACTTACCTGAAGATACCCCAGATCATAGCCTGCAGCCTGGGCACAGGGAACTTACCTGCAGATACCCCAGATCACAGCCTGCAGCCTGAGCACAGGGAACCTACCTGCAGATACCCCAGATCATATCCTTCAGCCTGGGTACAGGGACTCAACCTGCAGATACCCCATATCATAGCCTGCAGCCTGGGCACAGGGAATTTACCTGCAGATACCCCATATCATAGCCTGCAGCCTGGGCCAGGGAACCTACCTGCAGATACCCCAGATTATAGCCTGCAGCCTGGGCAGAGGGAACGTACCTGCAGATACCCCAGATCATAGCCTGCAGCCTGGGCACAGGGAACTTACCTGCAGATACCGCAGATCATAGCCTGCAGCCTGAGCACAGGGAACTTACCTGCAGATACACTAGATCATAGCCTGCAGCCTAGACTCAGGGAATTTACCTGCAGATACTCCAGATCATAGCCTGCAGCCTAGCACAAGGAATTTACCTCAGCTACCCCAGATCACAGCCTGCAGCCTGGCACAAGGAACTTACCTTCAGATACTCCTGATCAGAGCCTTCAGCATGGGCACAGGGAACTTACCTGCCGATACACAGATCATAGGCTGCAGCCTGGGCACAGGGAACTTACCTGCAGATACCCATCATCAAAGCCAGCAGCCTGGCACAGGGAACCTACCTGCAGATACCCCTGATCATAGCCTACAGTCTGGCACAGGGAACTTACCTGCAGATACCCCTGATCATAGCCTGCAGACTGGACACAGGGAACTTGCCTGTAGATACCCCAGATCATAGCCTGCAGCATGGACACAGGGACCTTGCCTGCAGATACCCCAGATCATAGCCTGCAACCTGGACACAGGGAACTTACCTGAAGATAACCCAGATCATAGCATGCAGCCTGGACACAGGGAACTTGACTGTAGATACCCCAGATCATAGCCTGCAGCCTGGACACAGGGAACTTGCCTGCAGATACCCCAGATCATAGCCTGCAGCCTGGACACAGGGAGCTTACCTGAAGCTAACCCAGATCATAGCATGCAGCCTGGACACAGGGAATTTACCTGCAGATACCTCAGATCATAGCCTGCAGCCTGGGCACAAGGAACTTACCTGCAGATACCCCAGATCATAGCCTGCAGCCTGGGCAGAGGGAACTTACCTGCAGATACCCCAAATCATAGCCTGCAGCCTGGGCACAGTGAATTTACCTGCAGATACCCCAGATCATAGCCGGCAGCCTGGGCACTTTGAACATACCTGCAGATACCCTAGATCATAGCCTGCTGCCTGGGCACAGGGAACTTACCTGCAAATAATCTAGATCATAGACTGCAGCCTGGGCAGAGGGAACCTAACTGAAGATACCCCAGATCATAGCCTGCAGCCTGGGCACAGGGAATTTACCTGCAGATACCCCAGATCATAGCCTGCAGCCTGGAACAGGGAACCTACCTGCAGATACCCCAGATCATAGCCTGCAGCCTGGGAAGAGGGAACTTACCTGCAGATGCCCCAGACCATAGCCTGCAGTCTGGGCACAGGGAACTTACCTGCAGATACCCCTGATCATAGCCTTCAGCCTGGGCATACAGAATTTACCTGTATATACCCCAGATCAAAGCCTGCAGCCTGGGCACAGGGAACTTACCTGCAGATACACCAGATCATAGCCTGCAGCGTGGGCACAGGGAACTTACCTGCAGATACACAGATCATAGCCTGCAGCCTGGGCACAGGGAATTTACCTACAGAGACCCAGATCATAGCCTGCAGCCTGGGCCAGGTAACTTACCTGCAGATACCTCAGATCATAGCCTGCCGCCTGGGCACAGGGAACTTACCTGCAGATACCCCAGATCACAGCCTGCAGCCTGAGTACAGGGAACCTGCGTGCAGATACCCCAGATCATAGCCTTCAGCCTGGGCACAGGGACTCAACCTGCAGAGACCCCATATCAAAGCCTGCAGCGTGGTCACAGGGAACTTTCCTGCAGATACCCCAGATCATAGCCTGCAGCCTGGACAGAGGGAACTTACCTGAAGATACCCCAGATCATAGCCTGCAGCCTGGGCACAGGGAACCTACCTGCAGATACCCCAGATCACAGCCTGCAGCCTGAGCACAGGGAACGTACCTGCAGATACCCTAGATCATTGCCTTCAGCCTGGGCACATGGACTCAACCTGCAGAGACCCTATATCAAAGCCAGCAGCCTGGACACAGGGAACTTACCTGCAGATTCCCCTGATCATAGCCTGCAGACTGGACACAGGGAACTTGCCTGCAGATACCCCAGATCATAGCATGCAGCCTGGGCACAGGGAACTTACCTGCAGATACCCCAGATCATAGTCTGCAGCCTGGGCACAGGGAACATACCCGCAGATACCCCAGATCATAGCCTGCAGCCTGGGCACATGGAACTTACCTGCAGATACACAGGTCATAGCCTGCAGCCTGGGCCAGGTAACTTACCTGCAGATACCCCAGATCATGGCCTGCAGCCGGGCACAGGGAACTCACCTACAGACACCCAGATCATAGCCTGCAGCCTGGGCCAGGTAATTTACTTGCAGATACCCCAGATCATAGCCTTCAGACTGGGCAGAGGGAACTTACCTGCAGATACCCCAGATCATAGCCTGCAACCTGGGCACAGGGAACCTACCTGCAGATACCCCAGATCATAGCCTGCAGCCTGGGCCAGGTAACTTACCTGCAGAGACCCCTGATCATAGCCTGCAGCCTGGGCGAACTTACCTGCAGATACACAGGTCATAGCCTGCAGCCTTGGCCAGGTAACTTACCTGCAGATACCCCAGATCATAGCCTGCAGCCTGGGCCAGGTAACTTTACTGCAGATACCCCAGATCATAGCCTGCAGCCTGGGCACAGGGAACTTACCTGCAGATACCCCAGATCATAGCCTGCAGCATGGGCACAGGGAACTTACCTGAATATACCCCAGATCATAGCCTGCAGCCTGGGCACAGGGAACTTACCTGAAGATACCCCATATCATAGCCTGCAGCCTGGGCACAGGGAACTTACCTGAAGATACCCCAGATCATAGCCTGCAGCCTGGGCCAGTTAGCTTACCTGCAGAGACCCCTGATCATAGCCTGCAGTCTGGGTGAACTTACCTGCAGATACACAGGTCATAGCCTGCAGCCTGGGCCAGGTAACTTACCTGCAGATACCCCAGTTCAGGGACTGCAGCCTGGGCACAGGGAACTTACCTATAGATACACAGGTCATAGCCTGCAGCCTGGGCCAGGTACCTTACCTGCAGATACCCCAGATCATAGCCTGCAGCCTGGGCCAGGTAACTTTACTGCAGATACCCCAGATCATAGCCTGCAGCCTGGGCACAGGGAATTTACCTGCAGATACCCCAGATCATAGCCTGCAGCATTGGCACAGGGAATTTACCTGAAGATACCCCAGATCATAGCCTGCAGCCTGGGCACAGGGAACATACCTGCAGATACCCAGAACATAGCCTGCAGCCTGGGCCAGGTAAGTTACCTGCAGATACCCAGATCATAGCCTGCAGCCTGGCACAGGGAACCTACCTGCAGATACACAGGTCATAGCCTGCAGCCTGGGCCAGGTAACTTACCTGCAGATACCCCAGATAATAGCCTGCAGCCTGGGCCAGGTAATTTACCTGTAGATACCCCAGATCATAGTCTGCAGCCTGGTAACAGGGAACTTACCTGCAAATACACAGGTCATAGTCTGCAGCCTGGGCCAGGTACCTTACCTCCAGATTCCCCCAGATCATGGCCTGCAGCCTGGGCCAGTTAACTTAACTGCAGATACCCCAGATCATAGCCTGCAGCCTGGGCACAGGGAACGTACCTGCAGATACCACAGATCATAGCCTGCAGCATGGGCAGATGGAACTTACTTGAAGATACCCCAGATCATAGCCTGCAGCATGGGCACAGGGAACCTACCTGCAGATACCCCAGATCATAGCCTGCAGCCTGGGCCAGGTAACTTACCTGCAGAGACCCCTGATCATAGCCTGCAGCCTGGGCGAACTTACCTGCAGATACACAGGTCATAGCCTGCAGCCTTGGCCAGGTAACTTACCTGCAGATACCCCAGATCATAGACTGCAGCCTGGGCACAGGGAACTTACCTGCAGATACACAGGTCATAGCCTGCAGCCTGGGCCAGGTACCTTACCTGCAGATACCCCAGATCATAGCCTGCAGCCTGGGCCAGGTAACTTTACTGCAGATACCCCAGATCATAGCCTGCAGCCTGGGCACAGGGAATTTACCTGCAGATACCCCAGATCATAGCCTGCAGCATGGGCACAGGGAACTTACCTGAAGATACCCCAGATCATAGCCTGCAGCCTGGGCACAGGGAACTTACCTGAAGATACCCCAGATCATAGCCTGCAGCCTGGGCCAGTTAACTTACCTGCAGAGACCCCTGATCATAGCCTGCAGTCTGGGCGAACTTACCTGCAGATACACAGGTCATAGCCTGCAGCCTGGGCCAGGTAACTTACCTGCAGATACCCCAGTTCATAGACTGCAGCCTGGGCACAGGGAACTTACCTATAGATACACAGGTCATAGCCTGCAGCCTGGGCCAGGTACCTTACCTGCAGATACCCCAGATCATAGCCTGCAGCCTGGGCACAGGGAATTTACCTGCAGATACCCCAAATCATAGCCTGCAGCATTGGCACAGGGAATTTACCTGAAGATACCCCAGATCATAGCCTGCAGCCTGGGCACAGGGAACATACTTGCAGATACCCAGAACATAGCCTGCAGCCTGGGCCAGGGAACCTACCTGCAGATATCCCAGATCATACCCTGCAGCCTGGGCACAGGGAACTTACCTGCAGATACCCAGATCATAGCCTGCAGCCTGGCACAGGGAACCTACCTGCAGATACACAGGTCATAGCCTGCAGCCTGGGCCAGGTAACATACCTGCAGATACCCCAGATAATAGCCTGCAGCCTGGGCCAGGTAACTTACCTGTAGATACCCCAGATCATAGTCTGCAGCCTGGTAACAGGGAACTTACCTGCAGATACACAGGTCATAGTCTGCAGCCTGGGCCAGGTACCTTACCTCCAGATTCCCCCAGATCATGGCCTGCAGCCTGGGCCAGTTCACTTAACTGCAGATACCCCAGATCATAGCCTGCAGCCTAGGCACAGGGAACTTACCTGCAGATACCCCAGATCATAGCCTGCAGCATGGGCAGATGGAACTTACTTGAAAATACCCCAGAGCATAGCCTGCAGCATGGGCACAGGGAACTTACCTGCAGATACCCCAGATCATAGCCTGCAGCCTGGGCCAGGGAACCTACCTGCAGATACCCCAGATCATAGCCTGCAGCCTGGGCCAGGTAACTTAACTGCAGATACCCCAGATCATAGCCTGCAGCCTGGGCACAGGGAACTTACCTGCAGATGCCCCATATCATAGTCTGCAGCCTGGCACAGGGAACTTACCTGCAGATACCCAGTATCATAGCCTGCAGCCTGGGCCAGGTAACTTACCTGCAGATACCCCAGATCATAGCCTGCAGCCTGGCACATGGAATTTACCTGCAGATGCCCCATATCATAGCCTGCAGCCTGGGCCAGGTAACATACCTGCAGATACCTCAGATCATAGCCTGCAGCCTGGGCCAGGTAACTTACCTGCAGATACCCAGATCATAGCCTGCAGCCTGGGCACAGGGAACCTACCTGCAGATACACAGGTCATAGCCTGCAGCCTGGGCCAGGTAATTTACCTGCAGATACCCCAGATAATAGCCTGCCGCCTGGTAACAGGGAACTTACCTGCAGATACACAGGTCATAGTCTGCAGCCTGGGACAGGTACCTTACCTCCAGATTCCCCCAGATCATGGCCTGCAGCCTGGGCCAGTTAACTTAACTGCAGATATCCCAGATCATAGCCTGCAGCCTAGGCACAGGGAACTTACCTGCAGATACCCCAGATCATAGCCTGCAGCATGGGCCAGGTAACTTACCTGTAGATACCCCAGATCATAGCCTGCCGCCTGGTAACAGGGAACTTACCTGCAGATACACAGGTCATAGTCTGCAGCCTGGGCCAGGTACCTTACCTCCAGATTCCCCCAGATCATGGCCTGCAGCCTGGGCCAGTTAACTTATCTGCAGATACCCCAGATCATAGCCTGCAGCCTAGGCACAGGGAACTTACCTGCAGATACCCCAGATCATAGCCTGCAGCATGGGCAGATGGAACTTACTTGAAGATACCCCAGATCATAGCCTGCAGCATGGGCACAGGGAACTTACCTGCAGATACCTCAGATCATAGCCTGCAGCCTGGGCCAGGGAACCTACCTGCAGATACCCCAGATCATAGCCTGCAGCCTGGGCCAGGTAACTTAACTGCAGATACCCCAGATCATAGCCTGCAGCCTGGGCACAGGGAACTTACCTGCAGATGCCCCATATCATAGTCTGCAGCCTGGCACAGGGAACTTACCTGCATATACCCAATATCATAGCCTGCAGCCTGGGCCAGGTAACTTACCTGCAGATACCCCAGATCATAGCCTGCAGCCTGGCACATGGAATTTACCTGCAGATGCCCCATATCATAGCCTGCAGCCTGGGCCAGGTAACATACCTGCAGATACCTCAGATCATAGCCTGCAGCCTGGGCCAGGTAACTTACCTGCAGATACCCAGATCATAGCCTGCAGCCTGGGCACAGGGAACCTACCTGCAGATACACAGGTCATAGCCTGCAGCCTGGGCCAGGTAACTTACCTGCAGATACCCCAGATAATAGCCTGCAGCCTGGGCCAGGTAACTTACCTGTAGATACCCCAGATCATAGCCTGCCCCCTGGTAACAGGGAACTTACCTGCAGATACACAGGTCATAGTCTGCAGCCTGGGCCAGATACCTTACCTCCAGATTCCCCCAGATCATGGCCTGCAGCCTGGGCCAGTTAACTTAACTGCAGATACCCCAGATCATAGCCTGCAGCCTGGGCACAGGGAACTTACCTGCAGATACCCCCAGATCATGGCCTGCAGCCTGGGCCAGTTAACTTAACTGCAGATACCCCAGATCATAGCCTGCAGCCTGGACACAGGGAACTTACCTGCAGATACCCCAGATCATAGCCTGCAGCATGGGCAGATGGAACTTACTTGAAGATACCCCAGATCATAGCCTGCAGCATGGGCACAGGGAACTTACCTGCAGATACCCCAGATCATAGCCTGCAGCATGGGCACAGGGAACTTACCTGCAGATACCCCAGATCATAGCCTGCAGCCTGGGCCAGGGAACCTACCTGCAGATACCCCAGATCATAGCCTGCAGCCTGGGCCAGGTAACGTAACTGCAGATACCCCAGATCATAGCCTGCAGCCTGGGCACAGGGAACTTACCTGCAGATGCCCCATATCATAGTCTGCAGCCTGGCACAGGGAACTTACCTGCAGATACCCAATATCATAGCCTGCAGCCTGGGCCAGGTAACTTACCTGCAGATACCCCAGATCATAGCCTGCAGCCTGGCACATGGAACTTACCTGCAGATGCCCCATATCATAGCCTGCAGCCTGGGCCAGGTAACATACCTGCAGATACCTCAGATCATAGCCTGCAGCCTGGGCCAGGTAACTTACCTGCAGATACCCAGATCATAGCCTGCAGCCTGGGCACAGGGAACCTACCTGCAGATACACAGGTTATAGCCTGCAGCCTGGGCCAGGTAACTTACCTGCAGATACCCCAGATAATAGCCTGCAGCCTGGGCCAGGTAACTTACCTGTAGATACCCCAGATCATAGCCTGCCGCCTGGTAACAGGGAACTTACCTGCAGATACACAGGTCATAGTCTGCAGCCTGGGCCAGTTACCTTACCTCCAGATTCCCCCAGATCATGGCCTGCAGCCTGGGCCAGTTAACTTAACTGCAGATACCCCAGATCATAGCCTGCAGCCTGGGCACAGGGAACTTACCTGCAGATGCCCCATATCAAAGTCTGCAGCCTGGCACAGCGAACTTACCTGCAGATACCCCATATCATAGCCTGCAGCCTGGGCCAGGTAACATACCTGCAGATACCTCAGATCATAGCCTGCAGCCTGGGCCAGGGAATTTACCTACAGATACTCCAGATAATAGCCTGCAGCCTGGGCACAGGGAACTTACCTGAAGATACCCCAGATCATAGCCTGCAGCCTGGACACAGGGAACTTACCTGCAGATACCTCAGATCATAGCCTGCAGCCTGGGCACAAGGAACGTACCTGAAGATACCCCAGATCATAGCCTGCAGCCTGAGCCCAAGGAACATACCTGCAGATACCCCAGATCATTGCCTGCAGCCTGGCAGAGGGAACTTACCTGCAGATGCCCCATATCATAGCCTGCAGCCTGGCACAGGGAACTTACCTGCAGATACCCCATATCATAGCCTGCAGCCTGGGCCACGTAACTTACCTGCATATACCCCAGATCATAGCCTGCAGCCTGGGCCAGTGAATTTACCTACAGATACTCCAGATCATAGCCTGCAGCCTGGGCACAGGGAACATACCTGCAGATACCCCAGATCATTGCCTGCAGCCTGGCACAGGGAACTTACCTGCAGATGCCCCATATCATAGCCTCCAGCCTGGCCCAGGGACTTACCTGCAGATACCCCATATCATAGCCTGCAGCCTGGGCCAGGTAACTTACCTGCAGATACCCCAGATCATAGCCTGCAGCCTGGGCCAGTGAATTTACCTACAGATACTCAGGATCATAGCCTGCAGCCTGGGTACAGGGAACAAACCTGCAGATACCCAGATCATAGCCTGCAGCCTGGGCCAGGTAACTTACCTGCAGATACCCCAGATCATAGCCTGCAGCCTAGGGACAGGGAACTTACCTGCAGATACCCCAGATCATAGCCTGCAGCCTGGGTACAGGGAACTTAACTGCAGATACCCCAGATTATAGCATGCAGCCTGGGCCAGGTAACTTACCTGCAGATACCCCAGATCGTAGCCTGCAGCCTGGGCACACGGAATTTACCTGCAGATAACCCAGATCATAGCCTGAAGCTTGGGCACAGGGAACTTACCTGCAGATACCCCAAATCATTGCCTGCAGCCTGGGCCAGGTAACTTAACTGCAGATACCCCAGATCATAGCCTGCAGCCTGGGCACAGGGAACTTACCTGCAGATGCCCCATATCATAGTCTGCAGCCTGGCACAGGGAACTTACCTGCAGATACCCAATATCATAGCCTGCAGCCTGGGCCAGGTAACTTAACTGCAGATACCCCAGATCATAGCATGCAGCCTGGCACATGGAACTTACCTGCAGATGCCCCATATCATAGCCTGCAGCCTGAGCCAGGTAACATACCTGCAGATACCCAGATCATAGCCTGCAGCCTGGGCACAGGGAACCTACCTGCAGATACACAGGTCATAGCCTGCAGCCTGGGCACAGGGAACTTACCTGCAGATACCCCAGATCATAGCCTGCCGCCTGGTAACAGGGAATTTACCTGCAGATACACAGGTCATAGTCTGCAGCCTGGGCCAGTTACCTTACCTCCAGATTCCCCCAGATCATGGCCTGCAGCCTGGGCCAGTTAACTTAACTGCAGATACCCCAGATCATAGCCTGCAGCCTGGGCACAGGGAACTTACCTGCAGATACCCCAGATCATAGCCTGCAGCATGGGCAGATGGAACTTACTTGAAGATACCCCAGATCATAGCCTGCAGCATGGGCACAGGGAACTTACCTGCAGATACCCCAGATCATAGCCTGCAGCCTGGGCCAGGGAACCTACCTGCAGATACCCCAGATCATAGCCTGCAGCCTGGGCCAGGTAACTTAACTGCAGATACCCCAGATCATAGCCTGCAGCCTGGGCACAGGGAACTTACCTTTAGATGCCCCATATCAAAGTCTGCAGCCTGGCACAAGGAACTTACCTGCAGATACCCCATATCATAGCCTGCAGCCTGGGCCAGGTAACTTACCTGAAGATACCCCAGATCATAGCCTGCAGCCCGGCACATGGAACTTACCTGCAGATGCCCCATATCATAGCCTGCAGCCTGGGCCAGGTAACATACCTGCAGATACCTCAGATCATAGCCTGCAGCCTGGGCCAGGGAATTTACCTACAGATACTCCAGATCATAGCCTGCAGCCTGGGCACAGGGAACTTACCTGAAGATACCCCAGATCATAGCATGCAGCCTGGACACAGGGAACTTACCTGCAGATACCTCAGATCATAGCCTGCAGCCTTGGCACAAGGAACGTACCTGAAGATACCCCAGATCATAGCCTGCAGCCTGAGCACAAGGAACATACCTGCAGATACCCCAGATCATTGCCTGCAGCCTGGCACAGGGAACTTACCTGCAGATGCCCCATATCATAGCCTGCAGCCTGGCACAGGGAACTTACCTGCAGATACCCCATATCATAGCCTGCAGCCTGGGCCACGTAACTTACCTGCATATACCCCAGATCATAGCCTGCAGCCTGGGCCAGTGAATTTACCTACAGATACTCAGGATCATAGCCTGCAGCCTGGGTACAGGGAACAAACCTGCAGATACCCAGATCATAGCCTGCAGCCTGGGCCAGGTAACTTACCTGCAGATACCCCAGATCATAGCCTGCAGCCTAGGGACAGGGAACTTACCTGCAGATACCCCAGATCATAGCCTGCAACCTGGGTACAGGGAACTTAACTGCAGATACCCCAGATTATAGCATGCAGCCTGGGCCAGGTAACTTACCTGCAGATACCCCAGATCGTAACCTGCAGCCTGGGCACACGGAATTTACCTGCAGATAACCCAGATCATAGCCTGAAGCTTGGGCACAGGGAACTTACCTGCAGATACCCCAAATCATTGCCTGCAGCCTGGGCACAGGGAACTTACCTGCAGATACCCCAGATCATAGCCTGCAGCCTGGGCACAGGGAACTTACCTGCAGACACCCCAGATCATAGCATGCAGCCTGAGCACAGGGAACCTTCCTGCAGATACACCAGATCATAGCCTGCAGCCTGGGCACAGAGAACTTACCTGCAGATACACCTGATCATAGCCTGCAGCCTGGGCCAGGGAACTTACCTTCAGATACACAGGTCATAGCCTGCAGCCTGGGCCAGGTAACCTCCCTGTAGATACCCAGATCATAGCCTGCATCCTGGGCACAGGGAACTTACCTGCAGATACCCCAGATCATAGCCTGCATCCTGGGCACAGGGAACTTACCTACAGAGACCCAGATTATAGCCTGCAGCCGGGGCACAGAGAACTTACCTGCAGATACACCTGATCATAGCCTACAGCCTGGGCCAGGGAACTTATCTGCAGATACACAGGTCATAGCCTGCAGCCTGGGCCAGGTAACTTACCTGCAGATACCCCAGATCATAGCCTGCAGCCTGTGCACAGGGAACTTACCTGCAGATACCCCAGATCATAGCCTGCAGCCTGGGCACAGGGAACTTACCTGCAGATACACCAGTTCATAGCCTGCAGCCTGGGCACAGGGAACCTATCTACAGAGACCGAGATCATAGCCTGAAGCCTGGGCCAGTTAACTTACCTGCAGATACCAGATCATAGCCTGCCGCCTAGACACAGGGAACTTACCTACAGATACCCCAGATCATAGCCTGCAGCCTAGGCACAGGGAAATTACCTGCAGATACACCGTTCATAGCCTGCAGCCAGGGCACAGGGAATATACCTGCAGATACACAGTTCATAGCTTGCAGCCTGGACCAGGTAACTTACCTGCTGATACCCCAGATCATAGCCTGCAGCCTGGGCACAGGGAACTTACCTACAGACACACAGATCATAGCCTGCAGCCTGGGCACAGGGAACTTACCTGCAGATACCCCAGATCATAGCCTGCAGCCTGGGCACAGGGAACTTACCTGCAGATACCCCAGATCATAGCCTGCAGCCTGGGCAGAGGGAACCTACCTGCAGATACCCCAGATCATAGCCTGCAGCCTGGGCAGAGGGAACCTACCTGCAGATACCCCAGATCATAGCCTGCAGCCTGGGCACAGGGAACTTACCTGCAGATACCCCAGATCATAGCCTTCAGCCTGGACACAGGGAACTTACCTGCAGATACCCCAGATCATAGCCTGCAGCCAGGGCACAGGGAACTTACCTGCAGATGCATCAGATCATAGCCTGCAGTCTGGGCACAGGGAACTTACCTGCAGATACCCCAGATAATAGCCTGCAGCCTGCGCACAGGGAACCTACCTACAGAGACCCAGATCATAGCCTGCAGCCTGGGCCAGGTAACTTACCTGCAGATACTCCTGATCATAGCCTGCAGCCTGGGCATAGGAAACTTACCTGCAGATACCCCAGATCATAGCCTGCAGCCTAGGCACAGGGAACTTACCTGCAGATACACCAGATCATAGCCTGCAGTCTGGGCACAGGGAACTTACCTGCAGATACCCCAGATCATAGCCTGCAGCCTGGGCACAGGGAACTTACCTACAGAAACCCAGATCATAGCCTGCAGCCTGAGCCAGGTAACATACCTGCAGATACCCAGATCATAGCCTGCAGCCTGGGCACAGGGAACCTACCTGCAGATACACAGGTCATAGCCTGCAGCCTGGGCACAGGGAACTTACCTGCAGATACCCCAGATCATAGCCTGCCGCCTGGTAACAGGGAATTTACCTGCAGATACACAGGTCATAGTCTGCAGCCTGGGCCAGTTACCTTACCTCCAGATTCCCCCAGATCATGGCCTGCAGCCTGGGCCAGTTAACTTAACTGCAGATACCCCAGATCATAGCCTGCAGCCTGGGCACAGGGAACTTACCTGCAGATACCCCAGATCATAGCCTGCAGCATGGGCAGATGGAACTTACTTGAAGATACCCCAGATCATAGCCTGCAGCATGGGCACAGGGAACTTACCTGCAGATACCCCAGATCATAGCCTGCAGCCTGGGCCAGGGAACCTACCTGCAGATACCCCAGATCATAGCCTGCAGCCTGGGCCAGGTAAATTAACTGCAGATACCCCAGATCATAGCCTGCAGCCTGGGCACAGGGAACTTACCTGTAGATGCCCCATATCAAAGTCTGCAGCCTGGCACAGGGAACTTACCTGCAGATACCCCATATCATAGCCTGCAGCCTGGGCCAGGTAACTTACCTGAAGATACCCCAGATCATAGCCTGCAGCCCGGCACATGGAACTTACCTGCAGATGCCCCATATCATAGCCTGCAGCCTGGGCCAGGTAACATACCTGCAGATACCTCAGATCATAGCCTGCAGCCTGGGCCAGGGAATTTACCTACAGATACTCCAGATCATAGCCTGCAGCCTGGGCACAGGGAACTTACCTGAAGATACCCCAGATCATAGCATGCAGCCTGGACACAGGGAACTTACCTGCAGATACCTCAGATCATAGCCTGCAGCCTTGGCACAAGGAACGTACCTGAAGATACCCCAGATCATAGCCTGCAGCCTGAGCACAAGGAACATACCTGCAGATACCCCAGATCATTGCCTGCAGCCTGGCACAGGGAACTTACCTGCAGATGCCCCATATCATAGCCTGCAGCCTGGCACAGGGAACTTACCTGCAGATACCCCATATCATAGCCTGCAGCCTGGGCCACGTAACTTACCTGCATATACCCCAGATCATAGCCTGCAGCCTGGGCCAGTGAATTTACCTACAGATACTCAGGATCATAGCCTGCAGCCTGGGTACAGGGAACAAACCTGCAGATACCCAGATCATAGCCTGCAGCCTGGGCCAGGTAACTTACCTGCAGATACCCCAGATCATAGCCTGCAGCCTAGGGACAGGGAACTTACCTGCTGATACCCCAGATCATAGCCTGCAACCTGGGTACAGGGAACTTAACTGCAGATACCCCAGATTATAGCATGCAGCCTGGGCCAGGTAACTTACCTGCAGATACCCCAGATCGTAACCTGCAGCCTGGGCACACGGAATTTACCTGCAGATAACCCAGATCATAGCCTGAAGCTTGGGCACAGGGAACTTACCTGCAGATACCCCAAATCATTGCCTGCAGCCTGGGCACAGGGAACTTACCTGCAGATACCCCAGATCATAGCCTGCAGCCTGGGCACAGGGAACTTACCTGCAGACACCCCAGATCATAGCATGCAGCCTGAGCACAGGGAACCTTCCTGCAGATACACCAGATCATAGCCTGCAGCCTGGGCACAGAGAACTTACCTGCAGATACACCTGATCATAGCCTGCAGCCTGGGCCAGGGAACTTACCTTCAGATACACAGGTCATAGCCTGCAGCCTGGGCCAGGTAACCTCCCTGTAGATACCCAGATCATAGCCTGCATCCTGGGCACAGGGAACTTACCTGCAGATACCCCAGATCATAGCCTGCATCCTGGGCACAGGGAACTTACCTACAGAGACCCAGATTATAGCCTGCAGCCGGGGCACAGAGAACTTACCTGCAGATACACCTGATCATAGCCTACAGCCTGGGCCAGGGAACTTATCTGCAGATACACAGGTCATAGCCTGCAGCCTGGGCCAGGTAACTTACCTGCAGATACCCCAGATCATAGCCTGCAGCATGTGCACAGGGAACTTACCTGCAGATACCCCAGATCATAGCCTGCAGCCTGGGCACAGGGAACTTACCTGCAGATACACCAGTTCATAGCCTGCAGCCTGGGCACAGGGAACCTATCTACAGAGACCGAGATCATAGCCTGAAGCCTGGGCCAGTTAACTTACCTGCAGATACCAGATCATAGCCTGCCGCCTAGACACAGGGAACTTACCTACAGATACCCCAGATCATAGCCTGCAGCGTAGGCACAGGGAAATTACCTGCAGATACACCGTTCATAGCCTGCAGCCAGGGCACAGGGAATATACCTGCAGATACACAGTTCATAGCTTGCAGCCTGGACCAGGTAACTTACCTGCTGATACCCCAGATCATAGCCTGCAGCCTGGGCACAGGGAACTTACCTACAGACACACAGATCATAGCCTGCAGCCTGGGCACAGGGAACTTACCTGCAGATACCCCAGATCATAGCCTGCAGCCTGGGCACAGGGAACTTACCTGCAGATACCCCAGATCATAGCCAGCAGCCTGGGCAGAGGGAACCTACCTGCAGATACCCCAGATCATAGCCTGCAGCCTGGGCAGAGGGAACCTACCTGCAGATACCCCAGATCATAGCCTGCAGCCTGGGCACAGGGAACTTACCTGCAGATACCCCAGACTATAGCCTTCAGCCTGGACACAGGGAACTTACCTGCAGATACCCCAGATCATAGCCTGCAGCCAGGGCACAGGGAACTTACCTGCAGATGCATCAGATCATAGCCTGCAGTCTGGGCACAGGGAACTTACCTGCAGATACCCCAGATAATAGCCTGCAGCCTGCGCACAGGGAACCTACCTACAGAGACCCAGATCATAGCCTGCAGCCTGGGCCAGGTAACTTACCTGCAGATACTCCTGATCATAGCCTGCAGCCTGGGCATAGGAAACTTACCTGCAGATACCCCAGATCATAGCCTGCAGCCTAGGCACAGGGAACTTACCTGCAGATACACCAGATCATAGCCTGCAGTCTGGGCACAGGGAACTTACCTGCAGATACCCCAGATCATAGCCTGCAGCCTGGGCACAGGGAACTTACCTACAGAAACCCAGATCATAGCCTGCAGCCTGGGCCAGGTAACTTACCTGCAGATACTCCTGATCATAGCCTGCAGCCTGGGCACAGGGAGCTTACCTGCAGATACCCCAGATCATAGCCTGCAGCCTGGGCACAGGGAACTTACCTACAGAAACCCAGATCATAGCCTGCAGCCTGGGCCAAGTAACTTATCTGCAGATACTCCTGATCATAGCCTGCAGCCTGGGCATAGATAACTTACCTGCAGATACCCCAGATCATAGCATGCAGCCTGGGCACAGGGAACCTACCTGCAGATACACCAGATCATAGCTTGCAGCCTGGGCCAGGGAACTTACCTGCAGATACACCTGATCATAGCCTGCAGCCTGGGCCAGGTAACTTACCTGCAGATACCGCAGATCATAGCCTGCAGCCTGGGCACAGGGAACATACCTGTAGATACCCCAGATCATAGCCTGCAGCATGGGCACAGGGAACTTACCTACAGAGACCCAGATCATAGCCTGCAGCCGGGGCACAGGGAATTTACCTGCAGATACCCCAGATCATAGACTGCAGCCTGGGCCAGGGAACTTACCTGCAGATACACAGGTCAAAGCCTGCAGCCTGGGCCAGGTAACTTACCTGCAGATACCCCAGATCATAGCCTGCAGCCTGGGCACCCGGAATTTACCTGACGATACCCCATGTCATAGCCTGCAGCCTGGGCAAAGGGAACTTACCTGCAGATACCCAGATCATAGGCTGCAGCCTGGGCCAGGTAACTTACCTGCATTTACCCCAGATCATAGCCTGCAGCCTGGGCACAGGGAACTTACCTGCAGATACCCCAGATCATAGCCTGCAGCCTGGGCAGAGGGAACTTACCTATAGAGACTAAGATCATAGCCTGCAGCCTGGGTCAGGTAACTTACCTTCAGATACCCCAGATCATAGCCTACAGCCTGGGCACAGGGAACTTACCTGCAGATACACCAGCTCATAGCCTGCAGCCTGGGCACAGGGAACTTATCTACAGAGACCGAGATCATAGCCTGAAGCCTGGGCCAGTTAACTTACCTGCAGATACCCCAGATCATAGCCTGCAGCCTGGGCAGAGGGAACTTACCTATAGAGACTAAGATCATAGCCTGCAGCCTGGGTCAGGTAACTTACCTTCAGATACCCCAGATCATAGCCTACAGCCTGGGCACAGGGAATTTACCTACAGATATCCCAGATCATATCCTGCAGCCTAGGCACAGGGAAATTACCTGCAGATACACAGATCATAGCCTGCAGCCAGGGCACAGGGAATATACCTGCAGATACATAGGTCATAGCCTGCAGCCTGGACCAGGTAACTTACCTGCTGATACCCCAGATCATAGCCTGCATCCTGGGCACAGGGAACTTAGCTACAGACACCCAGATCATAGCCTGCAGCCTGGGCCAGGTAATTTACCTGCAGATACCCCAGATCATAGCCTGCAGCCTGGGCAGAGGGCACCTACCTGCAGATACCCCAGATCATATCCTGCAGCCTGGGCACAGGGAACTTACCTGCAGATACCCCAGATCATAGCCTGCAGCCTGGGCACAGGAAACTTACCTGCAGATACCCCAGATCATAGCCTGCAGCCTGGGCACAGGGAACTTACCTGCAGATACACCAGATCATAGCCTGCAGTCTGGGCACAAGGAACTTACCTGCAGATACCCCAGATGATAGCCTGCAGCCTGGGCACATGGAACTTACCTACAGAGACCCAGATCATAGCCTGCAGCCTGGGCCAGGTAACTTACCTGCAGATACTCCTGATCATAGCCTGCAGCCTGGGCACAGGGAGCTTACCTGCAGATTCCCCAGATCATAGCCTGCAGCCTGGGCATAGATAACTTACCTGCAGATACCCCAGATCATAGCATGCAGCCTGGGCACAGGGAACCTACCTTCAGATACACCAGATCATAGGATGCAGCCTGGGCACAGGGTACTTACCTAAAGATACCCCAGATCATAGCCTGCAGCCTAGGCCAGGGAACTTACCTGCCGATACACCTGATCATAGCCTGCAACCTGGGCCAGGGAACGTACCTGCAGATACACAGGTCATAGCCTGCAGTCTGGGCCAGGTAACTTACCTGCAGATACCCCAGATCATAGCCTGCAGCCTGGGCACAGGGAACATACCTGTAGATACCCCAGATCATAGCCTGCAGCATAGGGACAGGGAACTTACCTACAGAGACCCAGATCATAGCCTGCAGCCGGGGCACAGGGAACTTACCTTCAGATACCCCAGATCATAGCCTGCAGCCTTGGCCAGGGAACGTACCTGCAGATACACAGGTCATAGCCTGCAGCCTGGGCCAGGTAACTTACCTGCAGATACCCCAGATCATAGCCTGCAGCCTGGGCACAGGGAACTTACCTGCAGATACACCAGATCATAGCTTGCAGCCTGGGCACAGGGAACTTACCTGCAGATACCCCAGATCATAGCCTACAGCCTAGGCACAGGGAAATTACCTGCAGATACACAGATCACAGCCTGCAGCCTGGGCACAGGGAACTTACCTACAGACACACAGGTCATAACCTGCATCCTGGGCCAGGTAACTTACCTGCTGATACCCCAGATCATAGCCTGTAGCCTGGGCACAGGGAATTTACCTGCAGATACCCCAGATCAAAGCCGGCAGCCTTGGCAGAGGGAACTTACCTGCAGATACCCCAGGTCATAGCCTGCAGCCTGGGCCAGGTAATTTACCTGCAGATACCCCAGATCATAGCCTGCAGCCTGGGCAGAGGGAACCTACCTGCAGATACCCCAGATCATAGCCTGCAGCCTGGGCACAGGGAACTTACCTACAGAGACCCAGATCATAGCCTGCAGCCTGTGCCAGGTAACTTACCTGCAGATACCCCAGATCATAGCCTGCAGCCTTGCACAGGGAACGTACCTGCAGATACACCAGATCATAGCCTGCAGCCTGGGCACAGGGAACTTACCTGCAGATACCCCAGATCATAGCCTGCAGCCTGGGCACAGGTAACTTACCTACATAGACCCAGATCATAGCCTGCAACCTGGGCCAGGTAACTTACCTGCAGATATCCCAGATCATAGCCTGCAGCCTGGGCAGAGGGACCTTACCTGAAGATACCCCAGATCATAGCCTGCAGCCTGGGGACAGGGAACTTACCTGCAGATACCCCAGATCACAGCCTGCAGCCTGAGCACAGGGAACCTACCTGCAGATACCCCAGATCATAGCCTTCAGCCTGGGCACAGGGACTCAACCTGCAGATACCCCATATCATAGCCTGCATCCTAGGCACAGGGAACTTACCTGCAGATACCCCAGATCATAGCCTGCAGCCATGGCCAGGGAACCTACCTGCAGATACACAGATCATAGCCTGCAGCCTGAGCATAGGGAACCTACCTGCAGATTCACTAAATCATTGCCTGCAGCTTGGGCACAGGGAACCTACCTGAAGATACACAGATCATAGCCTGCAGCCTGGGCACAGGGAACTTAACTGCAGATATACAAATTATAGCCTGCAGCCTAGACTCGGGGAACTTACCTGCAGATACTTCAGATCATAGCCTGCAGCCTAGCACAAGGAACTTATCTGCAGATACTCCTGATCATAGCCTTCAGCATGGTCACAGTTAACTTACCTGCAGATACACAGATCGTAGGCTGCAGCCTGGACACAGGGAACTTACCTGCAGATACACAGATCATAGGCTGCAGCCTGGACACAGGGAACTTACCTGCAGATACTCCAGATCACAGCCTGCAGACTGAACACAGGGAACCTGCCTGCAGATACCCCAGATCATAGCCTTCAGCCTGGGTACAGTGACTCAACCTGCAGATACCCCAGATCATAGCCTGCAGCCTGGGCACAGGGAACTTACCTGCAGATACCCCAGATCATAGCCTGCAGCCTGGAACAGGGAACCTACCTGCAGATACCCCAGATCATAGCCTGCAGCCTGGGCAGAGGGAACTTGCCTGCAGATACCCTAGATCATAGCCTGCAGCCTGGGCACAGGGAACTTACCTGCAGATACCCCTGATCATAGCCTGCAGCCTGGGCACAGGGAACTTACCTGCAGATACACCAGATCATAGCCTGCAGCCTGGGCACAGGGAACGTACCTGCAGATACCCCTGATCATAGCCTGCAGCCTGGGCACAGGGAACTTACCTGCAGATACCCCTGATCATAGCCTGCAGCCTGGGCACAGGGAATTTACCTGCAGATACCCCAGATCACAGCCTGCAGACTGGGCACAGGGAACTTACCTGCAGATACACCAGATCATAGCCTACAGAGTGGGCACAGGGAACTTACCTGCAGATACCCCAGATCATAGCCTGCAGCCTGGCCACAGGGAATTACCTGCAGATACACATATCATAGCCTGCAGCCTGGGCACAGGGAATTTACCTACAGAGACCCAGATCATAGCCTGCAGCCTGGGCCAGGTAATTTACCTGCAGATACCCCAGATCACAGCCTGCAGCCTGAGCACAGGGAACCTACCTGCAGATACCCCAGATTATACCATTCGGCCTGGGCACAGGGACTCAACCTGCAGATACCCCAGATCATAGCCTTCAGCCTGGGTACAGTGACTCAACCTGCAGATACCCCATATCATAGCCTGCAGCCTGGTTACAGGGAATTTACCTGCAGATACCCCAGATCATAGCCTGCAGCCTGGAACAGGGAACCTACCTGCAGATACCCCAGATCATAGCCTGCAGCCTGGGCAGAGGGAACTTGCCTGCAGATACCCCAGATCATAGCCTGCAGCTTGGACACAGGGAACTTACCTGCAGATACCCCTGATCATAGCCTGCAGCCTGGGCACAGGGAATTTACCTGCAGATACCCCAGATCACAGCCTGCAGACTGGGCACAGGGAACTTACCTGCAGATACACCAGATCATAGCCTGCAGCCTGGGCACAGGGAACTTACCTGCAGATACCCCTGATCATAGCCTGCAGCCTGGGCACAGGGAACTTACCTGCAGATACCCCTGATCATAGCCTGCAGCCTGTGCACAGGGAATTTACCTGCAGATACCCCAGATCACAGCCTGCAGACTGGGCACAGGGAACTTACCTGCAGATACACCAGATCATAGCCTACAGCGTGGGAACAGGGAACTTACCTGCAGATACCCCAGATCATAGCCTGCAGCCTGGGCACAGGGAATTTACCTACAGAGACCCAGATCATAGCCTGCAGCCTGGGCCAGGTAATTTACCTGCAGATACCCCAGATCACAGCCTGCAGCCTGAGCACAGGGAACCTACCTGCAGATACCCCAGATTATACCCTTCAGCCTGGGCACAGGGACTCAACCTGCAGATACCCCATATCATAGCCTGCAGCCTGGCACAGGGAATTTACCCGCAGAGACCCCTGATCATAGCCTGTAGCCTGACACAGGGAACTTACCTGCAGATACCCCTGATCATAGCCTGCAGCCTGGGCACAGGGAACTTACGTGCAGATACCCCAGATCATAGCCTGCAGCCTGGCACGGGGAACTTACCTGCAGATACCCCAGATCATAGCCTGCAGCCTGGGCACAGGGAACGTACCTGCAGATACCCAAGATCATTGCCTGCAGCCTGGGCAAATGGAATTTACCTGCAGATTCTCCAGATCACAGCCTGTAGCCTGGGCCAGGAAATCTACCTGCAGATACCCCAGATCAAACCTGCAGCCTAGGCCAGGGAACTTACCTGCCGATACCCCAGATCATAGTCTGCAGCCTGGGCCAGGGAACTTACCTGCATATACCCCAGATCATAGCCTGCAGCCTGAGCACAGGGAAATTACCTGCAGATACCCCTGATCATAGCCTGCAGCCTGACACAGGGAACCTACCTGCAGATACCCCAGATCATAGCCTGCAGCCTGGGCACAGGGAATTTACCTGCAGATACCCGTGATCATAGCCTGCAGCCTGGGCCAGGGAACTGACCTGCAGATAACAAGATCATAGCCTGCAGCCTGAGCACAGGGAACTTACCTGCAGATACCCAGATCACAGCCTGCAGCCTGGGCACAGGGAACTTACCTGCAGATAGCCTGATAATAGCCTGCAGTTTGGGCACAAAGAACTTACCTGCAGATTCCCCAGATCACAGCCTGCAGCCTCGACACAGGGAACTTACCTGCAGATACCCCTGATCATAGCCTGTAGCCTGGGCCAGGCAACTGACCTGCAGATACCAAGATCATAGCCTGCAGCCTGAGCACAGGGAACTTACATGCAGATACCCCAGATCACAGCATGCAGCCTGGGCACAGGGAGCTTACCTGCCAATAGCCTGATCATAGCCTGCAGTTTGGGCACAAATAACTTACCTGCAGATTCCCCAGATCACAGCCTGCAGCCTCGATACAGGGAACTTACCTGCAGATACCCCTGATCATAGCCTGCAGCCTGACACAGGGAACCTACCTGCAGATACCCCAGATCATAGCCTGCAGCCTGGGCACAGGGAATTTACCTGCAGATACCCCTGATCATAGCCTGCAGCCTGGGCCAGGGAACTGACCTGCAGATACCAAGATCATAGCCTGCAGCCTGAGCACAGGGAACTTACCTGCAGATACCCCAGATCACAGCCTGCAGCCTGGGCACAGGGAACTTAACTGCAGATAGCCTGATCATAGCCTGCAGTTTGGGCACAAAGAACTTACCTGCAGATTCCCCAGATCACAGCCTGCAGCCTCGATACAGGGAACTTACCTGCAGATACCCCTGATCATAGCCTGCAGCCTGGGCCAGGGAACTTACCTGCAGATACCCCTGATCATAGCCTGCAGCCTGGGCACAGGGGACTTACCTGAAGATACCACAGATCATCACTTGCAGCATGGGCACAGAGAACCTACCTGCAGATACCTCAGATCATAACCTACAGCCTGGTCACAGGGAACCTACCCACACATACGCCAGATCATAGCCTGCAGCCTGGCACAGGGAACTTATCTGCAGATAACCCTGATCATAGCCTGCAGCCTGGCACAGGGAACATACCTGCAGAGACCCCTGATCATAGCCTGCAGCCTGGCACATGGAACTTACCTGCAGATACCCCTGATCATAGCCTGTAGCCTGGGCCAGGGAACTGACCTGCAGATACCAAGATCATAGCCTGCAGCCTGAGCACAGGGAACTTACCTGCAGATACCCCAGATCACAGCCTGCAGCCTGGGCACAGGGAGCTTACCTGCCAATAGCCTGATCATAGCCTGCAGTTTGGGGACAAATAACTTACCTGCAGATACCCCTGATCATAGCCTGCAGCCTGGACACAGGGAACTTACCTGAAGATACCCCAGATCACATCCTGCAGCCTAGGCCAGGGAACTTACCTGCAGATACCCCTGATCATAGCCTGTAGCCTGGACACAGGGAACTTACCTGAAGATACCCCAGATCACAGCCTGCAGCCTAGGCCAGGGAACTTACCTGCAGATACCCCTGATCATAGCTTGTAGCCTGGGCCAGGGAACTGACCTGCAGATACCAAGATCATAGCCTGCAGCCTGAGCACAGGGAACTTACCTGCAGATACCTCAGATCACAGCCTGCAGCCTGGGCACAGGGAGGTTACCTGCCAATAGCCTGATCATAGCCTGCAGTTTGGGCACAAATAACTTACCTGCAGATTCCCCAGATCACAGCCTGCAGCCTCGACACAGGGAACTTACGTGCAGATACCCCTGATCACAGGCTGCAGCCTGGACACAGGGAACTTACGTGAAGATACCCCAGATCACAGCCTGCAGCCTGGACACAGGGAACTTACCTGAAGATAACCCAGATCACAGCCTGCAGCCTGGACACAGGGAACTTACCTGAAGATACCCCAGATCACAGCCTGCAGCCTGGACACAGGGAATTTACCTGAAGATACCCCAGATCACAGCCTGCAGCCTGGACACAGGGAACTTAAATGAAGATACCCCAGATCACAGCCTGCAGCCTGGCACAGGGATCTTACCTGCAGATACCCCTGATCATAGCCTGCAGCCTGGCACAGGGATCTTACCTGCAGATACTCCAGATCATAGCCTACTGCCTGAGCAAAGGGAACTTACCTGCAGATAGCTAGATCATAGCCTGCAGCCTGGGCACAAGGAACTTACCTGCAGATACCCCAGATCATAGCTTGCAGCATGGTATATTGAAATTACCTGAAGATACCCCAGATCATAGCCTGCAGCCTGACACAGGGAACTTGCCTGCAGATACCCCAGATCATAGCCTGCAGCCTGGACACATGGAACTTACCTGAAGATAACCGAGATCATAGCATGCAGCCTGGACACAGGGAACTTACCTGCAGATACCTCAGATCATAGCCTGCAGCCTGGGCACAAGGAACTTACCTGAAGATACCCCAGACCATAGCCTGCAGCCTGGGCACAATGATCGTACTTGAAGATACCCCAAATCATAGCCTGCAGCCTGGGAAGATGGAACTTACCTGCGGATACTCTTGATCATAGCTTGCAGCATGGGCACGGGGAATTTACCTGCAGATACACAGATCATAGGCTGCTGCCTGTGCCAGGGAATTTACCTGCAGATACCCAGATCATAGCCTGCAGCCTGGGCCAGGGAAATACCTGCTTATACCCCTGATCATCACCTGCAGCCTGGGCCAGGGAACCTACCTGCAGATACCCCTGATCATCAACTGCATGCTGGGCACAGGGAACTTACCTGCAGATACACAGATCAAAGCCTGCAGCCTGGGCCAGGGACTTAACCTGCAGATACCCTATATCATAGCCTGCAGCCTGAGCACAGGGAACTTACCTGCAGATACACTAGATCATAGCCTACAGCCTGGCACAGGGAACTTACCTACAGAGACCCAGATCAAAGCCTGCAGCCTGGGCCAGGGAACCTACCTGCAGATACACTAGATCATAGCCTACAGCCTGGCACAGGGAACCTACCTGCAGATACACAGATCAAAGCCTGCAGCCTGGGTCAGGGACTTAACCTGCAGATACCCTATATCATAGCCTGCAGCCTGGGCACATGGAACTTACCTGCAGATACACAGATCATAGCCTGCTGCCTAGACTCAGGGAAATTACCTGCAGATACTCAGATCATAGCCTGCAGCCTGTCACAAGGAACTTACCTGCAGATACCCCAGATCATAGAGTGCAGCCTGGCAACAGGGAACTTACCTGCAAATACCCCAGATCATAGCCTGCAGCCTGGGCAGAGGGAACTTACCTGAAGATACCCCAGATCATAGCCTGCAGCCTGGGCACAGGGAACTTACCTGCAGATACCCCAGATCACAGCCTGCAGCCTGAGCACAGGGAACCTACCTGCAGATACCCCAGATCATATCCTTCAGCCTGGGTACAGGGACTCAACCTGCAGATACCCCATATCATAGCCTGCAGCCTGGGCACAGGGAATTTACCTGCAGATACCCCATATCATAGCCTGCAGCCTGGGCCAGGGAACCTACCTGCAGATACCCCAGATTATAGGCTGCAGCCTGGGCAGAGGGAACGTACCTGCAGATACCCCAGATCATAGCCTGCAGCCTGGGCACAGGGAACTTACCTGCAGATACACTAGATCATAGCCTGCAGCCTCGACTCAGGGAATTTACCTGCAGATACTCCAGATCATAGCCTGCAGCCTAGCACAAGGAATTTACCTCAGATACCCCAGATCACAGCCTGCAGCCTGGCACAAGGAACTTACCTTCAGATACTCCTGATCAGAGCCTTCAGCATGGGCACAGGGAACTTACCTGCCGATACACAGATCATAGGCTGCAGCCTGGGCACAGGAAACTTACCTGCAGATACACATCATCAAAGCCAGCAGCCTGGCACAGGGAACCTACCTGCAGATACCCCTGATCATAGCCTACAGCCTGGCACAGGGAACTTACCTGCAGATACCCCTGATCATAGCCTGCAGACTGGACACAGGGAACTTGCCTGTAGATACCCCAGATCATAGCCTGCAGCATGGACACAGGGACCTTGCCTGCAGATACCCCAGATCATAGCCTGCAACCTGGACACAGGGAACTTACCTGAAGATAACCCAGATCATAGCATGCAGCCTGGACACAGGGAACTTGACTGTAGATACCCCAGATCATAGCCTGCAGCCTGGACACAGGGAACTTGCCTGCAGATACCCCAGATCATAGCCTGCAGCCTGGACACAGGGAGCTTACCTGAAGCTAACCCAGATCATAGCATGCAGCCTGGACACAGGGAACTTACCTGCAGATACCTCAGATCATAGCCTGCAGCCTGGGCACAAGGAACTTACCTGCAGATACCCCAGATCATAGCCTGCAGCCTGGGCAGAGGGAACTTACCTGCAGATTCCCCAAATCATAGCCTGCAGCCTGGGCACAGTGAATTTACCTGCAGATACCCCAGATCATAGCCGGCAGCCTGGGCACTTTGAACATACCTGCAGATACCCTAGATCATAGCCTGCAGCCTGGGCACAGGGAACGTACCTGCAAATACTCCAGATCATAGACTGCAGCCTGGGCAGAGGGAACCTAACTGAAGATACCCCAGATCATAGCCTGCAGCCTGGGCACAGGGAATTTACCTGCAGATACCCCAGATCATAGCCTGCAGCCTGGAACAGGGAACCTACCTGCAGATACCCCAGATCATAGCCTGCAGCCTGGGAAGAGGGAACTTACCTGCAGATGCCCCAGACCATAGCCTGCAGCCTGGGCACAGGGAACTTACCTGCAGATACCCCTGATCATAGCCTTCAACCTGGGCATACAGAATTTACCTGTATATACCCCAGATCATAGCCTGCAGCCTGGGCACAGGGAACTTACCTGCAGATACACCAGATCATAGCCTGCAGCGTGGGCACAGGGAACTTACCTGCAGATACACAGATCATAGCCTGCAGCCTGGGCACAGGGAATTTACCTACAGAGACCCAGATCATAGCGTGCAGCCTGGGCCAGGTAACTTACCTGCAGATACCTCAGATCATAGCCTGCCGCCTGGGCACAGGGAACTTACCTGCAGATACCCCAGATCACAGCCTGCAGCCTGAGTACAGGGAACCTGCGTGCAGATACCCCAGATCATAGCCTTCAGCCTGGGCACAGGGACTCAACCTGCAGAGAACCCATATCAAAGCCTGCAGCGTGGTCACAGGGAACTTTCCTGCAGATACCCCAGATCATAGCCTGCAGCCTGGGCAGAGGGAACTTACCTGAAGATACCCCAGATCATAGCCTGCAGCCTGGGCACAGGGAACCTACCTGCAGATACCCCAGATCACAGCCTGCAGCCTGAGCACACGGAACCTACCTGCAGATACCCCAGATCATTGCCTTCAGCCTGGGCACATGGACTCAACCTGCAGAGACCCTATATCAAAGCCAGCAGCCTGGACACAGGGAACTTACCTGCAGATTCCCCTGATCATAGCCTGGAGACTGGACACAGGGAACTTGCCTGCAGATACCCCAGATCATAGCATGCAGCCTGGGCACAGGGAACTTACCTGCAGATACCCCAGATCATAGTCTGCAGCCTGGGCACAGGGAACATACCCGCAGATACCCCAGATCATAGCCTGCAGCCTGGGCACATGGAACTTACCTGCAGATACACAGGTCTAGCCTGCAGCCTGGGCCAGGTAACTTACCTGCAGATACCCCAGATCATGGCCTGCAGCCGGGCACAGGGAACTCACCTACAGACACCCAGATCATAGCCTGCAGCCTGGGCCAGGTAATTTACTTGCAGATACCCCAGATCATAGCCTTCAGACTGGGCAGAGGGAACTTACCTGCAGATACCCCAGATCATAGCCTGCAACCTGGGCACAGGGAACCTACCTGCAGATACCCCAGATCATAGCCTGCAGCCTGGGCCAGGTAACTTACCTGCAGAGACCCCTGATCATAGCCTGCAGCCTGGGCGAACTTACCTGCAGATACACAGGTCATAGCCTGCAGCCTTGGCCAGGTAACTTACCTGCAGATACCCCAGATGATAGACTGCAGCCTGGGCACAGGGAACTTACCTGCAGATACACAGGTCATAGCCTGCAGCCTGGGCCAGGTACCTTACCTGCAGATACCCCAGATCATAGCCTGCAGCCTGGGCCAGGTAACTTTACTGCAGATACCCCAGATCATAGCCTGCAGCCTGGGCACAGGGAACTTACCTGCAGATACCCCAGATCATAGCCTGCAGCATGGGCACAGGGAACTTACCTGAATATACCCCAGATCATAGCCTGCAGCCTGGGCACAGGGAACTTACCTGAAGATACCCCATATCATAGCCTGCAGCCTGGGCACAGGGAACTTACCTGAAGATACCCCAGATCATAGCCTGCAGCCTGGGCCAGTTAACTTACCTGCAGAGACCCCTGATCATAGCCTGCAGTCTGGGCGAACTTACCTGCAGATACACAGGTCATAGCCTGCAGCCTGGGCCAGGTAACTTACCTGCAGATACCCCAGTTCAGAGACTGCAGCCTGGGCACAGGGAACTTACCTATAGATACACAGGTCATAGCCTGCAGCCTGGGCCAGGTACCTTACCTGCAGATACCCCAGATCATAGCCTGCAGCCTGGGCCAGGTAACTTTACTGCAGATACCCCAGATCATAGCCTGCAGCCTGGGCACAGGGAATTTACCTGAAGATACCCCAGATCATAGCCTGCAGCCTGGGGACAGGGAACATACCTGCAGATACCCAGAACATAGCCTGCAGCCTGGGCCAGGGAACCTACCTGCAGATACCTCAGATCATAGCCTGCAGCCTGGGCACAGGGAACTTACCTGCAGATAACCCAGATCATAGCCTGCAGCCTGGGCCAGGTAAGTTACCTGCAGATACCCAGATCATAGCCTGCAGCCTGGCACAGGGAACCTACCTGCAGATACACAGGTCATAGCCTGCAGCCTGGGCCAGGTAACTTACCTGCAGATACCCCAGATAATAGCCTGCAGACTGGGCCAGGTAATTTACCTGTAGATACCCCAGATCATAGTCTGCAGCCTGGTAACAGGGAACTTACCTGCAAATACACAGGTCATAGTCTGCAGCCTGGGCCAGGTACCTTACCTCCAGATTCCCCCAGATCATGGCCTGCAGCCTGGGCCAGTTAACTTAACTGCAGATACCCCAGATCATAGCCTGCAGCCTGGGCACAGGGAACGTACCTGCAGATACCACAGATCATAGCCTGCAGCATGGGCAGATGGAACTTACTTGAAGATACCCCAGATCATAGCCTGCAGCATGGGCACAGGGAACCTACCTGCAGATACCCCAGATCATAGCCTGCAGCCTGGGCCAGGTAACTTACCTGCAGAGACCCCTGATCATAGCCTGCAGCCTGGGCGAACTTACCTGCAGATACACAGGTCATAGCCTGCAGCCTTGGCCAGGTAACTTACCTGCAGATACCCCAGATCATAGACTGCAGCCTGGGCAAAGGGAACTTACCTGCAGATACACAGGTCATAGCCTGCAGCCTGGGCCAGGTACCTTACCTGCAGATACCCCAGATCATAGCCTGCAGCCTGGGCCAGGTAACTTTACTGCAGATACCCCAGATCATAGCCTGCAGCCTGGGCACAGGGAATTTACCTGCAGATACCCCAGATCATAGCCTGCAGCATGGGCACAGGGAACGTACCTGAAGATACCCCAGATCATAGCCTGCAGCCTGGGCACAGGGAACTTACCTGAAGATACCCCAGATCATAGCCTGCAGCCTGGGCCAGTTAACTTACCTGCAGAGACCCCTGATCATAGCCTGCAGTCTGGGCGAATTTACCTGCAGATACACAGGTCATAGCCTGCAGCCTGGGCCAGGTAACTTACCTGCAGATACCCCAGATCATAGCCTGCAGCCTGGGCACAGGGAATTTACCTGCAGATACCCCAAATCATAGCCTGCAGCATTGGCACAGGGAATTTACCTGAAGATACCCCAGATCATAGCCTGCAGCCTGGGCACAGGGAACATACCTGCAGATACCCAGAACATAGCCTGCAGCCTGGGCCAGGGAACCTACCTGCAGATACCCCAGATCATACCCTGCAGCCTGGGCACAGGGAACTTACCTGCAGATACCCCAGATCATAGCCTGCAGCCTGGGCCAGGTAACTTACCTGCAGATACCCAGATCATAGCCTGCAGCCTGGCACAGGGAACCTACCTGTAGATACACAGGTCATAGCCTGCAGCCTGGGCCAGGTAACTTACCTGCAGATACCCCAGATAATAGCCTGCAGTCTGGGCCAGGTAACTTACCTGTAGATACCCCAGATCATAGCCTGCAGCCTGGTAACAGGGAACTTACCTGCAGATACACAGGTCATAGTCTGCAGCCTGGGCCAGGTACCTTACCTCCAGATTCCCCCAGATCATGGCCTGCAGCCTGGGCCAGTTAACTTAACTGCAGATACCCCAGATCATAGCCTGCAGCCTAGGCACAGGGAACTTACCTGCAGATACCCCAGATCATAGCCTGCAGCATGGGCAGATGGAACTTACTTGAAGATACCCCAGATCATAGCCTGCAGCATGGGCACAGGGAACTTACCTGCAGATACCCCAGATCATAGCCTGCAGCCTGGGCCAGGGAACCTACCTGCAGATACCCCAGATCATAGCCTGCAGCCTGGGCCAGGTAACTTAACTGCAGATACCCCAGATCATAGCCTGCAGCCTGGGCACAGGGAACTTACCTGCAGATGCCCCATATCATAGTCTGCAGCCTGGCACAGGGAACTTACCTGCAGATGCCCAATATCATAGCCTGCAGCCTGGGCCAGGTAACTTACCTGCAGATACCCCAGATCATAGCCTGCAGCCTGGCACATGGAATTTACCTGCAGATGCCCCATATCATAGCCTGCAGCCTGGGCCAGGTAACATACCTGCAGATACCTCAGATCATAGCCTGCAGCCTGGGCCAGGTAACTTACCTGCAGATACCCAGATCATAGCCTGCAGCCTGGGCACAGGGAACCTACCTGCAGATACACAGGTCATAGCCTGCAGCCTGGGCCAGGTAACTTACCTGCAGATACCCCAGATAATAGCCTGCAGCCTGGGCCAGGTAACTTACCTGTAGATACCCCAGATCATAGCCTGCCGCCTGGTAACAGGGAACGTACCTGCAGATACACAGGTCATAGTCTGCAGCCTGGGCCAGGTACCTTACCTCCAGATTCCCCCAGATCATGGCCTGCAGCCTGGGCCAGTTAACTTAACTGTAGATACCCCAGATCATAGCCTGCAGCCTGGGCACAGGGAACTTACCTGCAGATACCCCGAGATCATGGCCTACAGCCTAGGCCAGTTAACTTAACTGCAGATACCCCAGATCATAGCCTGCAGCCTGGACACAGGGAACTTACCTGCAGATACCCCAGATCATAGCCTGCAGCATGGGCAGATGGAACTTACTTGAAGATACCCCAGATCATAGCCTGCAGCATGGGCACAGGGAACTTACCTGCAGATACCCCAGATCATAGCCTGCAGCATGGGCACAGGGAACTTACCTGCAGATACCCCAGATCATAGCCTGCAGCCTGGGCCAGGGAACCTACCTGCAGATACCCCAGATCTTAGCCTGCAGCCTGGGCCAGGTAACTTAACTGCAGATACCCCAGATCATAGCCTGCAGCCTGGGCACAGGGAACTTACCTGCAGATGCCCCATATCATAGTCTGCAGCCTGGAACAGGGAACTTACCTGCAGATACCCAATATCATAGCCTGCAGCCTGGGCCAGGTAACTTACCTGCAGATACCCCAGATCATAGCCTGCAGCCTGGCACATGGAACTTACCTGCAGATGCCCCATATCATAGCCTGCAGCCTGGGCCAGGTAACATACCTGCAGATACCTCAGATCATAGCCTGCAGCCTGGGCCAGGTAACTTACCTGCAGATACCCAGATCATAGCCTGCAGCCTGGGCACAGGGAACCCACCTGCAGATACACAGGTCATAGCCTGCAGCCTGGGCCAGGTAACTTACCTGCAGATACCCCAGATAATAGCCTGCAGCCTGGGCCAGGTAACTTACCTGTAGATACCCCAGATCATAGCCTGCCGCTTGGTAACAGGGAACTTACCTGCAGATACACAGGTCATAGTCTGCAGCCTGGGCCAGTTACCTTACCTCCAGATTCCCCCAGATCATGGCCTGCAGCCTGGGCCAGTTAACTTAACTGCAGATACCCCAGATCATAGCCTGCAGCCTGGGCACAGGGAACTTACCTGCAGATACCCCAGATCATAGCCTGCAGCATGGGCAGATGGAACTTACTTGAAGATACCCCAGATCATAGCCTGCAGCATGGGCACAGGGAACTTACCTGCAGATACCCCAGATCATAGCCTGCAGCCTGGGCCAGGGAACCTACCTGCAGATACCCCAGATCATAGCCTGCAGCCTGGGCCAGGTAACTTAACTGCAGATACCCCAGATCATAGCCTGCAGCCTGGGCACAGGGAACTTACCTGCAGATGCCCCATATCAAAGTCTGCAGCCTGGCACAGGGAACTTACCTGCAGATACCCCATATCATAGCCTGCAGCCTGGGCCAGGTAACTTACCTGCAGATACCCCAGATCATAGCCTGCAACCTGGCACATGGAACTTACCTGCAGATGCCCCATATCATAGCCTGCAGCCTGGGCCAGGTAACATACCTGCAGATACCTCAGATCATAGCCTGCAGCCTGGGCCAGGGAATTTACCTACAGATACTCCAGATCATAGCCTGCAGCCTGGGCACAGGGAACTTACCTGAAGATACCCCAGATCATAGCCTGCAGCCTGGACACAGGGAACTTACCTGCAGATACCTCAGATCATAGCCTGCAGCCTGGGCACAAGGAACGTACCTGAAGATACCCCAGATCATAGCCTGCAGCCTGAGCACAAGGAACATACCTGCAGATACCCCAGATCATTGCCTGCAGCCTGGCACAGGGAACTTACCTGCAGATGCCTCATATCATAGCCTGCAGCCTGGCACAGGGAACTTACCTGCAGATACCCCATATCATAGCCTGCAGCCTGGGCCACGTAACTTACCTGCATATACCCCAGATCATAGCCTGCAGCCTGGGCCAGTGAATTTACCTACAGATACTCCAGATCATAGCCTGCAGCCTGGGCACAGGGAACATACCTGCAGATACCCCAGATCATTGCCTGCAGCCTGGCACAGGGAACTTACCTGCAGATGCCCCATATCATAGCCTCCAGCCTGGCACAGGGACTTACCTGCAGATACCCCATATCATAGCCTGCAGCCTGGGCCAGGTAACTTACCTGCAGATACCCCAGATCATAGCCTGCAGCCTGGGCCAGTGAATTTACCTACAGATACTCAGGATCATAGCCTGCAGCCTGGGTACAGGGAACAAACCTGCAGATACCCAGATCATAGCCTGCAGCCTGGGCCAGGTAACTTACCTGCAGATACCCCAGATCATAGCCTGCAGCCTAGGGACAGGGAACTTACCTGCAGATACCCCAGATCATAGCCTGCAGCCTGGGTACAGGGAACTTAACTGCAGATACCCCAGATTATAGCATGCAGCCTGGGCCAGGTAACTTACCTGCAGATACCCCAGATCGTAGCCTGCAGCCTGGGCACACGGAATTTACCTGCAGATAACCCAGATCATAGCCTGAAGCTTGGGCACAGGGAACTTACCTGCAGATACCCCAAATCATTGCCTGCAGCCTGGGCCTGGTAACTTAACTGCAGATACCCCAGATCATAGCCTGCAGCCTGGGCACAGGGAACTTACCTGAAGATGCCCCATATCATAGTCTGCAGCCTGGCACAGGGAACTTACCTGCAGATACCCAATATCATAGCCTGCAGCCTGGGCCAGGTAACTTACCTGCAGATACCCCAGATCATAGCCTGCAGCCTGGCACATGGAACTTACCTGCAGATGCCCCATATCATAGCCTGCAGCCTGGGACAGGTAACATACCTGCAGATACCTCAGATAATAGCCTGCAGCCTGGGCCAGGTAATTTACCTGCAGATACCCAGATCATAGCCTGCAGCCTGGGCACAGGTAACTTACCTGCAGATACCCCAGATCATAGCCTGCAGCCTGGGCACAGGGAACTTACCTGCAGATACCCCAGATCATAGCCTGCCGCCTGGTAACAGGGAACTTACCTGCAGATAACAGGTCATAGACTGCAGCCTGGGCCAGTTACCATACCTCCAGATTCCCCCAGATCATGGCCTGCAGCCTGGGCCAGTTAACTTAACTGCAGATACCCCAGATCATAGCCTGCAGCCTGGGCACAGGGAACTTACCTGCAGATACCCCAGATCATAGCCTGCAGCATGGGCAGATGGAACTTACTTGAAGATACCCCAGATCATAGCCTGCAGCATGGGCACAGGGAACTTACCTGCAGATACCCCAGATCATAGCCTGCAGCCTGGGCCAGGGAACCTACCTGCAGATACCCCAGATCATAGCCTGCAGCCTGGGCCAGGTAACTTAACTGCAGATACCCCAGATCATAGCCTGCAGCCTGGGCACAGGGAACTTACCTGTAGATGCCCCATATCAAAGTCTGCAGCCTGGCACAGGGAACTTACCTGCAGATACCCCATATCATAGCCTGCAGCCTGGGCCAGGTAATTTACCTGAAGATACCCCAGATCATAGCCTGCAGCCTGACACATGGAACTTACCTGCAGATGCCCCATATCATAGCCTGCAGCCTGGGCCAGGTAACATACCTGCAGATACCTCAGATCATAGCCTGCAGCCTGGGCCAGGGAATTTACCTACAGATACTCCAGATCATAGCCTGCAGCCTGGGCACAGGGAACTTACCTTAAGATACCCCAGATCATAGCCTGCAGCCTGGACACAGGGAACTTACCTGCAGATACCTCAGATCATAGCCTGCAGCCTGGGCACAAGGAACGTACCTGAAGATACCCCAGATCATAGCCTGCAGCCTGAGCACAAGGAACATACCTGCAGATACCCCAGATCATTGCCTGCAGCCTGGCACAGGGAACTTACCTGCAGATGCCCCATATCATAGCCTGCAGCCTGGCACAGGGAACTTACCTGCAGATACCCCATATCATAGCCTGCAGCCTGGGCCACGTAACTTACCTGCATATACCCAAGATCATAGCCTGCAGCCTGGGCCAGTGAATTTACCTACAGATACTCCAGATCATAGCCTGCAGCCTGGGCACAGGGAACATACCTGCAGATACCCCAGATCATTGCCTGCAGCCTGGCACAGGGAACTTACCTGCAGATGCCCCATATCATAGCCTCCAGCCTGGCACAGGGACTTACCTGCAGATACCCCATATCATAGCCTGCAGCCTGGGCCAGGTAACTTACCTGCAGATACCCCAGATCATAGCCTGCAGCCTGGGCCAGTGAATTTACCTACAGATACTCAGGATCATAGCCTGCAGCCTGGGTACAGGGAACAAACCTGCAGATACCCAGATCATAGCCTGCAGCCTGGGCCAGGTAACTTACCTGCAGATACCCCAGATCATAGCCTGCAGCCTAGGGACAGGGAACTTACCTGCAGATACCCCAGATCATAGCCTGCAGCCTGGGTACAGGGAACTTAACTGCAGATACCCCAGATTATAGCATGCAGCCTGGGCCAGGTAACTTACCTGCAGATACCCCAGATCGTAACCTGCAGCCTGGGCACACGGAATTTACCTGCAGATAACCCAGATCATAGCCTGAAGCTTGGGCACAGGGAACTTACCTGCAGATACCCCAAATCATTGCCTGCAGCCTGGGCACAGGGAACTTACCTGCAGATACCCCAGATCATAGCCTGCAGCCTGGGCACAGGGAACTTACCTGCAGACACCCCAGATCATAGCATGCAGCCTGAGCACAGGGAACCTTCCTGCAGATACACCAGATCATAGCCTGCAGCCTGGGCACAGAGAACTTACCTGCAGATACACCTGATCATAGCCTGCAGCCTGGGCCAGGGAACTTACCTTCAGATACACAGGTCATAGCCTGCAGCCTGGGCCAGGTAACCTCCCTGTAGATACCCCAGATCATAGCCTGCTGCCTGGGCACAGGGAACTTACCTGCAGATACCCCAGATCATAGCCTGCATCCTGGGCACAGGGAACTTACCTACAGAGACCCAGATCATAGCCTGCAGCCGGGGCACAGAGAACTTACCTGCAGATACACCTGATCATAGCCTACAGCCTGGGCCAGGGAACTTATCTGCAGATACATAGGTCATAGCCTGCAGCCTGGGCCAGGTAACTTACCTGCAGATACCCCAGATCATAGCCTGCAGCCTGTGCACAGGGAACTTACCTGCAGATACCCCAGATCATAGCCGGCAGCCTGGGCACAGGGAACTTACCTGCCGATACCCCAGATCATAGACTGCAGCCTGGGCAGAGGGAATTTACCTATAGAGACTCAGATCATAGCCTGCAGCCTGGGCAAGGTAACTTACCTGCAGATACCCCAGATCATAGCCTGCAGCCTGGGCACAGGGAACTTACCTGCAGATACACCAGTTCATAGCCTGGGCACAGGGAACCTATCTACAGAGACCGAGATCATAGCCTGAAGCCTGGGCCAGTTAACTTACCTGCAGATACCAGATCATAGCCTGCCGCCTAGACACAGGGAACTTACCTACAGATACCCCAGATCATAGCCTGCAGCCTAGGCTCAGGGAAATTACCTGCAGATACACCGTCCATAGCCTGCAGCCAGGGCACAGGGAATATACCTGCAGATACACAGTTCATAGCTTGCAGCCTGGACCAGGTAACTTACCTGCTGATACCCCAGATCATAGCCTGCAGCCTGGGCACAGGGAACTTACCTACAGACACACAGATCATAGCCTGCAGCCTGGGCACAGGGAACTTACCTGCAGATACCCCAGATCATAGCCTGCAGCCTGGGCACAGGGAACTTACCTGCAGATACCCCAGATCATAGCCTGCAGCCTGGGCAGAGGGAACCTACCTGCAGATACCCCAGATCATAGCCTGCAGCCTGGGCACAGGGAACTTACCTGCAGATACCCCAGATCATAGCCTTCAGCCTGGACACAGGGAACTTACCTGCAGATACCCCAGATCATAGCCTGCAGCCAGGGCACAGGGAACTTACCTGCAGATACATCAGATCATAGCCTGCAGTCTGGGCACAGGGAACTTACCTGCAGATACCCCAGATAATAGCCTGCAGCCTGCGCACAGGGAACCTACCCACAGAGACCCAGATCATAGCCTGCAGCCTGGGCCAGGTAACTTACCTGCAGATACTCCTGATCATAGCCTGCAGCCTGGGCACAGGAAACTTACCTGCAGATACCCCAGATAATAGCCTGCAGCCTAGGCACAGGGAACTTACCTGCAGATACACCAGATCATAGCCTGCAGTCTGGGCACAGGGAACTTACCTGCAGATACCCCAGATCATAGCCTGCAGCCTGGGCACAGGGAACTTACCTACAGAAACCCAGATCATAGCCTGCAGCCTGGGCCAGGTAACTTACCTGCAGATACTCCTGATCATAGCCTGCAGCCTGGGCACAGGGAGCTTACCTGCAGATACCCCAGATCATAGCCTGCAGCCTGGGCACAGGGAACTTACCTACAGAAACCCAGATCATAGCCTGCAGCCTGGGCCAAGTAATTTATCTGCAGATACTCCTGATCATAGCCTGCAGCCTGGGCATAGATAACTTACCTGCAGATACCCCAGATCATAGCATGCAGCCTGGGCACAGGGAACCTACCTGCAGATACACCAGATCATAGCTTGCAGCATGGGCCAGGGAACTTACCTGCAGATACACCTGATCATAGCCTGCAGCCTGGCACAGGGAACTTACCTGCAGATGCCCCATATCATAGCCTGCAGCCTGGCACAGGGAACTTACCTGCAGATACCCCATATCATAGCCTGCAGCCTGGGACACGTAACTTACCTGCATATACCCCAGATCATAGCCTGCAGCCTGGGCCAGTGAATTTACCTACAGATACTCCAGATCATAGCATGCAGCCTGGGCACAGGGAACATACCTGCAGATACCCCAGATCATTGCCTGCAGCCTGGCACAGGGAACTTACCTGCAGATGCCCCATATCATAGCCTCCAGCCTGGCACAGGGACTTACCTGCAGATACCCCATATTATAGCCTGCAGCCTGGGCCAGGTAATTTACCTGCAGATACCCCAGATCATAGCCTGCAGCCTGGGCCAGTGAATTTACCTACAGATACTCAGGATCATAGCCTGCAGCCTGGGTACAGGGAACAAACCTGCAGATACCCAGATCATAGCCTGCAGCCTGGGCCAGGTAACTTACCTGCAGATACCCCAGATCATAGCCTGCAGCCTAGGGACAGGGAACTTACCTGCAGATACCCCAGATCATAGCCTGCAGCCTGGGTACAGGGAACTTAACTGCAGATACCCCAGATTATAGCATGCAGCCTGGGCCAGGTAACTTACCTGCAGATACCCCAGATCGTAACCTGCAGCCTGGGCACACGGAATTTACCTGCAGATAACCCAGATCATAGCCTGAAGCTTGGGCACAGGGAACTTACCTGCAGATACCACAAATCATTGCCTGCAGCCTGGGCACAGGGAACTTACCTGCAGATACCCCAGATCATAGCCTGCAGCCTGGGCACAGGGAACTTACCTGCAGACACCCCAGATCATAGCATGCAGCCTGAGCACAGGGAACCTTCCTGCAGATACACCAGATCATAGCCTGCAGCCTGGGCACAGAGAATTTACCTGCAGATACACCTGATCATAGCCTGCAGCCTGGGCCAGGGAACTTAACTTCAGATACACAGGTCATAGCCTGCAGCCTGGGCCAGGTAACCTCCCTGTAGATACCCCAGATCATAGCCTGCAGCCTGGGCACAGGGAACTTACCTGCAGATACCCCAGATCATAGCCTGCATCCTGGGCACAGGTAACTTACCTGCAGATACCCCAGATCATAGCCTGCAGCCTGGGCACAGGGAACTTACCTGCAGATACCCCAGATCATAGCCTGCCGCCTGGTAACAGGGAACTTACCTGCAGATACACAGGTCATAGACTGCAGCCTGGGCCAGTTACCTTAACTGCAGATACCCCAGATCATAGCCTGCAGCCTGGGCACAGGGAACTTACCTGCAGATACCCCAGATCATAGCCTGCAGCATGGGCAGATGGAACTTACTTGAAGATACCCCAGATCATAGCCTGCAGCATGGGCACAGGGAACTTACCTGCAGATACCCCAGATCATAGCCTGCAGCCTGGGCCAGGGAACCTACCTGCAGATACCCCAGATCATAGCCTGCAGCCTGGGCCAGGTAACTTAACTGCAGATACCCCAGATCATAGCCTGCAGCCTGGGCACAGGGAACCTACCTGTAGATGCCCCATATCAAAGTCTGCAGCCTGGCACAGGGAACTTACCTGCAGATACCCCATATCATAGCCTGCAGCCTGGGCCAGGTAACTTACCTGAAGATACCCCAGATCAGAGCCTGCAGCCTGGCACATGGAACTTACCTGCAGATGCCCCATATCATAGCCTGCAGCCTGGGCCAGGTAACATACCTGCAGATACCTCAGATCATAGCCTGCAGCCTGGGCCAGGGAATTTACCTACTGATACTCCAGATCATAGCCTGCAGCCTGGGCACAGGGAACTTACCTGAAGATACCCCAGATCATAGCCTGCAGCCTGGACACAGGGAACTTACCTGCAGATACCTCAGATCATAGCCTGCAGCCTGGGCACAAGGAACGTACCTGAAGATACCCCAGATCATAGCCTGCAGCCTGAGCACAAGGAACATACCTGCAGATACCCCAGATCATTGCCTGCAGCCTGGCACAGGGAACTTACCTGCAGATGCCCCATATCATAGCCTGCAGCCTGGCACAGGGAACTTACCTGCAGATACCCCATATCATAGCCTGCAGCCTGGGCCACGTAACTTACCTGCATATACCCCAGATCATAGCCTGCAGCCTGGGCCAGTGAATTTACCTACAGATACTCCAGATCATAGCCTGCAGCCTGGGCACAGGGAACATACCTGCAGATACCCCAGATCATTGCCTGCAGCCTGGCACAGGGAACTTACCTGCAGATGCCCCATATCATAGCCTCCAGCCTGGCACAGGGACTTACCTGCAGATACCCCATATCATAGCCTGCAGCCTGGGCCAGGTAACTTACCTGCAGATACCCCAGATCATAGCCTGCAGCCTGGGCCAGTGAATTTACCTACAGATACTCAGGATCATAGCCTGCAGCCTGGGTACAGGGAACAAACCTGCAGATACCCAGATCATAGCCTGCAGCCTGGGCCAGGTAACTTACCTGCAGATACCCCAGATCATAGCCTGCAGCCTAGGGACAGGGAACTTACCTGCAGATACCCCAGATCATAGCCTGCAGCCTGGGTACAGGGAACTTAACTGCAGATACCCCAGAATATAGCATGCAGCCTGGGCCAGGTAACTTACCTGCAGATACCCCAGATCGTAACCTGCAGCCTGGGCACACGGAATTTACCTGCAGATAACCCAGATCATAGCCTGAAGCTTGGGCACAGGGAACTTACCTGCAGATACCCCAAATCATTGCCTGCAGCCTGGGCACAGGGAACTTACCTGCAGATACCCCAGATCATAGCCTGCAGCCTGGGCACAGGGAACTTACCTGCAGACACCCCAGATCATAGCATGCAGCCTGAGCACAGGGAACCTTCCTGCAGATACACCAGATCATAGCCTGCAGCCTGGGCACAGAGAACTTACCTGCAGATACACCTGATCATAGCCTGCAGCCTGGGCACAGGGAACTTACCTACAGAAACCCAGATCATAGCCTGCAGCCTGGGCCAAGTAATTTATCTGCAGATACTCCTGATCATAGCCTGCAGCCTGGGCATAGATAACTTACCTGCAGATACCCCAGATCATAGCATGCAGCCTGGGCACAGGGAACCTACCTGCAGATACACCAGATCATAGCTTGCAGCATGGGCCAGGGAACTTACCTGCAGATACACCTGATCATAGCCTGCAGCCTGGCACAGGGAACTTACCTGCAGATGCCCCATATCATAGCCTGCAGCCTGGCACAGGGAACTTACCTGCAGATACCCCATATCATAGCCTGCAGCCTGGGACACGTAACTTACCTGCATATACCCCAGATCATAGCCTGCAGCCTGGGCCAGTGAATTTACCTACAGATACTCCAGATCATAGCATGCAGCCTGGGCACAGGGAACATACCTGCAGATACCCCAGATCATTGCCTGCAGCCTGGCACAGGGAACTTACCTGCAGATGCCCCATATCATAGCCTCCAGCCTGGCACAGGGACTTACCTGCAGATACCCCATATTATAGCCTGCAGCCTGGGCCAGGTAATTTACCTGCAGATACCCCAGATCATAGCCTGCAGCCTGGGCCAGTGAATTTACCTACAGATACTCAGGATCATAGCCTGCAGCCTGGGTACAGGGAACAAACCTGCAGATACCCAGATCATAGCCTGCAGCCTGGGCCAGGTAACTTACCTGCAGATACCCCAGATCATAGCCTGCAGCCTAGGGACAGGGAACTTACCTGCAGATACCCCAGATCATAGCCTGCAGCCTGGGTACAGGGAACTTAACTGCAGATACCCCAGATTATAGCATGCAGCCTGGGCCAGGTAACTTACCTGCAGATACCCCAGATCGTAACCTGCAGCCTGGGCACACGGAATTTACCTGCAGATAACCCAGATCATAGCCTGAAGCTTGGGCACAGGGAACTTACCTGCAGATACCACAAATCATTGCCTGCAGCCTGGGCCAGGTAACTTAACTGCAGATACCCCAGATCATAGCCTGCAGCCTGGGCACAGGGAACTTACCTGCAGATGCCCCATATCATAGTCTGCAGCCTGGAACAGGGAACTTACCTGCAGATACCCAATATCATAGCCTGCAGCCTGGGCCAGGTAACTTACCTGCAGATACCCCAGATCATAGCCTGCAGCCTGGCACATGGAACTTACCTGCAGATGCCCCATATCATAGCCTGCAGCCTGGGCCAGGTAACATACCTGCAGATACCTCAGATCATAGCCTGCAGCCTGGGCCAGGTAACTTACCTGCAGATACCCAGATCATAGCCTGCAGCCTGGGCACAGGGAACCCACCTGCAGATACACAGGTCATAGCCTGCAGCCTGGGCCAGGTAACTTACCTGCAGATACCCCAGATAATAGCCTGCAGCCTGGGCCAGGTAACTTACCTGTAGATACCCCAGATCATAGCCTGCCGCTTGGTAACAGGGAACTTACCTGCAGATACACAGGTCATAGTCTGCAGCCTGGGCCAGTTACCTTACCTCCAGATTCCCCCAGATCATGGCCTGCAGCCTGGGCCAGTTAACTTAACTGCAGATACCCCAGATCATAGCCTGCAGCCTGGGCACAGGGAACTTACCTGCAGATACCCCAGATCATAGCCTGCAGCATGGGCAGATGGAACTTACTTGAAGATACCCCAGATCATAGCCTGCAGCATGGGCACAGGGAACTTACCTGCAGATACCCCAGATCATAGCCTGCAGCCTGGGCCAGGGAACCTACCTGCAGATACCCCAGATCATAGCCTGCAGCCTGGGCCAGGTAACTTAACTGCAGATACCCCAGATCATAGCCTGCAGCCTGGGCACAGGGAACTTACCTGCAGATGCCCCATATCAAAGTCTGCAGCCTGGCACAGGGAACTTACCTGCAGATACCCCATATCATAGCCTGCAGCCTGGGCCAGGTAACTTACCTGCAGATACCCCAGATCATAGCCTGCAACCTGGCACATGGAACTTACCTGCAGATGCCCCATATCATAGCCTGCAGCCTGGGCCAGGTAACATACCTGCAGATACCTCAGATCATAGCCTGCAGCCTGGGCCAGGGAATTTACCTACAGATACTCCAGATCATAGCCTGCAGCCTGGGCACAGGGAACTTACCTGAAGATACCCCAGATCATAGCCTGCAGCCTGGACACAGGGAACTTACCTGCAGATACCTCAGATCATAGCCTGCAGCCTGGGCACAAGGAACGTACCTGAAGATACCCCAGATCATAGCCTGCAGCCTGAGCACAAGGAACATACCTGCAGATACCCCAGATCATTGCCTGCAGCCTGGCACAGGGAACTTACCTGCAGATGCCTCATATCATAGCCTGCAGCCTGGCACAGGGAACTTACCTGCAGATACCCCATATCATAGCCTGCAGCCTGGGCCACGTAACTTACCTGCATATACCCCAGATCATAGCCTGCAGCCTGGGCCAGTGAATTTACCTACAGATACTCCAGATCATAGCCTGCAGCCTGGGCACAGGGAACATACCTGCAGATACCCCAGATCATTGCCTGCAGCCTGGCACAGGGAACTTACCTGCAGATGCCCCATATCATAGCCTCCAGCCTGGCACAGGGACTTACCTGCAGATACCCCATATCATAGCCTGCAGCCTGGGCCAGGTAACTTACCTGCAGATACCCCAGATCATAGCCTGCAGCCTGGGCCAGTGAATTTACCTACAGATACTCAGGATCATAGCCTGCAGCCTGGGTACAGGGAACAAACCTGCAGATACCCAGATCATAGCCTGCAGCCTGGGCCAGGTAACTTACCTGCAGATACCCCAGATCATAGCCTGCAGCCTAGGGACAGGGAACTTACCTGCAGATACCCCAGATCATAGCCTGCAGCCTGGGTACAGGGAACTTAACTGCAGATACCCCAGATTATAGCATGCAGCCTGGGCCAGGTAACTTACCTGCAGATACCCCAGATCGTAGCCTGCAGCCTGGGCACACGGAATTTACCTGCAGATAACCCAGATCATAGCCTGAAGCTTGGGCACAGGGAACTTACCTGCAGATACCCCAAATCATTGCCTGCAGCCTGGGCCTGGTAACTTAACTGCAGATACCCCAGATCATAGCCTGCAGCCTGGGCACAGGGAACTTACCTGAAGATGCCCCATATCATAGTCTGCAGCCTGGCACAGGGAACTTACCTGCAGATACCCAATATCATAGCCTGCAGCCTGGGCCAGGTAACTTACCTGCAGATACCCCAGATCATAGCCTGCAGCCTGGCACATGGAACTTACCTGCAGATGCCCCATATCATAGCCTGCAGCCTGGGACAGGTAACATACCTGCAGATACCTCAGATAATAGCCTGCAGCCTGGGCCAGGTAATTTACCTGCAGATACCCAGATCATAGCCTGCAGCCTGGGCACAGGTAACTTACCTGCAGATACCCCAGATCATAGCCTGCAGCCTGGGCACAGGGAACTTACCTGCAGATACCCCAGATCATAGCCTGCCGCCTGGTAACAGGGAACTTACCTGCAGATAACAGGTCATAGACTGCAGCCTGGGCCAGTTACCATACCTCCAGATTCCCCCAGATCATGGCCTGCAGCCTGGGCCAGTTAACTTAACTGCAGATACCCCAGATCATAGCCTGCAGCCTGGGCACAGGGAACTTACCTGCAGATACCCCAGATCATAGCCTGCAGCATGGGCAGATGGAACTTACTTGAAGATACCCCAGATCATAGCCTGCAGCATGGGCACAGGGAACTTACCTGCAGATACCCCAGATCATAGCCTGCAGCCTGGGCCAGGGAACCTACCTGCAGATACCCCAGATCATAGCCTGCAGCCTGGGCCAGGTAACTTAACTGCAGATACCCCAGATCATAGCCTGCAGCCTGGGCACAGGGAACTTACCTGTAGATGCCCCATATCAAAGTCTGCAGCCTGGCACAGGGAACTTACCTGCAGATACCCCATATCATAGCCTGCAGCCTGGGCCAGGTAATTTACCTGAAGATACCCCAGATCATAGCCTGCAGCCTGACACATGGAACTTACCTGCAGATGCCCCATATCATAGCCTGCAGCCTGGGCCAGGTAACATACCTGCAGATACCTCAGATCATAGCCTGCAGCCTGGGCCAGGGAATTTACCTACAGATACTCCAGATCATAGCCTGCAGCCTGGGCACAGGGAACTTACCTTAAGATACCCCAGATCATAGCCTGCAGCCTGGACACAGGGAACTTACCTGCAGATACCTCAGATCATAGCCTGCAGCCTGGGCACAAGGAACGTACCTGAAGATACCCCAGATCATAGCCTGCAGCCTGAGCACAAGGAACATACCTGCAGATACCCCAGATCATTGCCTGCAGCCTGGCACAGGGAACTTACCTGCAGATGCCCCATATCATAGCCTGCAGCCTGGCACAGGGAACTTACCTGCAGATACCCCATATCATAGCCTGCAGCCTGGGCCACGTAACTTACCTGCATATACCCAAGATCATAGCCTGCAGCCTGGGCCAGTGAATTTACCTACAGATACTCCAGATCATAGCCTGCAGCCTGGGCACAGGGAACATACCTGCAGATACCCCAGATCATTGCCTGCAGCCTGGCACAGGGAACTTACCTGCAGATGCCCCATATCATAGCCTCCAGCCTGGCACAGGGACTTACCTGCAGATACCCCATATCATAGCCTGCAGCCTGGGCCAGGTAACTTACCTGCAGATACCCCAGATCATAGCCTGCAGCCTGGGCCAGTGAATTTACCTACAGATACTCAGGATCATAGCCTGCAGCCTGGGTACAGGGAACAAACCTGCAGATACCCAGATCATAGCCTGCAGCCTGGGCCAGGTAACTTACCTGCAGATACCCCAGATCATAGCCTGCAGCCTAGGGACAGGGAACTTACCTGCAGATACCCCAGATCATAGCCTGCAGCCTGGGTACAGGGAACTTAACTGCAGATACCCCAGAATATAGCATGCAGCCTGGGCCAGGTAACTTACCTGCAGATACCCCAGATCGTAACCTGCAGCCTGGGCACACGGAATTTACCTGCAGATAACCCAGATCATAGCCTGAAGCTTGGGCACAGGGAACTTACCTGCAGATACCCCAAATCATTGCCTGCAGCCTGGGCACAGGGAACTTACCTGCAGATACCCCAGATCATAGCCTGCAGCCTGGGCACAGGGAACTTACCTGCAGACACCCCAGATCATAGCATGCAGCCTGAGCACAGGGAACCTTCCTGCAGATACACCAGATCATAGCCTGCAGCCTGGGCACAGAGAACTTACCTGCAGATACACCTGATCATAGCCTGCAGCCTGGGCCAGGGAACTTACCTTCAGATACACAGGTCATAGCCTGCAGCCTGGGCCAGGTAACCTCCCTGTAGATACCCCAGATCATAGCCTGCTGCCTGGGCACAGGGAACTTACCTGCAGATACCCCAGATCATAGCCTGCATCCTGGGCACAGGGAACTTACCTACAGAGACCCAGATCATAGCCTGCAGCCGGGGCACAGAGAACTTACCTGCAGATACACCTGATCATAGCCTACAGCCTGGGCCAGGGAACTTATCTGCAGATACATAGGTCATAGCCTGCAGCCTGGGCCAGGTAACTTACCTGCAGATACCCCAGATCATAGCCTGCAGCCTGTGCACAGGGAACTTACCTGCAGATACCCCAGATCATAGCCGGCAGCCTGGGCACAGGGAACTTACCTGCCGATACCCCAGATCATAGACTGCAGCCTGGGCAGAGGGAATTTACCTATAGAGACTCAGATCATAGCCTGCAGCCTGGGCAAGGTAACTTACCTGCAGATACCCCAGATCATAGCCTGCAGCCTGGGCACAGGGAACTTACCTGCAGATACACCAGTTCATAGCCTGGGCACAGGGAACCTATCTACAGAGACCGAGATCATAGCCTGAAGCCTGGGCCAGTTAACTTACCTGCAGATACCAGATCATAGCCTGCCGCCTAGACACAGGGAACTTACCTACAGATACCCCAGATCATAGCCTGCAGCCTAGGCTCAGGGAAATTACCTGCAGATACACCGTCCATAGCCTGCAGCCAGGGCACAGGGAATATACCTGCAGATACACAGTTCATAGCTTGCAGCCTGGACCAGGTAACTTACCTGCTGATACCCCAGATCATAGCCTGCAGCCTGGGCACAGGGAACTTACCTACAGACACACAGATCATAGCCTGCAGCCTGGGCACAGGGAACTTACCTGCAGATACCCCAGATCATAGCCTGCAGCCTGGGCACAGGGAACTTACCTGCAGATACCCCAGATCATAGCCTGCAGCCTGGGCAGAGGGAACCTACCTGCAGATACCCCAGATCATAGCCTGCAGCCTGGGCACAGGGAACTTACCTGCAGATACCCCAGATCATAGCCTTCAGCCTGGACACAGGGAACTTACCTGCAGATACCCCAGATCATAGCCTGCAGCCAGGGCACAGGGAACTTACCTGCAGATACATCAGATCATAGCCTGCAGTCTGGGCACAGGGAACTTACCTGCAGATACCCCAGATAATAGCCTGCAGCCTGCGCACAGGGAACCTACCCACAGAGACCCAGATCATAGCCTGCAGCCTGGGCCAGGTAACTTACCTGCAGATACTCCTGATCATAGCCTGCAGCCTGGGCACAGGAAACTTACCTGCAGATACCCCAGATAATAGCCTGCAGCCTAGGCACAGGGAACTTACCTGCAGATACACCAGATCATAGCCTGCAGTCTGGGCACAGGGAACTTACCTGCAGATACCCCAGATCATAGCCTGCAGCCTGGGCACAGGGAACTTACCTACAGAAACCCAGATCATAGCCTGCAGCCTGGGCCAGGTAACTTACCTGCAGATACTCCTGATCATAGCCTGCAGCCTGGGCACAGGGAGCTTACCTGCAGATACCCCAGATCATAGCCTGCAGCCTGGGCACAGGGAACTTACCTACAGAAACCCAGATCATAGCCTGCAGCCTGGGCCAAGTAATTTATCTGCAGATACTCCTGATCATAGCCTGCAGCCTGGGCATAGATAACTTACCTGCAGATACCCCAGATCATAGCATGCAGCCTGGGCACAGGGAACCTACCTGCAGATACACCAGATCATAGCTTGCAGCATGGGCCAGGGAACTTACCTGCAGATACACCTGATCATAGCCTGCAGCCTGGCACAGGGAACTTACCTGCAGATGCCCCATATCATAGCCTGCAGCCTGGCACAGGGAACTTACCTGCAGATACCCCATATCATAGCCTGCAGCCTGGGACACGTAACTTACCTGCATATACCCCAGATCATAGCCTGCAGCCTGGGCCAGTGAATTTACCTACAGATACTCCAGATCATAGCATGCAGCCTGGGCACAGGGAACATACCTGCAGATACCCCAGATCATTGCCTGCAGCCTGGCACAGGGAACTTACCTGCAGATGCCCCATATCATAGCCTCCAGCCTGGCACAGGGACTTACCTGCAGATACCCCATATTATAGCCTGCAGCCTGGGCCAGGTAATTTACCTGCAGATACCCCAGATCATAGCCTGCAGCCTGGGCCAGTGAATTTACCTACAGATACTCAGGATCATAGCCTGCAGCCTGGGTACAGGGAACAAACCTGCAGATACCCAGATCATAGCCTGCAGCCTGGGCCAGGTAACTTACCTGCAGATACCCCAGATCATAGCCTGCAGCCTAGGGACAGGGAACTTACCTGCAGATACCCCAGATCATAGCCTGCAGCCTGGGTACAGGGAACTTAACTGCAGATACCCCAGATTATAGCATGCAGCCTGGGCCAGGTAACTTACCTGCAGATACCCCAGATCGTAACCTGCAGCCTGGGCACACGGAATTTACCTGCAGATAACCCAGATCATAGCCTGAAGCTTGGGCACAGGGAACTTACCTGCAGATACCACAAATCATTGCCTGCAGCCTGGGCACAGGGAACTTACCTGCAGATACCCCAGATCATAGCCTGCAGCCTGGGCACAGGGAACTTACCTGCAGACACCCCAGATCATAGCATGCAGCCTGAGCACAGGGAACCTTCCTGCAGATACACCAGATCATAGCCTGCAGCCTGGGCACAGAGAATTTACCTGCAGATACACCTGATCATAGCCTGCAGCCTGGGCCAGGGAACTTAACTTCAGATACACAGGTCATAGCCTGCAGCCTGGGCCAGGTAACCTCCCTGTAGATACCCCAGATCATAGCCTGCAGCCTGGGCACAGGGAACTTACCTGCAGATACCCCAGATCATAGCCTGCATCCTGGGCACAGGTAACTTACCTGCAGATACCCCAGATCATAGCCTGCAGCCTGGGCACAGGGAACTTACCTGCAGATACCCCAGATCATAGCCTGCCGCCTGGTAACAGGGAACTTACCTGCAGATACACAGGTCATAGACTGCAGCCTGGGCCAGTTACCTTAACTGCAGATACCCCAGATCATAGCCTGCAGCCTGGGCACAGGGAACTTACCTGCAGATACCCCAGATCATAGCCTGCAGCATGGGCAGATGGAACTTACTTGAAGATACCCCAGATCATAGCCTGCAGCATGGGCACAGGGAACTTACCTGCAGATACCCCAGATCATAGCCTGCAGCCTGGGCCAGGGAACCTACCTGCAGATACCCCAGATCATAGCCTGCAGCCTGGGCCAGGTAACTTAACTGCAGATACCCCAGATCATAGCCTGCAGCCTGGGCACAGGGAACCTACCTGTAGATGCCCCATATCAAAGTCTGCAGCCTGGCACAGGGAACTTACCTGCAGATACCCCATATCATAGCCTGCAGCCTGGGCCAGGTAACTTACCTGAAGATACCCCAGATCAGAGCCTGCAGCCTGGCACATGGAACTTACCTGCAGATGCCCCATATCATAGCCTGCAGCCTGGGCCAGGTAACATACCTGCAGATACCTCAGATCATAGCCTGCAGCCTGGGCCAGGGAATTTACCTACTGATACTCCAGATCATAGCCTGCAGCCTGGGCACAGGGAACTTACCTGAAGATACCCCAGATCATAGCCTGCAGCCTGGACACAGGGAACTTACCTGCAGATACCTCAGATCATAGCCTGCAGCCTGGGCACAAGGAACGTACCTGAAGATACCCCAGATCATAGCCTGCAGCCTGAGCACAAGGAACATACCTGCAGATACCCCAGATCATTGCCTGCAGCCTGGCACAGGGAACTTACCTGCAGATGCCCCATATCATAGCCTGCAGCCTGGCACAGGGAACTTACCTGCAGATACCCCATATCATAGCCTGCAGCCTGGGCCACGTAACTTACCTGCATATACCCCAGATCATAGCCTGCAGCCTGGGCCAGTGAATTTACCTACAGATACTCCAGATCATAGCCTGCAGCCTGGGCACAGGGAACATACCTGCAGATACCCCAGATCATTGCCTGCAGCCTGGCACAGGGAACTTACCTGCAGATGCCCCATATCATAGCCTCCAGCCTGGCACAGGGACTTACCTGCAGATACCCCATATCATAGCCTGCAGCCTGGGCCAGGTAACTTACCTGCAGATACCCCAGATCATAGCCTGCAGCCTGGGCCAGTGAATTTACCTACAGATACTCAGGATCATAGCCTGCAGCCTGGGTACAGGGAACAAACCTGCAGATACCCAGATCATAGCCTGCAGCCTGGGCCAGGTAACTTACCTGCAGATACCCCAGATCATAGCCTGCAGCCTAGGGACAGGGAACTTACCTGCAGATACCCCAGATCATAGCCTGCAGCCTGGGTACAGGGAACTTAACTGCAGATACCCCAGAATATAGCATGCAGCCTGGGCCAGGTAACTTACCTGCAGATACCCCAGATCGTAACCTGCAGCCTGGGCACACGGAATTTACCTGCAGATAACCCAGATCATAGCCTGAAGCTTGGGCACAGGGAACTTACCTGCAGATACCCCAAATCATTGCCTGCAGCCTGGGCACAGGGAACTTACCTGCAGATACCCCAGATCATAGCCTGCAGCCTGGGCACAGGGAACTTACCTGCAGACACCCCAGATCATAGCATGCAGCCTGAGCACAGGGAACCTTCCTGCAGATACACCAGATCATAGCCTGCAGCCTGGGCACAGAGAACTTACCTGCAGATACACCTGATCATAGCCTGCAGCCTGGGCACAGGGAACTTACCTACAGAAACCCAGATCATAGCCTGCAGCCTGGGCCAAGTAATTTATCTGCAGATACTCCTGATCATAGCCTGCAGCCTGGGCATAGATAACTTACCTGCAGATACCCCAGATCATAGCATGCAGCCTGGGCACAGGGAACCTACCTGCAGATACACCAGATCATAGCTTGCAGCATGGGCCAGGGAACTTACCTGCAGATACACCTGATCATAGCCTGCAGCCTGGCACAGGGAACTTACCTGCAGATGCCCCATATCATAGCCTGCAGCCTGGCACAGGGAACTTACCTGCAGATACCCCATATCATAGCCTGCAGCCTGGGACACGTAACTTACCTGCATATACCCCAGATCATAGCCTGCAGCCTGGGCCAGTGAATTTACCTACAGATACTCCAGATCATAGCATGCAGCCTGGGCACAGGGAACATACCTGCAGATACCCCAGATCATTGCCTGCAGCCTGGCACAGGGAACTTACCTGCAGATGCCCCATATCATAGCCTCCAGCCTGGCACAGGGACTTACCTGCAGATACCCCATATTATAGCCTGCAGCCTGGGCCAGGTAATTTACCTGCAGATACCCCAGATCATAGCCTGCAGCCTGGGCCAGTGAATTTACCTACAGATACTCAGGATCATAGCCTGCAGCCTGGGTACAGGGAACAAACCTGCAGATACCCAGATCATAGCCTGCAGCCTGGGCCAGGTAACTTACCTGCAGATACCCCAGATCATAGCCTGCAGCCTAGGGACAGGGAACTTACCTGCAGATACCCCAGATCATAGCCTGCAGCCTGGGTACAGGGAACTTAACTGCAGATACCCCAGATTATAGCATGCAGCCTGGGCCAGGTAACTTACCTGCAGATACCCCAGATCGTAACCTGCAGCCTGGGCACACGGAATTTACCTGCAGATAACCCAGATCATAGCCTGAAGCTTGGGCACAGGGAACTTACCTGCAGATACCACAAATCATTGCCTGCAGCCTGGGCACAGGGAACTTACCTGCAGATACCCCAGATCATAGCCTGCAGCCTGGGCACAGGGAACTTACCTGCAGACACCCCAGATCATAGCATGCAGCCTGAGCACAGGGAACCTTCCTGCAGATACACCAGATCATAGCCTGCAGCCTGGGCACAGAGAATTTACCTGCAGATACACCTGATCATAGCCTGCAGCCTGGGCCAGGGAACTTAACTTCAGATACACAGGTCATAGCCTGCAGCCTGGGCCAGGTAACCTCCCTGTAGATACCCCAGATCATAGCCTGCAGCCTGGGCACAGGGAACTTACCTGCAGATACCCCAGATCATAGCCTGCATCCTGGGCACAGGTAACTTACCTGCAGATACCCCAGATCATAGCCTGCAGCCTGGGCACAGGGAACTTACCTGCAGATACCCCAGATCATAGCCTGCCGCCTGGTAACAGGGAACTTACCTGCAGATACACAGGTCATAGACTGCAGCCTGGGCCAGTTACCTTAACTGCAGATACCCCAGATCATAGCCTGCAGCCTGGGCACAGGGAACTTACCTGCAGATACCCCAGATCATAGCCTGCAGCATGGGCAGATGGAACTTACTTGAAGATACCCCAGATCATAGCCTGCAGCATGGGCACAGGGAACTTACCTGCAGATACCCCAGATCATAGCCTGCAGCCTGGGCCAGGGAACCTACCTGCAGATACCCCAGATCATAGCCTGCAGCCTGGGCCAGGTAACTTAACTGCAGATACCCCAGATCATAGCCTGCAGCCTGGGCACAGGGAACCTACCTGTAGATGCCCCATATCAAAGTCTGCAGCCTGGCACAGGGAACTTACCTGCAGATACCCCATATCATAGCCTGCAGCCTGGGCCAGGTAACTTACCTGAAGATACCCCAGATCAGAGCCTGCAGCCTGGCACATGGAACTTACCTGCAGATGCCCCATATCATAGCCTGCAGCCTGGGCCAGGTAACATACCTGCAGATACCTCAGATCATAGCCTGCAGCCTGGGCCAGGGAATTTACCTACTGATACTCCAGATCATAGCCTGCAGCCTGGGCACAGGGAACTTACCTGAAGATACCCCAGATCATAGCCTGCAGCCTGGACACAGGGAACTTACCTGCAGATACCTCAGATCATAGCCTGCAGCCTGGGCACAAGGAACGTACCTGAAGATACCCCAGATCATAGCCTGCAGCCTGAGCACAAGGAACATACCTGCAGATACCCCAGATCATTGCCTGCAGCCTGGCACAGGGAACTTACCTGCAGATGCCCCATATCATAGCCTGCAGCCTGGCACAGGGAACTTACCTGCAGATACCCCATATCATAGCCTGCAGCCTGGGCCACGTAACTTACCTGCATATACCCCAGATCATAGCCTGCAGCCTGGGCCAGTGAATTTACCTACAGATACTCCAGATCATAGCCTGCAGCCTGGGCACAGGGAACATACCTGCAGATACCCCAGATCATTGCCTGCAGCCTGGCACAGGGAACTTACCTGCAGATGCCCCATATCATAGCCTCCAGCCTGGCACAGGGACTTACCTGCAGATACCCCATATCATAGCCTGCAGCCTGGGCCAGGTAACTTACCTGCAGATACCCCAGATCATAGCCTGCAGCCTGGGCCAGTGAATTTACCTACAGATACTCAGGATCATAGCCTGCAGCCTGGGTACAGGGAACAAACCTGCAGATACCCAGATCATAGCCTGCAGCCTGGGCCAGGTAACTTACCTGCAGATACCCCAGATCATAGCCTGCAGCCTAGGGACAGGGAACTTACCTGCAGATACCCCAGATCATAGCCTGCAGCCTGGGTACAGGGAACTTAACTGCAGATACCCCAGAATATAGCATGCAGCCTGGGCCAGGTAACTTACCTGCAGATACCCCAGATCGTAACCTGCAGCCTGGGCACACGGAATTTACCTGCAGATAACCCAGATCATAGCCTGAAGCTTGGGCACAGGGAACTTACCTGCAGATACCCCAAATCATTGCCTGCAGCCTGGGCACAGGGAACTTACCTGCAGATACCCCAGATCATAGCCTGCAGCCTGGGCACAGGGAACTTACCTGCAGACACCCCAGATCATAGCATGCAGCCTGAGCACAGGGAACCTTCCTGCAGATACACCAGATCATAGCCTGCAGCCTGGGCACAGAGAACTTACCTGCAGATACACCTGATCATAGCCTGCAGCCTGGGCACAGGGAACTTACCTACAGAAACCCAGATCATAGCCTGCAGCCTGGGCCAGGTAACTTACCTGCAGATACTCCTGATCATAGCCTGCAGCCTGGGACACGTAACTTATCTGCAGATACTCCTGATCATAGCCTGCAGCCTGGGCATAGATAACTTACCTGCAGATACCCCAGATCATAGCATGCAGCCTGGGCACAGGGAACCTACCTGCAGATACACCAGATCATAGCTTGCAGCCTGGGCCAGGGAACTTACCTGCAGATACACCTGATCATAGCCTGCAGCCTGGCACAGGGAACATACCTGCAGATGCCCCATATCATAGCCTGCAGCCTGGCACAGGGAACTTACCTGCAGATACCCCATATCATAGCCTGCAGCCTGGGACACGTAACTTACCTGCATATACCCCAGATCATAGCCTGCAGCCTGGGCCAGTGAATTTACCTACAGATGCTCCAGATCATAGCCTGCAGCCTGGGCACAGGGAACATACCTGCAGATACCCCAGATCATTGCCTGCAGCCTGGCACAGGGAACTTACCTGCAGATACCAGATCATAGCCTGCCGCCTAGACACAGGGAACTTACCTACAGATACCCCAGATCATAGCCTGCAGCCTAGGCACAGGGAAATTACCTGCAGATACACCGTTCATAGCCTGCAGCCAGGGCACAGGGAATATACCTGCAGATACACAGTTCATAGCTTGCAGCCTGGACCAGGTAACTTACCTGCTGATACCCCAGATCATAGCCTGCAGCCTGGGCACAGGGAACTTACCTACAGACACACAGATCATAGCCTGCAGCCTGGGCACAGGGAACTTACCTGCAGATACCCCAGATCATAGCCTGCAGCCTGGGCACAGGGAACTTACCTGCAGATACCCCAGATCATAGCCTGCAGCCTGGGCAGAGGGAACCTACCTGCAGATACCCCAGATCATAGCCTGCAGCCTGGGCACAGGGAACTTACCTGCAGATACCCCAGATCATAGCCTTCAGCCTGGACACAGGGAACTTACCTGCAGATACCCCAGATCATAGCCTGCAGCCAGGGTAAAGGGAACTTACCTGCAGATACATCAGATCATAGCCTGCAGTCTGGGCACAGGGAACTTACCTGCAGATACCCCAGATAATAGCCTGCAGCCTGCGCACAGGGAACCTACCTACAGAGACCCAGATCATAGCCTGCAGCCTGGGCCAGGTAACTTACCTGCAGATACTCCTGATCATAGCCTGCAGCCTGGGCACAGGAAACTTACCTGCAGATACCCCAGATCATAGCCTGCAGCCTAGGCACAGGGAACTTACCTGCAGATACACCAGATCATAGCCTGTAGTCTGGGCACAGGGAACTTACCTGCAGATACCCCAGATCATAGCCTGCAGCCTGGGCACAGGGAACTTACCTACAGAAACCCAGATCATAGCCTGCAGCCTGGGCCAGGTAACTTACCTGCAGATACTCCTGATCATAGCCTGCAGCCTGGGCACAGGGAGCTTACCTGCAGATACCCCAGATCATAGCCTGCAGCCTGGGCACAGGGAACTTACCTACAGAAACCCAGATCATAGCCTGCAGCCTGGGCCAAGTAACTTATCTGCAGATACTCCTGATCATAGCCTGCAGCCTGGGCATAGATAACTTACCTGCAGATACCCCAGATCATAGCATGCAGCCTGGGCACAGGGAACCTACCTGCAGATACACCAGATCATAGCTTGCAGCCTGGGCCAGGGAACTTACCTGCAGATACACCTGATCATAGCCTGCAGCCTGGCACAGGGAACTTACCTGCAGATGCCCCATATCATAGCCTGCAGCCTGGCACAGGGAACTTACCTGCAGATACCCCATATCATAGCCTGCAGCCTGGGCCACGTAACTTACCTGCATATACCCCAGATCATAGCCTGCAGCCTGGGCCAGTGAATTTACCTACAGATACTCCAGATCATAGCCTGCAGCCTGGGCACAGGGAACATACCTGCAGATACCCCAGATCATTGCCTGCAGCCTGGCACAGGGAACTTACCTGCAGATGCCCCATATCATAGCCTCCAGCCTGGCACAGGGACTTACCTGCAGATACCCCATATCATAGCCTGCAGCCTGGGCCAGGTAACTTACCTGCAGATACCCCAGATCATAGCCTGCAGCCTGGGCCAGTGAATTTACCTACAGATACTCAGGATCATAGCCTGCAGCCTGGGTACAGGGAACAAACCTGCAGATACCCAGATCATAGCCTGCAGCCTGGGCCAGGTAACTTACCTGCAGATACCCCAGATCATAGCCTGCAGCCTAGGGACAGGGAACTTACCTGCAGATACCCCAGATCATAGCCTGCAGCCTGGCACAGGGAACTTACCTGCAGATACCCCATATCATAGCCTGCAGCCTGGGCCACGTAACTTACCTGCATATACCCCAGATCATAGCCTGCAGCCTGGGCCAGTGAATTTACCTACAGATACTCCAGATCATAGCCTGCAGCCTGGGCACAGGGAACATACCTGCAGATACCCCAGATCATTGCCTGCAGCCTGGCACAGGGAACTTACCTGCAGATGCCCCATATCATAGCCTCCAGCCTGGCACAGGGACTTACCTGCAGATACCCCATATCATAGCCTGCAGCCTGGGCCAGGTAACTTACCTGCAGATACACCGTTCATAGCCTGCAGCCAGGGCACAGGGAATATACCTGCAGATACACAGTTCATAGCTTGCAGCCTGGACCAGGTAACTTACCTGCTGATACCCCAGATCATAGCCTGCAGCCTGGGCACAGGGAACTTACCTACAGACACACAGATCATAGCCTGCAGCCTGGGCACAGGGAACTTACCTGCAGATACCCCAGATCATAGCCTGCAGCCTGGGCACAAAGAACGTACCTGCAGATACCCCAGATCATAGCCTGCAGCCTAGGGACAGGGAACTTACCTGCAGATACCCCAGATCATAGCCTGCAGCCTGGGTACAGGGAACTTACCTGCAGATACCCCAGATCATAGCCTGCAGCCTAGGCACAGGGAAATTACCTGCAGATACACCGTTCATAGCCTGCAGCCAGGGCACAGGGAATATACCTGCAGATACACAGTTCATAGCTTGCAGCCTGGACCAGGTAACTTACCTGCTGATACCCCAGATCATAGCCTGCAGCCTGGGCACAGGGAACTTACCTACAGACACACAGATCATAGCCTGCAGCCTGGGCACAGGGAACTTACCTGCAGATACCCCAGATCATAGCCTGCAGCCTGGGCACAGGGAACGTACCTGCAGATACCCCAGATCATAGCCTGCAGCCTAGGGACAGGGAACTTACCTGCAGATACCCCAGATCATAGCCTGCAGCCTGGGTACAGGGAACTTAACTGCAGATACCCCAGATTATAGCATGCAGCCTGGGCCAGGTAACTTACCTGCAGATACCCCAGATCGTAACCTGCAGCCTGGGCACACGGAATTTACCTGCAGATAACCCAGATCATAGCCTGAAGCTTGGGCACAGGGAACTTACCTGCAGATACCACAAATCATTGCCTGCAGCCTGGGCACAGGGAACTTACCTGCAGATACCCCAGATCATAGCCTGCAGCCTGGGCACAGGGAACTTACCTGCAGACACCCCAGATCATAGCATGCAGCCTGAGCACAGGGAACCTTCCTGCAGATACACCAGATCATAGCCTGCAGCCTGGGCACAGAGAACTTACCTGCAGATACACCTGATCATAGCCTGCAGCCTGGGCCAGGGAACTTACCTTCAGATACACAGGTCATAGCCTGCAGCCTGGGCCAGGTAACCTCCCTGTAGATACCCCAGATCATAGCCTGCAGCCTGGGCACAGGGAACTTACCTGCAGATACCCCAGATCATAGCCTGCATCCTGGGCACAGGGAACTTACCTACAGAGACCCAGATCATAGCCTGCAGCCGGGGCACAGAGAACTTACCTGCAGATACACCTGATCATAGCCTACAGCCTGGGCCAGGGAACTTATCTGCAGATACACAGGTCATAGCCTGCAGCCTGGGCCAGGTAACTTACCTGCAGATACCCCAGATCATAGCCTGCAGCCTGTGCACAGGGAACTTACCTGCAGATACCCCAGATCATAGCCTGCAGCCTGGGCACAGGGAACTTACCTGCCGATACCCCAGATCATAGACTGCAGCCTGGGCAGAGGGAATTTACCTATAGAGACTCAGATCATAGCCTGCAGCCTGGGCAAGGTAACTTACCTGCAGATACCCCAGATCATAGCCTGCAGCCTGGGCACAGGGAACTTACCTGCAGATACACCAGTTCATAGCCTGCAGCCTGGGCACAGGGAACCTATCTACAGAGACCGAGATCATAGCCTGAAGCCTGGGCCAGTTAACTTACCTGCAGATACCAGATCATAGCCTGCCGCCTAGACACAGGGAACTTACCTACAGATACCCCAGATCATAGCCTGCAGCCTAGGCACAGGGAAATTACCTGCAGATACACCGTTCATAGCCTGCAGCCAGGGCACAGGGAATATACCTGCAGATACACAGTTCATAGCTTGCAGCCTGGACCAGGTAACTTACCTGCTGATACCCCAGATCATAGCCTGCAGCCTGGGCACAGGGAACTTACCTACAGACACACAGATCATAGCCTGCAGCCTGGGCACAGGGAACTTACCTGCAGATACCCCAGATCATAGCCTGCAGCCTGGGCACAGGGAACGTACCTGCAGATACCCCAGATCATAGCCTGCAGCCTGGGCAGAGGGAACCTACCTGCAGATACCCCAGATCATAGCCTGCAGCCTGGGCACAGGGAACTTACCTGTAGATACCCCAGATCATATCCTTCAGCCTGGACACAGGGAACTTACCTGCAGATACCCCAGATCATAGCCTGCAGCCAGGGCACAGGGAACTTACCTGCAGATACATCAGATCATAGCCTGCAGTCTGGGCACAGGGAACTTACCTGCAGATACCCCAGATAATAGCCTGCAGCCTGTGCACAGGGAACCTACCTGCAGAGACCCAGATCATAGCCTGCAGCCTGGGCCAGGTAACTTACCTGCAGATACTCCTGATTATAGCCTGCAGCCTGGGCACAGGAAACTTACCTGCAGATACCCCAGATCATAGCCTGCAGCCTAGGCACAGGGAACTTACCTGCAGATACACCAGATCATAGCCTGCAGTCTGGGCACAGGGAACTTACCTGCAGATACCCCAGATCATAGCCTGCAGCCTGGGCACAGGGAACTTACCTACAGAAACCCAGATCATAGCCTGCAGCCTGGGCCAGGTAACTTACCTGCAGATACTCCTGATCATAGCCTGCAGCCTGGGCACAGGGAGCTTACCTGCAGATACCCCAGATCATAGCCTGCAGCCTGGGCACAGGGAATTTACCTACAGAAACCCAGATCATAGCCTGCAGCCTGGGCCAAGTAACTTATCTGCAGATAGTCCTGATCATAGCCTGCAGCCTGGGCATAGATAACTTACCTGCAGATACCCCAGATCATAGCATGCAGCCTGGGCACAGGGAACCTACCTGCAGATACACCAGATCATAGCTTGCAGCCTGGGCCAGGGAACTTACCTGCAGATAAACCTGATCATAGCCTGCAGCCTGGGCCAGGTAACTTACCTGCAGATACCGCAGATCATAGCCTGCAGCCTGGGCACAGGGAACATACCTGTAGATACCCCAGATCATAGCCTGCAGCATGGGCACAGGGAACTTACCTACAGAGACCCAGATCATAGCCTGCAGCCGGGGCACACGGAATTTACTTGCAGATACCCCAGATCATAGACTGCAGCCTGGGCCAGGGAACTTACCTGCAGATACACAGGTCAAAGCCTGCAGCCTGGGCCAGGTAACTTACCTGCAGATACCCCAGATCATAGCCTGCAGCCTGGGCACCCGGAATTTACCTGAAGATACCCCATGTCATAGCCTGCAGCCTGGGCAAATGGAACTTACCTGCAGATACCCCAGATCATAGCCTGCAGCCTGGGCAGAGGGAATTTACCTATAGAGACTAGGATCATAGCCTGCAGCCTGGGCAGAGGGAATTTACCTATAGAGACTAGGATCATAGCCTGCAGCCTGGGCCAGGTAACTTACCTGCAGATACCCCAGATCATAGCCTACAGCCTGGGCACAGGGAACTTACCTGCAGATACACCAGCTCATAGCCTGCAGCCTGGGCACAGGGAACTTATCTACAGAGACCGAGATCATAGCCTGAAGCCTGGGCCAGTTAACTTACCTGCAGATACCAGATCATAGCCTGCAGCCTGGGCACAGGGAATTTACCTACAGATATCCCAGATCATAGCCTGCAGCCTAGGCACAGGGAAATTACCTGCAGATACACAGATCATAGCCTGCAGCCAGGGCACAGGGAATATACCTGCAGATACATAGGTCATAGCCTGCAGCCTGGACCAGGTAACTTACCTGCTGATACCCCAGATCATAGCCTGCATCCTGGGCACAGGGAACTTAGCTACAGACACCCAGATCATAGCCTGCAGCCTGGGCCAGGTAATTTACCTGCAGATACCCCAGATCATAGCCTGCAGCCTGGGCAGAGGGAACCTACCTGCAGATACCCCAGATCATATCCTGCAGCCTGGGCACAGGGAACTTACCTGCAGATACCCCAGATCATAGCCTGCAGCCTGGGCACAGGAAACCTACCTGCAGATACCCCAGATCATAGCCTGCAGCCTGGGCACAGGGAACTTACCTGCAGATACACCAGATCATAGCCTGCAGTCTGGGCACAAGGAACTTACCTGCAGATACCCCAGATCATAGCCTGCAGCCTAGGCACATGGAACTTACCTACAGAGACCCAGATCATAGCCTGCAGCCTGGGCCAGGTAACTTACCTGCAGATACTCCTGATCATAGCCTGCAGCCTGGGCACAGGGAGCTTACCTGCAGATTCCCCAGATCATAGCCTGCAGCCTGGGCATAGATAACTTACCTGCAGATACCCCAGATCATAGCATGCAGCCTGGGCACAGGGAACCTACCTTCAGATACACCAGATCATAGCCTGCAGCCTGGGCACAGGGTACTTACCTAAAGATACCCCAGATCATAGCCTGCAGCCTAGGCCAGGGAACTTACCTGCCGATACACCTGATCATAGCCTGCAACCTGGGCCAGGGAACGTACCTGCAGATACACAGGTCATAGCCTGCAGTCTGGGCCAGGTAACTTACCTGCAGATACCCCAGATCATAGCCTGCAGCCTGGGCACAGGGAACATACGTGTAGATACCCCAGATCATAGCCTGCAGCATAGGGACAGGGAACTTACCTACAGAGACCCAGATCATAGCCTGCAGCCGGGGCACAGGGAACTTACCTGCAGATACCCCAGATCATAGCCTGCAGCCTGGGCCAGGGAACTTACCTGCAGATACACAGGTCATATCCTGCAGCCTGGGCCAGGTAACTTACCTGCAGATACCCCAGATCATAGCCTGCAGCCTGGGCACAGGGAACTTACCTGCAGATACCCCAGATCATAGCCTACAGCCTAGGCACAGGGAAATTACCTGCAGATACACAGATCACAGCCTGCAGCCTGGGCACAGGAAACTTACCTACAGACACACAGGTCATAACCTGCAGCCTGGGCCAGGTAACTTACCTGCTGATACCCCAGATCATAGCCTGTAGCCTGTGCACAGGGAATGTACCTGCAGATACCCCAGAACAAAGCCGGCAGCCTTGGCAGAGGGAACTTACCTGCAGATACCCCAGGTCATAGCCTGCAGCCTGGGCCAGGTAATTTACCTGCAGATACCCCAGATCATAGCCTGCGGCCTGGGCAGAGGGAACCTACCTGCAGATACCCCAGATCATAGCCTGCAGCCTGGGCACAGGGAACTTACCTACAGAGACCCAGATCATAGCCTGCAGCCTGGGCCAGGTAACTTACCTGCAGATACCCCAGATCATAGCCTGCAGCCTTGCACAGGGAACGTACCTGCAGATACACCAGATCATAGCCTGCAGCCTGGGCACAGGGAACTTACCTGCAGATACCCCAGATCATAGCCTGCAGCCTGGGCACAGGTAACTTACCTACAGAGACCCAGATCATAGCCTGCAGCCTGGGCCAGGTAACTTACCTGCAGATATCCCAGATCATAGCCTGCAGCCTGGGCAGAGGGACCTTACCTGAAGATACCCCAGATCATAGCCTGCAGCCTGGGGACAGGGAATTTACCTGCAGATACCCCAGATCACAGCCTGCAGCCTGAGCACAGGGAACCTACCTGCAGATACCCCAGATCATAGCCTTCAGCCTGGGCACAGGGACTCAACCTGCAGATACCCCATATCATAGCCTGCATCCTAGGCACAGGGAACTTACCTGCAGATACCCCAGATCATAGCCTGCAGCCATGGCCAGGGAACCTACCTGCAGATACACAGATCATAGTCTGCAGCCTGAGCATAGGGAACCTACCTGCAGATTCACTAAATCATTGCCTGCAGCTTGGGCACAGGGAACCTACCTGCAGATACACAGATCATAGCCTGCAGCCTGGGCACAGGGAACTTACCTGCAGATACACAAATTATAGCCTGCAGCCTAGACTCGGGGAACTTACCTGCAGATACTTCAGATCATAGCCTGCAGCCTAGCACAAGGAACTTACCTGCAGATACTCCTGATCATAGCCTTCAGCATGGTCACAGTTAACTTACCTGCAGATACACAGATCATAGGCTGCAGCCTGGACACAGGGAACATACCTGCAGATACACAGATCATAGGCTGCAGCCTGGACACAGGGAACATACCTGCAGATACTCCAGATCACAGCCTGCAGACTGAACACAGGGAACCTGCCTGCAGATACCCCAGATCATAGCCTTCAGCCTGGGTACAGTGACTCAACCTGCAGATACCCCATATCATAGCCTGCAGCCTGGGCACAGGGAACATACCTGCAGATACCCCAGATCATAGCCTGCAGCCTGGAACAGGGAACCTACCTGCAGATACCCCAGATCATAGCCTGCAGCCTGGGCAGAGGGAACTTGCCTGCAGATACCCTAGATCATAGCCTGCAGCCTGGGCACAGGGAACTTACCTGCAGATACCCCTGATCATAGCCTGCAGCCTGGGCACAGGGAACTTACCTGCAGATACACCAGATCATAGCCTGCAGCCTGGGCACAGGGAACTTACCTGCAGATACCCCTGATCATAGCCTGCAGCCTGGGCACAGGGAATTTACCTGCAGATACCCCAGATCACAGCCTGCAGACTGGGCACAGGGAACTTACCTGCAGATACACCAGATCATAGCCTACAGAGTGGGCACAGGGAACTTACCTGCAGATACCCCAGATCATAGCCTGCAGCCTGGCCACAGGGAATTACCTGCAGATACACATATCATAGCCTGCAGCCTGGGCACAGGGAATTTACCTACAGAGACCCAGATCATAGCCTGCAGCCTGGGCCAGGTAATTTACCTGCAGATACCCCAGATCACAGCCTGCAGCCTGAGCACAGGGAACCTACCTGCAGATACCCCAGATTATACCCTTCGGCCTGGGCACAGGGACTCAACCTGCAGATACCCCAGATCATAGCCTTCAGCCTGGGTACAGTGACTCAACCTGCAGATACCCCATATCATAGCCTGCAGCCTGGTTACAGGGAATTTACCTGCAGATACCCCAGATCATAGCCTGCAGCCTGGAACAGGGAACCTACCTGCAGATACCCCAGATCATAGCCTGCAGCCTGGGCAGAGGGAACTTGCCTGCAGATACCCCAGATCATAGCCTGCAGCCTGGGCACAGGGAACTTACCTGCAGATACCCCTGATCATAGCCTGCAGCCTGGGCACAGGGAATTTACCTGCAGATACCCCAGATCACAGCCTGCAGACTGGGCACAGGGAACTTACCTGCAGATACACCAGATCATAGCCTGCAGCCTGGGCACAGGGAACTTACCTGCAGATACCCCTGATCATAGCCTGCAGCCTGGGCACAGGGAACTTACCTGCAGATACCCCTGATCATAGCCTGCAACCTGGGCACAGGGAATTTACCTGCAGATACCCCAGATCACAGCCTGCAGACTGGGCACAGGGAACTTACCTGCAGATACACCAGATCATAGCCTACAGCGTGGGAACAGGGAACTTACCTGCAGATACCCCAGATCATAACCTGCAGCCTGGCCACAGGGAATTACCTGCAGATACACATATCATAGCCTGCAGCCTGGGCACGGGGAATTTACCTACAGAGATCCAGATCATAGCCTGCAGCTTGGGCCAGGTAATTTACCTGCAGATACCCCAGATCACAGCCTGCAGCCTGAGCACAGGGAACCTACCTGCAGATACCCCAGATTATACCCTTCAGCCTGGGCACAGGGACTCAACCTGCAGATACCCCATATCATAGCCTGCAGCCTGGCACAGGGAATTTACCCGCAGAGACCCCTGATCATAGCCTGTAGCCTGACACAGGGAACTTACCTGCAGATACCCCTGATCATAGCCTGCAGCCTGGGCACAAGGAACTTACGTGCAGATACCCCAGATCATAGCCTGCAGCCTGGCACGGGGAACTTACCTGCAGATACCCCAGATCATAGCCTGCAGCCTGGGCACAGGGAACGTACCTGCAGATACCCAAGATCATTGCCTGCAGCCTGGGCAAATGGAATTTACCTGCAGATTCTCCAGATCACAGCCTGCAGCCTAGGCCAGGAAATCTACCTGCAGATACCCCAGATCAAACCGGCAGCCTAGGCCAGGGAACTTACCTGCCGATACCCCAGATCATAGTCTGCAGCCTTGGCCAGGGAACTTACCTGCATATACCCCAGATCATAGCCTGCAGCCTGAGCACAGGGAAATTACCTGCAGATACCCCTGATCATAGCCTGCAGCCTGACACAGGGAACCTACCTGCAGATACCCCAGATCATAGCCTGCAGCCTGGGCACAGGGAATTTACCTGCAGATACCCCTGATCATAGCCTGCAGCCTGGGCCAGGGAACTGACCTGCAGATAACAAGATCATAGCCTGCAGCCTGAGCACAGGGAACTTACCTGCAGATACCCAGATCACAGCCTGCAGCCTGGGCACAGGGAACTTACCTGCAGATAGCCTGATAATAGCCTGCAGTTTGGGCACAAAGAACCTACCTGCAGATTCCCCAGATCACAGCCTGCAGCCTCGACACAGGAAACTTACCTGCAGATACCCCTGATCATAGCCTGTAGCCTGGGCCAGGCAACTGACCTGCAGATACCAAGATCATAGCCTGCAGCCTGAGCACAGGGAACTTACATGCAGATACCCCAGATCACAGCATGCAGCCTGGGCACAGGGAGCTTACCTGCCAATAGCCTGATCATAGCCTGCAGTTTGGGCACAAATAACTTACCTGCAGATTCCCCAGATCACAGCCTGCAGCCTCGACACAGGGAACTTACCTGCAGATACCCCTGATCATAGCCTGCAGCCTGACACAGGGAACCTACCTGCAGATACCCCAGATCATAGCCTGCAGCCTGGGCACAGGGAATTTACCTGCAGATACCCCTGATCATAGCCTGCAGCCTGGGCCAGGGAACTGACCTGCAGATACCAAGATCATAGCCTGCAGCCTGAGCACAGGGAACTTACCTGCAGATACCCCAGATCACAGCCTGCAGCCTGGGCACAGGGAACTTAACTGCAGATAGCCTGATCATAGCCTGCAGTTTGGGCACAAAGAACTTACCTGCAGATTCCCCAGATCACAGCCTGCAGCCTCGATACAAGGAACTTACCTGCAGATACCCCTGATCATAGCCTGCAGCCTGGGCCAGGGAACTTACCTGCAGATATCCCTGATCATAGCCTGCAGCCTGGGCACAGGGGACTTACCTGAAGATACCACAGATCATCACTTGCAGCATGGGCACAGAGAACCTACCTGCAGATACCTCAGATCATAACCTACAGCCTGGTCACAGGGAACCTACCCACACATACGCCAGATCATAGCCTGCAGCCTGGCACAGGGAACTTATCTGCAGATAACCCTGATCATAGCCTGCAGCCTGGCACAGGGCACATACCTGCAGAGACCCCTGATCATAGCCTGCAGCCTGGCACAGGGAACTTACCTGCAGATACCCCTGATCATAGCCTGCAGCCTGGGCCAGGGAACTGACCTGCAGATACCAAGATCATAGCCTGCAGCCTGAGCACAGGGAACTTACCTGCAGATACCCCAGATCACAGCCTGCAGCCTGGGCACAGGGAGCTTACCTGCCAATAGCCTGATCATAGCCTGCAGTTTGGGGACAAATAACTTACCTGCAGATTCCCCAGATCACAGCCTGCAGCCTCGACACAGGGAACTTACGTGCAGATACCCCTGATCATAGACTGCAGCCTGGACACAGGGAACTTACCTGAAGATACTCCAGATCACATCTCGCAGCATAGGCCAGGGAACTTACCTGCAGATACCCCTGATCATAGCCTGTAGCCTGGACACAGGGAACTTACCTGAAGATACCCCAGATCACAGCCTGCAGCCTAGGCCAGGGAACTTACCTGCAGATACCCCTGATCATAGCCTGTAGCCTGGGCCAGGGAACTGACCTGCAGATACCAAGATCATAGCCTGCAGCCTGAGCACAGGGAACTTACCTGCAGATACCCCAGATCACAGCCTGTAGCCTGGGCACAGGGGGGTTACCTGCCAATAGCCTGATCATAGCCTGCAGTTTGGGCACAAATAACTTACCTTCAGATTCCCCAGATCACAGCCTGCAGCCTCGACACAGGGAACTTACGTGCAGATACCCCTGATCACAGCCTGCAGCCTGGACACAGGGAACTTAAATGAAGATACCCCAGATCACAGCCTGCAGCCTGGACACAGGGAACTTACCTGAAGATACCCCAGATCACAGCCTGCAGCCTGGACACAGGGAACTTACCTGAAGATACCCCAGATCACAGCCTGCAGCCTGGACACAGGGAACCTACCTGCAGATACCCCAGATCACAGCCTGCAGCCTGGGCCAGAGAACTTACCTGAAGATACCCCAGATCACAGCCTGCAGCCTGGACACAGGGAACTTACCTGAAGATACCCCAGATCACAGCCTGCAGCCTGGACACAGGGAACTTACCTGAAGATACCCCAGATCACAGCCTGCAGCCTGGACACAGGGAACTTACCTGAAGATACCCCAGATCACAGCCTGCAGCCTGGACACAGGGAACTTACCTGAAGATACCCCAGATCACAGCCTGCAGCCTGGACACAGGGAACTTACCTGAAGATACCCCAGATCACAGCCTGCAGCCTGGACACAGAGAACTTACCTGAAGATACCACAGATCACAGCCTACAGCCTGGGCACAGGGAACCTACCCACACATACGCCAGATCATAGCCTGCAGCCTGGCACAGGGAAATTACCTGCAGAGACCCCTGATCATAGCCTGCAGCCTGGCACAGGGAATTTACCTGCAGAGACCCCTGATCATAGCCTGCAGCCTGGCACAAGGAATTTACCTGCAGAGACCCCTGATCATAGTGAACTTGGGTGTCCTACCCAGCCCTTTAAGATGAGGTAGCAATACTTTGAGATGGATGGAGATGCAGAATATAGTCCAACAACAATAATCAAACTAACTCCGAAAGTTGGCAAAGTGTAACTGTTTTAATGTCAATTATCTAAACCAGGGAGTTACAACGAACATCAATGAATTAGCTCGATCCTCACACTCAATGCATTTCATGAAAAAAGCAACTTTTATACTAAAAACTCGTCATCCTTGACGTCTACCTACGTTGCAAAAAACCTACTTGGGAAAGTGATAGGATTACAGGGAACTTCTAGATATACGTTCCATTTAGGTGATTGGGTCTCTAACATCAGCTGGGCAGATAAACCCTGCCTTAGTGCCGGTCACTACGAACGTCATCAAATACATAATGTTCCTTTGGTTATACAAACTATAGTGCTCTCTATTACGTGGCCCTCTATAATTGGTTGGCACCCTTGTACCCCTCTGTAATATTCCACCTATGCAAGCAGCACACAGGCTAACATCCAGGTACTGGTGGGCTGGTCATGACCATAGCTTCCCACCAATTAGCCTGTTCATCCATCATCACCCTTGTAGTTTGCTAGTCAATTAAGCTTTGAACTTAACCTTGAAAATGTTCTCTAAGCTCGAGAATATGAGGGAGTATAGGCATATTCTGTCTTCTTGGTTTCGATACAGCTCGTCCCATTGTCTATTTTCATCCAACCATGTGACTGTAGACTATGTTTTCGAGTCTTTCAGCATTTAAAATAATATTAAATGATGAACCTCTGACATCTTCAATGTTCTCACTCCTCATCTAAGACAGGAGATTTGTTATTTCACAAGTTCTGTAACTATTGTGCGGACATCCAGGCCCAAGGTGACCTTGACTCTTAGTGTTGAGCCAGCCAAGCCCTTCCTTGGTTCACCTCCATGGTTACGTATTCCGATTTCTAACTGCAACACTTTCTGTTCGCTGGATCTAGCTCTGCTAAAGTGCGTTGTGGAATCATCCATAGTTCATTAGTTTCCTATACATATATGCAATCTATTAACTACATAGCTAGCCCTTAAGAATACTTTGTGTGCTTCTGGACAATTGCAAAATGACTTGATATTTTCACAATTATTTCTCTTAGCATGAGCATCTTCATCTCGAGCCCGAAATGTTGCTCATCTTTGGCCTCTCCTCTTCAGAGTGCCTATAGAATGTTTATGTTCTTTCATCTCTGCATCTCTTCTGGGTGCATCAGCTCTATTCTTTATGACGTCACCAATCTTCTCTTATGCTCAGTTTTCACACTTCTTCCGGAATTTTATTCAAATGGCCATCATATTGTCCTGTATGTATGTATGGCTTTCTCAATGGGAATCTTACTGGTATTGCACGTGTCTCACATTCTGCCTCCCAACATATATGCAATATGGGGGAGGAGCTTTGGATGGGGGTGCTTGGCTCCACCTTTACACTCCCCCCTCTGGTCGATTCATCGACCACTCTCTCATCAGTCTTCACATCTAGACATCCTTGTTTGAACGAATGTTCTTTGGGTCCCGCGTCTTCATGACTAATTTCAGGCATTCTGCTGCTTCCACATGCTCTTCAGTACTCCAAGACATTAGAATGCATTGTCCACTTGCACTGCAATAGACCCACTTCACCACATCCTTCTTATGATTCTTTTTTTGTACAGGAACTTTGTTGTTCCTTCAAGTGCGTGAATGCTGGCCTTCACGTAGTCTCTGATTTCTTCATCTGTAAACTCCTTAGTTTTCCATCCTGATTCAACATCAGTCATAATCTTCATTCCTACAGCTTTCTTTGCAGTCTTCTTGCATTGTGATATTATTGTCCTGACACACAAAATCCAAGAAATAGCCTCACTATCAGGCCCTAAGGAACTTGAACATATCTGCCATCCATTGTGGGACCCAGGAACATATTGATCCAAACTAACTGTCATCAGCAATGTCTTCCACTTTGTCTGTCATCAGGACGTGTAACTTCAGCAGCATCGATATGAGCTATGTCAAGGTGCCATTCTCGTCATCATGAGAAGGTATGAACATGCAACATGATTCTCCAATTTTGGCACAAACACCTCCATCCATAGCTCTGATCATGTCTACGGCATATCGGTTCCGGAGAGTCATAAGTCATATGGCTCTCAGCTTTTCTTTGATGGCATTGAACCCCTTTATGGCAGTGTTCCTTGTCTGCAAAAGCTCCCATCTATTTATTTGTAACCACTCAGTATTTGCATCTGTCTGGATTGTGGGCATGAAGATTATAGTGAATATCGATGAAGTCTTACTAAACAATCTATGTTCTTATGGGATGGAATCAAAGGCTTCTATTGACTCAGCTGAGAAATATTTCTCTCTCTTCATTCGATTCAGGAGTTCAGCCGATCTCTTTTTCCTCAGTTGAGCATTTGCTTTAGGAATCTCGCCAATGTCCAGATCACCTTTTGGAATCACCAATTCTGGAACATGAACATTCACTATAGGACAAAGTCCTCCACAATCCTCGGGCAGCTTCATATAAGCTCTGGATGCACAAACCCAGTAGTGGTCCATTATCACTGCTGTTCTGATGCTCATTCCTGGCATGTCAAAGATTCAACCACAATTCTTGTTTTCTCCAAGTTTTCTTGTGCCGTTATTTTTGAAGCATAGCTTTGTACTATCCAAAGGCACTACCTGTAAGGACCCATGTCAGTAGTTTAGCAAGTCTCGGCCATAGAGGTTTGCATCCATTTTGTACAATGTAAATAGTTGGTTTGTAGCATCCAATTACTACCCATGCTCTACAGAGGACCATTCCTTCTTCCCATCCATCTGGAGAAAGCACTGATCCCCAAATCTGTATTTGGCCTCTGTTCTTCCATCTTCGAATCTCTTCTGCTGATGTTCCTGGACTGTCAAGTCTTCTATTCACTTTCCATCTGATTCCAGCCCCTTTCACTGGAGGTTGTTCATATCTTATAACGTGATTTTTAGTGTGGCCCTTGCTCTTGTCTTTGTGTCTTGAACATAATCATCTTCATCCAGATCTGTCTGTTCTATTGCCCATGCTAAATAGGCTATTCGGCCCATGAACCCACCTCTCGTTCGGCAGAGTGCAATGTGGGATAGACAGTGTGCTATCTGACATCTATTTCAATGGCTATGAATATCTTAGACTTCTCCATACTATAAGGCAGGACTGCACATACATATCATTCCTCCTGTGATGTCCTCCTTCCTACCTCTTTTATGTGCTGATACCATATGTTGTTTTCCAAATGTGCTGTGCTGTCTAGATAATCATATAAGTCATGATCATCTTCCTTTGTACTTCTCTTAGGTCTCCTTCTTGACTCATGAGCACTTATAATCATGTCATGAAGTATGTCTGCATAATTCCTTTTCACTGGAGGAACCATAGAGACATTTGTCAGTGTAATTGGTGTCTTTACATGTGCTACTGGTGTAGGACTAGCCACATAAGGTCTCTTCCTATTGGCATAATATGAAGGTAACAAAGAATAATGAAAAATGTGCAATGCTGACCTCCCCCCAGACCTATCTGTCACTGGATTAGGCACTTTCATCTGCACCCCTGGAGTAGGAATAATCACATAAGGCCCCAGTGGTCTTACAATTGCCACATCTATACCCTCCTGCTCCATAGGAAGATACACAGGAACCACTGCTTTGTTAAGATCTACATAACAGACAGTACATACTGTGAGTGAAAGTAGAATAATAATGAACATGATGCATGTATAGATTATGTACCAGTATGTCCACTGTATACAACAATAGCCTCTTGCACGTCGTGGTGCTCTCTCGTTCTTTGCCACATTGTTATTGCTATCAATATTGCCCATAGCTGCTTACTTTTAAGGAAGAAAAAAACAAAGTTTAATCAGGCAATCTCATAAAAGGTTCTGGCAATAAGTGGATCTGCTCCACAAGCTCCATGTACTGCTGGCTGTATGCAGGACGATTATTAGAATTCCGGATAAACACAAATGAGTTGTCTTCTCGCCAAACCGAATGAGAAGGTACTTTCATAAAATAGTAAAAGACCAGCGCCAGGCGATTATTAATGTCTTCACTTGACAAGCCCATTCATGTGTTCAAGGTGTGTCAGGCAATAAACAGATCTGCCTGTGAATTTCATGTATCAGACAATCTGTCATAGGTCCTTTCCTAAGATCTCTCAGGAATACACAAGTATTGATTTGTCGTCCAACAAGATGAGGACACGCTTCAATTATGAAATAAAAGACCATTCCAAGCAGTTTTTGTGCGTCTTCCTCAGACAGGACAATCTGTGCTTGCCAGTACTGTACTCAGGCAGTTGGAGTGTTTGCTCAATTATGGCTGTGAGCAGTCTCCTCACGATTGGACCATTTTTAGAATCTTACAAGAATACACGAACATCAGTAGTTTTTCCAACCAAAACAGCAAGAATGATCCGATGAATGTTGCCATTAGGCACCACCATGGGCACCTCGAAAGAGAAACTCAGTCAGAAAGGAATCGGGGGAAATGTTCCCTCTTCCAATCGTCAAAAAAGAACTCTAGGTCTGGCATTATTTTTTCTTTTAAGACTTCAATATGTCTCAGTTTAATGTTCAGCAAACTCCTGTGGCTCAAGAACAATAGTTTTTCACCCCTTGCTTAGTCGCTACAAAGAGTGTCTTGAACTAACCACAGTCCAATTAACTCTTTATCTGTCCTTACTGGACAGTCTCTGTGTCCTTCTTTCTCGTCATCGATCTAGTCTGCACATGCTGAATTTCTTCTCCATGGCTTGCTTCTGAATGGGGTGGGGGTGGAGCGGTCTCGCCAGTGTAGACTTTCACGTCGCAGAGGAATATCCAAGCAGGTCTTCCTAGCACCTTTACTGCCAATGGCGTGATGTCCTCTATGATAAAAAGACCGTTAAACCTGGGCTGATGCCATTTATGAACAAAGTTTCTGATCAGAACCTGATCTCTGGGGAATATTTTTGGTAATAAAAGTTCACTTCATCCGGTTGTTGTATGGTCTTCATCTGTGTTCTGAGACCGACTTCGTTTGAAATGACAGAGATACTTGTAGTCATACATGTAAAGTAGGCACGTAGCTGATCTCATAACAATTCTGATGTCTGGGCATCACTTCTAGTCCTCGATGGGGGAGTGAGAGGCGTTCTCATTCGCCTCCCCGTAACTATTTCATGCGGCATGATGGGATGGTCAGAGCCTGATTGATTCCTCAATGCATATAATGCGAGAGGCAGGCAATGCAACCATCCTTTTATCAATGTTAACTTAAGCTTTTCTATTCTCTCTTTGAGCAGACCGTTGAGTCTCTCGCATATTCTCTTAGCTTGCAGGTGATCAGCTGAGAAAAAGGAATGCTTTATACTAAGCAATAAGCTAATTTGTTTGAATACTTCATTCACAAAAGGTGGGCCATTATCTCATCTTAATGCCCCACATATTCCCCATCTAGGAAATCCTTCTCAGACTAAAAGTTTCACAGTGCAAGTGGCGTCTGAATGTGTGCATGGACCAGACTCAATCCACCTAGAAAAGGGGCACACCACCACTATCAAATATCTACAGCCATTACAGACCTGCAGCATATCAACATAGTTAATATGTAAATGCTGGAAAGGGCCATTTGGTGGAGTTATAACTCCTCTGAATGTTTGCAATGTGTGCCCAGCAGTAAACATGTGACATACAATACAATTTACTACATAACAAGCAACATGTTCTAACAAATTTGGTACAAACCATTCCTCCGCAATAGTTGCTGCAAGGCTTTCCCTAGTGACAGGCGCAAGGCAGTATAGCTGTTTCAACACAACCCTTAATATGGCTACAGGCCTCACCAGTTTACCAGTGCTTTCCTGCCACCACAGGGACCTCAGAATCGGAAAACGAGCACCCCCTCTGTATCCACAGATCTTTCTCATCTTGTGGTGCTCCACCTGGAACTTTCATTAATTGTGGCTTTGATAAATTATTAAAACTTTATTTAAAATCATCATTACCACAATTTTATCATTCACATCAGGCGTATTAAAGCTCATCATGTCTGCTTGGCAAATACGCTACTCGTTTTACTTCTTCGTCTGCAGCTTGGTTTCCACGTGAGATAAAGTCTGCTCTCTCTAACTATCGCAATGGCTACTGGGAGTTAAAGTGCTTTCATAAGTCTGTCCAATAAAGCAGCATTTTGCACAGGAGTGCTGTCTGCTCGGAGGTGGCCCCTCCTTTTCCAACGTGCTAGCCCTGCATGTACTGTTGATGTCACATAGGCAAAGTCACTGTACACGGTCACTTCCTGGTCGGCGCTGTTCTCAAGCATGACAATCAGCACCACTAATTCTGCAGCCTGTGCTGAAAAGTGGGATGGTAGTCATGCACTTGTCATTACATTGAGTTCCCCGTTAGCCGTGTGCTTAATTACAGCAGCACCTGAATATCTTTGCCCATCAGTTTGAACAATTTCCAAAGAACAATCAATAAAAAGAATCTCCCCAGCTGTTAAAGCATTTTCTTTCACTCTTGGGATCTCATCATAGAACTCCTCATAATTTGAGTCATGTGCCTGCTCGTCCAAAAACGTGGCAGAGTTCTCTGTTTTATAGCTCACTGTTTTTTTTTTTTAAATTTCTTTTTATTAGAGATTTCAAAAGAGCTCATGAAAAATACAGGTACATTGTTAGGAACATATTACACTCAATAACATTCTGGTTTGTCCCCACCCTGCAACAACCCTTGATTACAAAGCCTGTATCAACACCCTTTCCCTCCCTTCCCCTGTCCCCCTTTGGAATGGGGAGTCATCTAGCTTCCGAGTGTTCCACACAGTTCTCTTGGTCGTGGTTTGTGTGTAGCATTCTCACTTATCAATCAATAGTGAATACAGCCGTCCTCCCTAGGGTCTAATTTGAGCATTTACATTGGTTTCATCCGGCGAAACAACTTTCCCATTTTCAATAGCCAGGCAAGGCTGTATTGTCCTTCCCTTTCAAGTACAAGTTATCAAATCCCCAGCATGTATTTGTTCACAAAATCTTGCCACAAGAGGTCATATTGGGTAAATTTCTCATGAAGGGCTGCAGTGATTCTCTCCATTATACAAATATTGGTGGCGACATTTATCCATTAATTCTTTCCTGGTATCTGGTTTGCTTTCCACCTCATTACTAGGGTGGCCCGTTTCATGAGTATCAGCGGGGCTGCCAGCCCTGTCACTCCCTTACATTCATCCTCACAGTCTTCAAACCAAAACAGTATTAGGAAGGGGTTAGCGGTTCGTTGAATCCCATCCGGGTCTGAGACTATTTTCCTCCAACTCTTAGGCATGATTTGAGGTATGTCTTTGACTTATTGTGAGTTTATGGACTATGGGGTCTTTTACTCCATAGGGTATCATCTGTTTTAGTGTATGTGTTACACAGCACCCTCAGTGCAGTAACACAGGGGTGTCATAATGACCCCCAAACATAGACTCCATACCCTGGGACTGACTACTATCTCCCAGGGCATGTATAGTCACCATTGGCTTTACTACTCCAAAATGGCGAACAGAACCAGTACAAACCATCATATTCTGGAAGTACTGGAAGGGGTTAATTCGATTGCCCCTAGGTCTGTTTCCAAGGGGGCACTGTCCAGTCCCCCCTTGTCGAGGTTCTGGCTGGTGGCAGTGGTTACGACGTGAATATTTCCTGTGGGATTTTCCCATTGATTTTAAACACACCACTTTTTGGTGCAATGTTAAAGATACCGCCGGGTTTATTTATTTAATATAAAATCACTGGTTGGGTCTTTTTGCCAGAACTCTTTTCCAAAATGGTGTTTGTGTCCGTCTCGGTAACTCCAACTAAGGTCGGGCCCTTTGTTCAACGTTTTGGTGGGCTTCTCCACAGAAGCCCTCCAACTGGTGCCACTCTGTCTGGGTTCCACAGGATGTGTGGGTGGGGGAATTGGCACCCTGGACTGCGTTGCCTTAGCAACCCAAGTCTTGCTCTGTTCTGATTGGCCCAGGGGTGAGCCGCCTGGCTCACCACTTAGCATGTATGAGTGACAGCTAGGCTGTTGAATGGGGGTTTTTCTGCATAAAAGCAGGGCTTTGGGGACTGGAACCTCAGAAGTCTCCACAGGACCTAAGAAATCCGAAAGAGGGGAGAAGCTGAGCCATCTGCAATGACGACACCACCAGTGGAGCCCTAATACAACAACCTCACCACTTTCCCGACGACAAGAGAAACTCTTCTGCTGTAAGAGTCTTCTCCCTTTGAGCTGGTGGGGACAACCAGTTAGCTATTCGCCTTCCAGGATGTCCCTTGGTCGAATCGCCAGTGCCAAGCACCCCGGCGGCCGGATAGCCAAGCTTCACTACTGTGACCGCGACTAAAAGGAATGCACCTTTTTACCGAACGAACTCCGCAGCTGGTCTCTTCCCTGGGCAGTGCAACGACTCCAAGTTTCCTCCTCGACAAGATCTTCTCTTCCCCTGGTTGAAACCACAAACTGCATCCGCTGCCAGGAACAACTGCTACCGCTGGAGCTTCCTCACTCTTTAAGGTACTGTGTTCCGCCTGGCCTCCCTTTCTGCGGATTGCTAAAGGTGACCCTTAAATCCTTGGCTTTCCAACTGGGTTGGCCCCAGACCGTCTAACTTTATCTTTTGTATCAAACCAACCTCTTTTGAACATTTCTGAAAAGACTTGAGTACTTTTTAAACTGTGTGATCTTGGGCACATTCCGCCTTGCTCCATTTAAAGTGGGCTTGGCCTATGAGCTTTGGCTCTACGGTAGACTCTGCCTTCACTAACTTGCTGTGGTCTTAGAAAAGTGTTGAGAACTGTTTTATTTTCATGACCTGCCTTTTTGTCTCCCTTTAACTTAATGATTGGAGTGCCATCTAAGTTACGCGCTCACATCTGTTTTTACAAATAGTGGTGTTTTGACCTAGACTTATCTAATAATTATTAAGGGAGGTGTGTATACTTTTTTCTGATTGTGTTTGAATGTGCTTTGATCTATAATGCTTAGTGTGTTTCCTAAAGTGTGTTTTAAATAAATAATTATATACTTTTGATACCAAGCTCTGGTCAGTGTTTGCTTACTCTACTGTGTTTTTAGCCCTATTCTGTATCCTCTGTATACTGCCCTACTCATCTTGAGAGAAGTCTAACTGCTCAGCCACAGCTACCAGGTAAATCTGGGTGGTGCAGACTGCTACCAATTGGGTTTACTGCTTATTCCTGTAGTCTTAATCTTCTTGCAGTGTTCCCCAAAGGAACTGGAGAGGATTCTGCCTAACTGCCTGTTCCACCAGTATCAGCAGGGCCACCAGCCCTGTCATTCCCTTACGTTCATCCTCGCAGTCTTCAAACCCAAACAGTATTAGAAAGGGGTTAGCGGTTCGTTGAATCCCATCCAGGTCTCTGATCCATCCCAAGATCTCATCCCAGAATATCCTGATTCCGGGACACATCCACCACATATGCCAGCAGCTTGACCTCTCCCCACAACCACGCCAGCAGAGCGGGCTCATTGACTCTAACATTTGTGAGAGTCTATACGGGTCTTACCGACATCTATGTAACAGTTTGATGGCATGTAGCTCCTAGTGCCTGGCTATCGAGACCTGTGAGGCGGCTTTACATATCTTCACCCAAATGTTAGGATCAATTTCACCTCTGAAGTTCCTCTCCCACCTGCTCTTGAAGTTTAAGGTTGATCCCTTCCCTACGGTGATTAACTCTCTATGCATCGCTGAGATCAGGCCTTCGACTCAGTTCTCGTATTTAACAGTTTTTCAAATTGGGTACGGTACCCCTGGATCTTCTCCCTTCATTTGTCTCTTGTGAAAATGCCCTTGAGTTGCAGGTAGGGGAAAACTGGTAGGGGGCCCAACCCCAGTTCCTCCTCTAATTCTAAGATTGACACAAACGTCCCCTCCCTCCAGAGTTGGCCCACTCTCTCCAACCCAGCTTCAAACCAGGTCTGAAATCTACCGTGTTCAGGGATGTCCACTCTGACCCCGGGTGCCCAGATGTGACTCAGAGGGGATGGCCACAAAGTGATGCCCCTCATGTTGACCCTGTCTCTCCATATGTCCCATATGGTCCCCAGTATTGAGTGTTCCCGTAGTCTCCTTATTAATTTATTCCTTGGGACAAATAGACATTCGGTAACAGTGGCTTCGGCCAGGTGGACATTTTCCAAATCAACCCATTGGAGCCCTTTTTTCATTCTCAGCACTTTTCTGCACTTATCTTGCACTTGCCACCAGCTGGCCCTTGTTATTTATCCTGTATGCTAATAACCCTGTACTGCACTTTCCCCTCTCCCTTTCCCCTTGCACTTTTCCTTTCCCCTCTACCCTTGCACTTGCACTATGTGAATGACACCTGGCCTAGTAGGATCGTTGTCTGTCTCCCCTTCCCCCCCTGCCTCGTCGCGCCTTGAAACACTTGTGTATAGGCGCGTTACAAATGCCATATCATATCATATCATTCTCAGAGGGGGGACCAGGATTATGGGCCGCCTCATAATACTTCCCAATGTCAGGTAGGCCAACACCGCCCTTACTTTGGCTAACGTCAAGGTCTCGTAGGCTACCCTGGCCTTCTCCCCTTGCCCCAAGAATCACAAAATTGCCCTTTTCACCTCATTGAAGAAAGATTTTGGCATTCGGATCGGGACAATCTGAAAGGGATAGAGGAATCTGGGCAGATATACCATTTTCTCTGCGTTCTGTCTCCCTAGCCAGGATATCGTTTTTTTCTCCCACTTTACCAGGTCTGCGTGGAAACTCGAAAGGAATGGAGGAAAATTGGCTTCATACAACATTTTAAAAATTCCTTGTGATGTTTATACCCATATATTTTAGAGTGCCACCCCAGTTTGTTAGCCCCAAGGGGGAGAATCTTTCCGCGTCACCTTGGGTCGGTTCGTGCAGCGGGAATAGAATGGACTTGGCTCTATTTATTTTGAAATGGGAGAATTCACCATATTCTTCGATCAAGTGTACAACTCTGGGTATGGACGACAGGGGATTCCGAATATGTAGGAGTAAATCATCTGCGTATAGGGCCACCTTGTATTCCTTCCCTCCACCTTGAGTCCCTCCACCTGTTGGTGTTCTCTAAGTCTCTGGGCCAGGGGCTCCAAAGAGAGGGCAAATAATATTGCAGAGAGAGGGCACCCCTGTCGTGTACCCCTCCCCATGCCAAACCAGTGAGAGTATTCCCCATTTACAAACACGCAGCTTTGGGCGACATGTACACTGCCTGGATCCCTTTTCAAAATTTAGGACCAATTCCCACCTTGCCCAGAACCCCCATCAGAAAGCCCCATTCAATCCTGTCAAAGGCCTTTTCTGCATCAACCAAGAGGAGGGCCGGGTCGTGGGTCATCTTCGAGATTCGTGAATCAGGTGTAGGGTCTTTTTCATAGTGTCCGCCCCGTCTCCCCATTATGAATCCGACCTGATCAGTGTGTAACAGATGGAGCATGAGCGTTTCCAACCTAGCAGCGAGGACCCATGTGTAGATCTTGGCATCAATATTCAACAAGGAAATGGGGTAATACGATCCACACTGTTTGGGGACTTGCCCTTCCTTGGGAATCACTGTGATGACAGCCAGCAAGAAGGAGTCAGGAGCCGCACCTATCTCCAGGATATCATTAAAGAGGTGAACCATGAAGTGAAGGAGTCGGGAGAGGAAGGACTTGTAAAATCCTGCAGGGTAATCTTCTTCCCCTGGAGCTTTTCCTAGCGGGAGTCTCCTCACTGCCCTCTTAATTTCCTCGGCAGTAATAGGGGCATCAAGATCAAGGCTCTCATTATGTGTGAGCTTCAGCATCTCGAACCCTGCTAAGTAACTGTCCATTCCCGAATGTGTAGGGTCCGCTTCTGATTTATATAGTGCCTCATAGAAAGTTACAAATGCCTCTGGGATAGTTCCCTCCTCTGCCCTCTGGACACTACAACCTTCCTCTATGGACGCCTCCCTCCTCTTAGCATGTTGACCCTGTTATCTGGTGGCCAACAACACGTTTGCCTTGTCTCCTTTTTCATAAAACTTCTGATTGAGCAGTTGCAGTTTCCGGATTACCTGCCCTCCTTCCAAGTGTCGAAGCTCGTCCCTCTTCTGTTTTGCCTCCAAGACCTAAACTTCCCTATCGTCTCCGTCCTTCCTCGCCTTCCCGTCTAGTTGGGCTATCTCTTTTCTCAGACTGCGTTCAATCAGGGCACTTTATCTCTTTTTGTTGGCTCCTTCTCTAATCAGGATTCCCCGCCACGTTGCTTTCCCCGCGTCCCAGACCGTCATCTTTGAGACCTTTCCCATGTAGTTTGTTTTGAAGTATCCCCTGATTTTGTCCTCCATTTCGGTCACAAGGACCGGGTCCCTTCAGAGGGATTTGTTGCATCTCCACCTTGATCCCTTGCGTGGGAGGCCTTCCCAGTTCAAGTCTACCGTGACCATGTCGTGATCAGACCACGTGACTGGAACTATCTCTGAACCCGTCGCTGCTTCCAATATTTCCTCAGTAAGATATACGTAATCAATCCTAGTAAAGGTACCATGTGGGGCGGAGTAAAAGTTGTAACCTGTCTCCTCTGGGTGAAATCACCGCCATACATTTCTCAACGTGTAAAGGTCTACCATCTCCATGACCCCTTTGCAACCTCCTTCCACTTTTCTCCTTCTACAATTCTCGTGTATTGGGTTTACCTGCCTTCCTGTCTAATCTGGGTTCGGCCCATATGTTAAAGTCCCCTCCAAGAACCACATTGCCCATGGCGTTTAACATTGTTTTGGGCAGCGTTCTGGTGAGATAACGGGACTGTCCCGAATTGGGGGATTACACAGTTTCAATGGTGATTGTTACTTTCTGTGCAGTGCCAACTACTAATAGCGCTCTTTCTTCCACATCCGTCCATATCTCAGTGACCTCAAAATCTAACCCCTTTTTGATGAGAATCCCCACTCCTGCCTTTCTCAAGGGGCCAGAGCCCCAATGTTCGGTCCCCACTCTCGGGTTCAATATACTCAGTTCATCCCCATGTGCATACTTATTTTCCTGGAGGAACATCACATCAAGACATGCTCTTCGGAATTTCCCTGAATACAAGAGACCTTTAGGTTGGGGAGTTTAGACCCTTGACGTTTAGCATCCCACCCTGAGGGGACCCCCCCTCTGAGAATCTAGATCAACCAGCATTGTTTTGGTGTGTGCTACGTGACCCCGGATGGGGATCGGCGACCAGGCACTCAAGAGAACACCCACATTGTCACGGATTCGTAGCTTAAAGAGGATCCCGTTCCTACCCGTCCCCCCACCTCTCCTTTCCCCTCACCCCCACTATCCCCCCCGCTCGACCCCATTCCCCTGATGGTGTCCGATCCGACCCGGTTAAAATAACAAAGTCAAATGCGGACCACCAGTGGAGACTGTTACCTCACGGTCCTGCATAAGAAACAACCGACGTTGAGCCCCCCCCTCCCAGCCTCTGATCCATCTGAATCAAAACATGAACTTCGTATTAAACCCAACATTTCTTACGTTCCTCAAGCCTTCTCGGTCAACAAATCCCCAGGATCTGAGATGACAAGACTTGCATAGTGATACATGTGACAGAGTCTAAGCTCTCCGGGTTGGGCGATGCCAATACTACCAATGTCCCTGTGACCAGGCCCCTCCTCCCCCATTTTGGGGTCTGCCTGGTCACCTGCGCCTGAGGCCAAGGCTCAGCAGCCCCGTAGTTCATCATACTCTGGGTACTTCTGTGGTAGTCATAGGGTAAAACCAACCCGGCAACACTCTCCCCCAGCACTTAGCCTCAAGGTGACGTGTTGTTTGTTATCAGAAGTATTCAGTCCTCTGCATCCGGGGAGGCATTCCCCCTTCGATATTTCCTGGAATCTGGTATGCGCTTCCTCCTAGGGCCTTTGATATGCCACTGTCTCTCATCTGCTCTCTTCGCTTCCTGGTCTCGCCCCTCGTCAAGCCAGCGTAGTAAGTAAGCCATACAGCTCTTAATCTCTTTTTCAGACCTCAGCCTCTCTTTTTTGCCTTCGAGCTCAAATGTAAGGTAGAATGGGTATCCTCATCTATATCGGACTCCCCATTCTTTCAACCATGTTGTGAGGGGGATGCACATCCGTCTAAGGGCAAGGGTCAGGGAGGACAGGTCCTGGAAGATCGTTACTCTCGCCAAATCTAGGGCAACCGGTCCGCTGCATTTAGCCTTCTCCAGTATCGTGGCCTTGTCTTGATAATTGTGGAAACGGACTAGGACTGACCTTGGTCTGCCTCTGCCCACCCACTCTGTGTATCCATTCAGTCTTTGGTTCATCAATGCCATCATCTTCAAATAAGAGTTTCATTATGTCATGGAGCGTCTTTTTCAAGTCTCAATCAGATTCCCCCTCTCTTTCCGGGATTCCAAAAAAGCGTAGGTTGTTCCACTTCTCTCGATTCTCCAAATCGTCCATCTTAAGACAGAATTCCTCTTCCCTTTGTTCTATTTCAGCAATCCTGTGGTCCATCTGGGACTCCAGAGTGTTCAGCAAGGTTTGGATATTTTCGACCCCTTCGAGTCTCTCCTCCATCTTGTCCATCCCCTGAGTGATTTTTTCAATTTTTTATCCAGTATTAGCCCGCATGTTTTTGATTTCATCCAAGAGCACTGCAACGTCTCCCTTGGTAGCTGCAGCCTCTGCCCCTGAGGTCGCCATGTCTGATACTTGGCTGGTTTCTGGTGCTGGGCAATGTGGGGAGTATACAGTGGCAGTTTCAGTTGTATGTCCATGGACTCTATGGTAGACAAGTTAGTAGGGGTGCAGAGTTGCAGATGCGTTGCTGGTGGAAGGACTCTCCTACCTTTTCTCAGGGGGGGCAAGTTTCAGTGAGATTCGCAATGTTTCACTCCCTGGAGGAGGGCACACGCCCCAAACGACTACGAGGGACCAACCCTCGAAGGTTCAGGTGGGCCCGATCCTCACCAAAGTCCTGGGCATCCTTTCGAGAGTTGTGTCAGAGGGGACTGATGCTCAATTTGGGAGGATCAAGCAGTGTCATACTGGGGCGTCTTCACATCAGCAGGCTGCTAGTCCTGTGCTTTATGTATTCTCAACTGGTTTGCATCACTGTCGAAACCCTAGTGGTTGGGACCTGGTGAAGGGTCTAGCTTATGTAGGAGATCATCCCTTCGTCCACTTCGGCCGAAGTTCACTGTGCCGGCTAGGAGTTCAACTAGGGCTTTCCTGTCTTTGCTCTGGAGCAGGTTTGCTCCTATATGCGAGCCTTGAGTATTCACAGGGCCCTCTCCATGAGTGCAGGTGTGTAAACATAAACATTAGGTCCTCTTTCGCCCTCCTTGACCTTGCTCTCGGCTGCTTTGGTTGAACTTAGTTCATAGGGTCTGGAAGGAGGGCACATGCCCCAGAACCTGGGGGCCCAACCTTTCGTTTCTCTAGGATCTCGTGTCTGTCCTGGTCCAAAACAATGCAACTTAAACGAGGAACAACATAGTCTTTTGGGAGGGGTCAGTCAATAGCCCTGGTTAATGTGAGAGGGCATGTCTCACCGGCCGTTGACCATGAGATTTTCTGGTTCAAAGGGTAATGCCTTCAATGGGTGCACACACTTCTCCCTTCGGGTGTGTTATGTGAGGCCCAATACTTCGGTCCCTGGGGTCGGGTGTGCATGCGGGCAAGTAAGACTGTGGCCCCAGACCTCCCTCATTGAAATTGGGGGTCTTACGATGGTCTCCCAGGAACCGCGGCCAGTCTGGGTCAGATGCCGCCTCCTAACTGGTCTCAGAGCTGTACAACTTCGGCGACCAGCGATGTTTGTGATCATTAGTGAACCTTCATGAGGCTAAAGCACCAAACAGACCAGGGAAGCTCTGACCATCTCTAGTATGGAGCCCAAAATTGGGCTTTCAGCCGGCACTGTTCACAGCCACCAACGTCCCTTGCAGGCACTTGCGTAATTGTCCAACCCTACCAGGCCCTCAATGACGGTCGAAGGGCGTTGCGCAGTTAAGCTATCCTTGTAGCAGCAGTGAAACTGGTGTACAGGCATACTGTTTCCTCCTGGTCCCCGTGTTCGGGACCCCTGCCCAATTCTGATAGAGGCCCCGGATGCTGGAGCCACCGCCCAGACCGACTCAGGTAATGGTCAGCTGTGCAAAAGAATGCGGTTTTTGGACTGTGGCACACTGTTGGTTCCAGGAGGGAGGAACAGGCCCTGCAGGGCCGCCCTGACTACCAGGAGCAGGGAGCGCTGGGATCTCCTGAATTAAGCCACAGGCTCTCTCAATGGGATCTAACCTCCAAGAGCACCGTGGGGGGGTGGGAAATCCTCCCTCTCCCTCAACTCGCAGGTATCACCTACCAGGGGAGGGCACTGCAGGAACAACAGCGGATGTTTCGTCCCATAGGATGTGGCCACTGGCCCCAGGCTGCAGTTCAGGCTGTGCTTCCTCGTCTTGGCTCCCCGCTCTGCGATGAAGAGATGTGCTATTTTTTCACTGTGTCCCATGTCACTAGCCGAGATGTTCGGGTGGGGGACTTGCCTCTCCCCGGGCTCCTCCCGGCAGCCAAGAGTCTAAGGGGCCGCTGCGTTGGGTCCTGCAGGGGCTCGTTGTGCATGGCACGTGTGTTCTGGGTTGCCTTCCCTTGCAGTCGCTGGCCTCCAAAATGTTTCTTTTGGAGCGCTGCTGTTCTATTTAGTTTTTCACAGTGAAAATACATCTGATTCTCTCTGCTCTTTCTCTCAGGCCATGGGGGGTGTTTTCATACCCATTTGCACACCATTTTTTCTGGGGTTGGGGTCTCTCAGTGGGGGCTCAAGCCACATTTAGGACTGCAATGTGAGGAGCTCACATGGAGGTAGACTTCATCCGTGCACCCCCTGGTTGCCGATCTTGGTAAATCACATCTGACTATTTTAATCACTGGATTCGATATAACCACCTCATAAGCAGAAGCTCTTTGAGACGTCAATGTACCCTTAGGTTTTTCGAAAACAGAAAACAATGTCATGGACACCCCACTACGCTGCTGCCATACTTCACAATAGCAAACGGGGTGGCTGCGAACTATAATCAAATACCCATGCTCTCACATAATTACATAGCCCCAGAAAATTACTGCATGTGCTTTATCGCGTGCGGTTTTGCTGTTTTCAAAATTGCCTCAGCTCTTTCATGTGTAGCTTTCTTTCCTTCATGTGAGATTAACTGGCCTATGTATAACACCTCTTCTTAACCATACTGCAATTTCTCTTTGTCCCCCTTATATCCTTTCTCGGCTAGAGCAATCATTGGCTGAATTGAGTCTTGTCTGCATTCTTCTTCTGACATGCTGCATACCAAAATATCATCTACATATTGCAATACAGCACTTGGCTAATCAATATTGCTTAAATCCATCTGCAGGACTCTATTGAAAATCGATGGAGACTCAGAATACCCCTGGGCTAATCTTGTACTGTTCAACTTGGTCTGTCTGAACGTAAATGATATCAGATTCGGAGAATTGTTATGCAATGGGATTGAGAAAAATGCATTTTTCGAATCAATCAACAGGGATACTACATAAAATGGTCTCTGTATTAGGAACTAGAGGAAACTTTGACTGTACAATCTGGTTAATCTGGGGTGTATCCTGAATTAAATGCCACCAAACCCTCCTTTGATTTCTTTCCAGGACACACTGCAGTATTGCATGGTGACTCTGACGTCACTAAAATACCTAAATACATCATGGCATATATTGTCTTAAAAATACCCTTGTCTGCCCCTCGAGACACGGGATACTGTCGTGCTCGATGTAAAATTGCATATGGTTTCAGTTTAATCTTAACTTCTCCAACCCCCTTTAACAGGCCTACGTCATAAGGGCCTGTGGTCCATAATAAAACTGGCACTTTCGCCATGCCTTCATCAAAAAATGCAGGAAGCTGTCTCACTATCATCATTCTCTGTGGGACTTTGAATCTTTCTACCGTAACCCAATATGTAATGCTCACCTTGAACAATACTTTATCATCAGATGGGTCGTCTCTTTAAATATATCCTCATCAGCGACATCAGTTTATCCGCAACCCTCTCCAATGGCAATCACTGTGCTCCATGATCTGCCTTCATCATCAAATCCTATGAACATGGCCAAGACCCCTCATACTACAGCTGCTTGTAACTCTAAGGGGAAAATCCGTCCCCCCTCTTCGTCCCTGGGAATCTCTGGTCTAAAGAGAAATTCATCAGGTATTCTCATAGTCTTACCTACTAAACCAGGCAACCATGTTAGCAAAATGTGCACCCAATAATGAAATACTTCTGGTTCTAACGGTACCCCTTGTATGGCTATTTGTCCTGTATATGCCATAATTAATTTGCTCACATTTAAATAATGTATTCCTGGCGTATAACACACTATGCCTTCATCAGTAAACAAAATTGTCATATTCAACTTCGTCATCAAATCTCACCCTATTATATGAACTAGCGTCTGTTTTGAATACAGCAATGGGACAGACATATTGCATTCTCCTATAGAGACAGGCAATTCTTCAGTAAAAGGAACTCTACTTGTAGCTCCTGAGAATCCTAGATCATTCATGGCATTACCTGATAGTAAAAATGTTCCCTCCCGTATACATGAGTGAGTTGCACCCATGTCTACAAAAAAAGAAAAAAGATCTGCCTCCTATTGTGATGTCAACCCTTGGTTCCTCTTGAGGATTTGCCATTACTGATAGTACTGAACCCAGCAAGTCACCCAGTGTGCTGTCGCAATGTGGGTACATACTTATCCCTGTGCCCGTGAAAGGATTTCCAACCTCAATAGTGGCACCCCCTATCCTAGGAGTCAATAATTTTCCTGTTTTTGCGCTCTATTGTATTTACATGGGTGCATGCTGTGACTGCCCTTATGGCAGATTCAATGGTGCTTGCTGTGGTTGCAAAGCCTGTTGTATTCTTGTCGCTTGTGCTTGATACACTGTTTGATCTTGGGCAAACCCATCCATATTTTGTGAGCTATATGCAGGCGGAAAAGCGGTCCTCCCTCTTGAGATGAGAACTACCCATTCTGCACATAACCCTTGTAGAGGAGGTCCCAAATATAGCCTGCACTCCAGTCACACATTTTGAAGTACCAGGAAAGTTCACACCAAAATATGTGACGTATGATGAGCACTGCCCAGTGCCTATTAGAAGAATAACACCTAGTGAAGTACCAATAACCAGAAATCCATGGGCAGTGAGGTACTCATTGAGAAAACCCTACGAGCAAATGAAACGAAATGAAGATTGCTTAAGTACTGTACAGAAAGAAGCCAGAAAATCCTTAATGAAGGGCGAATGGTGAAGTCACAAAGGCCAGAACTAACGTACAGATAAAGATATGACGACCCAAGGATGACACAAAGAGACAAAACGCCATGAATAAAGGTATCGTGAACCCAAAAGAAGAGAACATTGTGGAAACACAAGGGAACTTAAGCTGAAAGCATGTTGAATATATTCAATCAACTAACGCCTGTACATCTTTGGAACCGCAAGAAGCTGGAGAAAATAGTGTGGCTTGCAACGCTTAGTAGAAGAATAGAGCGGCAGGCTCCATCGTACATAAACTACCTCAAAACAAAGCACGATATTATAAGTGTGAATCCACTTTGGATAAAAAGCAGAACCAACCCAGGTTACTCCAGGTCAAACGCAAGAAGTTTCATAATTTAGCATTAAGAGGAAAAAGGCTGAATGGAAACTCGGCAGAGGCAGCTCGTGCCAGGAAAGCCGAGGCCACATAGATATAAGCTGTAGACAGTAGCTACTCTTAATTGAAGCTAAGAACAGAATATCCTGCATCTAAGGAACCGAGATAAGAAAGCGAAAGCAGGTGGCAGGGTGAAATGAAAATCAAATACACAAATTAAGAGAAACGAGGAAAATTCACGGTGTGGTAGCACGTGACCATCCGAGCGAGGAGAGACACGGTTTCACACCTACGCCTGGCACCGGCCCAGATAGAGATATCAAACCTTTTTCCAGACCGAAGATGCAGTTTCGAGGCCAACCACAGTGAACTAATTGACACATAGCCCATAAAGTGATGATTGATTGAAGGAAGGCAGGGTGAATTGGAGGACACCCTGCACCTGGTTGACCATTCTGCGTGCTGCTAAGCAAAGTGGAAATTTATGCATGGGGTTGATGCCAACCCAATCACAACGGACCACATAATCTAGGGTCCTATAGTTAATAGAACCAATGAGACGTCGTAGTTTTAGTGACATCTACAGTAGTTATTTGTGAAGGAAGGGCTTAGATGCCCACCTGACAGTAGTTACCCAATCCCCTCACTCCGTTACCATATACAGATATAGCACCTATACTAAAGTTACCTATTTTCAACCAATAGAATTGCATGTTAATCTTGAGTGTTACACGTCAGATTATGATGCGTTTTGAGCATAAAAGTTATGTTGTGTGTGAAGCTTGAGGCAGTTGAAGCGAGACGGGCTGTCGCACTGCTGTTGATGTCCATGTTTCCCTGTTTTTTGTACTTGTCATTAAAATGACTCCCCTTTGCCAAACCATTGAGTTGTCCTTATTTATTGGTGTTGGAGTAAGAGACCCTGCATCCCCATCCATCTCGAGGTGCAGCTATCTTGTCTTAAAGTACTGCAGGGCAGACCACGACTCTATGGGCCGGCCAGCGGTTCCTCAGTACACTTGGTGGCAAAGATCGGATAGTTTATCGACTATCGATTATAAATTGAAATAAGACACCTAATGACCATCGACATAAAGTAACTCTAGGTCTTTGGCAATATCACAAGTCCTTTGCCATTCAGCTGAGTAGACCGTGAAGCTCCCCGTAGACCAAGGTACTGTAGGCAGAATCTGCAGTAAGGGTCTGAAGGGACCTGTTTTCCCACATATCCCTTCCCATTCCTACGGGCAGCTGATCGGGCGAAGAGCTGAAGAAGGTGGTAACAATGGCGGCGATCCCGAGGGTCCGGAGACGAACCATGCAAACGGTGAGTGAAGAAAACATTTAGTGCTTTGGCAAACAGTGTATGCCTTGGAACAAGTAAAGAAAATAAAAAGAGGTAACGGAGGGAGGAGGGAAAATAATAAAAAATATAGTTAACAGTAGAGAAGACGGTATATATATATATAAGGGGATAATGACTCGAGAATAAATAAATAAATAAAGGTTACCGGGGTGGACACCCGAGAAGATAGAGGTTACCAGGGCGGACACCTGAGAAGAGAGAGGATTTGCCTTATTCCTGCGCTTTAAATATAGCAGCTAGAAGAAACGTGTATCCAGAGTCCCACATAATGGGGAGCAATTAGGCTACCACAACGTGTAAAGACGCTGTGAAAGGGGTTCGTTTAGGCTCCATGAAGGGGTAAGGATTAGAGGCAGAGATATTTTTGTCCACCTGGTTTCTCTCTAGTCTGTTAAGCGTCCGTCTTACATGTTTTCTGTTGTGACGTCATAAGTGATTTTTATTTTTTTAAGAAAACTGAGTGAACATTTTCGCACGATTCATTAGCTGAGACAGAATCGCATATGAAGTGATGTTTTTGAGTAAATTGGAATATGTAACATTTTTGGGACAATTTTGATTGGAGTTTGCGGTGTTTGGTGCTCGCTCATATTGTCACAAGTTGTTTAAACCACACAAAAGCATTGACGAGTGTTATATAAGAGTGGAAGGAACAGATTTAAGCATGGAAGACATAACTCCATTAGCACACTTATGCAAGCAATTGCCAAAATACGCACCCAAGCTAAAGAAGTATAGACCCGAGTGGGTTAAAGGTACTGCCCACAAGATGTTTAGGCCATGGCCCTGTTATGACCCATCCTTGGTCATAGGGTTCACTCATCAAGGACACTCAGGATACACCGGCCAGGTACTCTTAGTGGTTACTTTATTAGCTTCATATTTACAGGATCAAATGTCATCAAGTCATTGAGATATCAAGAGGAACAAGGGACAAGAGCCCATTGGCTCCCACCACCCAGGCTCACATATTGTAACTACCTGGGTTAGAACCAAATGAACTCCAAACATTCAAACCTCACACTCCACACTCACAGCCTACATTCTGAAGATGACATCAATCCTGGCACAGCACACATTCAAGCATAAGAGCCAACCCTAACAGGCCCCAAAATGGGTCTTTATCTAAAGCCGTCTTACAACATATGACAACATATTTGCACGCCACGTATACAGGCAAGAAGTTGGAAAAACGCCCTCTGTTCTTCAATTGTGGAAAATGTACGAGCAAGCAAAGGAGGAAGAGCCACCAACAGATTGGATACTTAATGTATGCACAGCGGGGGGTGAGACGCCTACTGCGCCACTTGCTCTGCCTGAAACGAAAGATGAAGTAAGTAAGGATGAGGGGTTATACCCATTGAGGGAACTTAAAGCAGCAACGGGGTATTGCAACTCCGCATATGAGTCACCTACACATAATAGTGATGAAAATAAAGGGAAGGATAAGGACAAGGATATTACCTCCGCAGTCCCAAGGGACAAGGGGAGGCGCGATGATTAAAAGAAAGAGCAGGTACAGACAAGTGCATATCTCGATGAGGAGAAGGAAGGGAAGAGATGGAAAGGGAGCGGAGACAGAAGTGAAGGGATAGCATTCCCGAAAGACGAATGGATGGGAGGACACATTTTACTGAATTTAGATGGTAAAGGCATTGATGACACAAGGCAAAAGGAGAAATTAGATGAGACACAGAGAAAAGGGAAAGAAAAGAAATTAAGAGACGAAAGGATAAGGCGGAAAGACAGACAAAGGCGAGAACAGCTATATCGGGAGGAGCAAGAAAAACAGCTTGATCGCAACCCAAGCGCAGCCTACGATCCAGACAGACAGAAGCAACAAAGGTTAGTTGAAGAGCAAAGGGTACGTGAGAAAAGAATAAGGATACGAAGAGATGAGAAATTGCAAAGGGCAGATGAACGTAGAAATGAAAAGAAAAAGGAAGAAGATAGGGTCAGAGAAGAGGCGAGGAAGCAAAAAGAATTTGATGACAATATCGAACGTAAGCGAAGACACAGAGCATGCGATCTTGAGTATTTGTAGAGGCAAGTTAAAAAACCTGATCCAGTTGTAGACTGGGAAGATATAGAAGAATTCTTCCCTGCGTATGATTCAGTACAAGGTACGTCTAGGGTGAATATTGACGATGACTTCGACACCAGAAGCATCGGAGAAACGATTGATAAAATATATGATAAAATGGGGCTAGAACAAATACCCCAAGGAGAGAGGGAAGACGAGTGCTTGGAAAGCACTCAGCTGTATGACACTGAGGATCTCACTCATAGCAGTGGGGATAGAGAGCTATCCATGGATAGATTAGAAATAAGCAGGAATAAAGAGGATACAAGAAGATGCGTGAACTGGGGACAGACAATGTCTGACTCCGAAAGGGAAGAGCACGAAGAAAACGAGGAAGGGACGGCAAAGTGAAAGACGACTCTCAAGGGAAAAGGAGATACAATGGTCAGACACTAGCGAGTCTGCACCGAGGGCATCAGAGTCAGCCACGCAGTCTGACCAACATGAAGAAGTATCTCACGGTCAGAGGATGGCATCTTCAACGCCCTATGTGGACAGGCTTAAGTAATTGCCAGGTAGACGGCGATGTGGGAATATCACCTCTGCAATAGACAGGAGAACAATGAGAGAAGAAAAGGAGGGCTACGCATTCCAGTTTCCGCTACTAGAGAAGGGGGGAGTAAGACCACAATATATTCCATGGCCACACATGGATCGGGAAAACTTGAGAAACAAGCTACCAATGCTGACATCGGGAGCCGGAAAGTGGATACTGGAGCTGGAAAAAATGACAGGAGGAAGCACGTTAGCCATAGGGGACATTAAGGGTCTCCTAATCATCATACTTGGTGAGAGAGCAGACGATGTGTGGGCATGGGCACGGTACCCTGGTGTAACCACAATCAATACCGCACATGACAGAGTGCCATTTAACAATTGCAGAGCAGCAGTATGGAAAGCGCTGCGAGTACTTTACCCAGATACTTCCGATATGGGAGCTATAATGACTCAGAAAATGAAGGATTCTGAAGATATGTTACTTTATATACAGAATTTCCAAGACGCATGGGTGCTCGAAACGCATGATTCTTGGACAAAATCCATACCATGTTTTATCATATATTGCGCCAAGGCTTGCTAGAACCGCTACAGAAACATCTAAAGAAATTGGTAGGAGTTGAGGCTAAACCTTGGGCTGAAATACAGTTGATTATCGCACATTACTGCAGACTGCTGCAGGAAAAGAATCGCAAAAAGGAAGCAACACGAAAAGGGTGAGGAAGCAAAGCTAGTGCAGAAGAAACTATCAAAGTATGCTCTTGAAGGAGCCATGCTATGTAGCACAGCTGAATAAAGCATGCAGCAGGTGGCCAGTCCACAACAGAATAATCAGGGCAATGTACGATTTTACCCACGGGGAAGAGAACTCAGGGGAAGAGGATGTCAGAGAAGTCAAGGAGGCTTCCAAAGTAATCAGGTAGGTTTTCAAAACGTGCAAAATGGAAACCCAGGTATGTCAAATGGACAAATAATCTGACCACCACCAGTATGCTGGCTGTGTGGAATGACAGGGCACTTGGCACTCACAGAAATCAAGGCATGATACAGAACGGCCAAGGGATGGGAGCAGGCATGGCAAATCCAAATGCAATTTTACAACAGGGCAATCACACGGTGCAACAACAAATGCCAGGAGCGCAACAATGAGTACAGCCACAGAGTGTGCACAGTTTTCCCCTAGGACAAGCCCAACAAGTACCGTTGCAAATGTCACACGATAAGCACAGGACAAGCTCCAACCTGGCCCATATTTGTATATAAATTAGGACAGCTCACTGTGAACCCTGATGTGATCTATCCTATCAGTGACACCAGCCGCTCATAGGGAACCTAGGGTGGATGTCGTTATAGGGGGTAAAGATTATTCCTTCCTAGTAGACACGGATGCAACACGCTCGTGCATACGTGAAGGCAAATTTTCCTTGTTCGGCGAGGCCATAGATACTTACAGTTTCACAGGAGCTCACAGTCCAGTTCCCTTTACAAATGCACTCCCAGTCTCCATAGGAGAGTGCGAAATGAATGAACCCCTATTATACTCACGTCAGACCCCAGTAAACATTTTGGGTCGAGACCTAATGATGAAGTTGAACATGACAATTTCATTCACAGAGGAGGGCATAATATGCTCCACTCCAGGAATGCACTACTGAAATGTATGTAAAATGATTAGAGCATACTCAGGACACATAGCCGTGAGGGCCATATCATTAGAGCCAGAAATCTTCGCATATGGCATGTGTGTGCTTATGGCGGGATTGCCATGCCTTGCAGAGAAAGTAATGAGAACCCCTAATGAGTTTTTATTTAGACCACAGATACTTATGCATGAGGAGGAGGGACAAGTTTTTCCCTTGATAATACACTCAGCTGCAGTGCGAGGGAAAGTGGTGTTGGTTGACAGTTACGACGATGAGGGCAGACAATGGTGCGCGATTATTGCCATCGAAGAAGGATATCGAGTGACTGACATCACCGATGACGATCTATTCAAAGAACAAACAGACATAGGAGAGACAATGGTAAAAGTAAGTGTCACCTTTTTGGTAAAGATGATTAAAAGAGAAGTACCGCAAAGAATGATGTTGGCACTGAAACGTCCCGAATATTTTGATGACGATATAGCTAAAGTGCCTGTCTCAGTATGGACTACCGGACCCTATGATGTAGGCCTCTTGAAGGGGGCGGGAGAAGTGAACATTAAATTGAAACCAGGAGCAATCCTACCAAGAGCCCAACAATATCCCATGTCCAGAGAGGCAGACGAAGGGATTTCTAAGACAATTTCTGCCATGATGGACCAGGGCATCTTAGTGACGTCAGAGTCACTATGTAATACGTCAGTTTATCCTGTCATGAAATCAAAGGGGAGGTTTTGGCATTTAATCCAGGATTTACGACCACTAAATGATATTGTTGAGTATGAGTTCCCTTTAGTCCCTAACCCGTCTGCAATTCTATATAATGTACCCGTTGAGGCAAATCACAGTGATTGACTTGAATAATGCATTTTTCTCAATCCCGTTGCACCGTGACTCACAAGATCTGACATCATTCACGTTCAGACAAATGCGTCTGAAAAGCACGAGGTTGCCACAGGGGTACTGTGAGTCCCCTTTATTTTCAACAGAGTCCTGCAAATGGATTAGAGCAATATTACATTCGAAAGTGTCGTCTTACAATACGTGGATGACATCCTAAATTGCAGCACCTCAGAAGAACAGTGCAGGGACGATTCTATACAGCTACTGTCTATATTGGCTGAGAAAGTATATAAAGTTGACAAGAAAAATTACAATATTGTCAACAAGAAGTGCTGTACATGGGCCAGCTGATCTCACACGAAGGAAAGAAAGTGACCCCAGAAAGGGCTGAAGCTATATTGATGCAGGCTAAGGTGCTCACGATAAAGCAAATGCAGAACTTTCTAGGCCTGTGCAACTATGTTAGGGCATGGGTTTTCAATTACAGCTCTTATACTAGGCCTTTACTTCAGGGCTTAAAGAAGGCCAAAGTGACAAAAGGAAAGATTGAATGGTCTGAATCCATGGAGGAAGGGTTTGTTGAATTCAAGAGAGAGATTTGTACGGCTCCAGTTCTCGGGATTCTCAATTATGCAGAGGAATTTTACCTGTTTTCACACACAAATGGCAACGTCATGATGGCAGTACTCGTACAATGAACTTCCTTGGGATACAAGCCCCTAGCATACTACAGTGGGAATGTAATGAGAGGCCACTTCCCATGCAAATAAAGTTTAGCTGCCGCAGCGTTCGCCATAGAGAAGGGTACAACCATTGCAATGTCAACAGTGCACGCAAGCCTAGCACACTGGAAAAGGAGGGGCTACCTCCGAGTGGATCAACTCCTTTTCCTTGATCTGTCCCTCGGCGGAAGGTTTCACAATCTCCTCAGAAAACTTCTCTGATAGTTTGAAAATTCCACTTGCAGCATTATTCCATGCAGTAGCGATCCCATTTGTGCAGTATTAGCTGGATCTCTGATGAATGTGAGAACATCAACATCGATTGGTCTCCCCACTAGCTCTGAAAAGTCAGTAACTAGGCGAAACAGAACATTATGCGCCAGCCTGTTGTCCTCTGGTGATAGAGACATCGGTCCAATCTCTGTTGAGATTCAGGATCACAGGTATTTTCCTTGATGTAAACAATGTCTGCACTGTCCGTCTGCGTGAAGTGTAATCAAGAAGGTTATGTTGTTTAGGAGATGACTTAGGTTTTCTGTATTCGTTGGATCTTGACGGAATGTTAACATATCCATTGCTCTCCAGACAATAGATGGACAGTCTTCAATTATGCGAAAGAACATTAAGAGGATAAACTCATTTGTGTTGGGAACATTTGCTTCTACCTCACTGTACTCGGAGAGTACAATGAATTGTTCAGCAATAACAGTAAGCAGTTGCCATATAAATGTTTCCGTTTTCAGGATCTTGAAGGAAGTCTGCAACACTTGTGATTCTTCCTACGAGTGACGGGTATAATCTTAACACTAGATTGAAGTATGTAACAACGTCTTTCGTGATGTCTCTGCCGTGGGACACCATAAGTGATCCCGAAAAGTGACCTGAATATTGACAGATGCTCACCAAAGGAAGAAGAGATCCGTGGAACTGATAACTCGAATGAAGAGAGAGAATTATTTTTCTGCCAAATCAGAAGAAGCTTTTCATGCAATCCCATATGAACACCGGCTATTCAGCCTCACTTCATCAGTGTTCTCGACAATCTTCATGCCAAGATTCCAAGTTGGAGCAAATACAAAATGGTTGCAGATAACCAGATGGGAATTACTGCAAACAATCAACACGACCATAAAAGGATTCAATGCAATCAAGGAAGAACTAAGAGCGATCCGACTGATGACTCTCAAGAACAGATATGTACTTGACATGATCACAGCTATGGATGGAGGTGTTTGTGAAAAAATAGGAGAATCATGTTGCACATTTATACCTTCTTACGACAAGGAAAATTGAACCGTAACAGAGGCTATTGGTATGCTGACAAACCTGCAGGACCAGATGATCAATGAAACTGATGAAGTTGATGATGACAGCTGGTTTGGATCACTGTTTTCATGGGTTCCACAATGGATGGTAGTTGCATTCAAGTTCCTAGGAGCCCTGCTAGTGAAGATATTACTAGGATTTTGCGTTATCAAGACAATAATCTCACAATGCCAGAAGACTGCAAAGAAAGCCATAAGGATGAAGATCATGACTGATGTCAAACCAGGATGGAAGCCCAAAGATCTGACTGATGAAGAAATTAGACATTTTGTGGAGGCTAGCAAGCACGCCCCAGAAGATACCAGTTTTCTCTATCCCAGGAAACAGAAAAACTATGTGGGAAAATGGATTTACTGCAACCCAAATGGACAATGTCAGCTGATGACATGGGACAAAGATGAACATATGAGGACTGCAGGAAGCCTGAGAGGAGTGATAAAGATATGGACGCCAAAAAGACACTTCTTCAAGTCATCATGTACACAACCAGAAGATGAAGAGGGAGTGAGCCCAGAAGATGAAATGAAAATACATACAGATGAACCAAGTAAGATGAATCCAAAGGAAAGAATTGAAGTAGTCGATGAATCGCCTTGAGGGGGGAGTGTAGAGGTGGTCCCATATATAGCCTGCACTACAGTCGCCCATTTTGAAGTACCAGGAACGTTCACACTGAAATATGTGACATATGATGAGCAAATAAACCTGCAGAGGCCCCAGAATAACACCTAGTGAAGTACCAATAACCGGACAACCAAGGGCAGTGAGGTACCCATTGAGAAAACCCTACCAGCAAATGAAGCAAAATGAAGATTGCTTAAGTACTGTACAGGAAGAAGCCAGAAAATCCTTAATGAAGGGCGAATGGTGAAGTCGCAAAGGCCCGAACTAACGTACAGATAAAGATATGATGAAAGATATGATGAAAGATATGATGACCCAAGGATGACACAAAGAGATGAAACGCCATGAATAAAGATATCATGAACCCAAAGGAAGAGAACATTTTTGAAACACAAGGGAGCTTAAGATGAAAGCATGGTGAATATATTCAACCAACTAACGCCTGTACATATGCTTGAAACCACAAGAAGCTGAAGAAAATAATACGGCTTGCAACGCTTAGTAGAAGAATAGAGCGGCAAGCGCCATCGTACATAATATACCTCAAAACAAAGTACAATATTATAAGTGTGCATGCACTTTGCATAAAAAGAAGAACCAAACCAGGTTACTCCAGATCGAATGCAAGAAGTTTCATAATTTAGCATCAAGAGGAAAAAGGCTGAATCGAAACTTGGCAGAGGCAGCTCGTGCCACGAAAGCCGAGGCCACATAGATAGAAAGTGTAGACAGTAGCTACTTTTAATTGAAGCTAAGAACAGAATATCCTGACTCTAAGGAACCGAGATAAGAAAGCAAATGCAGGTGGCAGGGTGAAGCAAAAATCAAATAAACAAATTAAGAGAAATGAGGAAAATTCACGGTGTGGTAGCACATGACCATCCGAGCGAGGAGAGACACGGTTTCACACCTACGCCTGGCACCGGCCCAGATAGAGATATCAAAACTTTTTCCAGACAGAAGATGCAGTTTCGAGGCCAACCACAGTGAACTCATTTCCACATACCCCAAAAAATGATGATTGATTGAAGGAAAGCAGGGTGAATTGTTGGACACCCTGCACCTGGTTGACTGTTCTGTGTGCTGCTAAGCAAAGTGGAAATGTATGCATGGGGTTGATGCCAACCTAATCACAACGGACCAAATAATCTAGGGGCCTATACTTAATAGAACCAATGAGACATCGTACTTTTAGTGACGTCTACAGTAGTTATTTGTGAAGGAAGGGCTTAGATAGCCACCTGACAGTAGTTACCCAATCCCCTCACTCTGTTACCATATACAGATATAGCACCTATACTAAAGTTACCTTTTTTCAACCAATAGAATTGCATGTTAATCTTGAGTGTTACACGTCAGATTATGACACATTTTGAGTATAAAAGTTATGTTGTGTGTGAAGCTCGAGTGAGTTGAAGCGAGACGGGCTGTCGCACTGCAGTTGATGTCCATGTTTCACTCTTTTTTGTACTTTTCATTAAACGGACTCCCCTTTGCCAAACCATTGAGTTGTCCTTATTGATTGGTCTTGGAGTAAGTGTTGGAGTAAGAGACTGTGCACTCCCATCCATCTCGAGGTGCAGCTATCTCATCTTAAAGTACTGCAGGGCAGACCCCGGCTCTATGGGCCAGCCAGGGGCCCCTCAGTACACCCTGACTCCCACATGTTTGTGCCAAATGTCCTGTCATTCCCAATGTCCAACATACAGGAGGGAGTCTACTAATGTGTCCTCCCTGCATACTTTGATTAACATTCTGCAGAGGCTGAAACCCACCTTGATTACTCTGGAAATTCCGTTGATTATTCTGAAAACCTAATCTTCCTCGGATGTTTCCTCTACCTCGTGGTACAAATCCGTTCTGTCTATCAAACTGCCGTTGGTCTTTCACCTGTGGCTGCTTGATGCGATCCTGACCCTTCTCCACTATTCAACATTGCCCCTTGTATAGCATACTTCGATAGCTTTTTCTTCACCAGTTTAGCCTCTTCAAGTTTCTACCATCTTCTTTCTTTTGAATTTTCTCTTGCAACAACCGACAATGATGCAGTGTAGTTAATTGTATTTCTGGCCATGGTTTTGCCTCCATGCCCACCAACCTCTTGAGCTGTCTTTGCACCTTATCTGGCAGTCCTTGACATAATATATGTTAGAATACAGGTATAGATTGTCCCCACGGCTAACGCGTTGTTCCTGTCTTTGTCTGCTTTTTCTTTTGGCCTTGTCTTTTTTAGTCGTTTCTCCCGTTCCCTGTCTTTCTTTTCTTGCTCGTCCTGATCTTCCATTTGCCTTACTTCCTCAATGCTCTTCCCATCAAGTTTGAGTAATATCTGACCACCCATCCATTTGTTCTGTATGAGTGCTACCTCGTCAGTTGTATCTTTCTCTCCTTTCCATCTTTTTATTTCTCTCTCTATGTCTAGGGACATAGTTGGTCGATCATTTCTTTCCTTGTCTCTTGGGACTTTAGGAATCACTCTGTTTTTTCGGGACTCTCGTCACTGCTACATGCAGGTGACTTATACGTCGGGTTACTATACCCTGTTGCTGCCTTAAACTCTCTTAAAGGATATAATCCTTCATCTTTCGTACCATCACCATTTACTTCAGGAGCGGTAGGGGTAGCAGAAGGCTCTTCACCCCCTCTTTACACAGATTAAGCATCCAGTCCTCAGAGGCGGATCTTAGCTTTCCTCCTGGTACATCTTCCAGAACTCTAAGCTTTCTAACCTCTTTTCTAACTTCTTTCCTGTATACGCTGCATGCAAATATGTCATCATATGTTGTGGAACTGCTCTGGACAGTGATCCCCCTTGTGGCCATGGTGTGAACATTTTATCTGCCGTACCCTTAACCCATTCTGCACTATATTGCTTAAGCTTGGGTGCGTGTTTTGGCAACTGTTTGCACAGGTACATGAGCGGAGTAACATCCTCCATCACAACTCAGTCACATTTCACTGTCACCGTTTTATTTTACTTCACACAAATAAATGTTTCCAAAAAAATAATACAATATGAGCATGCACCAATCGTCGCAGCTCCAAACCCTCCATATCATGTTTAATTAAATCTACTTATTCACTAAACATTATCAGTCGATTATATAAATAAATAATTAACTTTCAAATCTCAATGTTTCAACCGCAGTCTATTCCTTCCTTATTTTCATTATTTAATTTCTTTGTCACATATACCATATACAATATACAGACAAACTGACAGACTGACAGACTGGCTGGCACACATATACCTTCGTCAGCGCTCCTCGTGACTATCTCTGCCCCTAATAATGACTCCAACCTAGTCTGAGCTGTCCCCTCTAACGATGCCTTGATCATTTGTAGCCTAGATATGTCCACTTGCACTCTGGGACAAGCTCCTTCTAAACGTCATTGACGTAGGATTCCGGGCTTATCATATAGATTGCTCCTCCTCTATATACTTTAAACTGTGACGCTCATTATCTCACACTCTGATGCTCTTCGTCTTAACCCAAAAATAAAATAAAATACCCCAATCAACCAACCCTTCATTACTCTATCCCCGTTATCACTCTTCCCCACTCAGCGCTCCTTTAGTTTGCCACCTCCCTCAGTCTACTCACCATTCGCGTTTTCAACTTCTGACTGTCAGGTCCAATCTTGAATCTTCCTGCAGAAGTGATGCTGGGCCCACCAGACCCCCTAAGTCTGCCTGCCCAACAGTCTTTCAACTGATAAAACTACCAAGCTGGCAAACCCAAGGGGAAAGGGGAATGGAGGAGAAAATAACAAAAAACAGATCTTCACTGGCTGGCACTGTAGTTCTCTTGAGCTGGAAATACACCTCAGTGTCTGTGAGATCTAGGAGACAAATATATATGTATATATTAATAATCAATCCACTCTAGCTAAGTTTACTAAAATGCTACCACTCTCCTTGTAGTACCTGTAGCCTATGCTTTATTGCTAATAGGCTTATTCAGTTAGTAGCTAAAGTTGAAGTCTAGTAATCTGAACTCAATGTTTCCTTCTTCTTCTACTGTGGTAATCTTTTCTTTAGGAAATGTCTTTGTTAGGTCTTTTGTTGACTAATAAGCTTTTTCCAACTACTCAATTCACAAAATATATTTTTCATAAATGAACTTCTTAAAAATACTTTTTCTCGTATTAATTGCATAAAAGGAAAGTCTGTTACTTGAATTCGAGTTAACACCAATTGCAAAAAATTACGATGTCAAAAAAAATGTAAACTTCTTAAAAGATCGGCATTGCTGTAAAGAGTTCCACTAGTCGTTTACTTCCTGAAAAACGAACGTCAGCCGTGGCAACGCTTCTCTACTCAATAGTCCTACAAAACGATGCTTCCAGAAAAAAGGTGTCACGACGCTTAACGTACTCAATATAATAGTCCTGCAAAACGAGCACTTCCTGAAACGACGTCACGATGCTTGCACGCGCGTTAAACGTTCGTAGGGTTCCTTCTTCTAACTTCCGAGCCGTGCGTGGTGTAATACTCGAAACAAAACAATAACGCTCACGCAAGAACTGCAAGCGAGTGAAAATATATTTAAAAAAAACAAACATGCGAGTAGTAAACGAAGAGTTACGCGCGCCTGGTTAGTAAATATTAAACGTGCAATTATACAGAAAAAATACTTTCAGATGGAGAATTGAAGCGCAACAATAGTAGTTCAAAAAGTAACACTGAATCTTATTTCTTCAATAAAAAATAAATATTAGCATTTGATTTCACTCAGTCTTTTCAAAAGTAATTCGAACTGAAAATCCTTGACATTAGACTTTGTAGATTAAATAAATTTAGCTTGCTTCATCTGTACGATTTCTTCACAGCTTCTTGGATAAACTTCACTTCAACTTAGAATTAGTAATAAATGGAAATTCTAAAATCTTCTTGAAATACTAAGAATTAAATATACTTAAATATATTTTTTGCTAGAGCTAACTAAACTGCGACCTGTCTCAAAGGATACTAAAATGAAAGGCAGTTGAAAACTCGGAGCAACATTCCAAATGACCTCATAACTATTTACACCAATCAGTGCTGCAGAAAAAACTCTCCATCTTGCTTTGGGGAGTCAAGTGATTCCTGAATGTACATTAAGGAATATTTATACTAGTTCAATTGTCAATCCAAACATAACCCAAACATCACACTTCTAAGTAAACTACATTCAAAAGGTTTTTTGTGCTAATGATGAATTCTTAATTATGTAATGTAAATGTGTAAGTAATAAAGTCTATTAAATTTACCTTGGAATTGTAATGGTATGTCTTTTAAGGTTATGAACCCTTGAAACTCTAGAAATGTACCATGGAATCCTGACACTGACCTTCGGGATCGTCTCTTCAACCAGCCGCTTCAACATTCGGTTCGCTCAGCTTCTCGTAAAAGTCAGGAGGGGATTTTGCTTGAAAACGAGGGACTTGTCCCACCTGTACTTGCAAGTTTTATTTTGAACTAATGCTGCTATATATAAGGAGCTTCACGTTCCTCCAGCTAAATGGTGGAGGATGTCCGATATTTCCGCGACCCCAAACTTACTAGGTCAATGGATTTTTAATCATCCTCGCTCGCTACCACATGAACTGGGCTGTCTGACCCAGCCCTTTAAGATGAGGTAGCAATAATTTGAGATGGATGGAAATGCAGAATATACTCAAACATCAATAATCAAACTAACTCAGGAAGTTGGCAAAGTGTAACTCTTTTAATGTCAATTATCTAAAATAGGGAGTTACAACGAATATCAACGAATTTGCTCGATCTTAACACTCAGCATTTTATGAAAAAAGCAACTGTTATACTAAAAGTCATCATCATTGACATCAACCTACGTTGCAAGCTACAAAAACCTACTTGGGAAAGTGATAGGATTACAGGGAACATCTAGGTGTACATTACATACTTTTTGTGAAGGTGATTGGGTCTCTAACATCAGGTGGGGCAATTAAGCCCTCCCTTAGATCAGGTCACTATGAACATAATCAAATACATGACGTCCCATTGGTTATACAAACTATAGGGCTCTCTATTTCGTGGCCCTCTATAATTGGTTGGCACTCTTGTACCCCACTGTAATATTCCACCTAGGCAAGCAGCATGGAGGCTAACATCCAGGTGCCGGTGGGCTGGTCATGACCATAGCTTCCCACCAATTAGCCTGTTCATTCATCATCACCCTTTTAGTTGGCTATTCAATTAAGCTTTGAACTTAACCTTGAAAATGTTCTCTAAGCTCGAGAATATGAGGGAGTATAGTCATATTCTGTCTTCTTGGTTTCAATACAGCTCGTCCCATTGTCTATTTTCATCTAACCATGTGACTGTAGACCAGGTTTTCGAGTCTTTCAGCATTTAAAATAATATTAAATGATGAAACTCTGACGTCTTCAATGTTCTCACTCCTCGTCTAAGACAGGAGTTTTGTTCTTTCACACGTTCTGTAACTACTGTGTGACATTAAGGCCAAGGGGGCCTTGACTTCTTGGTGTTGAGCCAGCCAAGCCCTTCCTTGGTTCACCTCCATGGTTACGTTCTCCAATTTCTAACTGCGACACACTGAAACCCTTTCTGTTCGCTGGATCTAGCTCTGCTAAAGTGCGTTGTGGAATCATCCATATTTCATAAGTTTCCTACGCATATACGCTAGCACATCACTGCAATCTATTAACTACATAGCTAGCCTTTAAGAATACTTTGTCTACTTGCGTTAATGCTTCTGGACAATTGTAAAATGATTTGATATCTTCATAATTATTTCTGTTAGCATGAGCATCTTCATCTCGAGCCCAAATGTTGCTCATCTTTGGCATCTCCTCTTCAGAGTGCCTATAGAATGTTTATGTTCTCTCGTCTCTGCATCTCTTCTCGGTGCGTCAGCTCTATTCTTTATGATGTCACCAATCTTCTCTTATGCTCAGTTTTCTCACTTCTTCCAGAATTTTCCAACATATAGGCAAAATGGGGGAGGAGCTTTGGGTGGGGGTACTTGGCTCTACCGCTACAATAGCCTGCAGCCTGGTCCAGGGAACTTACCTACAAATACCCCTGATCATAGCCTATACCCTGGGCACAGGGAACTTACCTGTCGATACCCCTAAGCATAGCCTGTACCCTGGCCACAGGGAACTTACCTGCCGATACCCCTGATCATAGCCTGTACCCTGGGCACAGGGAATTTACCTACAGATACCCCAAATCATAGCCTGCAGCCTGGGCACAGGGAACTTACCTGCAGATACCCCATATCATAGCCTGCAGCCTGGATCAGGGAACTTACCCGCAGATACCCCAGATCAAAGCCTGCAGTCTGGGCCAGGGAACCTACCTGCAAATACCCCTGATCATAGGCTGTACCCTGGGGACATGGAACTTACCTGCAGCTACCCCATATCATAGCCTGCAGCCTGGGCACACGGAACTTACCTGCAGCTACCCCATATCATAGCCTGCAGCCTTGGAACAGGGAATTTACCTGCAGATACCCCATATCAGAGCCTGCAGCCTGGGCCTAGGTAACTTACCTGCAGGTACCCCATATCATAGCCTGCAGTGTGGATCAGGGAACCTACCCACAGATAGCCCAGATCAAAGCCAGCAGCCTGCACACAGGGAATTTACCTGCAGATACCCCATATCATAGCCTGCTGCCTGTGTAAGGGAACTTCCCCGCAGGTATCCTAGATCAAAGCCTGCAGCCTGGGCACAGGGAACTTACCTGCAGATACCCCATATCAGAGCCTGCAGCCTGGGCCTAGGTAACTTACCTGCAGGTACCCCATATCATAGCCTGCAGTGTGGGTCAGGGAACTTACCCACAGATACCCCTGATCAAAGCATGCAGCCTGGACACAGGGAACTTACCTGCAGATACCCCAGATCAAAGCCTGCAGCCTGGACACAGGGAACTTACCTGCAGTTACCCCAGATCAAAGCCTGCAGCCTTGGCACAGCAAACCTACCTGCAGATACCCCATATCATAGCCTGCAGCCTGGGCACAGGGAAGTTATCCACAGATACCCCAGACCAAAGCCTGCAGCCTTGGCACAGCGAACTTAACTGCAGATACCCCATATCATAGCCTTCAGCCAGGGCACAGGGAACCTACCTGCAGATACCCCAGATCAAAACCTGCAGCCTTGGCACAGCAAACTCACCTGCAGATACCGCAGATCATAGCCTGCATCCTGGGCCAGGGAACGTACCTGCAAATACCCCAAATTATAGCCTTCAGCAGGAACACAGGGAACTTACCTGCAGATACCCCAGATCAAAGCCTGCAGCCTGGACACAGGCAACTTACCTGCAGATGCCGCAGATCATAGCCTGAAACCTGGGCCAGGGAACCTACCTGCAGATATCCAGATCATAGCCTGCAGCCTGGGCACAGGGAATTTACCTGCAGATTCCCAGATCATAGCCTGCAGCCTGGGCCAGGGAACTTACTTGAAGTTACCCCAGATCATAGCCTGCAGCCTGGGCACAGGGAACTTACTTGCAGATACTCAAGATCCTAGCCTGCAGCCTGGACACAGGGAATTTACCTGGAGATATCCAGATCATAGCCTGCAGCCTGGGCACAGGGAAGTTACCTGCAGATGCCCCATATCATAGCCTGCAGCCTGGGCACAGGGAACTTACCTGCAGATACCCCATATCATAGCCTGCAGCCTGGGCACAGCGCACGCAGGCGGACCATGGCGGGTAGGCATCAGGCTGGATGCACACTCAGGAGGAGGCCCATGGTGGGTAGGCCTCAGGCTGGATGCGCACGCAGGAGGAGGACCATGGTGGTTAGGCCTCACACTGGATGTGCACGCAGGAGGAGGACCATGTCGGGTAGGCCTTAGACTGGATGCGCACGCAGGAGGACCATGGCAGGTATCCTCAGACTGGATTCGCACGCAGTAGGAGGACCATGGCAGGTAGGCCTCAAGCTGCATGCGCATGCAGGCGGAGGGACCACGGTGGGTAGGCCTCAGGCTGCATGCACACGCAGGCGGAGGGACCATGGCGGGTAGGCATCAGGCTGCATGCGCACCCAGGCAGAGGGACCATGGTGGGTAGGCCTCAGGCTGGATGCGCACGCAGAAGGAAGAACATGGTGGGCTGGCCTCAGGCTGCATGCTCATTTTGCTGAATTTCGGGCTTTTGAAATTTCTGAGCTATCGACCAAATCACGCATTCTGTGCTGCGGCAGAGGGGGTGTCCCCCGCCGCCCTTACTAACCATATTGTGAGCGGGGGTGTCCACAACAGCCATCCCAAAAAGCATATTAAAAGAAAAAGGGCTGAAGGGGCAGCCCCGCAGACATCTAAAAAAAGTCCTAATCACGGCAGTGAAAGAGAGCAGACATCGCAGGGACACAAGGTAAGTAAGGGTGTGGGGGTGTGGTTGGGGTGTGGTGGGGGTGGGGGCCAAGTTGTAAATGTTCAGGGGGGAAAAGACTGAAGATTATTTCGGAAAAATAATCTTTGGTCTTTTCTCCCTCGAACATTTGGATCGTGGGCTTTCAACCCTGATCAAATAGGCAAGTACTGTCACCTTGTTTCCTGGGCTCTCAATTGGAATTCTCCTCAAAAATAAATAATCTGGGAAGATAATATGGCGAGCGGAGCCCAGGTTAGTGCAAAAGTTCAATCCGTGTTTTATACATTACGGATGCTCTGACAAATCCTTCAGTTTTTAGCCGACAGGGACCAGGTCACAGTCGTGGGGACTCTTATTAACTCCCTACTGGACTATGTAAACTATCTACTGTCAGGAATTCCAGCCTTCCAATTATGCAGACTGCAAGTAGCACAAAATACAGCAGTCAGACTGTTTTTTGGGATTGCAAAATCATCCCCTTTTCTAATCAGAGAGGTCAAGGAAGCATGTGAAGTTACAGAAGGAATCCATTGGGGATGGTAATCAAATGTGCAATAGAATGGACTTATCCCAATTGCTGCATGCACAGAATTGTTGTATGAAAATTGAGCGACCGGGAGCCGAGAAACCCAGTTGTCTTGGATTGCATTGGTAAAACATCTGAGATATTGCTCCAAAGACTGATTTAGTCTCTCTGTCTGACCATTTGTTTCAGGATGATAGCCAGAAGAAGGAGCCCTGTTGATTCCTAATTCTTTGCACAAAACAGTCCAGAACATTGACGTGCATTGTGTCCCACAATCTGACACAATGATTTCAGGTAACCCATGCAAACATAAGATATCCTTTACAAAAACATTACTAATTTCTGGTGCAGTAGGTAATTAAACAATGGTGAGAAATATGCCATTTTCTTGAGTGTATTCACTGTGACTATTACCATTGTACATCCTTTAGATTTAGGTAGATCTGCGATGAAATCCGTGGAGATTCTTTGCCAGGGTTTGGAGAGTAGAGATGCTTGGGTTAGCTGTTCCACTGGAAAGGTGTGAGGCGTCTTGTTTTGAGCACAAGCTGTGCATTGACGGACGTACTTAAGTACTGATTTAAGCAGGCCTAGCCACAAAAAATACCTGGCAGAAGATCTTGTGTGGTTCTTCCACCTCAGTGCCCATCAACTCTAGTATCTTGAGTCAACTGAAGAATGTTCTCCTGTAAATTCTTGGTAGGCACGTAAATACAGTCTTTATAATTCAGCAGATTACCTTAGAGTACTAGCTTCTTTCTCGTCACCCAGTCCAGAGAGTAGTTTGCAGGAACTTGTTGAAGTTGCAGAAGGAATGTGTCAATTACACAAGAAAAGTCACTTTGGGCAATATGCCCAACTGGTTGGTGTGTTTCTTCCCATCCATTCCTGGATAAAGCATCTGCAACAAGGTTCTTTGATCTGGGCATGTATGTGATCACAAAGTCATAATGTGAAAACAAATCGTCCAATCTAGCTTGCCGGCTGTTCTCACAGTTAAAGTTATTTAATAACTGAAGGTTACAATGATCAGTGCATATGGTAAGTAGCTAGAAACCACCCAACAACAGATGTCTCCACTCCATTCCTTACATGCATATTTGATGGATAACAGTTCCTTTTCTAGAAACAAATAGTTACTTTCAGCACTAGTTAATGTGCGAGAATGATATGCAATGGGCTGCTCTTGCTTCTGAATCAATACAGCTCCATTGGCATAGTCTGATGCGTCGGTCTACCAGGGCAGTTGTGAAACGTTCCTTTAGGACGTAGAATGCTCTCTCTGTATCGGATGTCCAACAGGAGGGAACTCCTTTTTTCAAGAATTGCGTAAGAGGTAGCACCAGTCTGGAGAAACCTCTGATACATTTCCTGTAGAAATGTGTGATGCCCAAAACATTCTGTATTTCTTTCACTGATGGAGAATAAACAGTACTTTCCGGGATCCATAGAAATGCCTTGATCGGAGAGAATATGTCCAAAAATGTTACTGAAGGTGCATTGAGGCTTGCCGTTCAACTGATGTTGCTGTAAATGACACAGAACTTCCTTTACATGCTAAGTGTGCTCCTCGGGATCCTGTGAAAAATCCAAACATCATCCGAATAGATAACCACTGTGTGAAGAAGGATGTCTGCAAACATGTGGTCCATTAGCCTTTGGAATACAGCAGGGGCATTAGCTAAACCAAATGGCATGACCTGATATTGGAAGTGTCTGAAGAGGGTGCGGAAAGCGGTCTTCCATTCATCTCGTTCCCTTATCTGAACATGATGGTATGTTCCCCGTAAATCAAGTTTGGTGAATCTTTAGGCTGATCGAACTGCTTCAAGGATGTCCGGAATTAAGGGAACAATGTATTTGTCCTTTATGGTGATGTGGTTTAAACCTCGGTAATCAGTACATGGTCTCAATTCTATAGTCTCTTTTTCAGGTATGAAGAACAATTAAGCACCTCCTGAAGACTTTGACTCAGTGATGAAACTGTTTTGTAAGTTCTCATCCAGGTATTCATGTAAGGTTTTCTTTCCACTGGAAGACAAGGTATACATGTGGCTGAACATGGCTGTAGTGATCGGTAGGAGATCAATGGCACAGTGCTCTGGTCTATGTGGAGGTAAGATCTTTTGTTGCTCTTTTTTTAATACATCTTCAAACTCAGCATATTTCCTGGAGAGCAAGCGATGAACATGAATCGTCTGTGTAGGGGACTTTTCTAACAAGGATATTGGAGTCTGACTTCCTTTAACTTTCTCCAAACAATGCTGCACACCGGTTTTGGAACCCCAAAACAATGTGTGCGCTGTTGAGTTGATGAAGGGGTTGTGATATGCCAACCAGGGTATTCCCAAAATTATGGGAAAATGAGCTGCAGTGATCAAATCAAAAGACAAGGCTTCTTTATGATTCTGTATTTTCATAAGCATCCGTGGGTTGTTCTCAGTTATGCGACTGCTAGAAAGAAATCCCTGTAACTGAGCTTTCTCCTCCTTCTGCTGGTGGGGTTGCAATCTCTCAGCTGAGAAACGTCTTGGGATGGAGATGTGAAGAGATAAGGCCTTTCTTCCTGAGAAGCCACTTCGCCTCTCTGAATAGAGACAGAGGTCTGGGGGACCTCCCCAGGAGCACAGCCCAAAAATAAGGCAGAAAATCCTTTTCAGGAAAAACCTAGTCCGGAGGAGATGAAGGATTGGAAGCAGGATCTAAGTACCCACACGTAAAAAAAGAGAAGAAAAAAAGAGAGGGGTGAGGCGCGCACTCCAATTCCTGGCCAATATACTACCTGAAAAAAGAAAAATAATAAATGGGTTAAATCCCAAAGTGTCCAATTCACTGGGTTAGATCCCAATTGTTGCAAATATATTCACAGGGTTAGATCCCTTATGCTGCATTGGTACTGCTGTTATCCTCCTTCAAATATTCACAGGGCTGGATCCCTTAAGCTGCATTTGGGCTGCTGTTCTCCTCCTCCTAGCACTTTCGTGTCCCATCACTCTTCAGGGAGTCAGTGTTGCTTTTCACTTCAAGTGAATCCAATTAAATTGCTAATGCAGTCTCTAAGAATTATGGGAGCTGTAGTGAAATCATTAGTTCATTTCAGGTGACCAAGGAAAGACTCCCCTCCAGGGGCTCACATCTTACCCTTAGCAGGAGGAGGGGGGAAAACCATAACTATGATTCTCCACTGTAGGGAAAAATGTCCCCGGTGCTGCAGCCTCTGGAGTCCGGATCTCCACAAATGACATGTAAAAAAAAGAGGGGTGAGGCGCGCACTCCAATTCCTGGCCAATATACTAGCTGAAAAAAGAAAAATAATAAATGGGTTAAATCACAAAGTGTCCAATTCACTGGGTTAGATCCCAATTGTTGCAAAAATATTCACAGGGTTAGATCCCTTATGCTGCATTTGTACTTCTGTTCTCCTCCTTCAAATATTCACAGGGCTTGATCCCTTATGCTGCATTTGGGCTGCTGTTCTCCTCCTCCTAGCGCTTTCGTGTCCCAACACTCTTCAGGGAGGCTGTGTTGCCTTTCACTTCAGGTGAATCCAATTAAATTGCTAATGCAGTCTCTAAGAATTATGGGAGCTGTAGTGAAATCATTAGTTCATTTCAGGTGACCAAGGAAAGACTCCCCTCCAGGAGCACACATCTTACCCTTAGCAGGGGGGGGGGGGAGAAAACCATAACTATGATTCTCCACTGTAGGGAAAAATGTCCCCGGTGCTGCAGCCTCTGGAGTCCGAATCTCCACAAATTACATGTAAAAAAAGAGGGGTGAGGCGCACACTCCAACTCCTGGCCAATATACTACCTGAAAAAAGAAAAATAATAAATGGGTTAAATCCCAAAGTGTCCAATTCACAGAGTTAGAGCCCAATTGTTGCAAAAATATTCACAGGGTTAGATCCCTTATGCTGCATTGGTACTGCTGTTCTCCTCCTTCAAATATTCACAGGGCTGGATCCCTTATGCTGCATTTGGGCTGCTGTTCTCCTCCTCCTAGCGCTTTCGTGTCCCAACACTCTTCAGGGAGGCTGTGTTGCCTTTCACTTCAGGTGAATCCAATTAAATTGCTAATGCAGTCTCTAAGAATTATGGGAGCTGTAGTGAAATCATTAGTTCATTTCAGGTGACCAAGGAAAGACTCCCCTCCAGGAGCACACATCTTACCCTTAGCAGGGAGAGGGGGGAAAATCATAACTATGCTGCGACTCCTCTCTGTAGCGAACCTGATGGCAACGGCCGATGTGATGTCCATGTTGCATGTACTCCATTTCACAACAGAAATCAAGGGAGACATGGAGCAAACAGAGGGCCAGAAATTAGCAGCCAAAATAGGAAGGTCAGGAAGGCACAGAGAAAAAAGGAGTAGCAGAGGAACAGAGCATAATGCAACCTCTAGAGCAGAGTTGCAATACGCGGACTAACTGCT